>NC_084717.1:7281691-7962866 GCF_033807575.1 Cydia pomonella | reverse complement strand
AATCAACACGCCTTGTCTATTGACGGACTGGGTAATGTCCACTCAATTAAACTGTGTGTTTGTTGTTTGGCTGTTTACAATTAATGTTAATATTATTCTGGCAAACACTTAGGACGCGTGAAGCACCTACTGTTTTGAGTTTGGCTACACTCCGTGCTGTGGTTAGATTTGCGGGATAATGCATTTTTATTTTTGTATAGGGACAATATATATTATTGACGTAGAATGTAAATCTGAGTGAACGTGCGTATACAGTTATATACTTAGATGTTTAAAAAATCGAGATTTAGGTTGCACGTCAGTGTCAGACCAAGTCAGACTAACATTAGTTGGCAACGATTTTGACAGCCCAGACAGTGCAAGTGTTATTTTAAACGTTAACCGTCTATGAAATTATGACGTTTACTTAACACTTGCACAGGCTGGCCTATCAAAATCGTAGCCAACTTAGCTTGGTCTGACTCTAGTTGTTAATAGCGCTATATATTTTGCGGAATCTGACGAATCTATTAAAAAAAAAATATTGTGTCTTTAATACGGTTAGCATAGTTTTTTTCTAATAAAATAATTGCTAGGTAACCATTTCTGTTTTTAAACATCTTCAACAAATTCATCATTTTCTTTCCCAGTATGCCCAAGTGTCTATTTATATACCTACGCCTTTGTAATTATAAGGACCACTAAATATTCTCATAATACATTCTCAATGTATTGCACTTCAATTCTTCCATTAATTTTCATCATTCCAATACTCCCAATGCACTAGTCCCCATACTAAGTATCGTTGAATAAGGCATGGGCATGGGGCTAAGATCGTGCGCGCTGGCATCAATAATGTGTATGAGATCATTCAACCACTCAATCACACATACAGTCATACCAGTGTTGCCAGGCCTAAGTTGGAAAAATCTTTAGGCTGATAATAATAAAAATATATTCTATAAGTGTCCTTTCAAAAAACTAAAGTTTTAGTTTTGGTGTATTTTGATCGTCTTTAAACTCGTTTATCTTTAAATTCAATGTTGAGTTCCTTACTTTACTAAAAGTTATTTTTTGCATTGTACGCCTATTTTAAAACTAAAGAATTAACTACTTTTTGCATTAATAATATATTCCATGTGTATGTTTATTTAATTTTGGGAAAGTAGAAGATTCCGAGCACACGAACACTTTTGAGCCTTCTTATTTAAGATCTCATTTCAACGCCCAACCTAAAACCTCTAGATCTCCAGCATTTCACTAGACCTGGCAGCTCTAAGCCATACACAACAAGATCAAGTTGCCACGCCAGGCACCACCTTCCCTTTATGGCGGTGTTCGTTTAAAAGGGCACTTCGCAGATCACCTCGGCGCTGCCGGGTTCCAGCCAACATTCATAAGTGATTGCCTTAATATTAACTCACAAAAGATGAAAGGCCATTGTATTGCTATGCTGACATGCTTAATCAGGAAACGAATCTTGTAGTATAAATATTTTTTTGAAAAGGTCGAATATTTCTTTCGATTTAAAAGTCGCCAGCTTCCGCGGATGACGCCATAAGCGACGTTTAATGAACGACCACGAACTGAAGACGCTAGTGAAATGTTTTATTTGTCAACTAATTTGAATTCTGGGTCACTACCATGTAACACTAGTCAAAATATTTATGCATATTTGTATATCTTGTTTATTTTGTCTTGTTTTATCTTGTTGTGTCATTTGATATTTACCAGTCGCTTTTCGGTGAAGGAAAACATCGTGAGGAAACCGGACTAATCCCAACAAGGCCTAGTTTATCCTCTGGGTTGGAAGGTCAGATGGCAGTCGCTTTCGTAAAAACTAGTGCCTACGCCACATCTTGGGATTAGTTGTCAAGCGGACCCCAGGCTCCCATGAGCCGTGGCAAAATGCCGGGACAACGCGAGGAAGAAGAGGAGTATATCTTGTACGTTGCGAACGGCTGCAAACTTTACCTGTTTAGTTAAAATTTAAATGCAAGTTAATGTTTTGATAAGAATCAGTTATAATAGGTACTTAAATAATTTTATTAATTTATGTTTTCACAATGTATGCATCTGCAATAAGGCGGCGATGACACCACGGTTTTTTACCAAAGGATAGGAAGTGGCAATGTCCATATTAAAGTTGCATCCTTATCATATCATATTCTAATCAACCTGTAACACCTGCTCGTGTCATTACGTTGGTTTTGTAATGGTTTAACTTAGAATTACAACACACTTGTAACACGATGATCGGATATAAAATCGTGCAACGAGTACGCACGAATCGTTGCAAAAAATGCAAGTTTACGTGTTCTGTTACAATTAAGTTTAAATATGCGAACATAATCGTTTCGTCATACATTAACTTAGATCAACATAGACTATTTGCATTTGAACAGCGACGTAAATAAGAGATATACAAAATCAATAATATCCGTAACTAACACGCTGATATGGCTATCCTTCGTAACCTTGAAATCCAGTTTTGAAATGCCATGGCGTATTTCTTATCTCCCAAATCCTGTTTTGGGATCGACCCGGTGTGGTGGTCTTGAGAGTATAATGGACTGTTATTTCTCCATGGATTCGAACATAGTCTCCCTAGTAGTAGTAGTGTAGTTGTCGTAGTCGGTCTAGTCTAGTGGGTGGGTAGATGGGTAGCGGGTAGTCTATATCCTTCCTGGATTTAGATGGCAAATACCTATGTGTTAGAGGTTATATTCCTCATCTAAAAATTGTCAAATTAAATCGTCAAGTTCAAACTTTCAGCAAAGGTAAAGGTAAAAATGTATGCATATCGAAGAATTAAATTGTAAATTTCTTCTGTTATGTACTTATCACTTATGTAAGGCGAATAGGTAGGTACGCAACTGCTCATTGCCTAAGTAAATTCCATGTCAAGTTATGGTCTGATCAATCCTTTACTTTGCTTTATAACATATCGAACCATGATACAAGGCAGATAACAAGAACAATCAACCAGCCTACCCCTTTTGTTACAGCAGACATTTCACAACACTTCACGCGTCATCAGTTGCACTGGATTAAAAGCCGGAACGGGTTTAACGGCTAAATACATATTGTACCACACTTACCTACTTCCGATTAATATTCCGATTCCTGCTAATCTTAGAATGAGAATGAATGACTGCCATAAAAGCCGTTCGTTTCCAATGTCGACGCAAAATTGTAGGTATAAACATCGCTTTATCCGCGTGATTTCCGGTCGGGCGCCATTAGCTTGATAGAAAATATAACTTTGCTACAATTAACTTTGTCCTGACGCAGGTCGCAGATCAATAATTAGACCGACCATATATAATGAGTTGTGGTAAGTGGTAACTACGTATACACACTCGCTTCCGTCCTATGCATTTTTCTTTCCACAGCTCACATGTGGTACTCGGGATTTTTTTTATTTTTAATTATAAACTAACTTAAGAAGTATAATTGCCACAGCATCGCGACTAAAGGACTTGGTCAGTATAGTGTTCTAGATATTGACCCTAGGGTCTTTAATTTCCTGGAGAGCTCAAGTACGGCACCGGGGATTATAGTATCGTGGTGTTTACAAATACACAAAACATAGATTAGAAAAAGCTTTCGGTGTTGTAGGATTTAATGCGAGGAAAAAAAAATCTTCCCCCGCCTTTACTCGTAACTTATCTCTTTAGCCTACCATGCCATACATCGTTATTTTTTAGCATTAGTAAGAAATAAGCAGAAGTACCTTAGCGTGCGGATTTTTAAAGATAATACTTACTTATAAATATCGTGTGATGAGCATGGATATTTGTTCCTAAGTCATGGGTGTTTTCTATGTATTTAAGTATTTATAAATATTTATATATTATATATATCGTTGTCTAAGTACCCTCAACACAAGCCTTATTGAGCTTACTGTGGGACTTAGTCAATTTGTGTAATAATGTCCTATAAATATTTATTATATTTATTTATAAAGCGCCTGATTACTCATAAATAACCTGATGCTTGAAGGTCTTTCTAATCCTAAAAAAAGCGAACTAAGTGGTAGGTACTCGTATGTATGAGACTAGAGCGGAACCGCTAATTTCTGCTGCTCAGTAATCATGTTTCAAAATTAATTTTAAAAGTAAATATGGGCTGTATTCGTAAAAAAATGTTAAGAGTAGATAAGGCAGTTGAGATGCATGCAGATGCATTTTATATTATTAAAAAATAAAAGAAAGCCTAGAGTAGGACCATGCTATGTTTTCATACCAAGTTCGACGTCAAGTATGGAGCTTATATGTACTTATATGTCGTGGCCAGATCATAGAATTTGATAATTACATGAAATGCTATTTTGGAATAGAAAACTTCTTGATGTGTTAGGTTAGAGTAGATTTTTTGTAATGTGGCCAACCGATCATTTCATGTAGTGATTGCCACATCCTGAAATGATAAATTCTAAGAGCAGGCCACGACATATGCGTTCTGACTGCCAAGTTTATGCAAAGTTAGCGTGGTCAGTCTATGTAGGTATAATTATACGCGTCGTAAGAAACTCTTCATCTATAAGCGGACCATGCCTGTAGTAAACCGTATAAAATCGTCACAAAGAACCGGACTGGTCGGGGCGGTTCGAGATGACACACCTGGCAAATTATTATAAGGCCCAATAAAACAATACTGTAACGTCTGTAACTGTTCGCATTTACCAGTTCCTTCGGTGAGCGCGACCAAACTGTTTACGGCGGTATAGTACCTACTCTAATAAACGAAGAGTATCGTATTCATTAATTCGTCGGTGCGCTTACCAAATCTGATATGTGCGCGATTGTAATTAAATTAATTGTGTGTTTTGTTGCTATTTGTCAATCAAAAATTACTAGGTACTTTTACAAAATTGATTGAGTTTTAATTATGCTCTTTTTAAGATATGTATTACTGAATTTAACTACCTACTAGAGGCAAGACAATAAGTCTATCAAATCATCATCAATAGTAGACTGCCAATTCGTATTATTAAGCTAAGCATATTTTTACGTTTTAACCGATTTTAAGATTTATTTGAAAGCTTGAACGTCGAAATGCTCCCATGAAGTAGCTAACCTTTTTACCTTCGAGCAACACAGGGAAGGGAGACGGCATTCATACTATTTCCCTTCTGCCAAAGCATTGGCACATCTGTGCCTATGGCGGTGCATGTTGTGAGTCGAAGCTTTTTACATTTCTAATTTAGCAGTTATCTTAAACTGAAGTTTTGCTGGAAGATTATAAAACGAGTAGCTGAAGTATTGTACTCGTTACTCCTTTGACTAGTATACAAGAACACAAATAAGTTCGAGTTTTTATACCAAGGTGGGAAACTGCGTAGAATAGCAAAATATCCTTCGTAAAGTAGAAAGGCTTTAAACTTCTAGTAGATTGTTACGGCCGTCTTCCATGGGTGCCTTATTTAGCCTTGTATCAATGTGCATATATTTACTATTTGTTTTACTTACATCCGCCTACACAGAATAAATTAAACATGCTGGCATAATCATTATAATGCAAATTGTGGATTTCAAGTTAAATGGTAATAATATGTTTGTGTGTTTATCGACTATTTAGAATATTCAGAAATTAAAATTTTGCATTAACAGTTATACATGTAGATACATATATTAAGAATCTTGTTATTTGTACTTCCTACATATTTAAATGCTGCACTTTACCAATGTGACCAGTATCATTGTGAGGCGTTTTTTAAAATTCTTGAAATATTTTTTTATTATTTTTCCCTAGACTAGTGCTTTCTGTTTCTCATAAAGTACCTTTTGTGTAAATATTTTATAATTAATGTTTTGTGTAAGTAGGTATATCGATTGAGTAATTGATATCGAATAAGTTTCCTTATAATAGCAGTCGGCGATAGCATGATTTTTATGAATAAACAGGAATATATTTGTATTATGTGAGTAGAAATTAATTCAACTCAGAAGCATAATAATTTTGCGGATATCCGGCATTGATTATGATTATTTATTGGGGCAGAACACGAGGAAAATAATATAATTAGTAGTTGTTACACATATCAACGCAACTGGTTGTTAGTAAACCTTTTGCGCGTAGATATATGTACATAAGATCTACACTTAGGTAGTTATGTGTTACTACCGGTAGGTACTTCTTTTTATAATTATGTATGTTACTCTAACACAGCATAGTATCGGATTTTTTCTTGTAATCTGATTAAATGGAGCCACAATTAAATATGTAACTTATAATAAACTATCGACATTACTGGAACTCATATTTCTTTGTATTGTGGTTTTGTTAAAGATTTGGTTGCAGTGCAGAAAAGGTATTGTAATTTGTCAAGCCAAACCCTGTACGTATTTGTATAGTACAGACATTAGTTGGATAAAAAATCTATTAGAAAGGGACAGGTAACTCAAGGTCGGGACAAAGAACAGATGATTTAATCACTTCCGAATAAGATCTCTACTTACTAGCTAAGCTAAGAACAGCAAAAAGGGGTCCAATATGAACATGAAGACGAACTAAATTCTTGGGTTCTTGAGTTGAGCCGAGAACAGCAGTGGATATTTTTAATTAGATACTTCATAGGTTTGGATGTTTGTTTCAAACACGGTAGCGAGGAAAATCTTGTGAGGAAATCATTCAGTGACAGAAATACTTGTAGGCATGTAGTTTTATTAGTATCAGTAATCAACCTCGTGGTTCTTTAGAACAAGTTTATAAATCTGTTATAGTTTCTGGTCTTTCCCCGCTGCTTTATTTGGATTATACACCCGGTATAAACACCTTAGAACCATGCATACGAAGTAGCGTGTAAAAAATTACAGTAATCTATAAATTACATTACTAAAAGCAACACTTAATAAAATTGACCTGCAGTGGCCCTTATGTATCTGGAATAAGGTTTATGAATTATCAGTTAAAATCAATGTGGACGATGGTAAAATACATTGTAAGTAAGGTATCTCGTTCCACAAGATCATTAGCCATGACGAAGAAAATCTCCGCTAATTTTGAATGGCGTCACAGCTTCCCAGCTTACGTCCAAAACGCACTCCCCTTTTAAGAACCCCTTGTATCTTACTGCATTTTGGTTTTAGGGTACGGTTTGTTCCGTATCAATAAGTGGAAAATATGTACAAAACTCGTACAAACTTATTGTCTTTTGGTTTTAGGGTAGTCGTATTGCACAGATCACATATCTTTAGATGAAGCTTATTTTAAGATGACTCGAGCACATGAATCAATCATGTGAACAAATTTTTTGTACATATTTTAGGCTACTCAGTGTGCAGCATGAGCCACACAGTTCAGTTGCTTTACATAAGTATATAACTAATACCGCCCAACTTTAACCCTGTGCCTAACTAAAGTTTATTTTTTACACTCCTACTGATTGATCATGGACGCAATTAACGCGTGGTTTTGAAAAGTGGCATTGCTATTGCAACGTTACTGCAGCATTGACGCGTCCCTCAGTTTAAACTTAAGTGAATTGATAGTGACATGACATCGCACGCATTAATGTTGTTGCAGTCGTCATCCGAATGTCACCTTTAGTGTGATCAACTAATCACATGTCACTGAATAATGTTGTATATTTTTCATCTACTAGTGGTAAATTACGTATATAGTAGGTATTTATTACCCACAATTAATTTATTATACAGTCAACATCAAAAGTAACGGATTAGACTTACGTGTCAAAAGTATCTACTATTCTCCAATAGTTATGCAAAAATATATAAGTCCCTGTATCTAGAAAAGTAGACTGATAATAAATACATATGATAGCCCAGCCTGTGCACGTGTTAAGTAAACGTCATAATTTTATAGAAGTTTGACGTTTAAGATAACACTTGCACTGTCTGGGCTGCCAAAATCGCTGCCAACTTATCTTGGTTTGACTTTATATACTTTAATTAGAATGATGATGATGATGACTGAATAAATAAATATGAAAATGTGTGTGATCTGATGGGAGGTAATCTACTCGTACCAATAACGCTGATCACGAGGAAGTCAGGAACCGGTTCTTCTGTCCGCCGCGGTGTCGCCAACGTTCACATGCCATTTATTATAATCCCTTCTACTTTAACACTAGGAAGTACCTGTACCAGTGATGGATAAAAATAAAGACTATAGTAGAATCAAACCAAACTGACGACAGGGGTCGTTAGACTTCGCATTCAAGATCGCGTTGTCGAAGGTAGGGCGAGAGAGATAGAGATATGACCCCGGTAGTCAGTTTAATTTGCGCCTACATAGTTGTGGATAACGTGACAAAACGTCTACTATAATCGTTGTGAATGGCGTGACAAAAGCGCAGTCTTAGCTTCATACAGAATCATGTAAAGCGTAAACTTATTTCTAAAGCTTATTATACCACACAAGACTACATGAATGATAAAACAACGTGGGATTAATTGTGATTCGAAATGATTAATTATTTATTATATTTGAATAATGATGATGAAATGGATATTCCAATGCATGTATTTCCTTTGTTGTTTTTATTATATTTGTTTGACATTTAGAATTTATTCTAGAAACAATCTAGACTAGTATTTTTTATACATTTTTTTTTTGCATGACTATATTTTGTGAAAGTTTTAGTA
Organism: Cydia pomonella; assembly: GCF_033807575.1. Lineage (NCBI taxonomy): Eukaryota > Metazoa > Arthropoda > Insecta > Lepidoptera > Tortricidae > Cydia > Cydia pomonella. Next base: position 7,954,275 of record NC_084717.1, on the reverse strand, counting down.
TTAAATTTGATCTATGAATTATATTCATTAGTATTATATATGGAATAATATTTACAACATCAATAAATTGCTCTGATAATTAGATTAAGATAATTATATGTAATACTGTCTTACTATTCATAAGTGCTTGTTGCTAGGCCTACATGAATAAAGTATATTTGAATTGAATTGAATTGAACAGTAAAACCTCGCAACCATTTGGCTCGTCTTGGCTACCATGCCCTCAGATCTGTATGAAACTAGCTTGATGAAATACGGAACTTTTTAAGCGCAATGAGTCGCAGACTCATCTATCTAAGTTGAGTGCTCGGGGTGGGGCACGTATCAGATGGTGGAACGATATGAAGAGGTCAGCTGGCGGCAGTCTGCACCGTGCAGTCCGCATAGCTCATGATGACCGCACAAAACGGAGACAAATTAGATGTGGTCACAATCCTCAGCAATGAGGGAACGAGAAAGAAGTTGAGTTATCACGTTCTCATTCTCATCAACAGTGGTCTAAGATAAAGAAGTTTATTATTCAAGTAGGCATATTACAATGCGCTTATGGACGTCAAATAAAGCTACACCGGCTCTAACCCTACACCCCTGACCCGAGAAGATTTAAATCCCCCCTCAATTGGAGGAGGGTATCCCAATATGGACCGACAAGAAACTCGGCGGGACACATCTTTTCAAAACATTACATCTTATAATTAACATGCATTAAATAGGAAAAAAAATACAATTTAGATTACTATAGAAATCATGCAATTACATACAGTAGCTACTTTTCTTTATAGAATTTACATAGCTCTTTCAGAAAACATATCGAATTCTTACAATCTTCTCTCTCTACATATTGTACCTGTTTATGACACGAGGAAGTACCTATAACTTAAGGTACTCATATGACGTGGTTGTTGTAGGTATTCATAACGGACGATAATCGCTGATTGCTAGTGGAAAATTTTATAGTTAAGATGCAGCTTTGGCGAAAGAGTTGTGACATTGTTATTTAAGAGGCAACAGGAGTGGTCATTTCTCTATACACGTACTCGACTGTTTCCTCCGTGGTTTTTGAAGCTAGAGCAATGACTTTTTCAACACAGATTATTATTATTAATATCAGATTGGGACTGTTTTGCTTTTTTTGATATTTTTGTTTCTTAAGGCGCTAGTGCACTTCAAAAAACGGCCTAACTTGCTAGGCCGCAAAGAGAAGCATGACATTCAAAACTGACATGAATTAGCCTTAAAAGCAAAACAGTCCGACATAGATAATTTCATTATCATTTAGATCTCAAAATTTCGTTACATTTGGTTAAATTTTGAAGGAGGAAACAGTCGAGTACGAAATATCGTTTTTTGAGATTTTTCTTCCTCCATATCGCACTAGTTTTAGGAGGCACTTCCGTTAGTGAGACGGATATATTCACCTAAAATATTTAAATCTTAGCTCCCGTATCCTCTTAATTAGTAGATTTGTTGTCTTTGTGTTAAAACTATAGGTTATCCTTATCCCAAGGATCGTGCAAACCTCAATTATGATATCAAATAAAAAGTATTATGGGTCGAGATTGTATTACTTATATTCGACTCAATTTGAGTGATACATTTATTGATTGATACCATGGGAATGCCATTAAAAAGAAAATCAGGCACTACAAAGTCTACAACAATGAATTCATTGGATACAAAGTTTGCAGCAACTTCTGCAAGTTTGAGACAAGTTACGAACTTCTCGAACTAATCTAACATCAAATAAGTAACTATAAAAGTGTTTTATTCTGACGGAATTAAAATGTATTAAAAATCAAAAGCCTACGTACGAAGATATTGATTAATGGTTGCAAAAATTAAATTCTTTCAGAAAAATACACCAATATAAAACTTTCGGGTAAGCGGCTACCACGAACATCAATATTCATGAATCTAATTTCGTAATATGTATATGCATCTCTATCGCTACTAAAATGCAAGAGCGATAGAGATGTCTCCGAATTTCGATGTTCCTTCCCAAGACTAAAAACGAATCGCTTTCGCGTTGAATTGAACTTCGGTTATTTGAGTGAGCCACGAATTAGGTAGGTACTCCTCACGGTAAACTTACTGGATACTCTGTTCAAAAGTATAGGGCATAGGACCAATTGCTTCTGGTAAAGAATCATATCAGCACGCACTAATTTAAATAATGAACAATGTTGCCTGACGACCGGTTTGATCGAGGATCACACGAACAAGCCTGAGTAGGCATTCACAAAACATCTTGCCTCGAACGTGAGTGTTACTAGCGTAGCTTGACCCTATAATTTGGAACAACTGTACGGTATTGGAGATCAGTTTTACTGGTTAGATTTTAATGAACTAATCAGCAAGTATAGTGTTGTGAATCAGTCCTGCGTGGAAGTGGACTGCTCGTAGTCCGTCGAATATTTAAAGCAAACATTTCGCAACTTTGCACGTCAGAATAATGAATTGCTGTAACTAGGTTATAAACCTAGTTAAAACTTCTTTAAAGCTCTATTTCAAAATTGATAATATACCGTCAACGCCATACGTTGGCAGTGTAAGTATAAGATTTTTCCAAATTCGTACGATTGTGGTTTGATTAATGAGAAAACTAAAGGGTTAGTTGTATTGTAGCGGGAAAGCGCAAGTCTAAACGCCTTAGTAAACTTTATAATATTTCTGTAAGTTTACTATGTTATTAATTATGGTTCTAAACGTTTTGAACTGAAAAGCTTAAAGAGGGGTTTTAGTTTAGTGTCTAGGACCTTCGGTGTTATGAGTCACATGAACCTATACAATCAAAGATTTTTCTTTAATACTACGTCGGTGGGTCTTGTGTTATTTTCTGTAAGATAGAGGTACTTCCCCAGTTGGGCTCTGCTCTAGATCTGGAATGACATCCGCTGAGCTGTGCCCTACCACACTAAGCGAGATGGATTTCACAGTGCCCATACCTCTCTTGTGAACGTAGTTAAAGAGGACATAACCGGGTCCAATGTCATGCCAAATAACGCTCTTATCTTAAAACGACATTCTAAAATAACATGATTTCAGGTTATCCAAGTTTCATGTAATTTAAGTACACGTCGTTTTAAAACGAGAGCGTAAGCTTTTTGGTGTAGGGTCCGTGTGTGACAAATTAGAAAGAAAAGAAATAGAGTTATGTTCCATCAACCAATGGGCACCAATACAATACATTACCTACCTATGTGTAGGTATATGTCTGCGAAACACGTGCCATTTTGATACTTTATTGTTCGGCGTACAACATAACAATTGCTGTGAAAGGTTCTTTTAAAGATCTTGAAACTTTATGTCTTCTATTAATGGCCGAACACAAATTGAAACGCGCCTTTTATACGACAATGGCCTTTAACTCTTTATACTCGGAACTACGAGTATATGTGTTGTCTTGCTCTCAGAAAGAGAGAAAACAGAGGATAGGGCATTGTGTCTTGTGAACAGTTAATTTGAAGGTCAGTGAAACCACATGACAGCGTCCAGAGCTGCGCTGTTATATATAATTAAGTATTACTCGTCTCAAGTTTCAAAGTAACTTGTTTAATTATTGTGAGCTCCGATTAGACATTGAATCTCATAGAAGCAACATCCTCTTTTTACCTGTGCATGTTCGTGCTGCTGACTCTTGATGCTGACTTTTCTATATTATACATATTTGCAACGGTTTTGAAATCACATTTTGATGGTAATGATTTTGCTGCTAACACTGTCGCTTTGCTGGCGGCGGGAAAATCGCCTGTCACGGCAACCTCAGGCAGTGTTGGTCCCTCACGCCCTGCCCTTAGCGTCAAAATGTAATCAGGACAACATTTCCATAGTAAACGCGAGCTATATCAAACTTTGTCATCATATATAGTTCGTGTCATCCACGATGACGTGCAGATTTGTTAAATCTGACCTTTAATAATATAGCAATACGAGTCAACGCAAGCGTCTTCGTGAATGACTCGATTTATAGGAATTTTTCCAACGAATTTTGGAGCGTGTGTCATTTGTTTTTGAAATATAGTTTTTTTATACTAGGTTAGATTCTAAATCGGTTTAGCGGGTTAAGCGTGAAGAGGTAACAGGCAGACAGATAGACAGACAGAGTTACTCTCGCATTTATAATATTAAGTAGGGGTAACATCCAGAGCCATTACACAACGGCGATGTCTATAAATAGTTAGGTATTTACAAACTTTGACAAGAAACGACAAACAAGCAAGAGTTTCTGTATTATTTCCATTTTAAGGTACATTTCTGTGGCCCTAGTGAAAAAGGGTACAAGTCTCTGGCAGTTTAGGTGTATAAGGGCATAAGTGTTACGTGGAACTTACACCCCTTTACACCTGCGCTGCCAGAGACTTGTACCCTTTTTCACTAGGGCCACAGATTTTAACCCTTACTTAACCGGTTTTATTGAACAACTTAGGTATCTACCTACATTTATTTCAGTGTTAATGCGAATGTGAAGTCGATCTACCTACATTTATTTCGGTGTTAATGCGAATGTGAAGTCGAAAAGTTATAAGTTATATCATATAACACTTGCGCAGTACGAACGTTGTGAAAACTTTCAAACCAAAGCCATAAGGTATCAAACTGAATTTTAATTTGTACTTTTACAAGGACGCGGGGACTCTATAAAAGAAAAAGGAGAAATATAATACCTAGAGCAGATATATCAATACATCAATTTTGGTAAGTATTTATATTTATAAATATAGGCCCAAATTCGTTATCAGAATCGGAATTTACTTTTTATGCGCACTCTAAAAATTCGAAGTTACATAATTTAAGAACAAAGGCCTTAAAACCTCGCCCGCAGAGCCAAACAAAGCTCGCCAAGTTATGTTTTTATAAGTTCCTCAGAAGTAGGCTTGGCTATTTAAAACGTCACATAAATCGCGCCCGCGAAACGAAACAATAAGGGCAGCGATCTTTGTTTTTGTTTTTTCTCCGGGGCAATCAGTGGCTGAATAGCGGTATGTTATATAATGGCCGGTCAGATGTATGTTGGTCACCATATTGCTTTTTGTTGGACGGCTTCGTGTTCATTTGAGACGAATGCAGCTTAGTTAAAGGAATCAACAAACGAACCGTCTTAATTAAGTACCTAATGGAAGTTTAACGTTAACCGTTATTTTTATACCTACCTACATTAGATATATTTTATGACGTATCGGTTGGGGTTACGGAGTACAGAGTGTGAGTCATCTGAAGCCGTTTTCCATGGGATATATACGTATAACCTACCTAATAAAATAGTAGTCGGTATCTACCTCTCGGATACATGTCGATTTCTGCAATGTTGATTGCTTTGACAATAAATTGCTTTGTGATTAAACGTACTCTAACAGATCATTTGAGTAGGCGGGCTGTAAAAGCATTGTATAAGCCATCATTGATCATCATTATATCAGCTTAAAAACTTCCACTGTAGGACAAACGCCTACCCAAGGTTCCACAACGAACCATATGCTAACCTAAATGTTAGCAGACTTCGCTGTTTTCGGTACATCACCACCATTAGAGAGAACTTATAAGACCCAGTGGCTCTCGGTTCCACGAACAAATGGGTGGAATGGGCCCATAAACATTTGTACAGTCAGCATTCAAAATAAGGTATATTACGCGTCTAAAATATCTATTCTCTAAAATCACAACGAAAAGATACAACTCTAAACTCTAAAATCACAACGATAAGTGTGTAAAAAATATACAGACACAAAAAAATTGCCATATCACATTTTTTGCCACTTTGATCTCAGGAATGCGTGGTTAAAATTTGTCGGGTTATATGTGCCCACGGTGTATATATTATGTAGAATAATGAGTCTGTGACAGATACCTTAGAATGTGAACTTTTGGAGCGTTGCTTCATCCGCTACTATTGATGCTGACTGTTCTGCCGCTTAATTCTGGCAACCCTCCGACCCAGTTCTTTTACAAGTAATTACAAGTTACAAGATTTACAGTGACATGAAAAATACATAGCAACAGAGATGTAGGTATAGTCTGCACGGTTACAACGTCTTAATATCCCAAAATAACCTAGATATACGAGGCTAGACAAAGTCACTCCCGGTTTGCACTCAATCATCTATTAAATATTTAATTTGATAAGATGTTTCAAACAAGATTTGTAACGTCGCCTGCTGGGTCTGCTGCGTCGAGCTATTAACCCAGTTGTTACTACCGACCTTTATAACGCCACCAACTAAGCGTTAGATCTACCCGCAATATTTATGGCTTTGACGTAGCATAAACAAATATCAAGTTTAATTGTAGTACTTACAAAGGGTACTTCAACAAATCGCATTGTTATTTGACACAGTGTTGATTGTGGTTTTAAGTCCAGACGTGTTTTAAAATAACCTAAGTAATTTCTTTGAAACATGCCCTCGAAAAGGTAAGTTTTTTTTATTGAATTTGTTGATAGTGTAGCCTTATCATGATGTTTTACAGAGGACTGATACGATTGTATAATTTTAATAAAAAATAGTTTATATTATCGCTTTCTTTGCGGTTTTTTTTTTCAATTAAAAAATTGTGGCGTTATAACGCCCGGTAGTAAAATACACGTCTATTTATTATGACTACTATGTTTATAGGCCACTGAAGAAAAAGGCTTTAAGCCTTAACGAAATAATTGACAACCTACACCATTTAGATTCTGATGATGATTTGCCAAATGAAATCACTATTTTTCCACCGGAAAATCCGAATACTGAAGTAACTGATGAAGATTCGGGTGATGAAGAATTTCTGTCATTACATAATCTTCCAGGTTTGTTTTTACTTCAACTTTGTACGTTATTTTTCACTATGGAGAATATATATTTGACATCATTTGAATCGTTTTAGGATCTCAGCTAAGGGCTCCCGCGGAGGCTATATATAGCTCATATTCGGAAAATGAGGATTCGGAAGACGATTTATCTTTGTCGACTTTAGCCAAAAAAATGCGTACTACTACCGAAAATTCACATGAAAATGAGAACGAACCTTCAGTTTCCAATCCTAGAATTAGTTCTACGCGTTTACCTAGTGTACTAAAATCTCAACAGTACAAGTGGGTCAACCAGGATAACCCGAGGGAACGTAGACAGTGGCAAGACCGGGAAGAGCCGAAAAATCGTCAATCTCCTATGTATTACTATGAGTGTATGATGAATGATGAGATAATTGAGCTGTTGGTATATTATACAAATTTGTACGTGAGCCAGAAAAATGCCGTCGGTAATGTAACTATTTCAGAAATGAAGTGTTTTTTGGGAATACTTTTATACAGTGGTTACGTTTCGGTACCACGTCGATATATGTTTTGTTCTGATACTCACTTTGACATTGTGTATAATGACCCGAAGACGTGTTTTGTGGCCTATCATACTAGTGTTTAATTTATAGGCAATTATACAAATGTTTAACAATGTTAGTGTGTTTTTATTTGAATCCAGAATATATTTATGTTACTACTGGCTGGTTGCCACCGATTTTACTACCGGGCGTTATAACGCCACTCGTTTTCCAGCTTTTCCAGGCGATCAATATTTTTTATTTTATTTTTCCTATAACATTACTTCATTATAGAACATCATATTTAAAAATCAAAGCAATCCGACTCTTTAAAAAGTTTCAGTAATAACTGGGTTAATGTAACTTGATAACAACGTAGCGTCAGCAGATTATGGAAATTGAGTAGACAATTAATAATGAATAAATGATGTAAGAGTGCTATGTATTTTTATGTATTAATGTAATAGGTACACATATGTATATTACAATTTATGAAGTTTTCAAATGCACCGCCTACAATCTTTTCTGCTTTGCCCTAAGGCTGACTGCCTGGTTGTTTGCCTTTTGTACATTAAGTTTTTCTTTTATGTAATAAATAAATTACTTTACTGCAAGTAATTTTATTCGTTCAAAAAAATAATACGCATCTTTGGTAACACGGAACGAATTAGGTAGGTACTAATGTAGGTGTACTTTTATTTATTATTGTGTACAAAATAAATACGCGTCAGTTATTTTTATAATATATTTCTAGGTATTATAGTGCCTACACTCACCTATGATTTCATTAAAAATACTATCAAATGTTCTATAGATAGATAAATAAATTTGTATAAGATATAAGATTTGATAATACAATTTACGGGATCGTAGGTTTAGTAGGTACCAGAACGTTGGCCGTCCTTTATGTTTACCATCACCACGGCTGTATGCATGACAGTAGTGTCTTCCTGGGGGCATGGGACATTGGCCAGTTGACAAGTATTATGAAAATGTAGTCCCTCGAAAGCTAATATTCTTATCACGGTGCCAAAGCTTCTAGGTGCGGTTGCACTCGACTTAAAAACACTATCAAATGTTCTATACATAGATTTATAAATAACATTGTACATACTTCATATATATTAATGATTAAGATTTAATAATATAATTTACGTGATAGGTCCAGACCTATCACGTAAATGGTATATTTAAATTGAATAAAAACAATATCGAATGTTGCCTTTGGAAACTTAAAACATGCTTGCAGTAAAAAAAAACGCCTGTGCTTTGACAGGCGTTTCGGCAACTATTCCGTTCCATTCAGACAACATATTAAGAACGGTTCTTCAATATTCAATATTAAAAAATAAGCGTGTTATAATGATGAAGAGGTAAGTAATAAAATATGAAATATGCATATATTTATTATTCTTACATGAACAGTAGGTTTTTATATTCATTATGACTTTTAAAGGAAACTGAACATTAACACTCATTAATAAGTAGTCATGAATTGGAATAAGTATAAATTTAAAAAAAACTTTTCGCACGCTAAACTTCTACGTAAAGTAGCACTTTTTGAGCAACTGTATTAAAAAAATGTATCTAGAACAATATTGACATGTTGACTGTACTGAACGCCTGCCATATACTGGTATCGATCGTCATCACTAGAATGTTCACTACGCCGGGTGTATTAAATACACAATAATATTACGGATATCGATATTACATACTATTTATTTGTTATTGACACTTCATTTAACTGGTTTCGGTATTCATTGCGTAGTTTATGAACTTATCTTTTCTACTTACTAATTTTACTCGAATGTGGAAATTAATGTATACATAAATAGTGTGATTGTCAAGACTAGTTGTTGTGTTTCTCTTATAATATTAGCAGGTCATTATTCATACTAACTGTATAGATCGTTTCATTCACGAAGACGCCTGCCTTGACTCGTAATGTCATGTTATTAAAGGTTAGATTTCACAAATCTGCGCGTCATCCATCGTGGTTGACATGAACTTATACAGTATTAAATCTTGATGACCTATTTATGTTTTCATGTTAAGAAATTTAGATTACACTTAACTTAATTATATATACAGTTTGTTCTGTATGCTGTAGGTACAACGCATAAAGTACTTATGGATAATAATAATTTATAGCGCACTATTGGCCAAAAAACTGCCTCTAGTTTGGCGAAACTTTTTTACTGGTAGGTAGACATGAGTTTTTTATAGGTTTATTAATTGTATAGGTAACTACCTATCTCAGAACCCGGATATAACTTAGATATATTTTTCAGAGGATTGCTTATCCAATAAAATAAAAGGTTTACCTGACCTAACTACCATAAGTTCATTAAATATCCCGGCATTGTCTAGTTCCAGTTTTATTTATACATCTATTTATAATATGCAAACAGGTATTATGCTACGGTAAAATTTAATAACGAAGATGCACGTTACAATGAAAGAGATAAAAAAAAAATCTAAAAATAATTTTATTTATTCTAATACTTCTAATAGTAAAAAAAATAGTTTTACAAAAGTTAACTCTTATCCTAAATTTATTAATACTATGATTGTTTCTCATTTATTGTGGTGTAATTTATATCGTTCGTATTGTAGGTACTTAATTACGTCATGTCCTGTTGTGCCGACCACATTACTACTTAATCGTTAATTGGATTGTATTGTTTTTGTTTTATCATTCCTTTATTTTAATTATTGTTCAGTATTAAATGAACAATAACTTAAAATTATGAGCTTAGTGGCTATTTGTTCATTATTCATTGAATGTTACATCGATCGACCTATAAAAATATACAGCACGGAACCACAAAATATTAAAGCATCCAAGCAATGTGATACTTAAGTATCAGATGAGCATGATTGACCAAAGCGTTAGCGAAGGTGTACGTTTTTCGCTTTCGTTTTTTTTTTTTTTGTTTAATCTTCAAATGGTGTAAATTGGCATAAAGGACTTAAGTGCTATTACAGTCTATGGCACTTTAGACCATTGTGAGTACGCTGTGAAAATGACTCAACGAAGTACCTAAATATTGTTATTGTTTTTACATGTTTTAAGCTTATCGATCTTATCGCGAGGTCTATATACAGCTCACAGAGCCACTAGACTAGTTTGTCTACCTACCTGCCTACCTAGAGTCAGACCAAGATAAGTTGGCAGCGACTTAGACAGCCTAGAAAGTGCAGGTGTTATTTTAAACGTCAAACTTCTATGAAATTATGACGTTTACTTAACACTTGCACAGGCTGGGCTATCAAAATCGCTGCCAACTTACCTTGGTCTGACTTTACTACATACTAAACCACTTTTGTATTTAATTTATTATGTGCGCGACCGTCACGCCTTCTTGGTGGCTGACTACTGTGAGACATATTAGTTAATTGACTGTTGACAGTTTCAAATCAATCTGATAGATGATTACGTTAAAAGTGAATAGACATCTTTTAGGTAAGCATGTTCCATCCTAGACTACATCGGCACTTTCCATCAGGTGAGATTGTGGTCAAATGCTTACCTTTTCGGAATAAAAAAAAAAAAAGTTTCAAATTGTATATTTGATTTGAGTCCACGACATTTCACATTTTGGCCACGTCCAATGTGATTATAGGTGTAAGTACTTAACTTATACCGCACACTTTTCGCACGTTTTGCTTCTAATATTATAAATGCGAAGGGTCGTTCTCTGAAAATATGTCTGCGATTGCGTCTAATTGCCACGACTCAATTCATACATTTTGTATGGGGCGCGGCAACCATATTTTTTACACCGCAAGCATATTTTTTAAGACAGACCGCGTAAATAACTTTCACGCGTAAACGGCTAAATACAATACAATTTGGCATGGATATACTTTGAGACCCATAGGATAGTTTTTATTAATTATCATCATCATTCCACGTAGACGAAGTCGCAGGCATAAGCTGTGGCTTAGCTAATAAATGGACAGGCGTAGTAATAACATTTCATAACCACCAAACGATGTATTAGTTTATTTTACAATAACATTCGCCAACGTCCATACCACGTTGAATACACCGGTTCTCGTCCGATCACCGAAGTTAAGCAACGTCGGGCGCGGTCAGTACTTGGATGGGTGACCGCCTGGGAACACCGCGTGTCGTTGGCTTTTTTTGCTTATTTTTTCATTACTAATCCCTTCATTGGTGATTGTAAAAAGAGTCTGTAAAATCGTTTTTTGATCTGCCTAATATAGCTTTGCTATACATATCTTCGCCTGCCCCTGTTTTTTTTTAAATTATGAAATGTTTACGCTAAAACAAGCCCCGCAGCTTATTAATTGGCTGTAGGTATGCGTTTTTCTTAGTGGATCAGTACCCCTAGTGTAAATTTTATCGACATCATAACGTGGCGAACGCGTTTGCGTTAAGTCTCATTTTGTATAGGATTTTGAGTTTCCAAAACGTCCCGCTTGGCGCGCTCTTTCTAAATCCAATACAAAATGAGACTAAACGCAAACGCGTACGTCACGTTTCAAAATACAATTTATTTACACTAGGGGTACTGTACATGATTTTCAAAAGTAAAAAACAATACAGTAATAAAACACGACAATAATGGTTTGAATTTTTTAATTTGAGTTTGACCATAATGAAGAACTTCCCGTATTATTTTTGCCACAATAAGGTGAACATTTCCGAGCATATTGGAGAAAAGCACTATATATGTCTTGGCAGGAACAGCAATTCGTGGATTCGTCTTCTTTGTTGGACTCCGCTTCGCGTCGTCTGACAATATCGACACTCATGCACGAATTGCCCTTTCCCGGCCTCTGCAATAATACATTACAATATGTATTTTATTATCAGATGACCACTATTGACGCAAACGACCATGTAAATCAATTTAATCGTTGATAACCAGGTTTCTTCCCGGAAACCAGTATCTTACTATAACTATAAACAAACACAATCTCATGCCAAAAAGAATCGTAATGTTTTCGCTTTCATTCAGATAAGTGATCCATTAACATTTATCGTTGTTAATACACATTGTTATTCCCAATTTAACCAGCATAAAATGATCTCTAATTATAGTAATTATCTTCTTCTTCTTCCTCGCGTTGTCCCGGCATTTTGCCACGGCTCATGGGAGCCTGGGGTCCGCTTGACAACTAATCCCAAGATTTGGCGTAGGCACTAATTTTTACGAAAGCGACTGCCATCTGCCCTTCCAACCCAGAGGGTAAACTAGGCCTTGTTGGGATTAGTCCGGTTTCCTCACGATGTTTCCTTCACCGAAAAGCGGCTGGTAAATATCAAATGATATTTCGTACATAACTTCCGAAAAACTCATTGGTACGAGCCGGGGTTTGAACCCGCGACCTCCGGATTGCAAGTCGCACGCTCTTACCGCTAGGCCACCAGCGCTCCTGATCTCCTGAAAATGATCTCTAATTATGTGTTATTTAATTCGTGTAGTGATCACATTGTATACTGATTTGTGGCAGTAGTTTGGCAAGATGTAGGAATGTCAGTAGATCTTTATCGTAGTAAAACTGGGTCGAGCGCCGATAGCAAATCTACCTATTTCCGCGATTGTGCTAATGCTAACCTCACCACGGATAATAATCGTAAGTGACATTGTAAAATCAGTTTGATTTTGGAATTTATGGCGCGAGCATAAAATATACAATGCAATGACTTCATACTCGTAGAAACATATAAAATACTCACTGCAAAAAGCGAATATTAATTTACACTCTGAACATGAATGCATCAAATGCATGAATGGTAGACTGAGAGAACTTCTTTCATACACTTCCTGTCTTACTGCGTAGTGAAATTCTGGAACAGTTTGCACGAAACATGGTTGGGCAACCCAAGAGGGGATTTTTGTAGTTACTTGAGCGCGTCATTATTAAGATATGACTGATATCTTGCTACCTCTGCTACCTCGTGGAGTCTACCTTAACCACTTTTAGCTGTCTATGTTGATCTGTTGGTTGGTGGGCGGTTGTTGGGGGTTTTCATTGTGAATTTCGTCATTTTAGTCCAAATTAATGCTACAATTGTGCTATTACTAAATCTATCAATCATTTGTACGCATTTTCTTAATCTGAAGGTGTGACACAAGTTCGATGCCCGATGTGAAAATCGAGCGTCGAACTTGTGATCGTCAGATTAAGGAAATGCGTACAAATAATTGTCAGATAAAGTTATAGAAAAATTCTAGCATTAACTTACACCAAAATGACTAATGCCTCCCTGCCAATACTTATCTATGCGTAAAATTAAAGTTAAATACATGTTTGATTGTGTCACAAGAGAACAAAAAAATATTTTAAATACAGGCAATGGGCAACATCCCTCTTTTGTATACGGAACTCGTCTGGCAAGCCATATTTTGCCAAAAGTCACAAGTTGAACCACCTACGATTATTACTTAGCTTCGCTCAAAGGTCAACGGATGCCTCGAGGCATTTCGTCGACTTTTTATATTTCAAAGTAGTAGCAATAAATAAAGTTGAAGTGGTTTATAATTAGTATAACTTGGATCTTTTCAAATCGAAACTAAATAGACATCTTTAGGTAAGCATGCTCCACGCTCCATCCTAGATTTAGTCGACACACACACACATCTTACACATCTTAGACGGTACTTACCATTAGGTCACCTGATTCCGTCACTTACCCTTTTCCAATAAAAAAATATAGAGACTATTTATTGGCTCCTCTTCTATCCAAAAGAAATTATAAAAACCTAGATGGTGACTAAAATTTCGCCATTGCAAATTGTAAAGTTTTGCTTGTGTATCCATGGGAGGTTATGTCTCCTTACCTTAGTTAGCGTCACAATTGTCACTTACAATGAGTCTCACTCATAACTTAGTTAAAAAGGTGTAGGAATAGGAATGTAGCTAAAGAAGTCATGTTAGGAAATGTGGGAGACAAAACATGAAGTTTTGGGTCGGAAGAGCTTGGAATCTGTTAAAAACATTGGTCTTGCAGCTGTTTATGTATGAAAAGCCATAAAAGGTGGACCCGTCTGTAAATTAGAATTAATTCTGCATGCCTAGGTATGTTTATTAATTGACATAAATGTATAAATGTTTTGCAGTTTGGCCGTACTATTTCAATGTAACACCTTTGTACCGTGTCTTATGAAAATAAATGATTGACATTACCGTTAAAACACCCGATTATAGTTGAACTTGTGAACAACTATGGTCCACAAGTTTAACACGTAATTCTTTAAATATATTGTATATTTACAATAACAATATAAATACATAATGAATATATACATAGGGTTACTATAACTAGCTTAAATCTAAAATAGCCCCTTGAGGCATTGTACCAAGGATGCTGGCTGCATTTCCTCGTTGTTTCTTTCTTTTTTTTTCTCTCCAGTCACCAGTGTTACGTCAACCCGACGCTTCGCGAACATAGTTTGCTTTAGAACTACGAAATTCAAATAATATTTCTCAGAAATTTATAAATTAATTAATTTTAATCCTGAACGAAGATATTAGAGTTCGTTTTGGAGCATAGTTGGTTGGTTATATGCTATTGAAGCACACAATAATTTCTCACCAAAGCAGAGCTCCATGAACCGTTATAGCCCCCCGCGATAGCCCCCGCGTCGTCGATAGCCGTGTTATCACCATGAACCCTCTCGGCCCTGTGATAACATACCCTAATTCGAGCGAAACTGCAGCACGAGACAAACGAATACAATATTCCATTCTAACATTCTAAAATTTGATTTACAAGCCACCAGCTCTTCGGTCACCAATTATGTCAACCAGACGCTTCGCGATTTCTGTAAAAAACTTGTGCGCGCTAGGTCTCCATGGACCTAGACTTTCAACGCCAAATGGTACAAAATGGTACCTACTCTCTACCGAGGCTCTTATACTGATTAAGTTTCCAAATTTCGTCGTTTTCTGCCGCTCCGCCCGCTTTTACATTGGTCTGTTGGGGGTGGGACGGTGCCAGTGTATCTTCCCTTCTGAAACTATGTCGCGGACAAGAATTTGGGCATACAGCAAAATTAAAAGCAAACAAAGTGTATTATTTTACCGAACCGAAGGTATGCCGAGGTAGTTTTACTTATTTCTCTTTTAAATCGGATAAATTGTGGATATACTTATGTAGATTTAGACTAAGGACCCTAACCATGCCACGTCGGAGCCACGATAAATAGATAAATGCGCAAACATCAGTTCATTATATTTATTACCCATATTGAATCTCTAATCGACTTTTCTGCGCTGGTCTTGTTATAAGTAAACATTGTGTAAAGTATGCCTAAATCTACGCCGATATATCTGTCAGTATACTTCCATGCAAAATGTAACTACTTATGTAATATGATGCTGTCTAACTGTTTAAACCCCTTGCTAACGAGAAAACGGTAATCTTGGACATGGCGCGCTTAGTACGCCGGTTCTTCTCTCTGCGGCCCTGACCACTGGCAGCTGTATGGCTCTTTCTCGCTGCTGACAGCACCTTAGTGTTAGGGTTCATATTATAAATAACCTAGCCTAAGGAAGAAAATGAATAAAGAGGAACTTACTTTGTTCCTAGTTTACATTCAAATACTTACTCGAGCTAAGTACCTACTGAGTGTTATCGCTGGCACACTTTCTTAAGCCATTAACCTGAAGTAGCATGTTTCAAGCAAGATTGCTCATTTCATGGGTTCGCTGTTAAATTCATGAAGGTAGTGCGAGTACGTATTGCACAGATATTCCATGTAATGTACAACGTTCGTATCAGGTCTGAATTTGAGATATCTTATCCCCACACTATTTTCTTTGCGTGTTAGATTTCGTTTATTCATCATTAGCCTCTTTCTGAATTCCAGACCTGTAATAATATTAAGGTACATTCGGGTATTTCCGAAACATTTTTTTTCTTTCAGAGCGATAATTTCCGAAAATATACGTTTATCAAATTATGGTTTTTCAAGACTAGTATTCGTTTTGAAAGACCTATCCAACGACATCCCACACTATAGGGATGAAGGAAAAAAAAACATCTCCACTTTTCGTGTAGAGACAACCCTAAAAAAATAATTTTAGTTTTTATTTTACGATTTCGTCTTTGTTTTGGTAACTGATTTATATATTTATTCGTGCCAAATTTTATCTTTCCAGCACTAACGATCACGGGACAAAGCCGCGGACGGAAAAAAGACAGACAGAGAGACATGGCGAAACTATGGGTTCCTAGTTGACTACGGAACCCTAAAAACACAGGAAACAGCACTGTTGCCAGTGCTGTTTCCTGTTCCCAAACAGTGTTGCCAGCGCACATACCGTTGTCGTATTTAGTAGAAATTTGTAGTTTTTGTAATATCCCGAAATACGGCATTACCCGAATACACCTTACATATTTGTACCTAGGTTGAAACATGTAACAATTAAAAGTTATTTCAATGCTCTTGGTTCTTCCACGCTCCACCACGCTGTGTTTTATTTTATTATCTTATCTTTAGCTCCATTGTAAACCACTTCCGACTTTGCAATAAGCAAAAATAACACACATTTAATACAAATGGCAGATTACTTATCACTTTACACCGCGATTGCCTACTTCTAGCTTACGACCGACAAATGGTTGTAAATGTTTTAATCCGTTGAATTTTTTACGTTACACCAAGTGAAATACAGTCTTTATTTGTAAATCCCGCCCAAAATCAAGCCAAACTATACCCGAAACATATAATGCTAGTAATGTAAACTTTATATATATATTGCTCTAAGGCAGAAAATCACAAAATCACATGTACAAAATAGCCAAGTGAATTTAAGAGCCATTTTAGAGCCCTGAATTGTCCTAATTATTCTGATTAAGAATAAATGCAAAAGTTATGTTATTCCAACAGACGAGACGTGATATTTTTCAATGAATTATATAAACTAAGAAGTAATTGCGATGTTTATAATTATTTTGGGTAGGTACTTTACTATAGGTAGGTACCTATTATAATGTTTGTTTACTTACATAGTCTACAGACAAGTCTGAGAAAAATATTTGTGTTTGACTTACAAGTTTCATTAGTGCCTTAATGTTTAAAAATAAACCCATTTACCTACGCATGTTTTTATATTTTTCGGTCAGATGTTATTGGCAGTTTTAAGTAGGTATTAATTAATATGATAGTTCAAATACAGTTGCTCATACAGAAATGATGTTAGTTTTATCAATTGGTTTATAAAAAGATATATAGGTACTAATAAGTAATATATATTATAGTCCTAGCAACAAATACCTACTAGTCTGTTATAGAGCACACCGATAAGATACGTTTGTCTAAGTCTAATAATATCGGTATGAATTTGATAACTTACTTAGTTTCTAAGAGCCAAAACAGACTTTTGTATATTACTATAGCTGTGTATACACTGCATTTATTTATTTATTGCACACCAAGCGCACTTTTATAGTATAGTTAGTTTAGTTTAGTTAATAGTTTATATGGTTATCCTAAGATATTTATACTTTATACTTAAAAAAAGTTACCAAAGGAAGAGCGGTGTCTCCCAACACAAGCATTTATTTTGCTTACAGGGAGACTCCATCCCTTTGATCATAATTTACGTGTTTTTGTTGAATAAAGAATTTTGTATTTGTATTTGTATTTGTATTTATATTTATACACTGAAAAAGGCGGCAAATTTGAAAAATTCCCGCACGAAGGATCGATCTCTTACATATTTTGAATTTCGCGCCTTTTCTCGTGTTGTTTTATATATGTATAAAAAATACATTTTTATTGTACATTCAGAAGTAGAATAATATCAGTGTTACATTTATGCTAATAACCTCCACACTAGGCATGCCCTGTAGGAGAATATATGGTTTACATTAAAAATAGTGACAACACCGTGGTTTGAAAAAAGAAGAAACATCTTTACAATGCTTAGGAAACAAAGGAAAAGTGGAAAAACTCACTGTCTCGGGCGAGACATGAACGCGACTCCGGGATACCAGCCCACCGCTCTACCAACTAAGCTATATATCTCTTTTCGTTAAGTAAGTAAAGACTGTAAAGACAAAGACTCTTTAAGTAAAGACATTTATAGGTAACATGATGATTATAGCGTAAAATTAAGGTATTTAATTTGTATGAATAATAGGAAGTCTACTTAAAGACTTCATAATTTTTAACTCCTGCCCGTGGCTTCGTCTATCTATCTCCATACCAAACTTCATCCTAATCAGTTCAGCGGCTTAAGCGTGAAGAGGTAAATGACAGACTGTCAGACATACTTACTTTCACATTTATTAGGAGGGATGACATACTTTTGACGTGTAGTTCGTCCGCTACAGTTAATACTGTACTATACTTGTGAAATAATCAAACTGTAGAGTACGCTCACTTGATCACTTCAGCCGCACGATTGGCGCCTTCAGACTCGATCTGAACAGACTGAGGTCAATTGACAAATAATTGTGGAGTCGTCGACTGCTCAGCTCTGGACTCGTGTTCCTATTGTTGTACTAGCACAGGAGTCCGCCATTTTGGATATCCAATGTTACTAGGTCCTCGAGACTACACTTTTGACTAGAGAACTTTCGTAGGACATTATGAAATACCTGTTTACAGAAGTAAACAGAACACGAAACGAAGAAGAAGCTTATTTTCGTGTCGAGGTTCCTTTTTCATACGATGGATGCCCAGCAGGCAGCGGTGCTGACAGCCCTGGCTGTCATGACCCTCAGATCCAGCTCCAAGCAGTGATGTTGGCATACGGGGCAGGCAGTAGTCGTGTCATGGTTTGAGTTGCTATGTCGCGTTTGCCCATGTTTTGTTTACAGCGATCAACTTGGGACCTGAACCTGTTTAGGGACTTCCAAATTGTTTACTATACCAATATATACTGATTTACTAATCTATGCCTACTATATATACGACTTAGGTCTCTCAAGTATTTTTTTTTAATTGTCAATTTTATTTATATTTATTTTTATTTATTAGTGCAAATTGTCACACTGACTGTGAAGGGCAAAATGGTGTCAAAATATACGTATATATATTTGTTGTTCAAATTCATTATTTTTGCATACTGTGCCCCCGGAATACTGTGTGGATGAACAGTGCACATGTGGCCGGTGTGGATGTTGAGCTTAACAGTACAATGAGAATAATCACGGGCTGCATCTCGCCAACGCCTTTGTATTGGCTGCCGGTCCTTAGTAACATAGCACCACCGGACATCCGGAGACAGAAATGCCTAATACGAGAGGTCACAAAAAAATCTGATAATTCTTCACTGCCGATACATAAGGACCTGAGCAGTCTTCAAAACACCCGACTCAAGTCTCGAAACCCACCGGCCAAAATCTTTCACACCCACAACCCATCACATCAGGTCAACCAAGCGTGGATGAGAGAATGGGAGGCTCAGCACAGAGTAGACAACACCATTTTTGAGTTAGACCCAGGGAAACGGCCTCAAGGGTTCACGGAAAGCCGAGAAATATGGTGCAGACTTAACCGCCTTAGAACTGGCTTCGGTAACTGTGCGTACCTCTGGCACAAGTGGGGGTGGAGCGAGTCTGCGGCGTGCGAATATGGACACCCAGAGCAGACGGTGCAGCATATGGTATTCGAGTGCCCCGTCACGAAATACAACGGACCAGCTGAGGATTTTAAACACCTGACAAAAGATGCGAGTATTTATCTGCAGAAATGTAAATTTTGAATTAAGTTTTTTATATGTATGTAACGTATATTTCATAAATGAATTCCTCGCCCTTAATTAATACGTAAATGATACCACACTTGACCTGATTGTTACATCGCAGGTAGGTAGAAATCGGGTGCGAACTGAACCACTGGAGATCAGCGCTTAGTATGAGCCAAGGTGTACAGCGCGCCAAGCGGCGTCGCCGTCGCTCGAGACAAAAATGCATACTGCTCCAAACATTGCTGCACTTACTTCCCCTACTAGTTACTAATAACAGCTGACGTCGTCAGTCACACTACAGATCCTCATCAAACAAATTGGATGTATGAAGAATTAGTAATTTGCTAAATTGACCGTGTAGTATCGCGAATATAACTTTTTGAACATTAGGAGCGAGGACACAACCTATTAATTGAGATTGGATATAGAATAGTGTTCTTCTATCTGAGCGTTTAATTCGCCCGCGCTGGGTAAGTTACTGGAACAACATCCTAACTATCAATTTACTATCATTCTCGGTCCTTTTCCGATACACTGAAACTATGACTGGTGCGAGCAAGATGGAAGCTCTAAACTAAAATGATGCTTCATTGTGCGGAATAGAAGCCCCTGCTGATCGTATTCTTATTTATGAACATGGTTGTTTAAGGAGTTCAATTGGTACAGGGTACTTTAGAGTGGGTCGTCAATAAAGTTCATAACAGTATGCGTTTGGCGTACTTATGCCATTAAATTCGTCAATGAATAAGGAGATATCGACTTCTTTAATCAGACGTAAACGCGACAACAGAAGTTTCACACAATATTTTTTCACCACACCATCTGGTAATCCGTCTTGATTGTTCAAAAACTTATGAGAAAGTTGCATTTTATCCACATGTGAGGCAAAGTAATCAGATGCAAATTTTGACTTCTTTTATGTTAGCTAATAGAATTGACTTTTAAATGATGATTTTCAATGATACATTTTCTATTACGTTCATTTGGATTTGATTTTTTCCTCGCGTTGGTGTGGTGAAAAATGTTGTATTTCACTCGGAGGCAATGTTTGTTTAACCCTAACCCCAGATATTTTCTTGGACCTTAGTTGGTCCGATATATTTATCTGAAGGCGACTAAGTATATCAAATTCCATCAATAAGTGATCGTGACGTCACTGTTACTGAACTAGAAAATTGCGATTTGTCGGCGAAATATTGCGGTTACATGTAAGTAATCGAATAGTACCCTTACTTTATTCCATTTTGGAAGTAAAATTTTGAAACTTTCAGGTCCTGTATTAGGTATTTTTATCATTTCCATATATTATTTTAATATCCATATTATTTGTGATAAATTGTTCAGTATGCTGTTTCTTTTACTAGATTTTGTTAAAAAATTCAACCACAGACAATTGTCTGTGAATTCAACACGTGTCTCATCTCTATAACTATTTGGTAGTAGTAGTATGTAAGTAAGTAATTTTTCTTTATTGCACCAACAATTATACATTTTACATACATGTAAAACTACAAATGAATTAATAACATTAATGAATTAATTAATAATATTAGAACGCTATGGAAATTCGGGAAACAATTGAATTATTTGAACTACTGATTCACGCTTGAATAAGTTTTTCAGCCTATTAGTAACCGGACGACACGTGTAATAATAATAATGTGGGTAAATGTCTGCTCTGCCCTTGAATTTATTTGTCATTTTGCCTATTCATGCTTCGAATAAGAAATAAGAATTGGTTCTTTGCGCACTATGTAGGTACCTAGCAACAGTCAAAGTAAAAACTGAACACATTTCATAATAAAAAAATAAGTAGCTTAACTACGCTATATATTTTTTGTTAGTAATAATTTGTTAAAGGTAAACATTCCAAAAGACAGGACCACCGAGCAACTCGGCAACTAATTGACCTAACCTAATCTAATCAATCCTGAACCCGATTAGTAAACATCTAGAGAAAACTAAGTAGTATCTACATTTCGCATTATGATATATCGATATTAATACAGTTGTATATAATTTAGTACATGACTCTTGTGACATGTCATTATCATTAAGTAGGGTCTTAATTATAATGAATTACTTATTTAAACTACATATTTTCGTCACATCATTGGCAGTCTCGACATTGGTCGTGGGTTATCTTGTTAACCTAAAAATCTAATAATGTATTCACGTATAGATCGATTTATTCACGAAGACGCGTGCCTTGACTCGTATAGTCATGTTTTTAAAGGTTAGATTTGACAAATCTGCGCGGCATTGTAATAAAATACGTGTCACTCTCATAGAAAGGGCCTTTAGGGCAGTTGGAACTTACGTCAATCTAAACGAATGTGATGCATCATTGAGTAAACACTGGCAGCTCTGTTATATCATGGCATTATTTTTATATTATACATAAAGAAATAATAAAATAAATAAATATTATTATATAATATCACACGGTAAGCCAAGAAGGCTTGTGTTGTGGGTACTCAGACAACGATATATTTTACTTATACAAATACTTAAAAACAAATATCATCCCACAAATAAATGCCCTTACCGGGATTCTAACCCAGGACCAACGCCTTCGTAAGCAGGGTCACAACCCACTAGGCCAGACCGGTGGTCAAACCGGTACAGTATGGATTGAATGTGAAATCAAATGCGTTATAGTTTTATGGTTTACCTAATTTATTATAGTTCCTCTAACTTGTATCTATAAAATAATTATATAGCAAGAATCGCAACCGAGAGTAATATTATATAGTCCAATTACAACACTACTATAACTTTAATTTGTCGAAGTGTCATTATAGTGTTTATATCCTTACGTCATTTTTAAAGAGCAGGGCGGTAAGGAAAAGACTGGCCGACATTATAACGAGTAAACAACGTAATCTATTTAACAAGCTCGCTATCGAGCTTGACACAAAAAATAATGAACTCAATACGAATTCAACAGCGTGGCAGCCATGTGCGGAAGTGCCAGTCGCACGATAAGTAATTGTACCAGTATCATAACTTGCACTTAGTTTTTTAGACTAATCCTAATTCAGCATGAGTTTCAAGTAAATCGTGAGAAATAATCATGCCAACTGAGACTATTTCATCATTACATTTATCAAATTATCACATACATATGATACATACATATTAGGTACATAAGCCTTAGAACGCACTGCGATAATTTTTTTGCGGTTTCAGAACCGCAAAAAGTGTACGGCATGCTTTATAAGCGCACACACTTGCAAGACTGAAACCGCAAGAAATTAGACTGGAACCGCAAGAAAGAAACTTTATGATCTTTAAAAAAAGCCCAATAAGCTCTATCTAAGATATTTCTAACGTCAAAGTGACATTGGTTGCCCGAATCAAGCTGATTCTGTCAATTATACGATATACAAACGATATCTAAATAAGAACTTATCTAAATCAGAACTTATCGTTATCGTATCTCATTCTTCGAATCGGGCCGTATATTGTATGCTTCGAGTATTGTCATGATTTCTACTGCGGAATTATTTCCAAGGCGGTTTAGCGACATGCCGCTACGTGGTGGGTTCTGCGCTTTCTAATAACGTTTGAGATATGTAGATGGAGTATTAAGTTGGAGTTACAGTCAAAGTTCTGTGCATGTTATCATTATTGTGTGAACTGGTCTGGTTGGCGAATAACAACACTGTACCCTACAATATAGCGCTGATTTATACGCTAAGGACCGGTATCCATTTCCTAGCTCCATATCTTTTCAATTAGTTTAGTGCTACTGAAGTATATGGTTTTGATTTATTAAGAGCTACTGTTTGAAAATAGGATTACGTAATTAATATAAGGAGTTGTAAAACTGACGTGACGTAGGGTATATCAAAGAATAACTAATAGTACTACCGTGGTATATGACAACCCATCGCGATAACAACAGCTACCATATTTAAAAAAATGCTGTCACTGTCACGTTATATAATTTTATCATACAGGTTTTGGTCGGACGGCCCCGGTAAAACACACTATATGTACTACAACTATTAGTACTTTTATTGCTTTTAGTAAAACAACACGACTTGGCATCATCCGTAGAGATACACTCAAGTTTTTTTTAGTAGGTATCAGAAATATTAAGCAAACGAATTGGATTTGCACCTGTAGCTCTGGCCCTCAATTCTGTATTAAATACAAGTAGATACGAGTATATACTCTTATCAACTAATTTAATATATGTAGATATTATTGTATAAATCTGAAAGCTGGCACATTTCTTGTAAATATGAACCAGCAAAGATCACGTTGTATTTACACGAGCGTTGCCTAAGACTCCTATTACGTAGAGGACCGTCACCGGCACTCTTCCTATTGTCATGTAACACTTAATCGACCCAGAGTCTACTCTAGTTCGATAAAATAAGGTAACTAAAACTCGGCGTTCTGCCCAGTTCCAAAATGCATTACCGTGAAACTCATTTGTGTCGTTGCGTATGAATTTTCTTAGGGTGATTGGCGCTCACGTTATAAAGCATTACGTTATACGCATTTACACTGGAGTAAGACGTGATACATCATAAACGCCAATTGCTTTGAGGTCCCTTTGGTATGGAGCGACTCATATAAAGCACGTTTTTCTTCTGCGCATTTTACCGTGCTATGTAAAAAAGTCGTATTTCCATAAGAGTCTAAATGACATACAGCTTTTTAAAACGTTACCTCCTACTCCTTTGGAACGGCAAAACTCGTTCATTGCGAAACAAAGCCTCGTGGTATTCATTTCCTTGTCAACTCTAATAGAGCCCGCATTTTGTACAATATCTGGTTTATTAATTTGTTGCGATATTTAACTTTATCACTGACAGAACATAAATCGGCCGAGTGATTTGAATGAGATTGTAAATTTTATCTGACACTTTACTGGTGCTTAACTAGGCTTCAAGCGGTTAGAATAGGAACAGGAACAAGTCGTAACCATAAAGTATGTATATAAAAGTGCTTCCACGTTCCGCTTCTTCTTTCTTCCTCTTAAGATAAGTTGTTGACTAGAAACTGCTAATCATAAATACATTATAAGTATTACGAAAAATTATATTTGGAGTGAGAATACCTATAAGTAGATATCTTTAAATAATTTACACGTTTGAATTCGAATCGTCGTTGTTGTATATTGATGAATGTTTAATGTTTATGTTATATGGATAGATAACTTAGCGTAATTTTGTAATAAGCCATATTTATACTATTCTAAATAAAGCCTTCATAAAAAGAAAACGATAAAGCGCCATTCATTAATTACGTAAGACGATTTAGGGAGAGAAGGACGAGGACTTGTGGAAGAAAGAATGGGATTAAGAAATCGTAGTTATGGTTCGGATGGAAGCACGCCTAAACAGGAACACAAAATGCTGACGTTGCGCATTAATTAAACAAACTTAGGCACCATAATAACAGAACCGGTACTCTATCTTGATAGAACGTTAGGTTAGGTCTATGCAAGTGCAGTCCTTTCACTGGAGCGAGCGGCACGGAAGCGTGAGCGGTGACATAACAGCGGCACCGCAGTGGGCCATCGGCTGACCGACATGCCCGACACACTTACCGCGACCCACGAAAACATTGCGTCAAGACAAGACCCCTCATTAGTTGCGCGAGCGATAGCGAGTAGAGGCAAACCAATGTATTATGATCTCGATATCTTCGATTATAATTTGCGTTCGTAGAGTCATATCCTTCTAATAGAAGATTTTTTAAGTTATTTGGGCGTATTGCCCGCAAATTCAACGAAAATCTCCAGAAATTTATTGTTATAGGAAAGTTCAAGGAAGAGGGCAAAACCTGATATAATCAATCTGCACCACACATCATTAAAGTTGCAGAAGCGGTTAATGCTGAAAACGAGCATGCGAAAAAATAGTGAAACATTGCACTAGATGTCTTGATAAGTCAAGGGTTGCAGGAGGAGCAAAATAACGTCTTGATACTATTTTGAAGTAAAAATACGAGTGAGTTCTCCTGCGTTCCTGCTCATTAGCATTCTCACAAACGAAGATTGGGATTTCCATCTTTATTCCATTGATAGGGAATCAAACATGAGTAATCGTAGAAATATCACGTGTTTTTCGAAAGCTTCTTATTTCTCGATTAATCTTTGACGCACGAGTGGCTGGCTGTCCTGAGTTGCCGCTGCTGCAGCTGAATCAGAACATGGAACTTGTAAGTACCGTCATTATGAGAACGGCAATTAATGTGGCTAGTGGTCTTGGTCAAGAAGAGCAATCAACTCGGCAAGAAATTGGAATAACCAGTCATCAAATTATGTAATATTTTCGTTTTTTTTTTATAATGACGTGTTACGTGTAACTGCAATTTTTCGGTAGCTTAGAGCGTTAATAAAATGTGCCAATTTAACGTTTATGATGCTGTGAAGGCTGTTTATTTTACCGCAGACGAAATTATTAAATCTAAGTCACGTCTTCTAGGATTTTGGATAGCTTATCTAAATTGATTATTTACAGTTTAGACAATACTGAGACATCTTTTTGACGTAATATTCATTTCAATACAAAATGATTTAGTGATACTATGTTGAAGTTAGAGGTATTATCATAAACGAAGGACCTTTTTTATTGCATAAATTTACTACGAAACTTCCTGACAATGAATACACAGACTAAAATCCCAGCAGTGGCAGCATGGTTCAATTTTTATCACTTATCACTATGCCCGTCACTTTCGCGCTTACATACTTGTTAGAACGTGACAGGCATGGTGACAAATGATAAAGAGCCGACCATCTTAGCCCTACTGGTCTTCAAAATACCGACAAAGCGGTCGTTTAAATATTACAAGATAGGAATATGATTCACTTGTAAAAAAAACATTGGCCTGGTGAGACACCACACAGGATAGACACGAATGTGGCATAATTAATAAATTCTTAATAGGCAATCCGGTTGAAAAGCATTATTTGTAATCTGCCGACCGACATGAATTCACAAACTATAGGACTGACGAAGCTTTCCAAAACTTTTGACTATCCAAAGGGCACACATACACAATATACATTCAGTCTTCTAACGCGTTATGTTACTGAATTTCTATGTCGGGTCACAGTCAATCAATAAAGACGTAAGTTCGTTACCATCAATCAAACAATTGATGTATCAGAGCTAAACGGTCACGGTAAGGGTTGCCATACAGGGTTTTCCCTGACATGTCAGAACTTTTGGCCCTGTGTCAGTATTGCGCGGGGATTTCGCGAGTGTCAGGGTTTTTTAGAAACCTCAAACCAGGAAATGCTAGCTAGTTTGAAATTGGGGAGAGGAAAAGTTAGGTTCACTAGGTACATCATAATGTGGCGTGTTAAGGGGCTAACGGCCCACTCAAGATTTTGGAATAAGGTATTAAGAGAATGTCAGATTAAGAAAATGTCAGGATTTTTATGGTGACGTTCGAACTTTTGAAGGATATTCCATTTTTTCATATGTCAGTCCTAAGCGGTGTAGTGTTGAGTCACTCTTGAGATAGTCCCGATGACTCGCCGACATGCCGCGCAGTGGAGCGCGCTCGGCGCTGCATGGTTCGGTGCACGCGCCTAGGTACTCGTTCAGTACTACCGGGTAGGAACAGCGGACACTACGTAGGTAGGTTTGGGTAAGTAATTCAAGATGACATGATACGTTAGGTTAAAAAAAAAATTAATAATCAAAGACCCACTTGTAGCTAATTTGAACTGTCCTCGCCCTTTTTATGATTTTATCTTTGTTTGTCTTCTTTGTTGGTAAGCAACGATCCAAAAACAAAGAGCAAAGAAATCTTTAAAAATAGATCTATCTAACTGTAGTCAGCAATATCAAATTATCATATTTTATCTTACAAACCCTAGGTGTTTCTCGTTTCGCTAGTAAATAGGTAAGTACATAGTTTAGGAAGTTAAGAATGAAAGAAGTTTGGATGTTTGATCCTATTGTCTTGAATTGACAATTACCTACTTAGACTTCGATCACTGGATCACTTTCGGTAGCAAACACATAACACACAGAAGTCATTGAGAAACTACAACAATCAGTTACCACTTGACACAAACTTAAACTTTAACTTGACTAATTGTTAAAAGGTGTGCTCTGTCATGGACTAATTAATAGATTAATTAGTCCATGGCTCTGTTAATGATCTAGTGTTACGTAATTGGCTCGCCGGTTTGAGAAATTAGATTTTTTTTGGTTCAAACAAAAGTTATAGTTAACTAAATATAGCACTAATTTGCCATCAGTGCAAATTTTGCGTAAATATTATTTTAACCCTCAAAAGTATTTTCCAGTGGACGATGCTCTCAAAACTTTTTGCTGGTTTTTATTAAGAGAAGTCAATCTTAGGCACCGTGATCGCAGTTTAGTGTGAAGCTCCAGTAATAATCTATACTATAAAGCAGTTTATGAGTTAAATCAAAATAAGTTAATTTTTTGAGCCAATTCGATATAAGTGAGTATTATAAAGGTGTTTTGTACTAGGTAGGGTGACTGCAATAGTTATTGGGCCCTCCATATACTCCTTAATAAGTAGCCACTCTTATCAAATCAGAAATAAACAAAGCATTAAATAAATAAATATTTGGGGGCAATCTTACACAAATCGACCTAGCCTCAAAATAAACAAAGCTATGGCTACTAGGCAAATATACATACGTATATAGAAAACACCCATGACTCTGGAACAAATATCTGTGTTCATCACACAAATAAATGCCCTTACCGCCATTAGAACCCGGGACCATCGGCTTCATAGGCAGGGTCACTATTCACTACAACCGCCAATGGAAGTCTTATTGTTAAGAGTGGCCAATAACTACCCTACCCGCTACTCTACGAGCTCTGAGGTTAAGAGATCCTGAACATACAACTCCTTTCATGGTGTCAGAAAAAAAATAGTGGAAAAATGCCGGATGGAATTGAATTATGTACTTAGGTCATAGGGTACGATTTTTCAAAAAAAATGTTGTTCCATTTTATATCGCTAATCCATTTTTTTCGTTTTGAATAACTTTTATCATAGGTCGACCCTATAATAAAAGTTATTCAATCCTGCTACAGTAGTAAGTGGACCCGGGTACGTCCTTAAACCATGTCCACAAGAGAGGTACGGGCATTGCGAATGTCATCTCGCTTTTTGTGGTTCGCATCTTCGCTCTGGGCACAGCACAGCGGATGTCATTCCACATCTAGAGCTGGGGAAGTACCTCCACCTTACAGAAAACCGCAACCAAATAACACTAGACCCTACTACTCGTAGTGTTGTTTTCTTACCGGTGCGTAAGGTTGCCAGAGCGCATGTAACTCCTCTGGAATTGCCGGTGTACATTGGCTACGGAGTCTGCTTACCATCAGGCGGGCTGTATGCTTGTTTGCCACCGACGTAGTATAAAAAAAAGTAAGCCCAATCCCATGTAAAAACATAGTCGTGACTTATAGATTAGTGTCAGATTCATTCCTCAATACAAAAACTCTTCGTTTCTGTGGTTTTCCTTCGTACCTACCTATTTAGCGATACTTGAAACTGTCTTGACATTTGAGGCGATACGTTATGTAACCTTAGCATGTTCAAAACATGCATGATTTGCACATGCGCTTGTTTTGTATGCTAATATTCTTTTACGTCAATATCGGCATCTTAGAAAATATGATAACGAAACATTGTATCCGGGTCGTCAATCGGAAAGAAGTGCTAATTTATTTTCTTGGCGGGTATAAACATAATAAAACACTTAAATTAAGAACTGATAAATATAAAAATGCCCTAAGCCGATCCCTTGTTAGGGTGCCCAGAAGGCTGGGCGCGCTGATTGAAATATTGGCCAGCCCTCATAGGTCACCCGAAGTCCTATATTTTCCTTGTTATAAAATGAGGTTAGGACTGAAGTATTTACGTACTAAATAACCGCATAAGTTTAGTTTGAATATGTCAGACACACCTACCATAAAGTGGCTGATAGACGGGCGAGTAAGTTCGCGAACTTATGGCTCGATGACTTTTTTTGCTTGTAAAGTACGCGTACTTAGGCTGACACACGAGCGAAAAAGGTCGTCGAGCTGTAAGTTCGCGAACTTACTCGCACGTCTATCCGGGACTTAAGAGTAAATACCTATAATGTATTATGTATGACATATATCTCGCAAGTATGTCACCTTAGCTATTAGCTACATATTTGCAGCGTTTGGCGTTGAAATTGAAACCTAAGGGCCGCGGGGACCTAGTGATCGTCGCCTGCATTTTATTTATAAGTTTTTATTATTAATGTATTATTATAAATTTGACTATTACTTTATTTATATAATAGTATATACAGAGGTATTACTATTAATAACTAGCTTAAATCTAAAAAAGGCCCTTGAGGTACAAGGTACAATGGTACCAAGGATGCTGGCGGCATTTCCTCGTTATATCGCAATGCTGATACGTTGTGCGAGGAAGCCGCCAGCTCTTCAATTCGATCACCAGTTACGTCAACAGTCACAATTTATTATTTATGTTTTACCTTCTTGTATTTCGTTGTATCAATAAATTAATTTTGTACAATGTTGATATAATAATATAATGGATCGATCTGTTGTGTTGACGAGAGTTGATAATCGCGGGGTACTACTGGATTAACCTAATTTCTGGACTAGAATGTGCGGCGTGCAATGATCAGTGGCGTTTGAATGTAGGGTTGGGGTCTTTCGCTGGCCTTTTTTTACATTGGTTATTGTTAACACTCAATGTGTAAACAGGCCTTTACATCAATCAATGTGTGCCATGCGCATACATGCATTATCATGCTTTAACGTGGCGCCGATACTATGCTGATATGACACACCTGTTGTTAATATGATGTAAACTTTGTGCTAACCATGCATTCGGGGCATATTAACTTTTCCGTTGGTTACGGTTTGTTATAGGAAAAAACATAAGTGCCCGTAAGCAAGAAGGTACGCGTTTGTTAGTGTCCCGTTATACATTCTTCAATTATGGTAACAAATACTAAAGAAAAAGGGAGATAAATATGTATATTGTCTGTAAGCACAGCATATTTAAATAAATAAAAAATGATACTGATTTATTTACAACAATGCCAAATGCAAACCTAGATTACCAGAACTGTAATAGCCGTCACTTACCGAGTTCCTCAAACGAACCATTATAAATGATCTTCGATTACTTGAAGCTGTTACGCATCTCGAGTCCAGAGTTACGCTGGTTAGTCAGCAATATTGCTGGATAAGTTATAGGAATACCACCTGTTACATACCGGCCAATCCCGATCATAGATACAGAATACGGTGCACATTACGCTCCATCACAAAAGGACTTAAGAGATAATATAAGCTTTACATTTTACGCCCTTATGAGCCAGCGCGACGGTATAAATCATTAGTACAACTTCCTATTGTGTGTAAGTGTGTAAGTAAGCCAGTGGCGTAGTGGTTGTGCTATTATCTAACAGTGAAACTTGAAAGTGCGAGTGTGTGCGCGCTGACGTAACCGCAGCTTCACTCTCACTGCTAACGACTGATGCAGATTTTGAAGTAAACACGGGGAGTGGGAAGTCCAGGGGCTGATCCAGTCTGATTTTAGGACAGGTTGTGACATATACCACTCTTTTGAGGTCATCGGTGAACTATCAAATGAGGCCATGCGAACAAATAAAAAGTAAATGAAGTAATACATATTGTGATACGTGCGGCGATGACATTTTTTTTATCAAGAGCTCTGGAAAAGTGTTGTTATTGTAAAAGTGCATTATAAACTGAAAACCGGCGTCGCGGAGTGTGCCATGTGGCTCATACCGTGACATCAAGCTGAGTATGGACCGTTTAGCGCGACTCATAATTCTTCTTCTCACTCATAACTTTCTTCTTTCTTTCTTTCTTTCATTATGCATATTTCCGAAAATAACAAATTTAACGCGTTGAAGTCTTTTGGCTTACGATTCGTAGGGAGGCTTTTAACAGTGGGTCTTCAAGCCATTTCGACTTGTTTTTATATTTACTCTAAAAGTGGCGATGTCACCGAAAACTGTCACAATTTGCTATTCAATGAACTACTTAAACAAGTTTATCAACGTCAGTTGTGAGATTACGCGATTCGTATAAAATTGTGCTATATCATGAATGTTCGAGAAACAGAATAGAACAAAACCCTTGGTCGATAATATTGTGTTGAAATATGTAAAACCATACTTCGCTATGCAAAATTGGACGCTTTTGGATCGACAGGTTCTTCGCTGCAGAAAACATAAAAAGGTTAAATACGGCGTTTTCCGAACAAAAGATTTCCTTTGGCAGAATTAATATTTGTGTTCGCTAAGATGTATTGAAGATGTGCAGCCACCTAGATTTTTGATGCAGGTTGGGGGGAGAGGGGGAATTTCCAGCGTCGGCAACGGCTGAGGTTTAGGTTCTAACTCAAGTTTGGTATCATTTTCAACTAAATCAAAGATGTAGACGTAGAGTTTATCCAAATCAGTTTAGTAGTTATTGATTCTCCCTACAAACTTTCACCTCTCCTTTCACTTTTAAGGGGTAATTTTTGGAATAAAAACCATTATATATCCTTCCCCGGGATTCAAACTATCTCTATACCAAATTTCATCTAAATTAGATCAGCGTTACATAGTTCCACCTCTCTTTTCACACTCTTAATAATAGGATTATTGTTATTAAAAATTATCCCACTCGTATCTTCATCCCCGGGATTCAAACTATGTCTAAACCAAATTTTAACAAAATTGTTTCAGCGGCTTAAGCGTGAAAAAGAAGAATATTTTATATATTTTTACTTTCGAATGAGGTGAATATGATACAGTAAATGAATTCGGCATCCCCGATTTATACGAAAACAATACCAAACTTAGTAGCGTAGTAGGTTAAATATAGATATCATTATAAAGTTGAGAGCCTAAAAACCTAAATTTTGGTGGTTCCACTTCTTAAATCCATCCATGGCTCCTAAGGACCAATCCTGGCAAAGAAATCTTTTGTTCACGACACGCCGTATTTCATGAGTTGCAGCTACGACTATCTATGATAAATTCAACTCGCTTTTTATTTATTGGTCTAAAAACCAATATATTGGTGAGCTAATATTACATAAAACACATTTACACTAGAATAAAAGGACACTATGAAATTGATTTTACCAAACAAGAACAATATCGTGATGTGGTTAGTGTGTAGTTGGTTCTATTTGGTAGGTAAACATTCAAAGTTATAGCTCTAAATAAAATAAAAATGACTACATCGTCTAAGTCAAATTTATCTAGAAACTAGTTTAAAAGATGGTTGTGCAATTCCTTTACTAAAAACCTCATTCAACGATGCTACAGATATTTATAATACAACCCTTTTTGCGTCGGGGGTAAAAACAATATTTTATAAATCTTTTTACAATACTTGTTATCGTTCATCGTATCGTTACCGTTCGTGTAAACACCACAAAACCAGTTCCAGATTATTAACTAACACAATTGAGCAAAAGCAAGGTGTTAACAATAAATTTCCAGTTACTTAGTTTCCTGACTGATTAAATCAGTGGCAGTAAATTAGTTCACGTAACTATATAGGCTGAAGGCGATTTAAGTTAAAGTACCTAGAATGATTCAGAAATGCGATAGCATTTTGATTACAGTATCAGTGCATCGTACTTACTTGGTTGCAATATTCTGAGCGTGCATAGCACTGATGTGTTATGGTTTTCCCCACAACATGTTCAATGTAGTTTTTATGACCAGCTTTGTATGACGTCAGTGATTTCGTTGTGGGTTGCTAAGTAAATAGTTATTATTCTTTCCGACATAAAATCATACGAACGAGGCGGAGAAGATATATAACATTATCTGTAACTATTTATAATTTACTTAATATAACACAACAAAAATCACCAAATGGTTTATGTAGTGGTAGGTATGTACTCCGATTCGTCCGATTTCTCTAAGACTATGTTTTTTTTTATGTTTTTTTTTCTCGGGCAAGCACAGTGAAGTGGAACTGCTGATGTAATCATAAAATGCATGATTAACTGTTTTGAAGTCGGGTCTTCCTTTGTCAAGAACTTTGATAAAAATATTCAAATGAGGCTAATATTATTTCATACCTACTCCTATAATGTGGGCACACCTCGCCGCGGCTCTGCAGCGGCAACAATAGACTCATTCGCATAATTTTTGATATTGTTCAATGTTCTTCGACCAGGAACTTTCTCAAGTCACTTCCAGTGACATAAGATTTGTAACAATTGAAAATTCCTGGTACCTACGAAAATGGATAAAGACCACGTTGTTACAAAGTTGATCGATTCGTCTTAAACGTTTAAACAGTCTATACTCCCTGCAATCAGTTTTTCCTCGGGGTAACTATATCACTTGCAATTTTGATACTGTGATAAAAACATAATTCAGAATTCTTAGCGCTATTATGATAAACTTATATAAAAAACAGGGTAAGTATCTTTAAAGCCACCTCGATATAAGAATTTCTTCACTCACTAGAGCATGTAGGTATCTGTATATTCTTATTGCTTTATCCATTTAAGCCATTCATCTAAGTAACTAGAATGAATTGTTTGTCAATGTTCAATGTAGTTTTTATGAGCAGCTTTGTATGATGTCAGTGACTTCGTTGTGGGTTGCTTTAATGTTCGCAATTTATTAAGAGTCCAAAGTTCAACTTGTCATAAGTAAATCGCGACATGGAAGCTAATTCGATGCTTGATCCTTTGGATTTTTTGATCCTAATTTAACTTAGGCATTTAAAATTACTACTGTTTATTAGTAGGGCTTGCTGCTTGAAACCCGGATGCCGTGGCACAAATCCTGGCTCATACGGCCCTTATGGTAAATATGACTACATATACAGTAGGTATATACAGGCTATGAATTTAGTTGCCTGCAGTAATTTAGAGGAATATAGAGGCCATACTGAGCAACTTTTACCATGGGACTAACCCTGAAATCGCGAAAAAAATTGACTCTCCCATACATTGTGGCTGACCGACGTTAAAATGTTGTATGGTAGAGTTAATTTTTTTTCGCGATATCGGGGTTGGTCTCATAGTAAAAGTGGCTCACTATGACCTCTATATTCACCCCGTAAATTACTGCAGGCAACTAAATTCATATCCTGTATACACCTAATGTATATGTAGTAATATTTACCATAAGGGCCGTATGAGCCAGGATTTGTGCCATGGCTTCACAAAACGGAAAGAATCGCAGGTGTGAAATCTCAAATTGTATTGGTCCAGCATGGGTACTATAATAATTGTTCTTTCGAGAGCATGCTGCGTATAGAAGCAGGTATTATATGGTAATGGCGATGACATTTCGGCTAGCGCGAAGCGTCCGATTTCGCCAAGCCTCTTCGACACGTAGGCGAGCTATATTTAAGCTTGGCCTTGGTTTGCTCGTTTCGTACGCAATTTTATTCTGCTCGTAGAGTTCCGTATCATGCCTTAATAAGTATTCATGAATCCTATAGTGTCCGCAACGTATTGCTAAATTTATACGCGAATTTAAATGCCTTTATTCTGCTACTTTGTGGTTGTCGTAAATAAAACCATAAATGAAGCTTCACAGAAACTTATGCAAAAACATAAGTGAGTATATATATACATTTGTTAAGTTGACATCCGAATGTCTGTTTTATGATGTTTAAAAGATGTGATCACTAACAAGGACTAGCGGCCCTATTCGAACTTTTAGATACGTCAAACATTTGCTAAAGATATGTTATGGATTTGGCAGATATGTCAGTGTCAAAAGTGACGTTTCTGTTTGAAGCAACTGACATATCCTTATCGTTATGGAAGGTGGAGGTAAGGAAAGAAATCTCCATATACCAAAAAGTGTCATCAAAAAACCTTAAATAGGTGGCGCTACAATAACAATGAACAAAAAAATCAAATCATAGACAGCGCACTTCATTCCGTCAATAACACCTAGGTTCTTAGCTACTCTAGCGCTATTCTGGAGAGATTTGGAACTATTATTTACTTATAGCTGACAGCTGGACACTTCTGTAACAGTTCTATCATAAGAGATTTCCCTCCTCTTAAATCCACACTCCATACATATCGTATCTTTAGGAAAATTTTGACGTATAATCGGGCCGTAGGTCGATTACCAACCTTTAAGACTTAATAAGAAATACCTGTATAGAATAGATGTACAGATTATCAATGTTAAGAGGAGATGGGCCCAGGGCTAGGTGATATCTTCGGTTCAACCTTTCTAATTATACTGGTGTAAAAAAATAATTAGTTTGGATGTAAACATAGTTTTAAACCATAAAAATATGGACATTGAAAGTCTATTATTTTCAGTCATTAATGTTGTTAAGACATTGCAAGTTTTATTCTCTGGTACGTTCTTTTGAGAGGCTGTAAAATGCTCACAGTTATAAATGTCATCCACGTTTAGGTTCATTAGTTGTTTAGCATTTATAAAGGATAAAAATGACCTCCATGTGAGATTAAGTGGATTTACTTGCGTGTTGTATTATCTTTTATTCATTTTAAGCATATTGCTGTGATCACCTTTTAAATGGAAAACGTAAAGCGCCATTTTAAGCCCTCAAATAAAACTGCATTTTAATTTTAGCAATATACAGAGCAATTTGTTTTAATGGACACTGATGCGATTCCGCTAAGTAATTCGGAAACATCTAATCTGCTGTATACTTTGAATATACTTACAGCCCGATTCGAACTTTAAGATACGCCAAACATTTGCTCAAGATATACGATATGGATTATGGATTATGTCAGTGTCAAT
This sequence comes from Cydia pomonella, assembly GCF_033807575.1. NCBI lineage: Eukaryota > Metazoa > Arthropoda > Insecta > Lepidoptera > Tortricidae > Cydia > Cydia pomonella. Next base: position 7,917,524 of record NC_084717.1, on the reverse strand, counting down.
CTGACGTTTCTTCAAACAAAAACATCACTTTTGACGCTGACATATCCAATCCATATCGTATCTTTAGAATTTTTTTGACGTATCTTGAAGTAAGAATCGGGTTGTTAGTTTTCGCAGCCATCTCACGTTGCGATTTTAGCTTCGATCCACTAATAAATGAGTATTGTCAGCAGCGTTCGCAGACGCATTACATATTAAGGTGACAATTAATACCTACAGCTGCAGTTGCCATGTGAATGTCTCCAGAGGGCCTACCACAAACATGGAAGAGCGATAGAGATGCAGATAACGAAAATTCAATTTTCGTTCTTCGCTAGGCCCTTCTGTTATCATCGTTTGTATTGTGTCGACATCACGTTGTCGTGTTTGTCACTTGAGATGAGACCTTTCAAAATCGTTGACTGATGCGATTGAAACCGCGGTGATGGTTGTATTTTAACCCAGGGTTAAATTGTACTGGTAACTCCGGGTTTAACCGGTTAACCCCGAGTTAGTGGCTAACCCTGGATGGCGCAAGTGGCCCTGTGGCCCTAAGATACCTTATTAAGGACTAGTCCACACCTCTACGTTTAAAGACAGCAACTTTTATTGAAGCCTAATTTCGCATATTCAATAATAACGCAGCATGTTAAAGTGTTAAGTTCATAAACGCAAAATGATCCATTTAAAATTCTACACGCTTTTTTGCTGATGCCCCGCTCAGTCAGGCTCGGTCACGAACGTGGGCAAAAACTTTATATTTCGGACCGAGGCCTTGATCTTTTGTTGGCGAATTAATTACGATGTTACGTATGCTTATTGTGATCATAATTATGATTGCTGTGATCACACAAAGCTATGAATGATTGCTTATTGAGATTATTCCTTCACATCGTTATTTACGCACGTTTAATTAGTAGGTAATTGAGTAATTAAATGCTGTGATTTTTCATTGCGATTATACTATAATACATAAATAATGTATGTTGCTTAAAATATATACCTACTTAATTGATACCTATTTAATATTTATTGCATGTCATTTTTTAATGTAACGCAAAAAATATAATGACGATTTAAATTCATCACTGAATATTAAAAACCCCGACCTCAACACCAGTAACCTGGTTTTACCAGCAACTTATAAATTCAAAGCATCCAAGAACCTATAAAACATAAAAAGTGCAGCTGCGAATAAATAAGATAGATAATAACATGGCAAATACACTTCGTGGTCGCCTTGGGTACCTACAACTGAGATATAGCCAAGCTAAGTGCATTGTACTCTGAATTAAAGTACGCAAAAATATCTCGTAGCGTAACCCCGAGTTTTATGCGCTTGGATAAATAATTGGCAGCAACAAGCAATTTGCAAATCGGTAGGCGAGAGAAAGTGAACTGATTTATTTAGCGCGTGCCCATTTTGAATTGAAAATTGTGAAATTCGGATTCTGGATGCGATTTCACTTACACAGTTATATGAATACCAAAGCGGGACTGATGTGGCGATTTCGAAATTACGGTTTGTAATGCGAAACTTTTCCACGCAAAAAACCGACCGTTTGAGCAAAGTTGTTTACAATCCTAGGATTAATATTAAACAGGGGACAATCAAGGTATCGATGTGTAGCTTATGAATATAAAGTGACATTTACATGGCTACAGCATCTCATACATAGCTAGTACGTGTGTTTGTCGCCTAGGTAATCAGTAAGCAAGTGACGAGTACGCCGGGCATAATTCATGTCATGTCTATGTGGGGTCAGTGAACGATAATACGCCGAGCAGCGAGCTGGCCTCTTACACAATAATATCAATGTATTGACAGAGTAGTTATTTTAAGTAGGTGCTTCAATATCCTTAGTAAGAGTATACAGGATCTAAACCCAGCACACACAAACATATCTAAACTACAGAGATATCTAAATATATGTACCTATATATAAAATTATGTACCTAAAGTTAAATATTTCAATCGGGTCTTTCTCGCAATCCCTAATAACTTTTGTCCTAAAACCACCTAATATTCCTAGGACAAGAGTTTTTATGAAAACTGATGTTAATGTTAATAAAATTCAGATTATTGACAGTCATGGCAAGAACGTTTAGGACTATTCGTTTTAGGATAGTCGTTACATTATGACAAATGAGTGATATGACACTTAGGACTATACTATACCCGTTGCGTTAAGGTGATTCGTTTCTTTCCTTGTTTCAGAAGTGTTCAGAGTATCATGACATAATGTATTTTTAGATTCGTTCGTTGTTTTGGTTGTATAAATATGCCCCAGAAGGGTCTCAATCTGCACAAGCTATGCAGGATGCTTGGGTTCTAATTGAACCGATTCACAAATTGGATTTTAATATTTACTTTTCTCCTATGTCAATATTTGTACGACTAATATTAAATTCTCTCTCCAAAACCAGTTATTGTAACCTACATTCAATGAGCATTTAAGAATGCTCATTGACGCTTTAACCGATTTTTTCATGCAATTATTTTAGTCGGGTATTCTTAGTCGGTAAAATTCGTCACCCGATGGTTTAGTACAATATTATTATGTCGTGAATTCTCACATTTGTATGTTATGTACATAATTATAATGAAAATTGTACTTATGCTTGCCACGTTCCCAAAGCTTGAGCGCCTCCCCTAATCCATCGCATATTTTATCATCATTAGAGCCATTGGTATGATCAACTGTTTGACAATCCTTTTAAGCCCGTACTTGCATTGTAAACAAATTCTCACCAGCGCGTGCAGTCGCCATATTGTTCATCACCCCTTTAATCGAGGCAACGCGATACTGGTCATTCGCACTCTGCAATTCTGCTCAACCTCGCTCTTTGAAAAGAAATGTTATCAAAAACTAACCTTATTTAAAGGTTATATAGTCTATAATCTAAAAATTAATTGAAGGAAGTTAAGAGATTGCGAAGCTTAGTAGGGTAAATGATTCCTAACACGAACCCTGCATACCCGTGATGCGGGTCGCGTGCTTCGAGCGTGTCCCTCATGCTACACAAATTAAAACATAATAAAAACTTTAAACCGGCACTTGAAATGAATAAGCTCATGACTTGAATTTATTTGAAAGGGAAGCTAAAGGGCGAAGGTGCTTGCGAATGCAAATTGAGTGCTAAAAGTCCAGATTAAAAAATAAATTGTCAAATGAGGTTGAACTCTTATAGAATGTTAGGTCAGTTGCGAAAGACATCGGCATTCTGCTGACCTTTTGAATTGAAAGATCAAACTCTTCTAGTTGACTATTGTGTTGGATTCGGAATATGCACGCGATGGGTCAACAGTTCAACAATGGGTAACTACCGCGGCTAGGTACCAGTGACAGTTAATGCTTACGTGGTTTGACACGCTTTCTGACTACCCTAACTATTCATCTAGATAAGAATATATGCTGTACATTAATAAACAAAATATGCTGACTATAATTTAGATTTTTCCAAATATAATCCAACATTGACATAGTCAAACACATTGTAGAAAAAGGTCACTTCTTCTTAAGGGACATTCTTACACAAATTGACTAAAGCCCACGGTAAGCCAAGAAGGCTTGTGTTGTGGGTACTGACTAGACAACGATATATATAATATACAAATACTTAAATACAGAGAAAACACCCATGACTCAGGAGGATATCTGTGCTCATGACACAAATAAATGCCCTTACCGGTATTCGAACCCAGGACCACCGGCTTCATAGGCAGGGTCACTAAACCCATGGGAGAAAACTACCCATAAAATACTAATAGGACATACATATCCCGTATTTTTTATTTGAGTCTCAAGTACAAAAAAAAATAGCCTGCCTGTAATTATAAAATTAGCTTTAGGTTCCATTAACTTTGCGATGTCTACAGGAAAGACGAGAACGCGTTTGCTAAAAAATGTGTATGACCTAAACAGATCACACAGAAATGCCTAATGTTTAATTTTGTCACTAAATTTAATTTTGAATTTTGATTACCTTTCTTTTCATTTTTGTCTACGTAAAAGTAGCCAATGACACGCGTGTTTGGCTGATTAGAGATTGACTAGCAAGCATTATAAGGTGTCGTATAATATGTTTAATTTCGCGGAACCTGAATATTTCATTTTACTGATATTTCTTCTTGAATACCTACTGTAACTACACACTTTGTGTACTGTGTTTTATGTGTTTTGAAAATGCCACGTTAATAAGGTTAGGTTTGTTCCATTTACTAGCTGTTCCAGAAATAGTATTAAATAAAATAAAAAGAATAAACTAGAAGGAAGGTCAACCAGTATTTCGAAATACTAATAAGGGCTCATTAAGTAAACAACAACACAGTGTTGATAACAGTATCTACGCGAGGCAACCGCCTCCGCGCTAAAAATAACCGACTAACTGTCTGACTCGGGGCCGTTTCAATCACCCCCGATAGATAAGGGAATGCGTTAAACCCAAGGGTTCTCAAACTGTTTTGCTACTGACATCTTCCTCCCATCTGTCCCGGCCGTCTGCCATGGCTCAAGGATGCGTTTGACAACTTCTCCAAGAATCTGCGTAAGCACTAGTTTTTTACGTCCGAAGAACTCATTGGTATGAGCCGGGGTTTTAACTCACGACCTCCGGATTAAAAGTCGCACGCCCTTATCGCTAGGTTACCAACGCTTTTTGCAGTGCCAATACCATTACTTGAAATTTAGGGAGCAATCAAATTATGGTATGAAGAACTATACTCATCTCTCTTAACACGGTTATAATATATGTATATAATACGTACTAACACTAGAAAAATATAGTATGAATCTGTGGCTGGACTCTACTGTCACGACGCTTACCAAACTTAATATGTATTATATTAACCAAGTTCAATTTCAAGGAGGATATTATATTATTATATATTTTTTTATTTGTATTCGGTTGTAGCTATTTTTATTTAATATTATGAGATGTCTTATTTTTTGAGTACACATACTGCTAACTATACTCTAACAAGCCAACTTTATCAGTAGAAAAGGCGCGATTTTCAAAATATTTAGGAGAGATCGATCATATGCGCCTACATTTTTTAAATTGACGCCTATTTGTACTAAAAAAAGCTGGCTTGGGTACCTACAACCAATTTATAACAATTTATAAATTACATAATTAATTTATAAATTATAAATTGAAGTAGATGTTATATGTATTATAATATACGAAAGAGAAACTAATCAACGTACCCTACATTCCCTCCAATGTCTTGTCCCTTTATGTGCGCATATTCTAACTTTTTGAAACTCTATTGTATAGCTCTTGTATTCGGCAAAATATGCGTAGGTAGGTTCCCGACGTTCTTGACAACGGCGTAAAGCTCGAAACGCTCGAACGGTGGCACAGTTTGGGAGCGTTGCGTTAACCTTTAGAGGGTGGGAACCGTTGCGCCCTCACGATTTGTAACGAACATCACCCCTATTCAATCTGTAATGAGATATTCACAAACAATATTAGGTTATTAAGTAGACATGATTTAATCACTAATAGTGTACCGGTTATTTGTGATTTGTAATATAAGTGTAATATATGTAATCGTACTCGTACCTAACACTTTTTGTGTCTTGAATTGCTTTTTGAACTATCTGTATTAACCTGTTGCTAAATCCTTACAGATAGATTAATTGATTTGATCGTTTTAATAGAATTATTATTAAATGCATTATTTCACTTATGTTTTAAGAGTATTTTGCTCAGTTACATTTTAAACATCACTTTGCTGGCTGGAAAAACCTATAAATTATTTTAGTGGAAAGGAAACTCTTTCGGTTCCAAAACGTTGTTCGATCGTTACAAAGTTAATTCTGAAAGAAAGTATCCGAACGAACAATCTGTTTATTACGATATTAAAGAGCAACAATTTCCCATATAAAGACATTACTAATAGGGTTACATATAGAAGTAGAGATATTGAACTTAAGGATATTATTATATTATCCACTTTCAAAAACCGGGTTACCTATTATTTTCATTTATAACGAGCTTGCTACTTTGAGACATATTCGACACAAATAAGATGGCTATCAGCGTTAACCGATGACGTAAAACACAATACGTAATATTACACGAGAACTTATGAACAAGCCGGTACGTAATAAGTTTCATTTTGTAGATTACTTCCGTAATCGTAATTGCTGTACTGCACGTCCACATTGTATCGATAATAAATTCGAATAAAAACACTTAAAAGGAAGTGATTTCTTGATCATCGTAATGATTCGAACGAGAGGGCTATTCGGAATCGAGATACGTCCACACTTCGTATCGATTCGATTTAATTGCACCCGTCTTGCTTCTTTCTTTGTGTGGGAAACGATCAGTACGTATCGAATGGTATTCACATCGAGCTGAAATAACCGAGTTACTCAGCATTGATCTTAAGAGAATCGATATTTTTTCTCAGGGCGTCATTGCGATGTAATGGTTTGTTATAAGTCATTATATTTTAATTTGGTATGTGTAAAAACAAGCCGTGTAGTCTCATGTTTGCGAGCCAGTCGAGTACGTTGAGCTGATCTCTTGATCAGTATATCTTGGCCTCTCAATATCTCTAATAGCAACAGCAACAAGTAATCGGGAAGCGTTTTTAAGTGCATTTTGCTCATGTCTAAAACAATATTATTATTGTTCGCCGCCGCATTACTGCCGCGATAATGAAGTTATTTCAGTCATTCATTTTCTAGGATATTAACAGATACAGTGACGGCATCAATGCCGCAACAGTAATGCAAACTGCAGTTGGCATTCGAAAAATCACCTTAATATTCGTGATAGGCAAATAATTCTTTATTTACAATAACAATATACATAATGGATATATACAGATCATTACTATAACTAGCTTATATCTAAAATAGGCCCTTGAGGCATTGCACCAAGGATGCTGGCGGCATTTCCTCGTTGTGCGAGCTCTTCGGTCACCACTTAGGTCAACCAAACATTTCGCGATTTATCCAAAAAACTTGTGCGCGCTGGGACCCCATAGACCTAGAGTTTCGTTATTAGTATTTTAGGAGCAATGTGAAATCAACATCATATTATTTAACTTCGAATATCGCTGGTTAAATCTACTCGCTCACGATTTTCATGGAACCATAATATCGCCTCCGCAGCCAGTTAAACGTGTCCATTATTTTCAGATTTCATTTCAAGTCACTAGGGAATTCGCAGAATTCTCACGATGACATCATTTTGATTTAACAACACAAATATTAAAAGATACCTTTAATTGTTTTGTATAAGATTGAAATTGGTTTGTTAAAAAAACCTGCCCGCATATTTTGCCCGTACTGAGATTAACCACAGGGGAGTCAAACCCCTAATCGGCGGTCGAGGAGGTACTAGGCCGACATGTGACGATTTTATGAGTATTGCTGGTGGGTTGTGGTCGCACGAGTGGTGTGGGGGTCATAAAACCGATGAACTTTGTACGAGAGTATTTATAAACGATAATCCAATATGTATAACTAAGGTTACCACATTTTTTAAAAATATTTATGGCACCGTGAAACTAAGTTTGGTAAGTTAACTGCAAAAACCGATACATAGTGTATAGGTATCTTATAAATCAAGTAGAATCGAATCGATAGGCTTACACAGATGTAAAATTAGCTAGTATCGTTATTAGCAATTAAGCATAATTTTATTTATACATTATTTTCACGCATGTATTGTATCTAATAAATATGTACCTATAGTTTGGCCAGGGACTGAGAGAATCATACTGTCTTTGTCTTATGCTAGTTCTAGCACCCAAAAGAAAGGGATGAGTAGCTATAGTTTTTTTTATACTGACAAATTGGGTTTGCCAGACTATAGCTAAGCTACAATTTTTATGAAATAATAGTAAATAATAATAATAATAATTCAGCCTATATACGTCCCACTGCTGGGCACAAGCCTCCTCTCATGCCCGAGAAAATAATGAAAATAAGAATGAAATAGGTAGCCTAAATTACATTTACTAGCAAACAATGATTTCTTACATTTTATTAAGATAATAAGAATGAAATATGTAGCCTAAAATTGGATTTACTGGCAAACAATGATTTCTAATATTTTCTTGTGATTTTAACCTTGTTAAAGTCATTATTTCAGCAAAATAACTTATAAATAACTTTCAGGTCTTACGTATTATTTACATGAAACAAACTTTAAGAGCTAGAATTTTTTTTCTAGTGTACCTCGTTTTTTTTCTTACCAGACCACTAGCATATTATGTTGCTGATTATTCAAAATTTCGCTTAGCTCGTCAATATTACATATTTCTAAAGGTTGAATGTAAACAACATCGCATGCAGTCAGGAATGCATTGAAGGAACGAAAACTGAACGTAACGTATTGCCTAATTTCGTTAATCAACTCGTAATTGTTATTTCATCTTTGCCGTAATAATGTTCTGTAATATTTGCATGACTTTCTACGGACACGAATTTCATGACCTACATACGGAATGATTACTTAAAAGGGAAGAATAGCTTTGCGATCCTAACGAAATATCGGTACTTTTTCTATGAAATTACGTACATACATACATACATATAATCACGCCTATTTCCCGGAGGGGTAGGTAGAGACCACGGATACCCACTTGCTACGATCCTGACATACCTCTTTCGCTTCCTTCACTTTCATAACATTCCTCATACACGCTCGTCGGTTTAGGGTGCTCTTGACCTGGCCTTTCTTCAGGATTCTAAATTGAATTTCGAGAGAAAATGATTTCCACTAACTACATCTTATCAAATCACTTTGAAAAAGACTGGTTTTTCATTGTGTCCATATACTTACTAAAAAATCATGGAAAACATTTAGAAGTAGAACAACATTTTCTCTTTTTATATACATGCGAGTACAGTCAGCATCAAAAGTAGCGGATCAAACAAGGTTTCAAAAGTATTTACCATTCTGTAACAACTTCACAAAATGTGATGGTTCTATATGTAGAACAATTAAGACGGTAAAAGGCTTTTGAATGTAAATTTTAGAGATTTATCTATATTTGAAAAAGTTATCCGGAATATCAGATACTTTTGGCGCGTTGTTTCATCCGCTACTATTGATGCTGACTGTACATACTATACTTTATTTTCTGTATGCGAATTTATTTTATCTAAATATTGTTTTATTATGTAATTAAGTGTTAGCATAGGTGTAGTTTTCGCTCTTTAATATGTATTTCATGCTGCGCATACATGTTTTGGATGGCATTCCCAACTAAAACCTCTACTTAAAATAATTATTTCATGTCATAAATGTTATCTGTTTTGTGTGCCTAATAAATTAAATAAAAACTACCCTCTTAAAAGACGTAACAATGGCTAAAGGATGACGCTACAACGGTCCGGGCCTGGGCCGGGGCGTACGACGTACGACACTTCAGTTTTGACCTATCATAGAAAAATCAGTGTCGTAGCTTTTAATACCAACTAAGCTAATCTTGCCAGCCCAACTCCTCGAGGAATCCTATCAAACCTTTGATGTTGAGTAGGACCTTGTTTTGCCCTGTATGGGGCCACTCCGCTGCATTCCAGCACCACGTGAGAGGCTGTTTCTTCTGTCTCCATGCATCCTCGGCATAGGGGACTGTCTGACACCTGTTATGAAAAGATGTTTGTTAAATAGTTCATGACCTGTTATGACACTTGTTTAATTTTTAAAATTAATTTTGTAATTTTTCGTCAATTGTATGTAATATTGAAGTTATTGAAGTAAGTACGGCAGCTTTCTGGTAGTTAATTATAATTTATAATCAATTCAAGTAACTTCTCGTCCAAAGCCCATTTCTTATCAATTAATCTGAAAAAAGCTAATATATACATTTATGGAACTGGTCAACAATTAGTTCTTAACAGCATAAGGTACCTTTTGGTAAAAAGGGTGGTTGAATAAAATTGGCCAACTATATAATACTTAGTTTTATCGCCATTATCGGCCAGAGACATTTTTAGATAACGGTTTGCCAGAGGCCGTGTTGGCCATAGATAGCCAGACTGAAGAGAAAAAGGGACGGCCGCTTCTCCATACAAACGTAGTCCCCGTTTTCCTCTCTGGATATTGACATTATAGAAAATATTTTGACAAAATTTACTGTATAATCGACCACAGCCATTATGCCCCTACGTTTGATTTATTTGAGTTAGCGGCATTTAAAAATTTGTTTGAAAACTGTTTTTCGTTCCGAATTTCTACAATAATCAAAAAAAGTCAAACGTGTAATAATATTTTCCATAATGTCCAGAGAGGAAAATGGGGACTACGTTTGTACGGAGAAGCGGCCGTCTATCCTCCTAAGTAATGAAGACCTACGCATATCTGAACGAAATCAATATGATAATAGAGCTAACGGTTATTGTAAAAAACGGGTCGAGGAGGCGCAGGCGCAGGGAACACAAACCACCCGCATGGGAGTTATTAGTGGCGGTGGTGCGCCAATCCAGCCGCGCTTCCCCTCGCTCTACTTAAAACGGGAGGGTGTCACACTGCTAATAGTACCAACCGTTTTATCTTTAAAATCGGTACTCAGTTTTTTAATTGGCTAGTTTAGGTAATTGAATTTTGACGCATATGGCCTAAATAAATGTGTATTCGGCATTATCTACCTAAGTAGGTACATACTACCCTACAGGGTTTCATAGCTGAACAAAATAAAATGTAACATCTTGTATAGTATAACCTATGAAAGCAATAAAATATACTGATTAATATTGCTTACAATGATTTAGACCTGCTGATATGGAATAAGGTTGATAATGTTCGGTTTGATATTAATTAATTATAGTTATAGCAACTGAATTCCTGAGTAAGAGTAGTAGTAATCGTAATAAGTACATCTTTGTCGTTTTGACCTAAGAGTTTTTATGTTGGTAAAGCTTAGAGTGTTTTAGAAGATGTCCATGAATATGTACTTAAAATACTTAAACGCTCAACCTTTTCTTGAGTGCCCACAAGACTAAGTGAATATATAAATAAAGTTGAAGTTGTGAACGCAGCTTTACCGGCTATTTCGCACTCAAAAGGGGAGTGCTGAGAGGAATGGAAGTGATCTAAATTTAGCTAATTTGCGTGCATCTAAAATGCAAGTCACGTATGAAAACAAAAGGGCCCGGCGACCACCGCCGCGCGTTCTGCGAACACGCGCTCGGCACAACGCATATAACTACCAGTACGTTTAAACTTAGGGTATCTTGGTTAATACTTTTCTTAGTATATTAGGCACAATACGAGTATTATGTGCACACATCGCTCTATTTTATTTTATTTTATTTATTAGGGACACAAAACAGATAACATTTACTACATGATATAATTATTTTAAGTTGAGGTTTTGGTTGGGAATGCCATCCAAAGCATCTATTCGTAAACAAAGCACTGCAAAACAATGTAGGTATGCTATTGCTATATACATAATTAAACATGAGATTTAACTGAACGGTATACCTAAACAGAAACCAACTTTTATAATGGTAACACAGACCCGCCTGCCAATCCCTGTTCACAGAGGCAATGGGACGAGCCTATCTGCCGTCTACTACGGAATAATCTCGTTAATTTGATACCTCAACTAGTACGGCAGATCAAGCTTGTCTACTTGCCACTGCGGAATGGGAGTTGGGTCTGTGGTTGCAAGCCCTTCCCTCACCATCGATAGGAACTCTAATTGATAACACCACATTTCGACTGGCGACTAGCTTGCGCATAGGGACAACAATGAACGTCCCCCATCGCTGCCGATGTGGTGCCATGGTAGACAGCCTCGGCCATCATGGGCTTTCCTGTGTTAGAAGCGCTGGACGTATACCCCGACATGCCAGCATCAATGGCATCATCCGAAGTTCCCTTGTCAGCGTCAAAATTCCGGCCGTACTTGAGCCCGTTGGTTTGGCAAGAGACGACGTCAAGAGGCCCGACGGCATGACGCTGGTGCCTTGGAAAATGGGACAGCCTCTAATTTGGGATGCCACTTCCGTAGAAATCCTCGCGCTGTCCCACCTTCCGGGCGCTTGCATTGATGCTGGTCACGCAGCGTCCGCAGCGGAGGACCTCAAACTGCTATATTTTTGTGGCGTTTGGGGTCGAATTCGAAACGCTGGTATCGTGGGGGCCAAGCGTGCGGTCAGCTATACAAGAGTTTAGCGATGCGCCTCATAGACACCACAGGTGACCAGAAGGCTGGCCAGTATTTCACTCAACGTATAAGCATTGCCAATGAACGTGCCAATGCGGCCAGTCTTCTGGACACACTTCCCATCGGTAGCGAGCTTGAGGACATTTTCTATTTATAAGACTCTTATTTTAAGTTTACTTTTATTATTAATTTTAAGTTTATTTATAGTCTATTTTTATTTACTTCTATTTGTATCTATTTTTTTAAATATCTATGTTTGATTCAGGACAAGATCCATAAAATTGTTCTTAAAATAAATGACATTTAATAAAATTATAACATCAAAAGCAAAATTAAACAAACAAATTGGGTAATTAAACTTACATTATCATAACTATTTTACATTAAAAATAAGAGGTACCTACTGGCAGGTGGTTTATTTCACCTTAAATCGGAATGAGACCGCCAGTTTGGTGGATAAGTAATTGTCAAATAATACTCGTCTTTTTACTAAATAATATACAGTATAAGTACGTATATTACCGTGAAGCAATTTTATATATAAAGTCACTTCTTTTTTATTCGATCGCACGTCATCAGTCCGGGTTATGTCAGTAGACTTGTACAATAAATATTAAAATTAATAAATCTCCCGATGGCGATGACGTCATAAATAAATCTTACGTGCTCAATGGCAGCCGTAATTAATTTTATTTCGGTCATTGCACGCAGCTAAGTTGGATTCACCACTTACACGGACAGCTCATGACGTATACACACGTCTCAGAATTACGTCACTTTTTCCTCTTCGTTAATGTGGCGTCTCTGCCAATACGTCATTTTAATGAGTCATATTGTCGTGTTGGACAATTTTGGATATCTACTTACATTTATTTTGTTGATGGCGCTACAAATATGGTACCTACTTGCTTATATTATACATACGTCTGTCTGTCGTGATCGTCTGTTGTACGTGTTAAGGATGGGTTTCCTCTCGAACCGTCGGGGTAGCCTATGATTGGCATGTAGGTACCTACGTAAGTTCTTTTTATTGCGTCTTGGTCCATACGTTAGGTACTTTAATGAATCATTATGTTTTCGACGTAGTAACGAAGTCACTAAGAAACATTTTTGATACATATAAATTCATTTGTTGTAGACTCCATGAACATTTTTATAGTTTTGTTATGGTAAGTTTATAGTGTACCTTACTAGGCACTTACTACCAGTTATAATACATGTCGTCAGTTGTACGTTGCCAGCATGAGCTAATGTCAACGAACAGGCCATCTTGATTCACATGACAGGTACAACAACTTTTTTAAGACCAGGCTATAAATCTTCTGAAAAACACAATAATAGCATCCTGTTCAATAGTTAAGTACGTAGCGTAGCTCAATAAACATCTTTGATTTTTGCGGGTGGCGGATGAGAAGATAGTTCAATCAAGAGAGAATTAAAGACTAGACCTACTGCACATTCTAACAAGCGAAAAATTATCAATCAAAATAATCAAAAAAGAGGGTAACTTAACCTAATCACGTCCAGATTTCGGTTAATTTTTTAGGGTTCCGTACCAAAAAGGTACAAAAGGAACCTTTATGGCGTGAGTCTGTCCATCTGTCTGTCTGTCTGTCTGTCACATCGCTAAATATCTCGAGAACCACTTAAGCTATCGATTTGAAATTTGGAATAGTTATGAAAAACACTAACCCAGACACATTAAAAGTATATTTTTGAAATTTATTTTTTTATTAATAAAAGGAAAATGCCCAATATAAAGAGGGGGCAAAATTTCAAAGTCTAGTAACTAAAGTCAAGTGGGGTATCATTTGAAAGAGCTCAAATTGTACATTCCAAAACATTTTTTTATATTTTTTCATAGAGAAAAAAATGGATTTATGAAGGAAAATGTAAAAAAAAAATACCGTTCGCACCCCCCCCCCCCCCCCCCGCCCCCCTATTTCCGAAGTTTACCGACGAAAAACATGATTTTTTTACATAATATTAACTAGGGATGCAACGATACCGATGCCGATAATCGTAAACCGCAGGTTATCGTTATTTTTGACGATCATCGGTATCGTAAAAAGTATTACGATTTATAACGATTCTTAAAACTAGATTGATGTAAAAAAAAAACGTGAAAAGGAATGCAAGACAGCATAGATGTTTGCGCTGGCAACACTAATGGCAGCATCTTTCATATTTTTGACGTTTGCCACTGACATTGACAATTTGTGACGTTTGTTTTTCGCGCGAGGTTTCTTTACCCATTGGGAAATATTGTGTTGTGTGTGGTATCTATTTACTGTTTTTGTACGTCTTGGTGTTGTTTATAATAGAAAACCATGCCAAAAAGGCCGGTTTAATCCATACGGATACGGATATAAGAAACAGACTCAAACCAGATAATTTAAAAAAATTATGTTTTCTAAACAAGAATTTAAAAGAAATTGATTTTAATTACGACATTTAGGTGGTAAATTGTCCTTAAAACTTAAGTAAATGTTGATTTTACTGAATTGACTTGTTTTATTAAATGTAAATTAAATAATCGTCATGCATTCGTTATCGCATTCGTTATCGTATTCGCTATTACGATATATTCGCCATTCGTATCGGTATCGTAATAGCCATATCGTTGCATCCCTGATATTAACATTACTATAACTTTTACAGGAAAAATATAATCAGACCTCTAATTTAGAGTTGTGCCCGCTCGGTCTTTAAAAAGAGCGCTCCGATCTCGGTCAATCGGTCAAACGAACTAGTTCGCTCTTTCAGTTCCTTTAGTTCAGGAGCAAATCTTGAGATCTGAATGAGGATGACTAGGTTATATCTTGCTCTCGCTCGCAAATAAACAGAGCGAGAGCGTGAGAGAGCGACTTTCTTGACCTTGACTCATTCCGATCATTCGCTCCCGACCGATTTGTTACTAGGTACCGACGTACCGACTACTGAACTAAAGGACCGAGACCGATTAAGAGCGCTTAAGATGAACTAGTTCCTTTCGGTCCGTGGTGGGATTTCATTCCTTTTATTTCTTCGGTCCTGACCGACTCAATTCTAACCTCTATCTTGGTTACTTTTTTTTTAATTAACAAAAAACCTTTCCGATTTCAGTTTTCAATTTAACCAACTTTAAGTGCGTTTATTACATCTAAAATATCTATGAGATTACATAAATACACGTTGTTTCAAATAAAAGATCAATTTTTGAAATCGGTCCACATGATAGAGAATTATCCTAGAAAAACCAACATATGTGCATTACATCGCGCAAATTAGTTAGACAATTTGCCGATAGATGGCGTTGTGTACATTTATACTTAGTATAGGTACTTCTGTTGAAAAGTCTTTCGCCTTTATAGTTACACGAGATAATTCAAAGTTTGTACGGAACCCTCGGTGCGCGAGTAAAACGAACTCTGTCTTGACCGGTTTTTTTTCATTGCGCTAGCTTTTTCAAATTCGATTTCTCTTTCGAGGCACTAATAAAATAGATGTGCTGTATTAAATACACTATGTTAACACACACACGTTAAGTCGGAACCTCAGAGCGAAAATAAACTTGCTCCATTGAATTTACAAAGTAAACCTAGCGTAAACAGTTCGGCGTGATCGAATCCTGATCGCTTTACGGTCGGTCCGGCTTTTTGCGTGCTGCCCCAAAACGTTACAATCTCGGTCTGTCATCAAAATATTTTATGCAACAGTTTAATAAGAAAGGTCAAATAAGGCGAATTGACAATGTGAGACAAGGGCACAAGGGTTAACGGTGCAAATGGCATTGAGCGTTTTATAAACTTAGTAACATATTTTTCTAACGAGACTTACTCGTACAACTTTGGTAACAAATCAAATTATAATCATTTTGATTGAATATTTGTAAATGCGTTTTTTAAGGTTTTTTATGACATATGTGATGTAGCCCTAGGGGTCCAGGGCATCAGCCGCGTAAACTGAAGACACCGGTTCGAAATCGGTCTGCGCCACTGGAGACCTTAGTCACTTTTTCTTTAGTAGTACATACCTATAAGACATATATTTCCGTTTATGACATGCTTTTAATTTTTTTTTGTATAATTACTAAAATTAACCAGTACCCTACCAGAAGATATTTTTTGTAGCTCCAGGGGACTTTATTAACCCTGAACCAAAAGACTAGGTAGTTTTAGATTCTGCCGAAGATCACTTACCCATAGACAGATCATATTATAAAATTATTCGTGATAATCTCACATAAAATGATAGCGTGACCACTCAGTATGCGTATCTTTATTCCTCTTCGCAAGATTACACGAAGTACACAATTGCAAGAATAAAACGGGTAAATGTTATTTGATACAACTGACTGCTGTCTCGCGGCAAAGGAAGTTGGAAGAATCAACTGTTTCTTGTCATTCGTTGCCATGGTTACATTGATTACAGTTGCCTGGTTCAATCTTTAAATCTTAGTCTTTTTCTATACTACGTCGATGGCAAACAAACATACGGCCCGCCTGATGGTAAGCAATCTCCGTAGCCTATGGACGCCTGCAACTCCAGAGGTTCTATCAACTCCATGCTCCGTACCCTCGTTGAGCTCTGGCAATCTTACTCACCGGCAGGAACACATTACTAAGATAGGGTCTAGTGTTATTTGGCTGCGGTTTTCTGTAAGGTGGAAGCACTTCCCCAGTTGGGCTCTGCTATATATCTGGAATGACATCCGCTGTACCGTGCCCTACCACATAAAGCGAGATGACATTCACAGTCCCCATACCTCACTCTTGGACGTAGTTTAAGGACATACCCGGTTCCAAGTCCAAATTTTATGGCATTTAAATTAGGTAACCAAACATGCATTTTTGTGGCATTTATAAGTCCTTTCCACAATGGGCTATCTACCAAGCTCGATAACGTAACGTGGTAATAGTACTTTTAACAAATTTTGCTACAACTCGTACTTACTGTTGCTTCGCTGATGGGACTGAATAACAACAATAAATAGTTGATTCACCCAGTTACAAGTACAAAACTGCCCCACCAAGAAGCAGACGTAACGGCCGTAGGAAAATTCATTAATTTGCTGTTGTTGTTGGTTTTTCAATAGGCGTTAAGGCGTTATGTGTATGATATGGCAAGCGTGAGTATGGTTGACAATGCATCTATGAAAATTACTCTAGTCGTCTGGCAGCTGAAGTTGCGTAACTATTTTAACATCAGAAGCGGGATAACTTGATAGAAGCTAACAATAGATCGGATGCTGAACATTTTCGGAGCTCAAATATGCGAACATTATTATGCTTGTCAAGCTACGCTATAGTTATTACTATAGTGTAGCTTGACAAGCATTTTCAGGCTAATTGGAAATGGTGCTTGTAAATTATTCGTGCAAAATAAATTTTCTCGAAGGTAGTGTAGTATAAATTGAAGGAAATGATCACGCGATTTTTCGTATCATCTGTTATCCCGCTACATTTTTTCTTTTCGATCGGCGTTTGTGGATGTACTTACTTACTTAGAGTCAGACCAAGATATGTTGGCAGCGGTTTCGACAGACAGTGCAAGTGTTATTTTAAACGTCAAACTTCTATGAAATTATACAAAAATAAGTAGGCTTTATATGACATCCGCTTAGTACCTATGATGTGTTACCTACGAATTACCATTTTTGCTAGACCCCTTGGTGTTTTCGAGAATGGCATCTGCATGGTGACTTCGTAACACAATTTTAAGACTTAAGAATTTCAAGCTATGACGAAAGGTCACACCACGTACTTCGCACGGTCTTTATGCTTAGTTTTGTAACCGAAGCTGTAACCGATTGTTACTGTAACCTTCTTGCATAATGAAAGCCTGTGCCCAGCAGTGGTACGTATCAGAAGCTAGCGATGATGATGATGATGAACCACATTAGGATGAACTGTTTAAGACGATAAGTACTCTGTGTAGTGAACAATATCTTGTATAATTGCTTTCCTAACTTTTGCTGCTATTACATTGACATGAGTCAATAAATAAATTTAATAACAATAGCACCAAAAACCACGCTGAAAAAACTTGGCCTCCGCCTTTTGATATACATTCCCACAACAGTAAAAACTGTTCCTTATTTGCTGTTACTTTGTTCCTTATCTTCGTTGCATGTACACTGTCGATATCGTTAGATACCTAAACGGGACATAAAATACAAAACCATAGCATTCATTATTTTGAGTTTTACCGTCTGGCCATAAAGTCCTGTTTACGATGGAGTTGTTTTTTGTGTTTGTCTGGTTATATCGGTAGTGAGAACGGGGGTTAGGTCGGGGCTATCTGCCGATAACGCCTGAACCGCCGGTTGTTGGCTCTACTGAGCCCAAATTCATGATACAGCGCATTTATAAGTTTGCTGTGCAACTTGGAAATGAATACGTTTTTTATGAAATGCCACCCACGTATTTTAATAGCACAATGAACTTATTTGATAAGCATGGAAGAAGTATGTATATAGTATGGCACAGATATGCACCTCGATTTGTTAAATTTAATTAATGTAGCTTGAAATACGTTTCATTGCAGGCGTTTAGTTAGTTATATAGGTAGAGGAAGGTACAGTCAAGGGATTTGATTTCTGTGCCACATCGTACTTTCTTTTCTTCGTACAGTATCTCTACAGGGACACTCAATATGAAGCTCTTAGGGATCTCATATTATCGTCACTGCGGCAAGCTACGTAGTGTGTAGTGTGAAGAAGATGGCACGGAAATCAAATTCCTTGACCGTACGTTCAAGATAAAACACTGCTTTAATTGTCCTGACTTTGACAAAGGTACTCGTATGTCTAAGTAGGTGCCAACCTACCTAATCACATTAGTTTGGTAAACCTAAGAATTAGCTCTCTTAATGTATAGCCGCAAAAGATAGCATGTTATGATGATGAAAGTATATAATTCTGATCTGTCAGTGTCAAAAGTGACGTTTTTGGTTGAACACTTTTGATACTGACAAGTCAGTATCATACCAGAATGAAATCTAATAACTAAAACTCGAATCGTTTACTGTACCCATACATGGCGAGGATGTTATAGTCTCTGTCCTGATCATATTTATAATGCTAATAAAATTCAAATCCACGCAGAAGTAATAATCTCAGAAACCTGTTCGGGAATCGAGTTGGTTAAACGTGGTAAATTTGTTTTTACGAGTATGTGTAGTTAGAATAAAACTGGTACTGGTGGTAATACTATTTCGAGCCGAACTGGTTCACTTATTGACCTTAGCTATTACAAGTAGGTACTAATAACATTTATAACAAGTAGGTACTAATAACATTATCAGATTTTTCTAATAAGAAATTATTGGCTGAATAACTAGCGATTTAATACATCACTGTTAAAGTATAGGTATATAGTATTTGATATGAAATGTTTAGTTTTGTGCTTATCGTCAGAATGCTTATGACGTTGCTTAGTTCACCTCTCGGGGGTGTCGCAACATCTCCGCGAATTGGGAAATATCGATGAGGTCATGAATAGTTATCAGACCACTCAAATACTCTGCTAATAAATGAGGTGATTATTGTATTATTTGTCGCTTTTTTAACGTTTGTGAGACTTGTGGCGAACTTAAAAAATGCTCTACATGAAAGGGTACTGGTTGAATTATGATGACACTTACTTGTATTTTTTTTAATATTATTTATTGTTGAGCTTTATCTTTATGTATTCGCAATTCTGTTATTGTTGTGTTTTGTTAGTGTATTCGCATTTTTTCAATTTATATGACATTTGTATCAGAATAAGCTTGATTTGAGGATATTGGCTTCTCTATTTTTAATAACGTTATATAATTTTTAAAATGTTTTAATTTAAATAAATAAATTAAATATATTAAAGTATAAAAAATATATAGTTTCCGAAAATACAATTCGTAGTTCTTGATGTTTGCTATTTTCAGTATCTTCTTGATCAAGTGAGTCACTTTTTATTTTTTTTATTGATACCAATTATTAACCTCTTTTTGATTTTCACACTTGATTCATTAGGGTTCCGTACTCAAAGGGTAAAAACGGGACCCTATTACTAAGACTCCACTGTCCATCTGTCTGTCACCAGGCTTTATCTAATGAACCGTGATAGCTAGACAGTTGAAATTTTCACAGATGATATATTTCTGTTGCGGCTATAACAAAAAAAAAACTAAAATAAAAAATAAGTTAAATTTGTACGGAACTCCGGTGGGCGAACGACTCGTACTTGTCCGGTTTTTTTTAACTGTCCTGATTCACTGAAATTCAGCTTTATGTATAGAATTGAAGTTTAATATTCACTTAAAACAATTACTTAGGTACCCATCAAAATGTTTAAAAGTTACTTTCTTTTACAAGTAGAATACAAATCCTTTACTGTCCATGCCGTTAATTTATGGAACGAGATTCCGGTGTCCGTGAGGCAATCCCAATCTGTAGCATCACTCAAGGAGAAGCTTAAAAAATTGTGGCTTTCCGATACTTTGGTTATGACTTCCTAGTTCCATTGAGTACTTCTACTTTTTTAATTTCCTTTACTTTTCTGGTTCAAATTCATATCTATTTATATTATATATTGAATATTTATTTATATATATATATATATACATGTATGCATTATTTTTTATGGTTATTTTTCTATCTATGTATATTTGTATCAATGTGTATTCAAAACGTGTATTTCATTAATTTCAGTGATTGTACACTTTTGTTTGTGTTTGTCATTCATTCACTGTTATACTCATTTCCTCAAAGGTTAACTGGAAGAGATCCCATACAGGGATAAGTTCGCCTTTGTTGTATTTAATTTACTCTGTAACTGTGTTTTTCGTGTTTTTATTTCTATGTACAATAAAGTATATACATACATACATACATACATACATGTATTCAATAGCGGTACAAATCCATATACTACGGTACGAATATTTGAATACAAAATGCATGAAATCATAAATTTTCAGATATTGCGTTTACGTCCTACATAAAGCATGAGTGCAATGACGTAAAATGTGCATAAAACATATTGCAACTTATAAGGAAAGGTCAACTTAGAGGTATATATAACAACAATAGGATTAGCATTTTTTTATACATTTATAACTAGCTGAACAAAGACCAAATACATTCTCAGGCAAAAGATAACCACACGCTGATGGAAAATACAACGGTACGTTACGATACAAGTGCGAAAAGTAGAGAAATTCGCAACGAGTGGCGATAAATTAAAACAGTACCCAAGGGAGTGATTTAAATCGACACGAGTTGCGAATTATCTATTCGCACGTGTATCGTACGAGGTTTTACAGTACATTATGGCCCTTTAAATTTTCTACATAGGCACGTAAAGTGCCAATTATGGCACTAGTGCGGTAAACTACTACTATGTACTATGTACTGTAAAAATGATTTATTAGTAATGTAGTGAAAAAGCAACACCTACCTATGTTGAGATGTTTTTTTATCCAAAATTTTAATGAAATATCGTGGGTATGTTACATCGATTAAATATCGTATCTAATTCACAATTTCACAAACACAGAGATGTGTTGAAACATACATATTCAATTAAATTCTTTATTACAGATAACAAATGATCCATATTACAATAAAATTATTAAATTAACGTAAATTAAAAATGATTAAAATATTAAAATTAAATTTAAATCCTTTACAAATACATATAATCACAAATTAAATATTAATAATGGTTAAAATTCTGTCTATTAATTAATTAGTACGGTCGCCAAATCTCAAAAGCCCTCTAGAAACACGATTTAATTGACTCGGCTCGGCCTTACCCACAACCGGTATCAATGTGTTCGGACAGTTCTCCTGATCACCGTACATGCGGTAGTAAAGCGGAAAAATGGTGGAGGGGATAGTAATGACGTCACAAAGATGGCGGCCGGACCTATTCTTTTTGGCGGTGTATCTCGAAAACCACTTAACCGATTTTAATCGTCGAGGTGTCAAATAATAGCTTATATTATGGAGATTATTTCCTTTTCTACAAACATTTACGTGAAACCTATAGGAAAAAAAATAATCACAAAAAACAGTTTTTTTATAAAATTATTATTTTTTATTTTGTAAAAATCTCCGTAAATATTAGCATTTCGCAAATTTTGTTTAATATAAAACATATTGCTTCATTATCAAGGAATATAATGAGCCTTAAAACATACAGATCGAGTAATAAACAATGAAGCTACACTCATTTATTTGCGCATGGGTAACGATAACTGGCTTTTACCGGTCGAAACTGTGGTGACTGTTACGATACGTATTGAATGGAATTTATAGAGTATCGGTTTTAATTACTGAAATTATAATTAAAATTATAAAAACCAGACACAATAATGTTACCTTACTTCGACGTTTAGTCTCTTTTTTCGTCTTAATCATAGGTAAGTACATATTTCTTTTTACTTAAAAATTTTATACAGGATGAACTTTTAACCAAGCCGCTCCGAGGCCAGATTTAATTGACTCAGCTCGGCCTTACCCACAACCGGTATCAATGTGTTCGGGCGTTTCTCCTGATCACCGTACATGCGGTAGTAAAGCGGAAAAATGGTGGGAGGGGATAGTAATGACGTCACAAAGATGGCGTCCGGACCTATTCTTTTTGGCGGTGTATCTCGAAAACCACTTAACCGATTGTATTCATCGAGGTATCAACTAATAGCTTATATTATGGAGATTATTTCCTTTTTACAAACATTTACGTGAAACCTATAGGAAAATAATAATCACAAAAAACATTTTTTTTATACATTTGGTTGGTAGGTTTGTCTTATGTTTTAAAGCAGTAAAATCTTTCAAGTCGAAACACAGTATAAATATACATTTTGTTGTCTAATCTAAAAGTATGATGTTCATTGTTTAAGACTGATTAGTGATTACTGAATTAAATAACATGCTATTTGTTATTTTTGTTTTATTTTTTAAATCAGGTATTAATTTATTCACTATGTATCACTATACAGGCAAAATGTGTATCATAGTTGGTCTGTAAGTACTTACTACTTGTGTCGAATATAGGTATAAGATGAAATTTTAACCACCAGCCATACTCTGCGCAGTGACTTTACAGGTCATACTGAACAACTTTTATTATGGGACCAATGCCGAATCACGCAAGAAAATTTGGATCTGGAATGACACCCACTGGCTGTGCCCTACCACACAAAGCGAGATGACATTCACAATGCCCATACCTCTCTTTTGGACGTAGTTTAAGGACGTACCCGGGTCCATGACGCATGCTCGCCACACCGCTGCTTAAAATAAGCTGACGCACCGTAAATTGAACTGCGTAAAAATCGCAAAAAATATTACACGGAGATCTTATGGCAGACACCGTACCGGTGACGTAAAAGATGCAACTGTTTTGCGAACAAAAAAGATTCGCGTAAAGCACGTCACTGCGATTCCGTACCGTCACCGTTTTTTAAACAGCGGTGTGGGGAGCATGCGTCAAAAACGGTACGCATACGACGCGTCACTGCGATTCCGTATCGTGACCGTTTTTTAAGCTGCGGTCTGGTCGCACCTTGTATTGTATTGTATTGTATTCGGGCGATTTTTCCGCAACTCGACGACTTGCGCCTATTTTGCGTGATATGTTGGGGGTGGGCTAGTCCTGCCAGCCCAGCTCCTCGAGGAATCCTATCAAACCTTTGATGTTGAGTAGGACCTCGGGGAGGTCTCTCGGAGATCCGAGATGTTTAGCCCTGTATAGAGTCACTCCGCTGCATTCCGGCACCACGTGAGAGGCTGTTTCTTCTGTCTCCATGCAACCTCGGCACAGGGGACTGTCTGTGACACCTGTTGTGAAAAGATGTTTGTTAAATAGTCCATGACCTGTTATGACACTGGTTACCATACTCAGTCGGACCTTCCCTAGTTGCAGGAGCGCCCTTGTGAGTTTTCCGTTGATGCCAGGCATGGCTTCTTTTGCCTGTCTGCATCCAGTCTGGTTCAGCCAGTGTTCTGTGTGTAGTTTCCCTGTACGTGCCAGCAGCATTGAGCGTACCTTGCTAAATGGTATCGGAAGAATCGGTTCCGGACCAATCGCCCCCGCATTCGATCCTTGCCTGGCAAGCTCGTCCGCAGCATCGTTACCTCGGGATCCACTGTGTCCCTAGATCCATTGTAGGGTGATCTTGTTATTATGACATACCTCCATTAGTCGTTCGTGGCATTCGTGTATAAGTTTGGATGTAACTATATGGCTATTTAGAGCCATTAAGATTGCTCTACTGTCGGAGAGTATGCGGATGGAGGATCCTACTACCTTCCGTGCAGTGATGGCAGCCGCCGCGTTTATGATGCCCATGCACTCAGCTTGGAATACCGAGTTATGGGCTCCTAGCGGAGTGGTGATCGACATGTTCAGGTCTTCTGAGAAGGTTCCAGAGCCCGATCCGCTGTCTGTTTTGGACCCATCAGTGAAGATTCTCAGCTCCCGGGGATTGAGTCCTTCATGATTGTCGTCCTCATATAACTGTATTTTGTACCTTTTATCGAAGATAGCTTGTTTGTGAATCCGGTCCGTGCCTGACCTAAGCACTGGAAATTCGTCATACACCTTTTCCAGGCATTTTGTGTGAAGAGCTCCTGTGATGTTAGACCATATCTTGAGGGTTCGCAACCTTACCGCTGAGAGACTGGCCTCTTGCTGTATGTGTAGGTGCAGCGGTGGAAGGTTTAGCATGACCTCCATGGCTGCAGTCGGGGTAGACCTCGTGCAGCCAGTGGTGGCCGCGCATGCGAGCCTTTGAAGTCTTTGTAGTTTGTCTCGTACGTTGCCTAGGTTTGTTCTTGGCCACCAAACCAGAGCACCGTAACAGAGTAAGGGGCGGATTATCGTCTTATAGAGCCAGAGGGTAATTTTCGGGTTGAGTCCCCACCTCTTACCAATCATCCTTCTGCACTGCCAGAAGACAACTCCCGCCTTGTCTATCCGTTTGTTGATGTGGTTGTTCCAATTGAGTTTATTGTCGAGAGTTAGTCCTAAGTACTTAACTTCATCGGACAGCTGTAGCTCAGTTTGGAAAAGTGTTGGTCTGGTAAAGTTGGTCGCACCTTTATATGGGACAGTCAAAATTTTTTTCGCGATTTCGGAATTGGTCCCATAGTAAAAGTTGTTAAGTATGACCTATAAAGTCGCTGCGCAGAGTATGACTGGTGGTTAAAAGTTCACCCTGTATAAAATTTTTAAGTAAAAAGAAATATGTACCTACCTGTGATTAAGACGAAAAAAGAGACTAAACGTCGAAGTAAGGTAACATTATTGTGTCTGGTTTTTATAATTTTAATTATAATTTCAGTAATTAAAACCGATACTCTATAAATTCCATTCAATACGTATCGTAACAGTCACCACAGTTTCGACCGGTAAAAGTCAGTTATCGTTACCCATGCGCAAATAAATGAGTGTAGCTTCATTGTTTATTACTCGATCTGTATGTTTAAAGGCTCATTATATTCCTTGATAATGAAGCAATATGTTTTATATTAAACAAAATTTGCGAAATGCTAATATTTACGGAGATTTTTACAAAATAAAAATTAAAATTTTATAAAAAACTGTTTTTTGTGATTCTTTTTTTTCCTATAGGTTTCACGTAAATGTTTGTAGAAAAGGAAATAATCTCCATAATATAAGCTATTATTTGACACCTCGATGATTAAAATCGGTTAAGTGGTTTTCGAGATACACCGCCAAAAAGAATAGGTCCGGCCGCCATCTTTGTGACGTCATTACTATCCCCTCCACCATTTTTCCGCTTTACTACCGCATGTACGGTGATCAGGAGAACTGTCCGAACACATTGATACCGGTTGTGGGTAAGGCCGAGCTGAGTCAATTAAATCTGGCCTCGGAGCGGCTTGGCGACCGTACTAAATTACATGCAGATTATTCCAGTTCTAGCTATGGGAGAGTCTTTTCTTCTGCTAGCGATCACGTCCAGAATGCTGTTGTTACGCATATTTCTTACTTTTTTTATCAAACTCAGTTCGTTTTTTATAGTTTGAAACATGTAAGTAACTTTTAGTCAAACCGAATTCAACGAGTTACTTTCCGAAACGCTTATCTTACTTCAGCGTAGTTACTAAATGCAACTTTATTTCGTACATAGTAAGAGTGTTTACATTAAATATTTCTATATCATACAAGTCCGAGACGGTCTTATGTCGCTATCGATTATGAGGGCCCGCATGTTTGTTAATACATTATGTAAATAGAGCTTATCTTGATAAATGTGCTGCCGGGTTGACGAGGTACAAAAGTTTACTCGTCAAATCATTTCTACGGAGTTTTATCTTATATAATATTACCTATTATAACTTATTTAGTCTATACTTGCGCCGGACAGTTTTTAGGAGCCAGGTTTATTTTAGAACGACATTTCACAAAATATTTGAATATCCACAATCTTTTATGAATGTTATCACTTCGGTTATAAATACCATAGCGTCTTTTAGGAGCGCGACTTTACACGTATTGTAATAAAATTCAATTTTATTAACTGTGTTGTCGCTGGCTGCAAGGTAAACTTACTCGTGATAAAATACGGCATTTTAAATAATTCAAGACAATAAACACTCAATATTGTCGGCCATGGCTGTAAATATGAGAATCAATCTCGACTGGAACAAATGACAATCGGGAAATTATTCACCAGCAACGCAATCTGCTCTAAAATTCAAATCTATGTATCTGTGGGAACGGGTGATACTGAGAGCAAAACGCCCTATTCAAATAAATATTTGGGGACAATCTTACACAGATAGACATGTCTGTGAAGTTGGCATATCAAAGTCTAGCAGATCACGTTTTTATTGGAGTTCTATTAGCATGCACCATAGTTCTAGAGTTCCTAATACTTTATATCAATAGTTCTGGCGTTTTTATCATAAAAACCAATACTATGGATTTTTAACAAATGATATGCTAACTTCACACACTAGCATATCATTTAGTTACAAATGGAATGAAAAAATTTGTATTGCCTTGTCACGTGATAACAAAGAGTTCCTGACACAAAAAAGACATCTCTGAGACCATTCATTACAATTATTAATTATTTTTAAATTCAATGATATGCTAACTTCACACGTGTTATGCTGATGTAATTTAACAAGGCACAGACATATATTTGGTCTACCTACTTAGCCCCAAACTAAGCAAACTTGTATGGATACGTGGCGACGATATATATACTTATAAAGATACATATGAATCTATGTATGTATATATATATATATATATATATATATATACATACATAGATTCATAGAAAACATCCATACACTCGGGAATATATTCGTGATACACACACAAATAAATACCCTTAATGGGATTAGAACCCAGGAACTCCTGATTCGTAGGTACTTCACTACCGACTCCCCGCCGTTTAAAACTATACTTTTTTAATCTGAGTAGTCGTTAACTCTATACAGAAGAGTGGTTGTGGTCAGTTGGTCGCCAATAACTTTATTAACAAAGATGATTGTTATGATTGTATTATAGCTTAGTCGTTGGTGTAAAATTGTGTTGTCTCATTTTACGAAATACAAATATCAATTTAAAGCTTGTCAAACGTTTACGAGTAATACCTGAATACACCACAGGAGTAATTTGTTATTATTTAGTCATAGGTTATTAAGTAAATGCTTATATGATGAGCATATTAGTAAAAACAATGCTGTCGGCTAAATGCCGCCGGAATTTCATTCACAGAGGTTACAATAATATAGAGATGCAATGGGGAAGGGGCCAGATGACCGAACGAGATGCATTTATGGAACTTTCAGTAAGAGTTTCAGAGAAAGCGCGATTATTGTTTGTCCTTGTCAACAAATAACCCGACCAAATTACGTAGGTTGTTTTTGGTATGTTGTCAGGAATGTTTAAACGTGTTTTTAATTTTGTCGCATTGCATATATTCTGTTCTGTCCCTCACGGGCGCACGTGTATAGCAGCTCATCTGTAGGATCCTAATATCTAAATTTGCAGTCGACAGTAATGTCACTCAACAAAACTGTAGTAGTAATGCAGGTGTAAGTAATACCTTCATGATAAATTAGAAATAATTCACTACTAGTATAGCCCGCTCCGAATCAATATCTGCAGTTAAATACTAAACACGTCAATTTAACACCTTAAGCGGCTGTATATAATGTATTTGTTTTGTGGCAGCGTTTGTTTTGTCATAGACATGCGAAACGCGTGAACGCGTTGTACGTGGTTGCAAAAAAATCGCAGATTTTATGCATATAGTTTGAGCCTTTACTTTACGCTTCTACCATACATTTACACACTAAAATACATATTACAAGTATAATATAGATTCTTAGGCAAAATTTACGCAAGTAATTAATAAAAAAAAGTTATTATAACGTCACACATTGATATGAGCACCTCTTCTAATATGTGAGATTAAAAGCGAAGTTCCTAACGTAGAGTAAAAAGGACCATTGTATATTTACTTGCGACTTTGTTCATAATCCATAATTCTATGTTCTCATTTGAATTTTACTATTTTAGCGAGTTTTTCTTCGTAGTTACAACATCTCAGAACGTTCGTGTTCGATTTCGAAATGTCAGAGGTCGTAGGCATTCTAAACGTAGGTGAAATACGATTCTGGCATTCTCATATTATACATCAGAAGCAGCTTTAAGAATTTCTAATTTTCTTTTCTTTTCTTTATTGGGGGAAAAAACAATAAAGGCAGATAATACAAAAAAGAGGTTATTGGTTTTTACATTATAAGTGCAACCTACTCACATCCTGAGACAATTCCCACTAAGATTTATGAACTAATAATATTTAAGTGGCAACATCGGATGACAACATCGGATAGAGGTATAAAATAAAGGTATGAGGTATAAATTGGTTTAACATTAGTACTTAATTTAATAATCTAAAACATTAAAAACATAATCAACTCCACTGAACTTAAACCCACTTTGAGCAATTTGACATCGTTTGCAGTGCTGCATCACACTTATACATCCTATCGGCCGAGGTGTTCAAAATACCTGAACACGCACTCTAACGCCTTGGCAATAGAGGCGTGTTCATATATTTGTGAGCACCCTGGCCGGGCCGATATATCTGATGATGACTGTACTTATACAAATTAGCCTCCGACTGAGACTTTGTCTGCGTAGGAGCCGTTAAAGAAAACATTATACCAATTTTTACCCCCTTGGAGTTGATCTAAAAAAATCCTTTCTTAATTGAGCAATATGTATTTGTAAAATTCAATTCTATTACAAGATTCTAACCGACAACGGTTCTGCTGTACGTTATCTGTCAGAATCTTCGAGTATCTGTTAAAACGCCAGAGGTCCTAGCCAAGATGACATTGGTCCTCTTGACCTACGTCGACAAACGCCAAAGTAATAAAAAAAGGAATTGGGATGACTGCTATGAAAATTCATGTGACTATTTCCATACAATATTTAAGTTTGCAAGTAAGCCAACTCATGGTACCCATGCTGATCCCCCTTACTAGGTACGTGTACACGTTCGACACGGCTGACCAACTTTATTGTCACACGTGCAAAGGAGAAATTATTTAGGAGCAAGTCGGCGCTTGAGATTTACTGCGAGTAATATCAGATCAATATACTATTGACTAATTGCTTAATTTGTCAAGTTCATTATTTACTTGTAATTAATTTTTTTAGCTATTATCGTGATTAGAGATGGGCCGAATATTCGGTAACTATGCAGTATTCGGCATATTTGATAATTATGCAATATTCGGCATATTCGATAATTATGCAGTATTCGCCAATCGCCATATTCGGTAATTATGCAGTATTCGGCATATTCGGTCAAGTCTCCAATGTTTTTATTGCTAATGTGGTTTATCAGAATGATACAGATCGAATGATTCGGCCCAATATTCGTATTTATCAAACTCTATACGGGCCCATCTATAATCGTGATACCCAAGAACCATTTTTGCACTTAAATACATTTATTATATTTCCTGCGAATTCAATTAATAGTTAACAGTCTTCTCGGGAATCAATTTCTTATTTACTATAATAATAGTGTACTATAGTGGGAATATTCTGTAGAATATCCCCACTAGTATATGTAGACATGTTAATTATTCATTGAGAGTAACAGACGAGCTATTTGTTTTGACTCATAAGGCAGACTTGGCATGCGCCCTGCCTAATCATGTTTAATTATGTGAATGTCCAGTGCGAGCGGTGATCGCGTCTGCAATGTATTATCACAGTCCGGGAGGTCGCTGCGTTTTTCATTCTTCATCGAATATATTTGTAGAAAACAAAAAAAAAATTGTGGATATACCTATGTAATTTTTCTGTGATCAATTTACCAGACACTCTTAATTTTCTTATTCATTTACAGAAAATAGTTGTCTACTGACAAGTCACTTATTTATATCTATTGACTGAAAAGACTTTTAATTAAAGTTAAAAAAACTGAAAGATTACAATGGGTTAATAAGTGTAAGAAGAAGGAAAATATTAGCAATAAACAATTAACCACGTAACTACGTTAAAAACTAATTAATAATTATTGTGATTTGGAGCCAAATAAAACTGTAAATTAATTAATTACGGTTTATTCAGGGTTATAACACGCGTTCTTTACATGACCTCTTTGGTGACAGAACTCTTTTTGTGTTGCCACTGTAAAATACTGTGACAGGTTATTACACTCTCCACCCCCTTTACCTAAATAGCTTCATTTACAATGATGAATCTTATAGGACTAGCCTAGATCTAAACTATATTATAATACTCTGGACTCTATGGAGTTCTACAAGTTTTACTTATAACAAAATAACAGTCACTTAAAATTTTAATACAAATTTTAAAGTTTATGCAATTGGTTAGCATGACGCTTCCATTTTGCTCCTTCCACTTCTACCATAAAAGTAGAGCCAGGCATCAAAACCTTAACTATGTGACCTTTTGACCACTTCTTCCCCCTTCTAAAATCCTTAACATTAACTAAGTCCCCCTCAGATAAGTCTAAAATTCTGGCACCCTTTGCATACTTTAACTGTTTTTCTTGAGCCTCTACAAGATTTTGATATATGGGTGCAGGTCTTAATAGTGAAAATCTATTTCGCAATTCTCTACCAATCATCAACCGAGCTGGAGTTGCTCCACTGGTTTTGTGTGTGGTTGTGCGGTAATCAAACAAAAATATACCTAAGGCATAGTTATGCGATTTGCCACTTTCAATTATTTTTTTCATATGTGATTTAAAAGTCTCTACAAATCTTTCGGCCGCACCGTTAGTGGCCGGATAGTGAGGAGAAGTAAACGTGTGCTTAACACCTGTAACTTTACAAAATTCTTGAAATTCGTGACTTGTAAAAGCAGTGCCATTATCCGTTACCAGGTGAACGGGGAATCCATATCTTACATATAATTCTTTAAATTTAGTTATTGTTAAGTTTGAACCAATATTTGCCATTTGAAATGCTTCAGGCCATTTAGAATAACTGTCCACTATTATTAAGTACATTTTTCCAAATAATGGACCTAAGAAATCAGCATGAATTCTGAACCATGGTCCTGGAGGTATGGGCCAGCACTTTGGAACGGCTTTAGATGGATTATGTCTATTTTCTAAGCACAATTTGCAAGAGCTTGCCATTTTTTCAATACTTTCATTTAACTTAGGCCACCAAAAGTAAGCTTTGGCCATATCAACCATTCTAGAGGTTCCAAAATGTGTTAGGTGGAGTTCATCCAAAACCGTTTGTCTTAAGTTTTCAGGTATTACGATTCGATGACCCCACATTATGCAATCTCTGTCTGTGCTAATTTCATGTCTCCTCAAGTAATAAGGATCTAAATTTTTATCTGAGACCTTTTCTGGCCAGCCGTCTTGGGAGTACATTAGTACCTTAGAAAGAATTATATCTTTTTTGGTGTTATTTTGGATCAATTTCCAGTTTAGAGATTTCAAATCAGATTCATTGATATATTTTATATTTACAATTTCTGTGTTATTTATACATAATGTATGGTACTTTGTATCATCATTTTCTTTTGGCAGTCGTGACAAATAATCTGCTGGGTTTCTGTCTGTGCTGATGTGTTTAATGGTGTAATTAAAGGCTGAAAGAAAAATTGCATAGTGCTGAAGGCGTTTAGCTGCCATTCTGGGTATTGCTTTATGTGGCCCAAATATCCGAGTAAGAGCAGCATTGTCTGTCTCTAGCTCAAAGGATCTGCCATATGTATAATTGTAAAATTTGGTAACCCCAAAGATTATTGCGAAAGCTTCTTTGTCTAAAGTGGTATATTTTTGTTCTGTATCATTAAGTTTTTTACTAGCAAATGCGATTGGCCTTATTACTCCATCAGTGCCTCGGTTTGAAATTATGGCACTAACTCCGTATGCTGAGGCATCGCATGTTAGAATTAACGGAAGATCAGGATTGTAATGAGTTAAATTAGTGGCAGAACCTAGTTTTATTTTAACTA
The DNA here is from genome assembly GCF_033807575.1 of Cydia pomonella. Classification (NCBI taxonomy): domain Eukaryota; kingdom Metazoa; phylum Arthropoda; class Insecta; order Lepidoptera; family Tortricidae; genus Cydia; species Cydia pomonella. Next base: position 7,884,911 of record NC_084717.1, on the reverse strand, counting down.
AATTAAAAGCTTTTTGACACTCATCAGTCCAGACAAAAGTTCCCTGCCTTGTACATTCATAAAGTGGATGAAGGGTTGTCGCTAAATCTTTTAAGAATCTACCATAATAATTTATCTTACCTATAAATGAACGTAGCATTGTCAAATTTTCTGGTGGATCTAGGTTTAATATGGGTTCAATATTTTCCTTTATAATTTTGATTCCCTGTCTGTCTATTCTATAACCAAAAACATCTATACTTTTTCGGAAAAACTTACACTTTTCGACTTTTAATTTAAATTCACATTCTTTTAATTTACTTAAAACCAACTCAAGTGTAGTAGTCATTTCCTTCATTGTTTTTCCGCACATGTATATATTGTCAATAAAAACAATCACATTAGGAATGTCCTGCAATTTTTGAGCCATCAACCTTTGAAAAGACCCAGGCCCCGTACTAACACCATAGGGTAGGTATTTATATTTAAATGTGCCTATTTCTGTTACTATTACAGTTAAATCTTGGGACTGGTCATCCAGTGGTGCCTGTAGATAGGCTTCTCGAAGGTCCAGTTCGCAATAATACTCTGCACCCCTTAATTTATTGAAAATATCTTCCACATGTGGTAGTGGGAAGCGGTCTATTTCTAATTGTGGGTTTAAAGTTACTTTATAGTCACCACACAAGCGTACTGATCCATCTGGCTTTAATATAGGCACCACCGGCGTTCCCCATTTGCTATATTTGACAGGTTCTATTCTTTTGTTGTCTAACAACCTTTTAATTTCTTGGGATACTTTTTCTTTGAGTGCAAATGGCACTGTTCTAACAGGTAAACATTTGGGTTGTGCATTTTCTTTTAATTTCAAGGATATGCATTCACCCTTAAAATTACCCCACCCAGGTGTAAATATCTCGGAAAATTTTTCCTTTATGATGTTGACGGGGTCTGTCATTTCATTTTTAAATATGTTTAATGGCCACATTCCAAAAATTTTTAGCAAATCTCTGCCCAATAATCTAGGTTTATTGTTTTCAACCACAAATAAGTTTACATTTTTAGTGTCATTATTAATTTTAAATTTTATGTTATGTATTATTCCCAATGGCTGTGTGACGGTTTGGTCATAGTTCTTGAAATTGACATTTGTCTCTTTTATTTCATGGATTAAATTTAAAGTTTCCACATCTTTTTGCAAAATTGTTGATGTTTCAGCGCCTGTATCCAATTCAAACTTGAATGTCACACCATTCACACTACCATCCACCAAACATGGAGGTACCTTATTTGTGGTTGATTTACAACTGTAAATATTATAATAGTCATCACTTTTTGGAAAAAGTCCTTGAATAGATTGATCAATGTCAGAGTTTTGATTTTCCATTTCACTGTTAATTTCAAGTGCATTAATTTTGTGAGTTTTAGTACACATTTTGTACAGGTGACCTTGCTGGCCACATTCTGAGCAATATTTATATTTTAAACTGCACTCACTTTTTAAATGGTTATTTTTACCACAACAAAAACACTTCAATGACTTACCGGATGCTGTTGACTCACGGTTGGCTTTATTCGGAATTTGTTTTGGCTTACTCTGTGTATTCCGCTTGACAAAAAACATACTAGAGGCTGGTTCCTCCAGTGGCATCTTCATTTTAGTCTGCAGCCACGCCGCCTCTACAGTCCTTGCTAAAGTGGTTAATTCATCAAGTGTCTGGTTGCCGTTCTTAAGTAATTCAAATTTAACAAGAGATGAATACACTCCGTCGATTAATTTTTCTTTGACCTGGTCCTTGAAATCCTTAAAATTACATTTTTTGGCTGCTTTCTTCAGTCGTATAATGTAGTCTTCTGCTTTCTGGTTACATTTCCTAAATTCTGCTCGATCCACAGGAATAGATGTGGATTTGTTGTATCTATCTTCTAATAGCTTGATGAGATCAGTAAATGACTTTTCTGTTGGTTTTGCAGGAGCACATATATGATTAAGGGTTTCCAATACTTTTGGTGTAATTTTAGTGATCAGCAGAGCTACTTTCTTATCCTCCGGCACATTATTCAAGCTAATCAAGCACTGCAATTGCAACTCGAATGTGTCAAAGTCACGTCCATCGAAGGGTTCTATGTGGTAATTCACATAATTCGCCGCCATGACTGGTAATTCCTGCGTTTCTCGAGTCTTTATAAGCTTCCCGGCGGTTATCAAAGGTTGTCCACTTTTGATCGCGTCCCTTAGAAATTTCCTTAATTCGTCGATTGTTTCACACCCGTGGTCCAGATGCAATTCTTCTAATATTTGTAATAGTTCACTTTTGCTTAAAGTTTGCACAAAACTAGTCTTTTTTAGAGAAATATCACTCCCAAAACGTTCACTCAGAGACATTTGAAGGTTACCTCACACGAGTATCACTAATATAAAGTTTTTACTTTTTTTATCTAAAACTTGACGTATTTCAGTCCACACGCGTATAACGTTATTTTCTCGTCGCCATTATTGTGATTTGGAGCCAAATTAAACTGTAAATTAATTAATTACGGTTTATTCAGGGTTATAACACGCGTTCTTTACATGACCTCTTTGGTGACAGAACTCTTTTTGTGTTGCCACTGTAAAATACTGTGACAGGTTATTACATAATAAATAACGATTTACATTAACACCGCATTAGCAATCTCAAAAGAGTCAACTTTTCAAAATTCTACGGTAAAAGTCGCCATTTTATTTTCTGCATATTGCCAAATTAAGTAAAGTATGTAGGTCTGGTTTGAAATGTTTAGATAAATATGGTTATTGTACAGTTCGAGATTGTCTAGTTATTTCATATAGGTAATCTGTTCAAATTAGACAAAGTAACTAAACTCGACCTGCCTCCCAGACTATGTATAATCAGCGATTGGTAAGCAGCGCGCAACCAAGGTCAGTCACCCACGCAACACCATCACTTCCTCGTTGGCAACCGAGCTTGGGCAACTGCCTCTCACCAGAATTAGGCTCCCGGTTGCAACACTAAGCCGGCCTAAGGCTAGCCTTTGATACACGTTTTTACTAGTTTCTGTAATCGTAGAAATGCTGAGGTTATTTGATTTTCACGCTTAGTTATTATGCTAGAGACCAAGATAACTCTGCAGCGATTTTAATAGCACAGACTGTGCAAGTGTTATTTTAAACGCAATGTAACACAAGTTAAGAAATACCAGCTTTTTACAGCAACTGTCAACGCTCGTTGGTAGTTACTATAAAAAGCTCGTATCTCGTAATGTCATGTCCTGGGCCCTATTTAATAAACATTACAATCCAACAATTTTGTAAAAAAGTGACAAATTTGTTAAATTTTACTTACAAGTGCTGTTTAATAAACCCTACAAATAAGTAAAAAAATACAAATAAATAACTTACAATTTTCACAATTATAAACGCTGTTTAATAAACGTTTACATATGTTAAAAATGCCTGTAGCTTTTGATGACAATATTGTGTTTACAAAATTGTAATGGTAAGGTACAATTTACATAAAATGTAAGTTTTTGCCACAAGTATTTAATAAACGAGGGTAGACTTCTTGCTTTTTAATTTATAATTTTATTAGTTATCTCACGCAATACATTTCTTATTGAATTGGTTTACCTATTTGTCATGAGGTAAGCTGCATTACGCTTTGTGTTGTGTTGAAGTTCTTGTCTAATTTTTGTTAACAAATATTCGACGGTAGTCTTACATACTCGAAATTTTTCGTTAAACGTGAAATCTGTCACATTAAAAGCAAAATGTAATCCTTTTACGAAAAACTCTTCGTCTTCGTTCAATTACATATTCATTATCACTATCGTCACTATTGCTGTCACTACACGTTGTTAGAACCATTTTTTATTCTTAATTAGATTGTCCGGCACACCTCATCAAGTTTTTACACATCATGAGAGCGCCTGTCAGAATTATACTACAATTTACAAAATATGTAAACTTGTAATTACTATTATGTGTTCAATAAAGTAGTTTTCCATACAAAATTGTAAAATTGTACCTGTGAAGTGAAAATGTTTATTGAACCAAATTATGTAAAATTGTAGATACAATTGTAAGATTGAAACAACGTTTTCGGCCATGATGCATATATTTCTTTTTCACCTTACTCGATACTTAATTCTATTTCTATCCCTTTCATTCGATCAATCATTCTTCTCTTTCTTTCTGATGTATATTCAAGCATACTGTCTCTTTCACGCAATACGTTTCTTTCTACACAGCACCTTACATGCCCTCTGAAATATATATGTGCAAAGTTCTTCTTTGCACATGTATATTTCACACACCTTACATGTTCTTTGTGTTAGGTAAGTACTGTAGATCTAATTATTGAAAGATGCAAACATGTTTTAGAGTTATTCTAGTTTTGTTAATACATTTTAATTCTTAAAAATAATTCAGTTCAGAGGCGTTTAAATATAAGAAATTTTTGTTACTGAAATTACATTTAATAAACGTGTTAGTAAGAAACTGTTGTTTTATTGAGGAAAAATACTTCCTAATTTATACTAACTATATTTATTTACTAAGCTTAGCAACTACAACTTTATAGTGTTTAAAATGTCACCAAGTCTTTAAGAAAAATTCTATTTTTTTTTTGTTGTTAACAATATGATATAGTTTGTATGTCCAAAAAGTATTTTTTACCACTATAAAGAAGCGTTTGCTAAATGACAAGGACATTAAGTTATTATATCTATTAATAGTATTAATTTAAAACTACTTAATGACATATGTTTGTTATAGTGTTGAATGATATTGTCCAGTCTTTCTGGTTCTTATAATGAAAAGTATCTCGAAATCAATATGTATTAAATTATGAAATTGGTTTAGAAATTAACTGGAAGATAAACAAAATGAATTATTTTACATTTTCTTTTTGAAAAACATAACCTGGATATTTTAGCTATTACTTGCAATTAGTATCTATTTATTCCTTTTACTAAATTGATCTTCATATCAAAGTAACTTAAATTGACTGAAAAATATTTCTATTGTATAATGTATATTGTTATAACCTTATTTCTTGTATTATGTTAACTAAAAGGTATGCTAGCAATGTATGTAATGAAAATTAGACAAGAATTTTTACTATTATCCGTTTACAAGTACTTAAAAATAATAGTATCCAAGACAAAACTTTGCATTTAGTAATTTGTTAGCTGTTCCAAAGTTATGGTAAAACTGAAGTTACATCACAACTACTGTACGTTATAAATTGTATTTACCCACATTCAGTAACCTAGTATTTTTGAGGTAATTTTGTATACCGGCCTCTGGATGTTACAAACGGACGTGTGCTGCTGATGTCACTGGAATGGTCATCTTTTGTGGTGTCATCATTTTGAGGATGGTTGTGGCGTTCGGGTTGCAGTTCCTCACTACTGTGGTACTCATCAGAACTGGAGTCCGGGGTGGCATTTTCATGGCTGTCATCACGGGGGTGGACATCCATGGGATGGTCATCATTGGTGTAATGGTTATCATCGTCTGCTGAAATATCTGAAATTAAATCAAGGTTATGTGGTGTTACCAATGGTTTTAAAAATTGAGTGTGCACAATTTTCTTGACACTTGGCTTGTTCATATCTTGTATTTCGTAGCATACTGAGCCAATTTTCTTTAATATTTTAAATGGACCTTTAAACCTTGGTGTGAGCTTGGTGTCTGTTGGTTTATACCATTCATATACAACATAGCTGCCTTCTTGGAAATTATGTTCCAGTCGTCTTAAATCATATTTTTTCTTATTATATAAATGTATGTTTTCTATCCTCTCTAGTGCTAATTTCCTTGCTTCTGTCAAAAGGTCTAATTGATGACATCTGTCACTGTCCTCTATTAGTGTTCCATTGGGACCTTCCTCTTGAATACAACTTATTTGGTTTTCATTGGAATTAGCTTTTTGGGTTGAGCTTGTCGATGGTTGGGGTTTATTGTACTTTTGATCATATTTATTGTAATTGGCTTTATTATTTGAATTTTCTGCATTCATGCCTATTTTCGATGGCATTTTACAATCATATGACACATGACCTTTAGTTCTACACCTATAGCAAAATTGATCTTCTTTACGGTCAACTTGTGGGTTGAATTTAGGAATAAACTTGTTATATTTTTGGGGTTCGGTGGTGTTACTTACAGTTTCATTTCTATTAAACTTATCTCTTGGCATAACTTTTCTAATATTGTCCAAGGCAGCAGCATGAGATAGCAATCCTTCCACATCCTTACAACAATGAGATGCTAGCGGAATGGACCAACGGGAGTCCCAGATGCCCTCCAGGATCAATGACACTTTGTCTGCTTCTGGAATAGTACATGGGGATTTAACAAATAAGGCATTTTTACTGTAAATGTATTCTGTAATAGTTTCTGTGCTTCGCAGTGTTCTCTTTGCCTGAAATGTTATAAATTCAGCGAATGACATCTTCAATGAAAATCTCTCACATAATTTGGCTTTCCATTCTTGCCAGTTACTTAAGTTTTTACCTATGGCCTTATGCCAATTACTTGCAGGACCCCTAAGCCTCATTGATGCATTTACTAATGTTAAATTATCTGACCAGTTAGCTAACTTTGCAATTCTTTCTACTTGTTTTATCCAATCAGTCGCACTTTCTGATCTGTTACCGCCAAATAAAGGGATTGCTTGACTTGTGTCCGTAGTGGAATAGACTTGCAATGTTTGTTGGGTGGGGCTAGTAATCTGTTGCAAAATCATAGATTGAGTGTGCAAAATTTGTAATAAAGTATTATCTGGTGTGGACGTACCTGGTGCAGTACCATTATTACCTTCATCCTTTTTTATCTGATCGAGCTGAATTTGGAGATTTTTAAGTTCGACCTCTTGTGATAACCTTTTCGTACGTTCCCTTTTATACTCTTCCAATATCCCATGTTCCTGTTTCGATATGTTGTCTTGGTGTAAACGCGCCACCAATTCGTCCTTGTTCCCTGTGACGGGTAAATACCTAGACCTGAGCTCATTTTTTAACTGTATTACAGTAAATTCGTGTAAATCTTCCTCCCTCGTGCTTTCCATGTTCCGATGTTCCTTAATTTATTCGAAATATTACGTATTTCTTTTATTTTATACCGAATATTAGACGTATACTCAATTTTTAGTAACACTTTACTACGATAATCGCTTAAAAACTTTAGATTTAATTTATTTCTCCGATTTGTCCGCGCGACATGTAAGATTGAAACAACGTTTTCGGCCATGATGCATATATTTCTTTTTCACCTTACTCGATACTTAATTCTATTTCTATCCCTTTCATTCGATCAATCATTCTTCTCTTTCTTTCTGATGTATATTCAAGCATACTGTCTCTTTCACGCAATACGTTTCTTTCTACACAGCACCTTACACAATTGTACAATTATGTAAGTTTTCCACCATGACAAATTTGTAAGTCACATTTTTTATTAAACAGGAACTTATAGACTTGTAACCTGTCACCTACAATTTACAATTTGTAACATTTATTAAACGGGGCCCTGTTGTCTCGTAATGTTTATTATTTCTGCTCGGTAAAATTTCATTAATTAATTACGATTTCATCATTAAATATAACTTAAAAAACTTCTTAATTAATGATTACATACACCGTATAAATTCTATATGTGGTTAAATTTATCGCCCGTTTGTTTACTTTTGGGCTATTCGATCTGTATAAGATTATCCCCAAATAGTTAATTTAATTAAATAAATATAAATGCCTTAAAAATACCTAAAGGAACCAAAATGATGTACAGTCAACTACAAAGAGATGTATCCACGTTAGTCTTACAAAATGAAGTAAATTTTCATTTTCCACAATGAATTACCCTTGGTTCGTGACATAACTAGTAGCAATCAAACCTTACATTATCATCGACTCGTTTAATATCCAACAATGATGTATCCCACTACGTTTCCTCTTAATTTACACTTACAAGCCTCTTTTATTATCTATCTATATGTGTTGACAAATTAAGGTAAACTCCTAATATTACAAAGAAATGTAACCAATATCTTTAAATTCAGAACAGAATCCAAACAAAACATTTTCAAATTTGAAAACAAAAAAGTCTTCTTTACGTCGTTTGATACTTCAATTCGCCATTGCTTATCATATCTGATAGGTACTTCATCTATTATTATTATCAGAAAATAATAGTAAATACGTAATTGGTGTAATTGCAAGGGCATTTCTTGTCGATAAGTATGACATACCGTATCGATGACCACACAAAACATCGCATTGTGGCGATGTTAGAGACTGGAGCATCCGTGACGGACGTTTCTGAAGAGATAGGAGTTACGGTGAGTTTTACTTATTGAACCTAGATACACAAAAGTTTTATTTACTTTACTCGATATCAAGCAGGTAAAGCCTGACAAGATTCTATTTAGCCCTGAGAAAGTTACAAACAGCATAGCTTACTTATTAGATTGGCAATAATTTAGTGTCTTCTTGCTTCATATTTGTAGAATATCAAAATGTAGTCTCGAATTAATCCAAGTTCCAATTTTTGTTTTTCAGAGGAAAACTGTAACTTTATGGTGGAATCGTTGGCGTGGAGAAGGGACCGTTCAAAGCCATAAATCTACAGGACGTCACCGCGTGACCACGGCAAATGAAGACAGGCGATTAGTCGAGGATGTTCTTGTAAATCGTTTTGTGAGCGTACCTACTTATGCGGCTGACTTAAATGTGAGCCAAAATACAATACGTCGAAGATTGAAAAGTGCAGGACTACAACATAGAATACCAGCCAAAAAACCAATTTTGAATGATCGCCATAAAACACTCAGATTTAATTTCGCAAATAGATACAAAAACTATGATTTTGAAAAGGTAATTTTCGTAGACGAAAAAGTATTTTCTACCAATGAACAAGGGCGTGTATCACTTTGGAGGTTAGAAAATACCCGTTATGAGGAACCTAATATACTACCGACGCAACAAAGTGGCCGATTGACGTTAGGGTTTTGGGGTTGGATGTCATCGTCTGGACCGGGAGAACTAATTGAAATACCTACTCGCATGAATGCAATAAATTATAAAGAAATTTTAAAAGACGTGTTGATGCCTACCGCTAAAACTGTATTCGGAGACGAATTAATAACATTGATACAGGATAATTCGTCAGTGCACAATTCACGTATTGTCCAAACTTGGATTGAAGACCAGGACGACCTCCACCTAATTAAGCTTCCACCCAAAAGCCCAGACATGAACCCGATTGAAAACTTGTGGGGATTGATGGTGCAGAATTGGAACCCAACAGATATAAGAAATAAAGAAAATTTAAAAGAACACGTGTTCCAGTTATGGGATTACTATCGAGGGGACGATTTCTGCGAAAACTGTGTTCGTTCAATGCCCGATCGACTACAGTCGGTGATTGATGCTGGCGGTAGTTATACTAGATTTTGAGTTTTTAAATCGGAATTAAGAAGACATTATTTTAAGTATTTTTTTGTTAATTTAATGAATTGATTTTTTGTTGATTTGATTGTTAAAGAAACAATGTTGATATACATAAATAAATATCTTCCTCTTCTTGCAAGCTTTTCGTTGCATTTTCATTCTGTCATTTAAGAATAAACTTATAAAACGATATTAAGTAAAGTAATCATTACCTATTATAAAATAAGTTAAAAAATACGTTTAGACGAAGAACTAGCTACGGAAAAAGGTATGCAGTTTATAGAGCAATTTATCTGTTTAATTAGTGTAAGTATGTTCAGCGGTGGGTGTGAGAGCTAGCTACGAAAATAAGTTTGCAATTTATATAGTTAGTTTGTTGAATTGAAATTTTTGCAATTTAAATTGCAAACCTATTTTCCTAGCTAGCTTCCACACCCACCGCTGAACAGCTGCCAAAACGCCCGGATTTATTGATAATGATAGTAAGGTGTATTAACAAGACGGATTTCGTGCATGCCTTTTTCCGTAGCCAGCTCTTAGTCTAGTATCTCCCTTGGACTATGTGCCTAGGTAATCTGTTATAAAGAATATTTGAACCATATGCGATTACAAGGATCGCTTTGACGTCTGACTGACACTGACAACTCACGAAAGCAGTGCAGACTTCTCATTGCATACATCTATCTCAGGTTATTGAAGAAATAATACTTCTTAGTTGGCGTGTGGCAAACTATTCAAAATGGATACATTTCTATAGAATATTGAAATATTACTTATATTTGTAATAACATATTGATAGATAATAAATGAAAGATGCAGGACTACATTCATAGGAACTTTGGTTGAATACATAATAATATCACTTAAAATGAATCGATGATAGTATAAGATTTGGTGGATACTGAAAATGTCACGAAGCAAGGGTAAATAATTTTTGTATACTAAAAGTTCCTTCATTTTGTAAGACTAACATGGATACATCTCTTTGTAGTTGACTGTACCTAATACAAACAGGGTAGGTAACAACTTAATTCAAATCCACACTTGGCAGCTAGAGAATTGTTCAAATTCTCACTGTTTAAATAATAAATGCATACTCACTTACAATTTCTATTCCAACATCCGCTACTTCTTCTAACTAATCTCATCATCTAACTAGTCAATAAAGCATCTAATGAAGTTGTAAACTTAACTTGATCATGACTTACACATCATATAAGCGGCACTTTGGAGCAGTTTTAATGATTTCCTGCCCATTTTATTTGATTGCTAGATTTACAACCCATGCGAGGAAGATTACTCCGCGATTACTGTTTACTATGTTTACTGGCGTTCAGAGTGTTAGTTAATTACGTACTTGCTTTGTGGTTTGTATCAATTATGCTCGTTTTACGCCTTATAATAGGTATAAAATAAGTAGGACTAAGAATCGAGTTATTCGTGACCTGCCAAATACCTTGGATTGTACATATTTGTATGCAGAGATGCTAAGCAAATAATTTAGCTGACTGTACATATGATGAATGTTCTAGGTACATACGTTGACAAAAATATTTACTGCAGCATATTATTGATAAATTTAACAAATATTTGCGTTTGTGTATCAAAGCTAATAGAAATAATACGTTGTGCGCTTTAGTTAAATAGTACCTGGGCGACCGAGCTTTGCTCGGTTATAACTATTTATTGTAATATGGTGGTGTATAGGTTGATAATCTTAACTACATTTTTTTACTAAATTATACTGGTCTAAAACAATAAAAATTTAAAAAAATATATATAAACTTGAACATATAAAAAAAAACATAAGTTAGTCACCGGGCGAGATTCGAACCCGTAACACTCGTTTAGCCGTCCGCGTCTTAACCCGCTGGACCAGACGGACAGTGGCCGGCAACACGAAATTAGCGACCATATTCTGCGTCGAAAGAAAAACGCATGAAAACTCGAAAACACGCGCTTTCCCAAACATAAGACTAATCTAGATCGATTGTATACCCCCAAAAACCCCCATATACCAAATTTCAGCGAAATCGTTAGAGCCGTTTTCGAGATCCCAGAAATATATATATATATATATATATATATATACAAGAATTGCTCGTTTAAAGGTATAAGATAGTTTTAATTTTTAATGACAGGTATTTTGTTAATCAAAAACGTGTTTTGGGCTACTCTATAATAAGATTTGCAATAGTTTTAACAATCTATTTTAATTTACCTTACTTAATCCAAAATATGCCTAATATTTCATACATTTCCTGAAAAATACTAGGCAGGTAGTAAGTATTGCAAGTCTATCGTTAACTTTCTAGATTTCTGGTAAGTGCAGTACCTAGTATTCCGTATTCTGTTGAGCTTTACTTTGTTAGCTAAGATAGAATCAAAATAAACATTGGCTACTTTGTAGTAAAAAACTCTGAAACAAAATTTTTACCAACCTTTTATCGATATAAAATTGTCAATTAGCCGGTCATTAAGTGAGAAGATTTAATTTCAAGCCTGCATAAAATGTCAACTTATTTTTATGAATGCTGCATACGAGTAATCTCAACAATGTTGCTCTACATTAAACTTTTAAGGCCTCAAGTATTACCGGTTTAGTAGAAAAAGAACGAAACTTATGTAAACAAGACGCTATTGTAGATTCATTGCTGTATGTTTTATACCTACCTTTTTATGCACGTATCACAGATTATCTGCCTTCTAGATAGGGCATATAACAAACGACTTGCTCTCTCCAAATATATATGCGATCTCATACTAATAACGTATGAGAACATGTATAGTTGAATTGTTAGTTTAAATTCGGCGATCTATAAAACTTGATTAACATCGGCTTACGATATTTGAGAACACCAGGTTTTAGAGGAAAATCGGCCAAGAGCATATCGGGCCATGCTCAGTGTAGGGTATCGTAGTTACCGTTCTGCTAGGACAGGCCAAACGGGGGCTATTATTAAGTATCATGTACCTTACAGGCATACGGGACTAAGGGAGTACATTCGCAACGCTTTGTATGTCTAAGAAGAGAAGATTTTATTCAACTCGAAAACGACTGGACCAATCATGTTCACTGTAGTTTTCATTGAAAGTGTTTATTAAGCTTTTGTTTTAACAATTTTTCTTTATATTTTTTTTGGGTCGGCAACGCGCATTTAACACCTCTGGAGTTGCAGGCGTCCATAGGCTACGGTGACTGATTACCATCAAGCGGGCCGTATGCTTGCTTGCCACCGTCGTAGTATAAAATAAATAAATAAATATTTTTTGGTCCCATCGTCCAAAAGTTAGAGGACACATATTTTTTTTCATTCGGAGTGATTATTTCCGAAAATATTAATTTTATTACTACCTATACCTTGTTACCTTATCAAATTAAGCCCGGTATATAAACATCCGCTGCTTTAGTAAAATAAAGAGGTTGATGGGTAGGTCTCTGTATTGTGCACAATTAGCACAAGTGTTTGCTAATGTTTCATGTAGAACGTATAAGGGGTAATCTATGACACATATGCACATACGTTAATCCTACACCCAATAAAATGAATTTACATGGAATTTACATAAACACAGCTCTCGGAACTTGAGACTATCTCATTTAACGGCTTCGCGATGAAATTGGACGCGATGCAAGATTTTACGAAGACCGAATAGAAACGGAAACAAGGAGAAGCATATCACCAACACCAACGCTCTCCCTCGACGACATAACCCTACCTTCCAATTATATTGGCTTTAGGCTGCATAGCAGGCTGATTAATAACTATCCCTTTTCCCATCTCAGAGTGTGTCACTCCCCATATAATTACGTCCAAGGAGCAGGCAGACAGGCTGGGTGAGGCGTCTCTTGTCTTGTCACAGCTCTCGGAACTGAGACTATCTCATTTAACGGCTTCGCGTAGAAATTCGAAGCGATGTCAGCAGAGGATGCGAGTGTAACTGCTGAGCAAATTAAACTTACTTTATCATCTAAGGCAGTCTGCATACGAGCCGCCTGACATTCTAGAACAGAAGTCTACTAACTGCGGCTTGAGGGCCAGGTCTAGCCCTGAAGGACTATCAAGCGGGTAAACGGTTAACTTGTCCTGCAACCGTGACAATCAGTCTATAAAAGCTTAGTGTTAACCTACACAAACAGTCTAAACAACGGACATTCTTAGGATCGAAACGGATGAACTGCATTCCAGCTGTAACTTGTACTGCATTCCAGATGTAAGCTGTAGGTTGTTGGAGCTTCTACACCGCGCATAACAAACAGAAGTGGGATTCGAAAATCACTTGACTTTGAGTTTATAAATTTTATAATAGAATGTAAAATATGTTTTCAAATGTCACTTACGATTGTTATGCATAGTCAACGGCATTCAAGTCATGCCACAAGCCGTCAATTAAAAATGTCGAATACCTATAGTAAACACCCCTAGAATAGGATGGTATAGACAAATCCTGAAAACAAGTATTTACCATCAGTTTTCAATCGCTGGCAACAATCTACCATAGACAAGAGCCAAACAGCTGCTTAAGTTAAATTTTTCATTAATATTTGTTAGTTTAAAAATTAATGGTGCCATACATCCCATGACTGGAGCAAAAAACCATAGTTTTAATTGGTTAATAATATTGAGACCAATTGCAGTAGCTTTCATTTAATACATAGAAAAGAAAGGACGAATTGGACATTCAACTTTTAAAGCACAAAGCGGTAGTAATTATACGGATCTCGGTGAAATATCAAAAATACACCAAATTTTCTCTTAAACGTCCCATGATTGGTGCCGTTAACATACTACTCAAGTTTTATGCTTTCAATTGTCAATATATGAAATGAAGGCATTGATAAAGAAAAATAAAACAAAAGTGCGGTAGTCTTAAACAAAAGATGAACGCGACGATGACTCTTACGAATAACAGTCTTATTTTGGCCGTTCGTCCGAATTTGGAACATATCTTTGTTTGCCGCCCCGATTCAATTTGCTTTGTCTTTCATAACCGTATTTACAGTTACGTTACACCTCAAGATTCTTGGCGTTGTCCAGTTCATTCTGCCACCGTTTTGCTCTTTATACCTTTGTGCACGTATGCACAAAGTAGAATTGTGCTACTGTTTTTTGTTATGTAGGTATTTTAAACTGTAGGTACATAAATAATTACCATTATAAATTTAATTCAAGCAACTACATATACCTTAAAAAAAACATTACTTATCATATCAAACTATAATAACGTAAGAACTTTTGATGCATCTTAACAAACAAGAGATAAAAGTGTCTACACTCATGAGTAATAGAAACAGGTCACTCTAGATAGAAATTCCACTATAAGACCATCGAATTTCGTTGCTCTCAAGTGTAGGTACAAAGCCATTGTTATTCATAACAGAACACTGTAATTTTATAATTCAGTTCTCCGCATGACAAAAATACCGTAGAACGGTGACGCCATGCCAATTTCATTTTATAGGAGCAGGAAGCGCAGCAGGTATGTGAATTACGTACTTTATACCAGTGCCCTTTTATTTAATACACCACAACAACAGCGTCCCATGACGTGACAGGTGACAAACCGGTCCAACCTTTTATACCTTCAATGGTAACCGATCGAAATATATACAAGTGTATTCGATTCACATTCAACACACGTAGTAAACAAAAGACAGAGAGGCCAATTCGAACTTACATTTGGACATCAATATGATGTTATTTTGTTTTCATTCATCCGTGCGTCTCGCTCGGGCCAATACATGTAGATACTAGTGAAATAATAACAAGATTACATCATTTAGATATCAACATGTATTGAATTGGCTTTAGACTCTTTAGAGTAACTTGTACTGACACTTACGCGTAAAAACTATGAATTAACATATAAATTGCATCTTACGAGCAGACATTTTGATAAACGCCTCAAGGTCTTATAGCTTTGCGTGTTTGCATCTTTGGAATAGGCGAACACGGAAGTTTGATTTAATTGGTCTAGTGAGAATCGGCGTTGTCATAAAAAATCATATAAGTAATATATAGTCCTTCCTTATTACTCTTGAGTGAACTATAAATTTGTATGATACATGATCAGCCAAGCGCACGCTGGCTATTTCTGACTTCATTTCCAGGAGTTGGTAAATTGTAGTGAAATTTGAATCTATGCTATGTATCCCAGGGGCTGATATTGATATGCATTACGATAGCAAATAATATGTACACGGGAATAAAAACGTCTACCTACTTTGATTTTCGGCGTTAAAGACAGGTTTCTCCTGGTCATGATCATTGAATGCTTGAAAACCCAATAAAAGTCAAAATAGTATATCGGAAAGTTTGATTGTAGATTCTATAATTCTACATAATATAAATCTACGTAAAAAGTACTTAGTTGTATTTGTCATCTACGACTTGGATCGGATATTTTAACTAGATTTAGCTAACGAAGTCTGCGTTTAAGGCTAGTATAATTATTTAAGTTTTACTCGTATATATTGTTTTCACGTATATGCGTATTTTGAATAGAATAGAATAGAATAGAAGAAGCTTTATTCAAAAACGCTTAATTTAAACTTAACTAATAGCACTGACATAGTATCATTATAAAGCGTCACTGAAATGGTCTCCACTCAGCTTCATGACAAGGAACCTTTGGGGACCCCGACGCTGGTCTTCCGTGGAAACCCTTCCGAGAGAGCGCAACTACAAGCTATAGGTACAAATTAAATAGAATACTAATAACTATACAAGTAAAATATAATTGTGTGTAAATTTATTTGCAAGAGAGTTAAATTATTAAAACCTTATACCCACAATGAAACTGTAACAACTATTGATCTGTACAGTAACAGTCATACTTGACTTACTAATAAAATTAGTTTCACAAAGAAAGAAACATATAAGTACACAAAAGAATTAGCACAGACTTCTAATTACGGTTTTTCTGTACATTTAAAATGTACGAATTCACTGACTATTTTGGTGTGTGATATGTTAGTAAGTATGTAGGTACACGAATCAAATGTACGCAATACATAATTCAATTCTCGAAGTATAATTCACGTGAGCTTGCAAAATCGCGTGACCAAGAGAATTCGTATACTAACTAGGTACTTATGTATTATTATGACACAATAGTAATAATGCGAACTAAAGTTATTACGTTCTCAAAGTGATATGTTAATTCGTAGTTATTTAAATACATTACATAGAGTTCATAGTTACCGATACAATTGTAAATCGGAAAGTTACCAATAACCAGGTTTGGTATATGCTGATATATGTAATTTATAATGGCTACTTAAAGTATTTTTTTATAATAATAATTTATTACTTAGGTATACACCTAATAAAAAGTTAAGCATAAGTGACGTGCTAATGCTAAGTGAATCCTATTGTAATCAGAATAAAAACTAAAATTTTTGCTACTCGAACTCATTTCCTTGTTTTTTACATGCATAATGAGCGCATTATATCGTGTAATATATTCCGTTTAGTCGAATATCCGGGTCATGTACAATCCGAGCCTTATTTGGTTGCTAATGGCTGTTATTCTGTTGTAGATGAGTCCGAAATATCACATGTTTTATAATTAATTACATTGTTCAGTAGTCTATTAACATAATTTCAAAGTTTTTGAAGACTTTTAGCGTTAGTACTCCAGCCATTATGATGCGACTAGAAGTGTTACGAATTAAAACAAGAGTAAGAATTTATTGAAATAGTACCTTTTGGTACCTACATGCCTTTGGAACACGAAATCCGTGGATTTGGGTTCTAATGAGACAGAGGGCCTACCGAACCGTAAATCGATTTTTCGTTATCTGCCACTATCACTTTTACATATTCGAGCGGTAGGGAGGCAGAAATTTCGATTTTCGTTTTTCGCAGTAGGGCCTCAAGGCATATTTCTATGATAACAAAGCTAAACGTCTGTGACGATATATTTGGGCTCTGTACGTCACTACCTATTTGATGCTGCATGTTCGCTGCCGTTTATTAAATTAATTAAATTTCTAGCGTGGGGATGTGTGGGGCACTGGAGTGACATTTCGCTTCCTCAGACCTCGTGTTCGAACTGTAAACATAAAGTTATACTATAATATTATGACAAACTTGCTCATAGGCACGCAATGCGATTATCTAAGCCGGGTTGGATCAACCACCTATGAACCGAGGACTATAAATCGGTCAGCGATCGCGACGTGACATAACCGACACTATAAGTATAATTATGTATTTCTATTGCTGACCGCAATTTGCTTGGCCAATTGTTGTGAAACCCTGTCATGCGAATTACTACTTTGTGAATGCAATAGATTGGCCGTATTTTGCGTGTTTTGTTAACTATATTCAAGCTTAGTGCAATGTGTATAATAGGTACGTATAATACGTATGTATACCTACAATTATTATGTTTACGCCTTCATAACTGTAACTGCGGACTCTTAATTTTACTTTAAGTACCTACTTAGTTTTATACATTGATAGGTGACAATAATCAGTAGTAATTAATCTATCGTATATCGATAGCTTGATATACATCGACAAAACAGATTTCGTCTTTAAATTTGTATTGTTCTTTACTTACGAGTAGGTAAGTTCTATTCGCCTAATTATTACATTTCATATATAAAAGCATTTTAGATCAGTTAAGTTTTGGTTGGTGCACACCAGGAGACCGATTCTGTTTTAACCATTTGATAAGGTTTTCATCTTGTTTCAGCCATGTCACGTGCGTGAACAAGTGCGAGCGAGATACCTTATGAGACGTTTCTGATTGCATTTCTTGAGGCCCAATCAGATCAAGGTTAGTGGCACTTGATGATTGGTGCTCACAATCAAGGTCGTAAAATAAGAAAAGAAATATTTAAACCTGTTAAACAAAATCACAATCAAGGTCGTAAAATAAGATAAGAAATATTTAAACCTTTTAAACAAAATCGGCCTCCTACGCTTAAACGCCTTTCTCACAGGCGTATTCTAATGGGAGCGTGATGGGCACCTTTGCATCCGGAAGGGCACGGGACGAATTGTTTGAGTTAGTTCTAATTTGTGGCTTTGTTAATATTAATATATTAATGTAATTTTTCAATCTCATGTTTATTTAGTACCTATTAAAAAAATATGTTTATTTATTATAATTATCAATATATGATTGTTTTCCATCGAAGTGTCCTATAATCAAAATTAGAATACGCCTGTTAATTGAATTGATGATGAGAAAAGGAACTTTGGATGTTTATTATTGATTTGTTTCTGCCAAGCCAAGCAAAGCGCATAAAAATATATCAACTGACCATTATTAACATTGATTGTGGTATATGTATGAAGCAGGCATGTAGGGAATTCTCATATCGCTCATTGGCATTACCTATGTCCACTACTTATTACACAAGCATAAATAAACATCTCTAAGTGATCATTAAAATTGCCTTTACTCTGTAGTGACTCATAAGTCATAATGAATACCGCGAGTGATATGACGGAACTTAAAAACATAAAGTCTATAATTAATGACGCATCAAAATTTTATAAATACTCATCGTTCATGCAACAGTCGAGATGCGATGTTAGTTAAAGATCAACATTGATATACATAAACATCAAATATTATAGAATATTTTACGCACAAATCGACTAAATACCACAGTAAGCTCAATAAAACTTGTGTTCGGAGCGATAAGCACAAGTAATGAAGGAGTCTAAGGCTTTTAAAGAAAAACTTAAATAGTTGCTGATGTAAATTGTCGCAGGTTACTTTTGTGTATATGCGCAAAACAGGCCCTGCACCTTCAAACAACCCCACCCAAGGTACATCTCTTGAAATCTGACGTTTTCTTATCGCCACGAACCTACGTCCTACCTGTATAAAATTTGATTTATTTCTGTATTACATGATATCAGATATCACAGTCCCATTGAACATATTTGATTCAGAGAATAAACAGTGACAAAGCGATGCAAGTCATAATTTATTCGAGCAAGCCTGTTACGTGAAGCGAAGCCTACGCACACACAATTTCATGACATCACCGTTTCGTTACTTTGATTACTACGTAAATCAAATATAGATAAATAAATACTTCAGTTTCATCAACTTGGGTCTCAGTTGATTAAGTTTCCCAGTAAGTATCGATTTCTTTGATTAAAACTAGAATCCTGTTTTCCTCATAGTCTTTTATTAATTACTATATTCAAATGTGAACTTTATTTCGTACACCACAGGATTGCTTTTTAATTGAAACCATTGATTATGTTAGGATTCTGAAAAGGAAGCCAGTGGTCACCAACATTGAACAGCGGTTCGCCGTCCATTATGCCTTGTCAGCCGTGGGATCGAAGTAATGAATCGCTTCAGCCGATTGTTGGTAAACTTTGCCTTAGCTTGTACGGATTCCAAATGTCGAAACTAGAAGTAACTTCGGTCGGAGGTCTATTTTATCAACATCATATCTCGCTTCGTCAGCGCAATAAAATTGGAAGCTTATATAACACAAAACAAGGTTGCTTTAAGCATTACTTAAGAGTGGTACCTATACGAGATTGGATAAGTAAATAAAGGGACATAAATTGCTACGGCCCGTCCCAGTTTCACACCTATTTCAATGCTAAGCACGTCTGAGCTCAATTTTCAACCCTCTAAATTTTAGAGCATTTGTGGTATGTCCTCTGCAGTGTCGCAGTCTTAATATGTATGCAATTCAGAGATTTATTTCAGATCCGAATTGGATTTGAAATGTTTACCAAATCGGTGATATACCTACTTACAACGCTCTTTGGATAAATTGCAACTTTGCCACTCTTGAGGATAAAATGCAACTTTTTCATTAGTTTTTGAAGAATAAAGAGAGCCTTTACGAGCCATTGTTTTGAAATAGTTATTTGTTTTACAAGAGGGCAAACCCGACCAAGTGAAAGATTCTAATTAAACCCTACGCTCGTGGTTTAATTGGAATAGTAGTGGATAAAACCCCACTTTCTCATCAGTTTTTCAAATGTAAAATGAGCCTCTGCGAGCTGGTGCGATGAAAATATTTTTATAGTAGTTTAAGTCATCCCTTCTTAGTAAAAGGACATGCTGCGAAGATACTTCCTTTTGCTTGTATTTTAAGTCGGTCTATTAGGTCGGAACTGAACATGGGCCGGCAGTTTTTATACAGGTTGATTATTTAATAATTTTTAACTATTAACGGGGTGCATATATAGGTCATACTGAGCAATTTTTACGATGGGATCAACCCCGAAATCGCTTTCCGTTTCATAGATTTTGACTTCATGACATGGGAATGGGAGAGTATTTTTTTTATTCGCGATGGCGGGGTTGGTCCCATAGTATAACTTATAGATTATAATATATAAATACCATGTATTTAAACTATGTACATATTTAGAAACTAACTTAGTCACCGTATGCGCTGCTTTTCCAAAGGATTTGCAAACCTAGCGCTAAGTACCGTGAGTTGTCGTGCTCTCAGAAAATATAGTGCCATCAAAAATGCAATATGTTCCGATGTTTCTCAAGTTAAGCTCAAGTTGGTTAAATTTATAAAACTGGTTCCAAGCGTAACGCCTTCGAGTCTGCCTCGTAAATGACTTGCTGTGGAAAAAAAAACAACATAAAAACCAGATATGGTTGAGGTAAAATCAATTCGTATGCACAAGTATAGCTAATAAAAAGTCAAATAGATTATTAGGCATTTGGCTTATCATGTTTGTAATAGATACTGGTCAGTGGACTATGTTTGCCAATTAGTTCAGTCTAATTATACATAAATAAGGATAAGACTAATGTAAAATGATAGCTCTGGAGATGAAACTTGTTACTTAGTGGTGACTACTTATTTAGCATTACCATTAAACACTAGTAGTATGATGTTTAAGCATCTTATGCTGTTCTTGTTACATATAATGAAGGCGAGCTCCAGAGTGCAAGCAAGAATTATAACAGTAGGCAGTTCCAATATTGAATGCCATTCTGCCAGACATTTTTCGTTCATACTCGATTGGGGCATGCACCCGGGAAATCCCGGTACTGATATTCCCGGGAATTTTATAGTTTCAAAAGAACCGGTACTGTACGATGTACCGGTACGGTGACAGGTAACAAAATAATTATCTAATCAGTCGGTCTCTCAACACTGGGACTAATGTTGGGTCGCTAGTTATCGGAAAGTTCAGCCAGACATATTATGTTATGACTTATGACCACGCTAAAAATGCATGTGATTTAAAGCAGAAAAGACTTCGGACTGCACAGGAACCATCGCGCTTCACCTGCGATCTTTGTGGCAGAAAGTGCCGTGCTGCGATGGGGCTTTACAGTCACAGGAAAAGATGTGCCGCACCTCCGATCTCCGACGGCGCACGGACCTCTTCTTCTTCTTAATAACCTGTTGCTGCAACAATCATCTGTCAAGATGCTGTGGCCAATGATGATGACCACGCTAAAATAGAAGGCTTGTGTCTTAGGTGATTATCACACTGGACCCAATGTTTGAGTCAGACAACGCTATGCGAGTTATATAGCGACATCCCGCTCGCATATCGGAGCGATGTGAGAATTGCATCCAGTGTGCCAAGCGCCTTATGAGTACCATCGCGTGGTCTCAAGCAATGTTTTGTCGGTATCGATATGATATACCTAAGCATTACCAAAATATGCTTGCTGAAGGCTAGCCACTGAACCGTTTATGCGCTTGCTGGTCTTGTAGTTCATATGGTTTGGTGATTTCATCATTTTATTTTGGTGGTTATAATCGTGGCCTTCATTCCTTTCCTTATTCAAAATTAAATAAAAGTTTTTTGGTTCCTTGACACTTCTAAGGAAGGATGGTTCAATGATTTGTTCGCAAAAAAGATTCATATAGGACCTTGATATTCACACACTATTTTTTTCTTTTTCAATTTTATTGTAACCCGCATTAAGGCCTCTTTTCATAAACAACGATACCATATAAGCCACGACGACGTAAACTTAGTAGTTACTTAAATCACCTCATCTTCATCAGCACAAGCTTAGGCTTAGTCAGTAATGACAGATAATCTGGGGATTTATTAAGACTTATTATAATCTACATAAATCCAAGAGGACTCGTAAATAACCTGCCATTTATTTCTGTTTCACTGATCTACTAATCAAAGTTTATTGATTTATTTTAGAAGCCCCTAACTATTGTTTGGAAAGAGGCGCTTATTCCTTGAGATAGGCACAGAGAATAATAATTTATTTTTCTTAAACTAGTAATATCACCACACAAAAATGGATGGATATAAATTTTATATTCTATAGCTACTAACAAAATTGGTTCGCCCGACTATAAGTGAGGCGCACTTTTCTAGAAGACGGTATCTAACCTAACAAGGTGTTGCAAGACTTGCAAGGCGTGCAAAAATATTACTTATCATCATATACTTAAAAGTGTTTACAACAAATATGAGTTATTTATAGCATTAAGAGCCCTTAATCCTTGGAGCGTTCTCCGATTTCACGAAATAACGCTCGATAGATGGCGTTGGCGCTCGGTACGCGAGCGCCGGCAACGCGACGCACGTTTCAATGCAGACTAGAATAATCTTGATAGTTTTCAATATAATTTCAAGCAACATTAATTTTAGTGTCATATGATATCATATGGGCACTCTTTATTTTATTGTATATGCACAGTAGTTTTTTTTTTTTATGTACACTACTATTAAGTGTACAGACTACAGAGTGTACTATAACCCTTGCTCTTTATTCTGTCTCTTTCACACCAATGGAAAATGAAGAAGTTACTAAATGACTGCAGGTATAAATAAAGTATATTAGTGCGATAGAGAGACAGATATTGTTTCGTTGTCGTATCGTAAACGATTGGCATGTTGGCCACACACTTGCTTAGTGCCTAGCCAAAATACCAATCGTTTGCGTATATTAGTGCGATAGAGAGTAGTGTACCATCGATCTAGATGAAGTCAGGGGTCTCATGATGGAGTCAGGAGTTGGTCACCATAGTTCCTAATCTACTCATTATAATTCCATCGTGTTTGGGCTCAAAAGATTTGCCCTGACGAGTACCATCGATCTAGATGAAGTCCAGGGTCTCATGATGGAGTCAGGAGTTGGTCACCATAATTCCTAATCTACTCATCATAACTCCATCGTGTTTGGGCTCAATAGATTTGCCCTCACGAGCACCATCAATCTAGATGATGTTCAGGGTCTCATGATGGAGTCAGGAGTTGGTCACTAGAACTCCTAATCTACTCATTATAATTCCATCGTGTTTGGGCTCAAAAGATTTGCCCTGACGAGTACCATCGATCTAGATGAAGTCCAGGGTCTCATGATGGAGTCAGGAGTTGGTCACCATAATTCCTAATCTACTCATCATAACTCCATCGTGTTTGGGCTCAATAGATTTGCCCTCACGAGCACCATCAATCTAGATGATGTTCAGGGTCTCATGATGGAGTCAGGAGTTGGTCACTAGAACTCCTAATCTACTCATTATAATTCCATCGTGTTTGGGCTCAAAAGATTTGCCCTGACGAGTACCATCGATCTAGATGAAGTCCAGGGTCTCATGATGGAGTCAGGAGTTGGTCACCAGAACTCTTAATCTATTTATCATAACTCCATCGTGTTTGGGCTCAATAGATTTACTCCGACAAGCACCATCAAATTACCATTATGATGAATAGATTAGGAGTTCTGGTGACCAACTACTGAGTCCATCATGAGACCCTCGACTTAATCTAGATCGATGGTATTCGTCAGGGCAAATCTTTTGAGCCCAAACACGATGGAGTTATGATGAATAGACTAGGAGTTCTGGTGATCAACTCCTGAGTCCATCATGAGACCCTGGACCTGATCTAGATTGATGGTGCTCGTCAGGGCAACTCTATTGAGCCCATACACGATGGAGTTATGATGAGTAGATTAGGAGTTCTGGTGACCAACTCCTGACTCCATCATGAAACCCTGGTCCTCATCTAGATCGATGGTGCTCGGCAGGGCAAATCTTTTGAGCCCAAACACGTTGGAATTATAATGAGTAGATTAGGAGTTCTAGTGACCAACTCCTGACTCCATCATGAGACCCTGGACTTTATCTAGATTGATGATGCTCGTCAGGGCAAATCTATTGAGCCCAAACACGATGAGGTTATGATGAGTAGATTAGGAGTTCTGGTGACCAACTCCTGACTCCATCATGAGACCCTGGGCCTCATCTAGATCGATGGTGTTCATCAGGGCAAATCTATTGAGCCCAAACACGATGGAGTTATGATGAGTAGATTAGGAGTTCTGGTAACCAGCTCCTGACTCCATCATGAGACCCTGGACTTCATCTAGATTGATGGTGCTCGTCAGGGCAACTGTATTGAACCCAAACACGATGGAGTTATGATGAGTAGATTAAGAGTTCTGGTGACCAGCTCCTGACTCCATCATGAGACCCTGGACCTCATCTAGATTGAAGGTGCTCGTCAGGGCAACTCTATTGAGCCCAAACACGATGGAGTTATGATGAGTAGAGTAGGAGTTCTGGTGACCAACTCCTGACTCCATCATGAGACCCTGGACCTCATCTAGATCGATGGTGCTCATCAGGGCAAATCTTTTGAGCCCAAACACGTTGGAATTATAATGAGTAGATTAGGAGTTCTAGTGACCAACTCCTGACTCCATCATGAGACCCTGGACTTTATCTAGATTGATGATGCTCGTCAGGGCAAATCTATTGAGCCCGAACACGATGAGGTTATGATGAGTAGTTTAGGAGTTCTGGTGACCTACTCCTGACTCCATCATGAGACCCTGAGCCTCATCTAGATCGATGGTGTTCATCAGGGCAAATCTATTGAGCCCAAACACGATGGAGTTATGATGAGTAGATTAGGAGTTCTGGTGACCAGCTCCTGACTCCATCATGAGACCCTGGACCTCATCTAGATTGATGGTGCTCGTCAGGGCAACTCTATTGAACCCAAACACGATGGAGTTATGATGAGTAGATTAGGAGTTCTGGTGACCAGCTCCTGACTCCATCATGAGACCCTGGACCTCATCTAGATTGAAGGTGCTCATCAGGGCAACTCTGTTGAGCCCAAACACGATGGAATTATAATGAGTAGATTAGGAGTTCTAGTGACCAACTCCTGACTCCATCATGAGACCCTGGACCTCATCTAGATCGATGGTGTTCGTCAGGGCAAATCTTTTGAGCCCAAACACGATGGGATTATAATTAGTAGATTAGGAGTTCTGGTGACCAACTCCTGACTCCATCATGAGAACTTGGACTTCATCCCCAATCAGTTACCATTACAATCGAATCGATTGCTTACAATTTAACGCAGCTAATCAGAGTGGCGTGCAAAGCGATAATTATGTGATCGTTATAGCACACTAATGTGATAATAGTCGTAATAGATGACGACATACCTACGATTATGCCAACCTGCCGATAGACTGTTGACCAATATTTGCTACTATGTTTCAATAAGGACTCAAGTCACGTTATTGCCATAGTTTGTTAGGTTGTTGTTAGCCTGCATATTTTAATGTTGTCGTTGACAGGATTGTCGAGGAGTTGTGACGGATAAATAACGAGCAAAAAAGGTGGTTTATACCCTCTAAATGTTATAAAAACTTCTAACATTATTAATAATTAGATAGAAAGCTATGGAGTTTACGGAGAACATCAGTATTTCATCCAGGCAATGTTTGAAGTTTAGGTAGGAGGAAGGTAGGTATAGGTACCAGGTAATATATATTCCATTGTCATTTCTGAGGGTCTAACTAAGCTAATAATCGTAGATAGAAAACGTCAATCAAAACTTAAATAATATATGGAAATAGTCACGTGACTCTTCGTAGCATCTGTCATCTCGATACATTTTTTCTTTTCATTTGGCGTTTGTCGATATATTATATGATATATATATTATATCTTGGCTAGGCCCCCTGAAGTTGATGTGCGAGGAGTCGTTTAATTCCTCTCTGCTTTAATTTACCACGATCAACGAAGACGTAAGGTGGGTAACGCAACCTCATGCTTTCAAATAAATGATGATTATAGATAGACTGCGCTGTCCTTCACATCACTTTTATGATTAAATTCCCCTTTACAATGTTACAAACCATGATGCAATGCTTATATCGATTATTTATGTAGAGCACGCATTAGTTAAATCAAACGTATAAATCTGAGCTTAATTTATTGACTTGTTTGTCTTAATGGTTTAGTTTACAGGTGGTTGAGCAGAAAACTAAATCAATCATAACAATAAACCTAATAACACCGTGTTCTCGTTTCGAAATATATCAAAATCTTTGACAGAGAATCTTTTGAATCTTTTTTTTTTTTCAGCTTGGGAAATATATATTTGTGGAAAAAAAGCAAATTGTCAAGAATACTCGTAGTAAATTCCTCGTTAATCAATACTTGCAGGTCTTCAAGGTAATGCAAGTGCAACGTTAAGGCAGGTTGACACTTCCAAACTAGAGATAAAGCACGCCCGAGATACGCGTGTTCATTTCAACATGCAAAACTGCACGGTTCTGGGTAACGATGTACGAAATATATGCAACGTTTCGTAAAGTGAGTTTTATAGCGTACAGGGTAATACTATCATTGTAACGATGTCGAAAATTTGCTTTAGTCTATGCAAAGAACAGTATTTGTCACGAATATTACTATCCAGGTACTTACAACTAGGTATTACAAAATTTTACAGGTAACTATTACAAATATGTCGTTGACTACCGTAACCCTTAATTCGGCAAAATCTATATCGTAAAGTGATCCCCTTTTAATATCAACATTTCTTTTTTTATGCCTAATTTTAAATTTATAAGTTGGCAATGAGCCTTGAACTGTGATTTTTTTAATACATATGATGCGTTAAGAGATTAAAGATTATGGAAAAGTTTAGGTGCCAATAGTAATGTGAGAGAATATAAATAGATAGTTATAAGTAGGTATTTGTATTGGCATTGTAAGTAAACAATAATTTGTTATCGGACTGAGTGTCATTCCAGTCGTTTACCGATCACGGGTGTGTCCGAAATTCACTCCAACCAATATAAGAACGCTTCCAGATTTAGTTCATCTGAGTAAAGATCGTCTGTTGGAGCAAGATACCTAAGAGACTAATCTCTTGTGTAAGATATACATATACCCACGGTATGCCGGATATACACGATAGATAAAGCAGTAAAAATTAAGCACTGCCTTACCGACACAATGACAACGTGTAAGCGGCGTTAGCGGCGTAAATGCAGGGTGGCCAAAATACGTACGTTTATAGTTTTTATTATTGTTGATAATTTAAAAAAAAAAGTTTGCATGTGTGTATTTAAACTTCTAAAGCTAAAGGAGAATATTTTCAATGTAATATGTTCTTATTTTAAGTTAAATGCAGTTTGTAGTTGACTCGAAAATTGGAATCGCCCGCGATCACGCAAGCATTATGAATACCCAAGCACCGTGGTCGTTAAACTAGTAATAAGTCAGTCATACCTGCGGTTTACGCCTCAAATGCAGTTTTAGCGCACCGTATTGCGGTAGGTTTGGTATTACGTCACCTACTATTCATATTTTCAGATTATGCAATTTTTTACTCAGTGCAAGAGATTTGCTAGCATTATAACATTTAGTAAAGCATCATCTTCCTCGCGTTGTCCCGGCATTTTGCCACGGCTCATGGGAGGAGCCTGGGGTCCACTTGGCAACTAATCCCGAGATTTGGCGTAGGCACTAGATTTACGAAAGCGACTGCCATCTGACCTTCCAACCCAGAGGGTAAAGTAGGCCTTATTGGGATTAGTCCGGTTTCCTCACGATGTTTTCCTTCACCGAAAAGCGACGTAAATATCAAATGATATTTCGTACATATGTTCCAAAAAACTCATTGGTACGAGCCGGGGTTTGAACCCGCGACCTCCGGATTGCAAGTCGCACGTTCTTGATTACCGCTAGGCCACCAGCGCTTATCATTTAGTAAAGCAGGGTATGAAAAGTCAAAACCCTCTAATAATGGTTTACAATACCATTGTATACTCAATTGTATCTTACAAAATGAAGCGCGTAAAAATATCTAACACCAATAGTATTAGTAGAGGCAAAGCCAATAAGATCACCTTATTTTTTGCGCGCTTCGTCATGTATACCGGACGTGGCCTGTAACACGAGCAAATAATTTCAACGTAGATTGTATACACCAAAAACATTGACACTTTTGTTCAATAACTTAAAAATTATGAAATATTTAGACTTCCTATTTTTCATACAAACTAAAATATTATTAAATTAAAATTAAATATTCAATGTAAGCCGTCATAAGTGTAATTGACGTTGCTTGTCAGTCTTGTAACGCTTTAAACATAACAAGTTTGCAATACATTGCGTCTTGGAATAAACTTTAAAGTGTGCTAAAAATCAAAGTAAGGGTCAATTACTTTTGACTTTAACTATAATTGACGCAACGTAAGAACTGATATTTGACAGTTATGAATTTTTACCCAAGCTTTTATGAAGCTAAGGCTAACAGTTAAACGGTTTTAGGCCTTTAGCTTCATATATAAAGCTCAATTCATATAACTGTCAAATAGCAATTCTTACGTTGCGCCAACTATAAGTAACCTAGTCAAATTAGTATCCTTCATTTACTTAAACACTTTATAGCAGTATTTCAAAAGGCAATTAACTACCGTCTGGCCTAGATGAGCATCTACAATCACCAAATAAACGAGTTGATGATAACATTGCAAGATGATCTTCATCATAAAGGTTACATCACTTTCTTACTTTATGTGTCCATAACTAAATCGATGAAATATCTCATTGGGTAATAACAAGGTTGAAGACATTTTACTGATAGCGCAACTTTCAAACCAGTCAAATTTTATAGGCAGTTTCAAAATAGACTAATAGAGTAGAAAAATACGCAACAATGGTAAAAATACAATTGCACATTAAATATCAGTAGTAATTAAGAAATGAGCAATGACGTAAAATTTACATGTGCCAATGTGTTGTTGTCGTAGCTGCAGGTCATGAAATACAGCGTGTCGTGAAGGAGCTTAGGAGTCAAGGATGGAATTAAGAAGTGGAGCCACTAAGATTTTTGATGTAAACAATTTAGGGTGGGTAGGGGGAGGGCTCTTAACTTTATCTCGATATCTATATCAGTTAATCTACTAGGCCAAGTTAGGTATCGTTTTCGTATAAATTAGTTTAGTCCGAGTCTGAGTCCCAAGGAGGAAGATAATATAGTTATACTCCTCTTCTTGTCCGAGACGTTTTTACATAGGTAGTCCGCTGTCGCTACAGCGCCGGATCACTATTCCAAAGCTAAAAGAAAAAACACCTCTGGTTTGACAGGTGTTTTGACAATCATTAGTTGTTAATTCTCGATAATATTTGGTTTTATGCTTATCTTTGCATAAAGGAGTGGAGATTTGATGTGTACAGTATTTTTTAAAGTGAATTAATAAGTGACATATGGTTTTTTGTGATATTCGTCAGTATGTATGAAAAATACGCGCAGAGGATTGGATGCCGGTTGGTAAGCTATTAATCAACATTGAAAGGTACGTGATAAAAACACAACACTTTTGTTGTTCATTTCAACATTGTATCTAGCTGCTAATGCTGCTTTTCAACTTGTAACTGTTGTGAATACATAAAAAACAACCAAAATTAGGTTACCAGGAGCTTCTATTTGGTCATAGACAAATACAAACTATGAACCATTTACTTCCGTAGTGTCACTAGTGACGTACGACCGTGCGTATGACATTGTTTTGGCGCGATACCGGTTAATTAAGTATGACTTTTTCATCTGTTAAGTTGGCCCTACTCAACTTTTATTTATTCCTTGATCCTTCATTGACAATCTATTGAATCTATAGGAGAAGAAAAACCGTTTTTTCTTTCATTCAAATCGCTTACTATTAAGGACGCGCATTGTGAATTGGTGACTAATTCAGTGCAAAAAATCACAAAAATGTCAAAAAGGAAAGCAGGTGAAACGGAGACTGATTATCTCAAAAGAAAATTACGTCGACTACAGAAGAAAATAAAGAAGTTACCATCAGAGTCAACATTGCCGATGCCGATCCAAGCTGATTCGCAACCTTCGTCGCGGGAACCATCGCCACAGCGAGAATCGACACCGAAGAAACAGGAGGAACCCAATAACGAAGCAACTAATCCTGAGGACCTTATAGGTTTGTTATTGAAAGATTAAATATAACTATCTTACTTCAAACAACTGGGTAGTAATACCTAGTGGTACTATGTTGTGTCCCATATGGTGGAGAAAATTCTGGTCTATTTTTTTCTTTGGTTCTCCTTTTTTGTCAGTTTAACCACCCTGGGCAAGCTAGCGCTACCACACAGCGGGTAGACCTTGACCAACCATATCTGAGACTATACTTTATTGAATTGAAAGATAACATTGTATGACATAATATTCATACTTTACATACATGGTATGTAGTGCTATCACCTGCGGATAGACAAACATTGCATCTTGAGCTAAGCGCTATCATATAACGGATAGACATGCTACCTCATATTAAGCGCTATCACTTAGTGGATAGACTACTTGAGACATATGAAGTCTTCAATGTCTTAACATTATGTTATAAATTTCAGAGGATGAGGATGTGTTGCCGGAAGAATTCCTACTTGCCCTTGGTACAGAAGGAGAAGAAACTGTAGAGCGAGGTCAAGAGATTCGGCCCGAGCTTGCTGCTCGATGGACAAAATTGATGTGTGTAGGACTGGACAAAGAAGCACAAGAACAACTTGTCAAGAAATATCCAGCCCCTACAAACTTTTATAAGGAAGCTCCCAAAATAAATCCGGAGATCACAGCTTCTCTTTCTGAGATTTCCCAAAAACGGGATAAACGCATAATCCATCGACAGAATTTAACACTCAAAGTTATGTATGCTCTGGGAAAAACCCTAACGAGTGTTTTAAAAGGAAATATTAATTCAAAAGCGGTAATTGAAGAGGTGAATGATGCGGCAAAATTATGCTGTCAAATTTTTCATGAAGACTCTCCCTCCAGAAAGTTCTTTGCCTTATCAGGGGCTAACCAGACAATTAAAGAAGCAGTTAGAGGAGAGAAACCAGATGAATATTTATTTGGGAAAGATTGTGGAGAAAAAATAAAAGCGGCTCAAGTCATTAAAAAGACCGGAGCACAAATAAAAGCCCCTGAAACAAATACCAACAAAAATCCTGCTATAAAACAGCAACAACCAAGAAGGCAGGGAAACTGGAAGGGCCCGCCACCGCAGTACCAACAGCAACGCTCACGTGGCGGGCATCGACAGGCACCAGCGACGAGGAAGTACCAGGCTCCTCACAGAGACCTGAAACGGAACCATCAACGGAGCCGTCACACGCACCGCCGCTAACACAGGTACATGCAGGAAGAATAAAACAATATTTCAACAATTGGTTAGAAATAACAGACGACCCAGTAGTATTGGACTGGGTGCAAGGGTATAAAATCCCCTTTAATCACACACCGCCACCATATGAAGCTGCTAAACAGAATTGGTCTAGAAAAGAAACTGTTTTAATTAGCCAAGAAATAGAAAAACTTCAAGTGTTAGGAGCAGTTTCAAAGTGCTCCTATACAAAAGACCAATTTACTTCACCAATATTCCTGGTTCCCAAACCAAACGGTTCATATAGATTTATCTTAAACTTAAAAAAGCTTAATCAATATATTAAAACTGAACATTTTAAATTAGAAGACATTAGGACTGCATGCAAGCTAATGACAAAAGACTGTTTTTTAGGATCTGTTGATCTTCGAGAAGCTTACTTCTCTGTTCCTATATCAGATAACTTCAAAAAATATTTAAGATTCAGTTTTAATGGACAGTTGTACCAGTTTAATGCTCTTCCATATGGTTTATGTACGGCTCCTTTTGTATTTACAAAAATAATCAGACCAATAAGTACCTACCTCAGAAGTAATAATGTAATACTGACATGCTATCTGGACGATGTTCTGTTTTATGGGAATTCTGAAAAAAATTGCAAAGATAATATAACTCTAGCTTGCAGTATTTTAGAAGATCTAGGTTTTGTTATCAATTTTGATAAAAGTGTCCTAACACCAAACAAAAAATGTAAATTTTTGGGCCTTATTTTAAATTCTCAAAATATGTCTTTAGGAGTACCTGAATCGAAGCAATTGGCGTTATTACAAAAAATTGAGTTGTTTCAGCATAAATCCTCTTGTAGCATAAGAGATTTTTCACAATTGTTGGGATCACTCAATTCTACAGCTCCTGCTATCCCATATGGTTGGGTATATACAAAGTTACTTGAAAGAGAAAAATATTTAGAGTTATTAAAAAACCAGGATAATTATGATGCAACAATGACTCTCTCACAGACTATAATTTCTGAATTAGATTGGTGGTGTAGAAATATGGATAAACCCAACTTACTGAAACAACATAAATTCATCTGTGAAATTCACACAGACTCCTCACTCACAGGGTGGGGAGCCTTCTGTGAGGGTAGAAAAACATCAGGGTCTTGGTCGCACTCAGAGAAACAAAATCATATTAACTACTTAGAATTAAAAGCAGCGCTATTAAGCCTTAAATGCTACACAAAAGAATTAAGAAATTGCGAGGTACTTTTAAGAATAGATAATACTACAGCAGTAGCATATATCAATAAATATGGAGGAATTCAATTTCCACATCTTAACAGTATTACCAGAGAAATTTGGCAATACTGTGAAGAGAGAAACATATGGATCTTCGCATCATACATTAACACTAAAGATAATTTTGAAGCTGATACAGAATCTAGAAAAATTAACATAGAATGGGAAATTTGTAAGAGTGCCTATGGAGAAATACTAAACAGGTTTGGAAAACCAGAAGTTGACTTGTTTGCCTCAAGAATCAACACTAAATGTGATAAATTTGTTTCTTGGAAATGTGACCCTGATGCTTTTGCTATAGATGCCTTTACCTTGAGCTGGAAAAATATGTACTTTTACGCCTTTCCACCTTTCTCCTTGATTCTAAAATGTGTTCAAAAGATTATGATAGATAAAGCCACTGGTATCTTAGTCTTTCCGTTATGGCCATCTCAACCATGGTTCCCTCTTGTAAAAAGCTTAGCAATTGGTGATCTTTTAATATTTAATCCTAACAAGAATCTATTATCATCAAATTTCAGAGAGACTCACCCACTCCACCAACAGCTTACCCTGGCTGCAGCGAGGCTGTCAGCGAAGCATATGTAAGGCGCGGCACCCCCGCCTCAGCCCTACAAATAATGCTCAAGTCCCTGTCTAAAAACACCATGCGACAGTATAACTCGCCATTAAAGCTGTGGTGGAAATACTGCAACGATCATAGTCTAGATCCATATCAGGTTTCAGTTCCACATATTCTTAGATATTTAAGTGAATCTTTTAAATCTGGGGCTTCGTATGGAACCTTAAATTCTACTAGGTCTGCATTATCCTTAATTTTGGGTCCTAAAATAGGAACGGACGACCGAATAAAAAGGTTGATGAGAGGCATATACCGATCAAGGCCTCCAAAACCAAAATACAATGCTACTTGGGACCCAGGAATAGTTTTAAACTATTTGAGCACCATACCTATGATAAATAGTTCTCTAGAAATTTTAACAAGAAAACTGATAACACTTTTGGCTTTGGCTACTGGACATAGAGTCCAAACATTATCGTTGATTGATATTAAAAATATAGTTTTTTCTAGTGACAAGGTCAACATTTTTATATCTGACATTATAAAAACGTCCAAATATGGGACACCACAACCATTGTTACAACTTCCAATCTATGACAGAACAGAAATCTGTCCTGTAAAGACTCTAAAGACATATATTGAAGCTACAAAAAGTATAAGAAATCAACATGGCAGGTTAATTCTTACTTTTAAAAAACCACACATTCCTGCGTCCACGCAAAGTATAAGTCGGTGGATCAAGAAAACCTTGAACGAGGCAGGAGTTGATGTGAATATTTTCACTGCACACTCGACTAGACACTCCTCTACATCTGCTGCACTGAGAGCAGGTCTGAATATTGATCAAATTCAAAAAACAGCGGGTTGGTCTGGAACTTCAACCACATTTGCCAGACATTACAATAGACCGGTCACAGAGACCTTACACTTTAGTAACGCAGTTCTGAACTCTACCCGAGAGTAATCATAGAGGCTCAGAACAAGGATGATTAATATAATATATGCTAATAAATAATTAACAGCAGTATAACTGTCTGTAACGTTAATGATTACTTAGAAGTATTGTTATGTTGCTTTGTTTTTAAATTTTACTCGTTAATAAAACGATTACCTTTTCCTTACTTTTGCTTATTATTCACAACCCTAGCTTCAAACAGCTACCTATGTAAAAACGTCTCGGACAAGAAGAGGAGTATAATTATATGATTAAACGAACTTACCTTAAGTGAAGTTCTATCATAATTATACGATGCTTCTTGTCCGAGACGTCGGTCCCGTACCCTCCCATAAATCCTGATGTATTTATTCCCAAATATATAGGGTTGTTCATAGTATAATATCTTTAAACTAATGATTGTCAAAACACCTGTCAAACCAGAGGTGTTTTTTCTTTTAGCTTTGGAATAGTGATCCGGCGCTGTAGCGACAGCGGACTACCTATGTAAAAACGTCTCGGACAAGAAGCATCGTATAATTATGATAGAACTTCACTTAAGGTAAGTTCGTTTAATCATATAATTTTTATTCCAAAAATCATCCATACGGGTGTGAAAAGAGAGGTGGAAGTTTGTCTGAGGAATCAATAACAGCTGAACCGATTTAAATAAAATCTACTTCTACAGCTTTGATTTAGTAAAAAATGAAAATACATCTTAAGAACACAAAAATTTATATATAACAATCAATATTTAATAAACTGCGGAAACTGTCATAATCATTAAGATTAAATTTAGACTGGCGATTATAATATTTTTAAGCGAGCACACTTTTCAGATTTTTATCAATATTGTGACAATTTATTATTTATTAATTCTCTTCGTAGCTTTATTTTCATTGTTAATATTTAAGAAATTATTGTTATTGTAATTATGTAAATATGTAATTTAATGTAATATAATGTAAATAGGTTTTAAATTATTTTGCATGCCTACTAATATACATAAGGTATTGACATCATCAGGACATAATACTATTAACTTAACCATCTTATCGGTACATAATTTTGCCTAAAATAAATCTGATTTTATTTCAGTTCTACCAAAGGAAATCTTTCGTTCAGATAACGCCGTATTTTGACCTTTTTATATTGAGTGGTGAGACGTCTGCATGTCTAACATAGTAGGTACAGCATAGCTAGTATCTAGTATAGTAAGTATTTCAATTATAAAACAATAAAACAGACGCGTAAAAATAATCATGTGCATTTTTATTCTGCATGCAAAACACGAAAGTGCATCGAAAAACAAATGTAAGTAGTTGTATTTATTTACTTACTAAAAGTGCAATATCGTGTTGGTCGTCAATGTGTTTTAATATTTTACTAAACATTAAAGTGTGTTTATACAAAAAGATTGTTTGATTCTTCTGTTTTGCACTAAAAATACGAGTAAATATGGAGAGCAGAAGTGGACAATGAACAATGATAGTTCTGCAAACACGATAGTGAAAAAAAGTTTCGTAGGTGGTTCATGGAAATACCATAAGGTCATTAAAAGCTGTAGGTGCAGATATCTACAATGTGCGCATGTTACATTTGTATGCATATTGCAACGAAGCAGGAAACTAATTGATAACAATAACGCATTTGCTATGCATACATTTTAGAACGTATGTCTCACGTGTAAGATTTAAAGTTGCTAATAGATATTTCGAGACGTGACCGCCCATAGGAAGCCATTCGCCCTTGCTATATTCCCGCTGTATGAAGAGGGCGAGTCCAATGGTCAGACAAACCAGTTTAACATGCTAATTCGAGATCTCTAACCACTACGTAACAGGTGCTTAAGATCAAACAATATCTGTAAGTTCTTTGGTCACATGACCAGCAATTTCAGTAGTGCAGGGCCGGGCGGAAAGCGGGAGAATCTGCGATGGATCCCCAACCAGAAAGATGGTCAAGACTATCATCAAATCAGCGACGAAAGATTTCGTCTTCGGGTGATTTAACAATGCTATGCAAAAGGATATACTGGAGTAACAGAGAGCTATGCCCCATAGCCAAGATCATTCTGTCTAAAGATGCTGCCTTTTTATGCTAGTTCGCTAAAGAGTTCGATTCACCTGCACTCGGTAGCTTATGAATCTACGGCCTTGTCTTATGTCCGCATGTCACTAGGAAGCGACAGAAACGTTTATTTGGACCGTTTCCTAGATTTTGATGCACGCGTCTTTGTCGTGTCTAAGTATACACCATATTAATATTAGTATAATACCAGACGACGTAAAGGTTACTCGGCGGATGTAGTTGTATAACTGTTGACCGTAAATCTTGGGCCGTTGTTTTATGACAATGCCGCATATGGCTGGTATAACCGGACCGAGATATGTGGCTAACCTATATGTATTTTAGAACTGTCAAATTGTAAGATTAAGTTTATAACATTTGGCTATAACTGTGTGCAAATAGGTAGCTTTTAGTAGTGGTAGTGGCTGAAGTAGTGAAATAAATTACCAGAAAATAAACGTAGGTATATAACCAAAAAATGAAACTTATGAATCTTCTTGGCTTTATAATTAGGCTTAATGGCCCTAATTACTTTGTAAAAGTAAATTGGTACACACTAATTAAGTATAGTAAAATTTAAAAAAAAAAATGTCTGCTACAGAAGCACTTGAATACCATCATTCATAAGAAGATATTAGCTTAATTGCTCGATGTCAGTTCAAATTTACGATATCAGCATTCACCAACAATCTGCATTATTTGCCAGATATCTGAACATGATTCTGAATAATCGTGCCTAGTTATAGAATGTGTGATATTTTTTGCCGAGGCTGTCATTAGGCGGTATTATTTAAATTGGTGGGCAAAAACTGGTCTGCGGCGTTCTTTGTGGCAGTCCGCGGACGCTCCGAATGCTCAGGGCTGTTGGGTTAATCAGTTTATTTTATACTGCCTTTTGTGAATTCTATCTTCATTATTATCTCAGAACAGTAATGATTAACGTTCTACAACGATTTTAATAATGAGAAATGTTATTTCAGTTATTTGTGAGTTTACCGGCAGATTTTTATGGGTATTACATATATATGTACAGTACCCCTAGTGTAACTTTGATCGACATCATAACGTGACGAACGCGTTTGCGTTAAGTCTCATTTTGTATAGGATTTTGAGTTTCCAAAACGTCCCGCTTGGCGCGCTCTTTCGAAATCCAATACAAAATGAGACTAAACGCAAACGCGTACGTCACGTTTGGAAATCGAATTTATTTACACTAGGGGTACAGGTAACATAAGTAATAGACAAATAGTTGAAACAACTGATAACTAGTGGCTTAGTTGTAGACCTCGCGATAAGCTTCATAAGCTTAAAAAATGTAAAAATAAAAATTACTTCGTCGAGTCATCATCACAGCGAACTCACAAGGGTCTTAAGTGCCATAAACCCTACTGGTACTAAGGTCCTTTATGTCGATTTCTACCATTTTCAACAGTTTTGAAAAACGAAATTATCGAACCTGCTCACAACTTACGTGACCTGCAGACGAAAACATCTGGACATACGAAAACAATTTTTGCCCAAGCTGAAATGCAAACGGAGATCTTCGCTAACGCTCGGTCAGCTACGCCTGTAAAAAGTTTGTTCTGAAGATATTCTATCAGTAAATAATCCTTCGGAGACTTGAAATTGAAAATTGAAACCATCTCCTTTGGAATTAAAATAGTACATTTCAATGCAAGTGTGCAAAGCGTGTCATTAATAACGAATCCCGAGATGTATTTTATGAGCCGTAGGTAAGGTAGTTGATTTTGCATAAGTAAATAAATCATCTACAAAAATACGTTTCCTCTGTACTTTCAATTAACTCTAAACCAGTTGATCATAATTTTAAATTATTTAGTCTATATTTAACGAAAAGGTTTTTCTTCCGTTTGAATATTCATAAACGTGCCTCACGGGTGGCGCGCTCCCGAGGCCGATATTATCAAATGGACCAAAATAGCTCGGTCGTGCCAAATTTTCGTTGGAAACAAAGACTCAGTGTTTCCAGGCTCTTAAAAAGTTAATTGCTGCCACGGATTCACATCGCAAGAAACACCAAATGTGTTTTTTAAAGTTTCGTACCCATCGCTTACTGTATTTAATGATTATTTTTTATTGTTTTTGAGGCGGCGTGAGACTTAACACGGTTAAGTTTAAGATATACTCAGACTGATCTCTACATATGTAAACTTAGCTTCACATCACTATAGGTTCAGAAAACGCGTTTTCATCGCGTGATAATCAATAGATAAGAGTGAAATAAGTTACATATCATATATTTATAAATCAAGCAATAAAAAAGTATGAAAAACCCATGCATAAACAATGTAACAAGAAAACTCTTATAGGACTTAAAAAGGCACTGTTATTTCAACAGATCCTAGATTATAGAAGACACATAAACGGTTCTTTTGTTGATTCTGGCATTTGTTTAATCCCTTGAATACGAGTAATATAAGTTTGCCTGAGTTAAGTAATACGCATTAAAATCTAAGTATTAGAAGTAAATCACATGACAAGATGTGAATACGACAGCATAATAGGTACGGAATATCTGTCGTACAGAGACAGCGATACTCTGGTCTAATCCTTCAATAAATAATCCTTCCAAGGATCTGTTAAAATTTAAATTAAGTACTTTAAATCGAGCCGGACGCGCTACACATGGATCCGAGATCAGTACCCCTAGTGTAAATAAATTCGATTTCCAAACGTGACGTACGCGTTTGCGTTTAGTCTCATTTTGTATTGGATTTCGAAAGAGCGCGCCAAGCGGGACGTTTTGGAACCTCAAAATCCTATACAAAATGAGACTTAACGCAAACGCGTTCGTCACGTTATGATGTCGATCACAGTTACACTAGGGGTAAAGATCACATTGTTTTACTTCGATCCGATCCCTAATTTTACTGCACATACAGTACTCAAGTCAGACCACAATAAGGAAAGGTAATAATGTTGAACATCGTACTGTAAAACTCAAGGAACAACATAATTCTCCAGTTGAGTGTATCAGCGTTTCTAATGCACGTGCAGTCGTCATTAGGTTTGCGGGCCCTAATCAATCCACCATAAACCTTGCCGTATCCAACCTAGACTACTTATTCACCGACTTCCTCAATCCACAGCCTTATACGTCACACATGCACAGAGCATCGCACAAAGGAGCCTTGTTCGTGAACCAACGAAGGCCGACCGGCCCGCCAGCAACGAGTTCCTACATACACGAGCAATGTACCCGCTCATACGAGAAGTTCATGGCTACTTTTATTTTTAAGTGAGATAAACTCGACAAGAAGGTCAAGGACTTTATTTTTGGCGGATGCGGCGATGTGCCCGTTGGCAGCCGCTTCTGATTCAAGAAACATACTAACGTCTAACGTCTCTAAGCTTTTGAATTTAAATTTAACAGATTAACTACAATTTCAATATATCTGTTACTTTATTATTGATATTTTTATGCATCTGACTGAAATGACTTCATATTTTGGGAAAAATACTATGTCATCAAAAACATGCTCCAAAATATGTTCCAGATTAAGGATTTTATGAATATTATTAAAACTTTTCATTATTAAAATATTCAGATGAATGGATACGAAGAAGGACAATGAATAGAGAGCAAAAGATACCCATTGTTTGGGGTATCTTTGCTTTTACCTTTTGTATAGTTTACTTAATTAGGGGCACAACCCCGTTACATTGTGCGCCAAATTAATAGGCGCACACAAAAATTAGTGTATTACCACGTATTACTAACGCAGCAACTCAAAGTTTATATATTCATTTTCGTTTATCTGAGTAAATACGTAAGTAAATAATAACATAGAAATAATATTATTCATTACAGGGGATCAAAGTAGGACCGTTTTACGGTCCTTTAAACTCTTACCACAAACATTAATCACAAAAAAGGTTATAATCTATTTACATCGTAAAATAAAGTTGTTGTTTACATTTTCTTAAAATTACAATGATCGGCACTACACGACTGTCATCAATATTTTTACAGTAATGGATCTGTCGTGTCGTACCGCAGACATGCTCACAACATGCTCACAAGAACCGTAGTAAACAACACATAAGTACATTCTCGTGGGTATACGTTTTTCCGCAAGCAAGAAATGAACCACTTAAACTCCGCTGCATCCCAGCTACAGCCAATTTTATTCGAATTTAATATTATTTCACACTAATGTCAATTCGTCACGCACATTGCTTTGCAAGCAGTTGAAATCATGCATTCAATAAATTTCCAATTTGATTCTCAGCGGCCCAAGCAACATTAAAACCCGATTTAATTACATTTTGACATCACCGCCTCGCAGAGCGTATCTTTGGCATTTTCCTCCGGCAAGTACATGTAGGCACGGTGTTTTTTCAACACCGCATAAGGTATTCGCCATAGCGGACGCATTAGCATTTCGCCGGCGATTCACTGCCAAGTTGTCCTTGGAATAAGGATGTAGCAAGTCTGAGCAGAAATATACACACATAGAATCGGTGCGTTTGAACACTTCGAATGGGGTTTGTAATCGATACGTTATGAAAGATTGGAAACTGAATACGAAGGCAAGCGCTGTAAAAGTGGGGGATTGGCGTATTGACAGCGGGATTTTGAGTTCTGCCGGTGCCTTTCCTTATCGATTACAACTTGAGAATGCTGTTCTGTGTAAGGAAATACTGTAGGTGTTTGTAGAGGATTATGAATGTAATAATGTCGCTAAATTGTATACTTATTAATTGTACTTACCTACTTACATACATATTATATTTGTATTAGATTTAAACAAAAATCGAATGATGACTAACAGTGTCTACGCTACCGTTAATGAATATTTTATACTTAAATATGTATAATTGAAAACAAAACTAGATGATAAATTATTTTTTAACAAGCAGAAACGTCTGCGAACGATGCTATTAAGTTTAAAATAAATTTAAAAGTGGAAAAATTACTGTCTTGGGTGAGACTTGAACTCACGGCCTCTGGATAGATACTCCGGCGCTCTGCCATCTGAGCCGCCAAGACCTCATCCATAGGCAGCAATTTTTTCCACCATATGGGTCTAGGGGTCCCTAGCGACTTCTACCGTAAGAAAGAACGATACACTTCTTAGACGGCTACCGGAACCAGAGACCGTGAGTTCAAGTCTCACCCAAGACAGTGATATTTCCACTTTTAAATTTAAAACTAGAAGATGTTTGTAATATTAAACGGGGTATCTTAGTTTTATAAATAGCAGAAAAGATTGAACAACCGCACTGTGGGCTGGATCGGCCAAAAAAAGGACATTCGTATTTTTTTGAGTTTTCTTTTAAATGCTATTCAATGGAAAATTGTGTAAGGAATAATAAATGTGGTGTACATTATAGCATTTAACTATCGAACAATAATGTAAAATTACAAAAAAAAACATGTACAATCGAAGTTATGTGGACTTTTGACTCGACTAAGAAAAAACGGGCACCTACAGAACAAACCTGCTTATCATTTCGTATTCTATAAAACTTGGAAAATAAATTCCTGAAAGGTAGCAGACGTGTTCGCTAATAGTTTCCGGAGACAAGATATCTATTTGTGGATCCTATATATAAAAAAAAGACTTATGTTTTTGTGCTTTCAATGTGCCTTATTTTGAAAAAAAAATGTATACCATATTTATTGTTCCTTACACAATTCTCCATCGAATAGCAGTTATTTAAATTATTTTCTCAAAAAAGTACGAATGTCCTCTGTTCGGCCGATCCAGCCCACAGTGAACCGGCGTATTCTCCCACATCGCAGTATTTTGATGAAAACATTGCAGAAATCTCCTATTTTTAGGTATAACGTAGTTTCTAAAAACATATTGTACTACGCCCCAGGGTTCAATGTACGCATTAAGCGACCATGGCGATTTACCAGAATGTTTGATAAATATTTGTGTGCGTCACATCTCATGCGCATGCGATCGTGAGCTAATCACGATCTACATTGCTTCGACACATTACATCAAATAGTATGGGTAATATGTGTTTTTATATCCCATATAGGTACTAACTTAAATGACAGTCCAATTAGCCAATAGGGTACTTGGCTGCTAGCCAAATAAGTTTATTTTTGGAACTAACAAAACGATTAACCACTAATGACGACCACGAACTTGTTCTACCCGAGTTATTAAATAGAAATTGTGTCAAAAAGTAACCCCAGTCTACGATTTTATAATATTTTTCTGCTGCTTTATTTCGTGCATGGTGCGAAATAATTTATTTTAAATACAGGAAACATGTCTATTTACTATCCATCTTATACAAAGGCCACAGGATCCTATTTTAAAGAAATCCTACAATTATGCCTAATTTGTTAAAATTGCTGTTATTACATTATCTTAGGTTACTCGTAGTTAAATAAATATATGAACAAATTTGACATATATGATCATGAAACAAATCCAACTTTATAGCTCTTGTACAGTCAGCGTCAATACCGGGTGAATTATTACAGGGACCTATATCTCTTTGTTAAGCTATCAGATAATGATAGAGATACTTTTGACGCGTAATCTGTTCCGTTACTTTTGATGCTGACTGTATTACTCGAGCGATAGTATAGATACGTAGTTGGACAGATGATCTTCTTATTCAAATATCAATGTTCGCGGTAATCCCCTGCTTAAAACCTAACGCCATTTAGTTTAACTTATTCGAATAAGTGACTAGATGGCCCAGAGAAGTTAAAAGCGCTAGGTATACACATTACTAATGTTAATGACACCAACTTTTAACAATTACGACGACCGCAAATTTGTATTGTAAATCCGTCTCTATTACTAACGTTTCGTATAAGAATAAGCATAAGTAGGTACATAACATATATTAATGTTGTAACAACACCCACACCACGTCAATATTTTATAAACTACGCGCTTTACCTTCACGTCGAATAACATTTTACAATATTAAAAATCAAACATATAAAAATCATGCATCCTTAATTTATACAAAGAGCAGCTGACGCAAATAATCCAGTTTTATATGTATTTACATACTTACCAAACTAGCTCACTTACTTTAATTAACAAAAACCGGCCAAGAGCATGTCGGGCCATGCTCAGTGTAGGGTTCCGTAGTTACTCTTCCGTCACAATAAGCTAAACTGGAGCTTAAAGTATAGTAAATTGTTAACCAAGGGATGAAACGTGAGTTAAACAAATAGGCAAATTTGCATAATCAGTACCTAATTAAAGTCTTTTACTATGAAGGGGAAACTTTTTGCGATAACTTAAAAACAGCTAAACTGATCATGTCCGCTATAGTTTTCATTTAAAGTCTTTCTTAAGCTCTACTTCCACGATTTTTTTCATATTTTTTGGACCTATGGTTCAAAAGTTATGGTTATGGTTTTTTTTCTTTCGGAGCGATTATCTCCGAATATATTCACTTTATCAAAAAATGTTTGTTGAAGACCCCTATTAGTTTTGAAAGTCCTTTCCAACGATACCCCACACTGTAGGGTTGAAGCAGAAAAAAAAATTCACCCCCACTTTACGTGTAGGGGAGGTACCCTCAAAAAAATTAAATTTTTAGATTTTATTGTACGATTTTGTCGGCTTTATTGATTTATATATCCGTGCCGAATTTCAGCTTTCTAGCACTAACGACCACGGAGCAAAGCCTCGGACAGACAGACAGACAGACGGACATGGCGAAACTATAAGGGTTCCTAGTTGACTACGGAACCCTAAAAAGGCAGGCGCTCTATATATTAAAATAGTGGTTTGTTATATCCTACGCAAATTTGCCAATTCCTTCAGTAAGTAGGTACAACCGGAAACGCACATCGCTTCATTAAGTACAGTTAACCGACATTCTCCTTACTTTGTCGCAGTAAAGTAAAAAAAGCTTTAGGTAGACGAACATATAGTATCTATGAGATTATGATTCACGTTAGAATTCATACATGCATATAAAGATACTATAATATACTTCTGCAAAAACAAAGAATCTCTTTTTTCTTTTTTTTTCTTTTTTAGCTATATGTAATGCATTACACGGCCGGATTTATTTCTGACCTCTAAAATTAACGTGCCTAAATTGTACATATAAAT
Source organism: Cydia pomonella (assembly GCF_033807575.1). Lineage (NCBI taxonomy): Eukaryota > Metazoa > Arthropoda > Insecta > Lepidoptera > Tortricidae > Cydia > Cydia pomonella. The sequence goes on along the minus strand of NC_084717.1, from coordinate 7,840,151 downwards.
AGTTAACAACAAAATTAAGCTTGTTATTAATCACCACCCTAAATATGTCCGGAAAGTCAACATCGCAAGATAAACGATGCATGCGACATAAGTTAATTGCTCGGCCTCCGAGCGCCAGGAAGGCGGCACTTCCGAGCGGAAGATCAGGCGCGGAAGTAGGCACTTCCTGGCCTGCCGCCGACGTTTTGACTTAATTTTTGATGCAGCCTCCATGGGTCCGTTCCTTGATAAATATAGTAGGAAATATCCAGTCGACGAAACCATATTTTACGGCCAAGTAAATCGGGCTGTACCTAATAGATTTCGAATTGAACTTGAGAAATATCTGCTTAGGGCCCAGGGAATCCAGGATATGAGGAGATCACTGAAACACGTCCGTTCGGTATTGCATTTAATCGATCGACAAAGACAGGTACGAAATCTACCCTCTATTGTGGTAGCATAAGTCTACCCACATACATTACACCTCCACCCTTAATTACTAATACATGTTTTGCTTACTAGTAAAGCGAGTGACAACAAAACTAGGATACATAACATAATAATTTAATCAAACTCGAAGCCATATCTTTGCACGGCCTTACGAATGCGCTTGGGTCGGCCCAAAGGGGACTCTGCATACGACTTGCAGCCATTACGGGTACGCCTACTTTATCGCCGAAAATTGTCACCAAGGGCTTATGGTCCGTTCTTAGAATAAATTTTCTACCATATAAGTATTGGTGAAATTTTCGGACTCCATAAATTATTGAAAGTGCCTCTCGTTCAATTTGCGAATACGACTTCTCTGCGGCGTTAAGCACACGCGATGCGTACGCTATTGGTCGCTCGGTGGCGCTAGTGTCGCCGGCGCCGGGCACAAGGTGCGATATGACAGCACCCACCCCCACACTACTCGCGTCAGTGGTCAGAATTAGGGGAAGATCTGGCGAATAATGTGCTAATATATCGCCAGAAATCAACATTTGTTTTACCTCACTAAACGCGCGCATGCAAGCTTCACTCCACTCATACTTCACATCTTTCCGCAAAAGTCCATACAGAGGCGCTAGTATAGTGCTTATGTTCGGAACGAACTTAGCATAATACATCACTAACCCTAGGAATGACCGTAACTTCGCTACATTATTTGGAACCGGTACCTGCTTGATCGCTTCAATCTTTTCAGGGCATGTATGCACGCCGTCCTTACTAATTACGAATCCAAGATATGTTACCGAGTCAGCAAAAAACGTACATTTATCCTTTTTAACTCTTAAACCATATTTCCTTAACCTTTCAAACACTTCGTTAAGCGTGTCTATGTGCGAGCGGTCATCGACCCCTGTTATAATCAAATCGTCCAGAAAGACACCGACCCGAGGCATATCCGCAAACAATTGCTCGAGTTTCCTCTGGAAAATACCGGGACTAGAGGCTAGCCCATATATCAGTCTATTGTACATAAATAAACCCCTGTGGGTGTTAATTACCGTATATTTCTTAGACTCATCATCCAATTCAAACTGGGCGTAAGCTTGCGACAGGTCTAATTTAGTGAACTTACTTCCCCCGTGCAATTTAGTTAGCAAATCTTCTACTTTCGGTAAAGGATAGTGGTCCACTTCTAAACTTTTATTTAGCGTTAACTTAAAATCAGCACATACCCGTATGGTGCCATCTTTTTTAACTACCGGCACTATCGGCGTGGCCCAGTCGGAGGTGGCGACAGGCGTGATGATGCCGTCGCGCACCATCTGCTCGAGCGCGCGCTCCACCGGCTCGCGCAGCGCGTACGCCAGGGGGCGCGCGCGCAGGAACACCGGCCGCGCGTGCGGCCGCAGGTGGAACCCGACCGTGCCCCCGGTGAACCGGCCCAAGCCCTCCGCAAACACCTCACAGTATCTGGAACTGAATTCAGTCTCATCAAACAACTTGTTCACATTAGCAATTTGTTTACATACCAATTTTGACCTATCAATGATATTAAATGCCCTTATCCAACGCCTACCTAAAAGGCTAGTTTTGCCATTTTCAATGACGTATAAGTCTAATTCTTTACAAAAACCATTGCACTGCACTTTAGGTGTTATTTTACCTACAGGTTTTACCTTTATATCTGTATAATAATTCAGCACTAAATTACTTCTTTGTATTTTGCAATGAGTAAACAATTTTTTATAGCATTCTAAACTTATGCACGAAATCGCACTACCTGTGTCTATTTCCATATTTAACCACTTCCCCGCAATGTTAACATCTATGGTGTATGGCTCACACACAAACGATTCGCTGCTATTTAGTGAAAAATTGTTTACCTCGTCGCTTTCGCTGCTGTCCGAATGGTCCAAATACACAACCTTCTCTTCCGTCACGTTGTATAGGGACGAACTTCCGCGCAGCCTAGGACACACCCTTTTTAAGTGTCCTTCTTGGTTACATACTCGACAGACATACTTCCTGAATTTGCATCTGTCGGCTTCATGCTTTGATCCGCACACCTTACACGTTCCATCTAAATCCATATTATTATTTTGACCGAAGCCTCGCATCTTTCCGCTGCCCGCTCCGCTCATGGCGCTTGGACCGCCGCCGACCGTTATCTTCCCGCGGCCCGCTGTTCCCGCCGCTCGACCGCCGTCCGCCGCCGCCCGGCCCCGGCTCGCCCGACCCAAATGATGCACGGCTGTCGTCGCGCCCGCCGCTGGTATACTGTCGCTGGTTCGATTCCGAGCACAGTCTTCTACTAGCGCCGCGTTGACCTCGGCCGCCTCCATGGACACGGCGAGCTTGTACGCCCGGTCGAACGTGATCGTGTCGTCCTCCGTGAACAGCTTCTGTCTGATGTCGTCGTTTAATAGGCCGCACACGAACTGATCCCTCAAGTTCTCCTTCAAGCTATCCCCTGCGAAACTGCAGTCCTTACTTAATTTTTTAAGATCCGTTACAAAGTTCGCAATACTTTCATCACGCTTTTGCACACGTTGACGGAATTTAAAACGTTCTGCGAGCAAACTCGGCTTTGGATTTAGATGACCTTTCATCAGCGCGACCAGCTGGTCATATGTTTTGCTCGCCGGTTTCGCGGGTGTGCACAAATTCACCATAAGTTCATACGCATTTCCGCCCATCACTGTTATTAGTGTAGCCACTTTCACTTCGTTTTTAACATCGTTTGCAACGAAATATTGTTCTAAACGGTCAACATACAGCTCCCAATTGTCATTGACAAGGTCAAACGGTCCGACTTTTCCCACAGGCATGTCGTACACTGTTTATCACGAACTTTACACTTTTAAAATGCACTAGTGTCCAATTGTTCTCGTCGCCACTGAGAAATATCTGCTTAGGGCCCAGGGAATCCAGGATATGAGGAGATCACTGAAACACGTCCGTTCGGTATTGCATTTAATCGATCGACAAAGACAGGTACGAAATCTACCCTCTATTGTGGTAGCATAAGTCTACCCACATACATTACAGAACTTATTTGAGAACGCACTAACTGGAATATTGAAAATATAATTAGATTAGGCTGATTGGTTTGTGTTTCTGCATTCTGTTTTCGCTTACGAACTGGCTATGTTTGAAAGCTCGAGGCACTATATTCATATTATATTGGCATTGTTTTAAGCGTTAATAATAAAGCCTTATAAATATTGGTTTAAAAAATACCCATTTAAAATGGTGAAATAGTACAAACAAAAGCCAGTATCTTGGTGAGCCCTAAGGCAAACATAGGCAAAAAGTTATTTGCAAATATTGCCTATATTCCCAATTATACGTAGGTGCAAACACCGTAAATGGATTTTTTCTGCATTCACGTGTTAGCTTATTCATAATATAGCCAGTTAACACAGTTAACTTCCAAATATGCAAGAATGCTAATAACATTGTTATATGGTAATTTCGTTAGAAGTAGTCTGTTCTAAAAATGCAATAAATATTAAACTTTTGCAGTCCGTTAAAGCAATTTAGTATTATTTATTATATGGCTCTCTTGCCTCTGTTATTTATTTGAAGTGGGTGTGGCTCCTATAGATCGTCTTGAGATATCCGTGAATAGCTCCTTAAATCACTACTACAAAATAGAAATGTAGTACCTACTTTCGAATCGAAAGGGAAAACCCTAAACAGACTAATATACTTACGAGTATATTATATGCAAAGTAATGATTATACTACAGTGATTCTGGAAATATATGTGCTAAAAGCTTAAGAAATATAAATATATGCTTCAAACCAATCAATAGCGTAACAATAAAAGCCTTCTCTATTCTACATTCACATACAATAGTTAAAAGCTCATTGGTTGGATGGAAAAATACTGCCTTAAAATGCAAATAGTTTGGTGACTTGCAGTCATTAGCCGGCGACTCGAGAACTGCGCTTTTACGATATGCAGTGAAATTATCTATACTATGTATACAGTCAATGCCCACAAGTTTGTTTTACGTTGCTTTACCTCTTCCCTATATCTTGCGCGGGTTCTAGTTGGCGCGTCGTTGGATTACTTACAAAGCGATGTAGTCTGTTGTTTTCATGGAGTTGTCGCGTTGTTGTTTTGCAGTTTGTACGTGGTAGGGAGCATTGCGTGGGTCGGAACACTCGGAACGAGTGCGACCGGTCCCCAGGTGTCCGCGCTCTACAGGGATGTAATAGTCACTTTACTAAAATACTACAAATCCTCATTCCTTTGAGATATTGACGGCTTTTAGTAGCTGTCTTACGACAGCTTATAAACCTGGTAATTGGGTACTTATTGAGAATGGAAATTTAGATGGTTTTAAGTTTAAGTATTTTATTAGTTTGACATATTAGTTAATTTATTATTTATTTATATGATAATCAACCGAGAGAGAGTAAATAGATGCAGCTAATACAATTTGGTAAGTAGGTACCTAAGTGAGTAATAAATAATAAAGGTTTAATGACGGGTATTTAAATTTTATTTGTAATGTTTCTCACTTAGTACTTTGTTTACCAGACTATATAATTTGAACCAAATCAAATACAATTTGTTTTATTTCTGTCTGTATTTGCAATTTCCGTTAATGTTTATGTTATCGTGTCATTAAATTTTTGTTGTACTTTTCTATCACAAAAAAAAACGATCGAAGTTCGTTTTATCCGTATAGATAGATTCACGAATACAGCTCTGTGGTCAATCCATGCGGGCCCCGACAGGAAAGGTACGGTTGTTTGCGTAAATTGTGCATCAGCTGGCTAGGAGCTTCCTTTGGTTTAGTACTAAGTAACATTAACTATCTATACCGTTACAACTATGTCCTATATAGCATAGGATATAGTTGTGTTACTATGTTTATGCAAATAAGAATATCTCTCGTTTAACAGCGGCCTATGCTATTTAATGGACGATAATACTGCAGACCTATGCATAATATACCTATTACTAACAACTTCAACAACAATAACTAAGTTTCGCTTTTGGGAGTTTGACCAAGATTATAATCGTATATGTATTGACAAACACCAATCGAAAAGTCATCGTATCGTAAGTATCTGGATGGCATATGCTACGAAAGCTTACGTGACAATTTCCATACATTATTTAAGTGCCGATATGTTTTCCCAAATATTTAGGTACGCTTTTGTATCAAGAAAAAATGCCCATAATTTTCATGCAGGCAATATCGAACAATGGGCGGTCAAATAGGCGTTTGCAAAGACGAGCAATCGACCTTTTCACGCACTTTGGACAGGGCTAAAATAGCTAAGTATGTTTTTTTATTGCCACTTTATGAATAAGTGTCCTTATAAACAAATGATAATAAATGAGATTTTTTGTTGCAATATTTAATAAAATAACAATATCATCGTATAAAAGTATACCTTTTGGCCTTTAATTACCTACAATAAAACTTAAAAGGGAAAACACATGACAATACATACATACTTTTCAATTGTGACACCGTTGTTAATATGTATTACAATATCGCGCTTTCTTTTAAAACTGGTAACAAAGGTGTTTTTCAACTTTTGGGTACCTATATAGACTCGTAGGGTCTGGGACGAGACGAGACAATGTATGGGGCGTTTGGGGAAGTGCGTGCCGCGCATCACAACTTGCGGTCGGCAGACGGCAGGGATGCGCCAAAGCACGCTTGTCGATGGTTGAAGTTTCTTGGATGCCTAACAGAAGTAGCTTTGCTTTGGCTGATCAGTCTTCAAATATTTATTTATTTCATTATGTCAAACACGAATCTTACTTGACCGTTATACAGTTTTAACTAGTACGGGGAGTGAAGGACTTATTATTTTCATAATGTATAACTTTGCAAATAATTTAGTGTTGTGCGTAAATCAGACTGATGTATGTACCTACCTATAATGTAACTTTTAGTTGTTGTTAATGAAAAACGAAATTTATTATGTATATGTATAAACAAAAAATGCTAACGCTAGCATCCGATGTAACAACTCCACGATGGAAATAGTAATTAGTCTGACTATTTACATTTTTCAATGGATTTATGGCCTGAGTGCAGTCGATTCTACTTATTGAAATGAACTAGACATTCAAAAAAAACTTACTATCCACCTCCATTTACCGATAAGCAGGTAAATGAAAAAAAAAAACAATAACAAATCTTTTATTGTCAGGCAAGAAAGGCCTATAGATTTATATTACAGACTAATATCTTAATCGTCATCTTACAATACTTATAATCTTAAAATCTAAAAATTATTTTGGCGACAGAACAGTTTTTTGTAGTAATAAGTAAAAAGCACAAAAATAAAGTATATCGACAAAAGCTGCTTACATCTCTATCTCTATAGAGTAAGTCAACCTGACGCGGATAGCATACTATAAAAGTGCATTGTACCGGCGTGTGCGTGGACTTGGGCTGGAAATCATGCAACGTCATCTCAAAACAGCATTTACATATGTATAATTACATACATTTACATAACGTATGGGAAAATCACTGATAGAATGTGTTCAAAAGTGCGAGGCGAGTTTGCTATCTCATCGCGGTTGTAGGTGTTATTGAGGAAGGTGAATTTCCTTCACATAATGAGAAAGTGAATTGCTATTGCTCAGTTGATACATAGAATCTCTACTCTTTAGTACGTTTATTCGACATACTTATTTAGTGGCGTTTTACTACTAGGTACTACTGAGACACATACTTAAATTTTGTCAGTTCATCTGGCCAATACCAAGTATACTTACTAACCAACCAACCAATGGCAAGGATAAAGTTTGATTTAAATTATTCAAAAAAAATAATTTTTAAATCAAGAGTGAATAGACATCTTTTAGGTTTTAAGCATGTTCCATCCTAGACTGCATCGGCACTTACCATCAGGTGAGACAGGTGGTCAAATGCTTACCTTTTCCTAATAAAAAAAAATCAACATAATTTTGTCTAAACATCAAAGATAGACAATAACGTAGCTATTAAGACTAAGATATATATGTAAATGTGTTTTAGGTTTACCGAATATTTCACTAAAACTCTATGAATAATAGTTTAAACTTCGATGAAAATAAATAACGCGACCTGTCGAGAATAAATTTATTTTGAAAATGCCCAACGGCTGCCAATGTCAACATCGTTTTGAAGGCACTTTGCATTCGGGTCTGGGCCTCTGTCGTTTCTCCGAATCATAACAAAGGCTGAATGCTAGGCAGGTTTTTGGCGTACTCACACACGGGAGACATAACATACTAAAGCATATTACCTAAGCCGGACTTCGTTCGTTCATATTATACCTCGAGATAAAATCAAATAGCTCTCAATGTTCTTCTGTTGGCAACTCAACTTTAAATGGAACGGAAAAAACTTATTACTTAACTCAGTATGATGTTCACCACTTTTTCTAACTTTAACTTGCGACAGTCGCGACTCGCAAGACTAAGGGGATTAAAAAACACTAACCTATTTTTACTTGAGATTTGAAGCAAATGGCTTGGGGAAGCTTTATAAACTTCTCTCTTTAAATTCCGTAGGGTTTATCCCTACTTTTTCTTTATATTATGAAAACGAAGTTTTTTACATGTCACATAAAAAGAAAGACGTACGCAAGAACGAAATCAAAGATCCGTCTGTGAAAACAGGCACTCGTACAAACTTGAACTTTTCCTGTCTGAAATTATATAGTAGCTATCTATTTTTTATGATATAGGAGGCAAATGAGCAGACGGATAACCTGATGGTAAGTGATTACCGCCGCCTATAGGGGTTGTAAGAGCGTAGCCGGCCTTTAATATGGGATGGGATGGGATGGGATTATATAAAAAAACCGGCATTTTTTGTGTCGATAACATTTCAAAAAATAATAATTGTGTTAACCCCTTAACCGAAAACATACTTTGTTTTATTAATATTGATCTCTTTTTATACCAATACAAAATTTGACTAGTCACACAAACTTAACTGATTAGGTAAGAGTGGAGCCGTACCTCCAACCGTAGGTACATTTAGTAAGAAATGCCAATTCCTTACTAAATGTACCTACGGTTGGAGTACACGCTTTACGGCATGAGTAAATAAACTTTTGATGAACTAGTGAGATTTATCTCTAACGCTATGGCCATATCCATCAGGTAAGACGAGATCTGATTGGTCTGTTTGTCAAGAAAAATCTCGACCATTCCATATATAGTCTTTGACATCTCGCCTTGCTCCATCATACTTAAAAAAACTCAAACATTTACAAAAAATTGGCTACAGGGGCACCTTTACAATTTACAAGCAATAAAAATAACCAAAAATACTCTAAAGCGTAGCACTCTTATTAACCTGCAAATCGTAAAGCTAAAAGTGATTTCAGTTGTCAAGAAATAATTAATGACTAACCGTGGTATTGTTTATAGCCCATTAGAAAAGCAACGAAAGAACTCAAGGGCGAGGAATTCAATAACGAAATGACAAGTCGCTCTTAAGGGGAGTTGTTGAAAAAATTCGTTGTCGCCGTATGAGGCACATTTTAGTCGGGCCCGTCAACCCCACTCACATAAAAAAGTAAGCATTGAGTGATGCGACATCTATGGTTTGACAGTTTTATCGATATTACAATACTTCATGTTATGCAATTTTGTCAACGCAGGATTTGAAGTACAATTTATAAACTTAACTAACAATAGATGGTCCTATATTCATACAAACAATAAAATTTACATGTAGTATTTATTTTCGCTGTTCAGTTGTAGGCACGTTCAATAAACCAGCTTAATTAACTAAATAATTGAGAAAGGCTGCCTTAGTTTATGGTTCTCTGAAGCAGTATCTAAACAAAATGTAAATAACTAAATATTCGGGAAGAGTCAAATTCATGAAACGCAGAAATAGTTTTTGTCCGTATTACCACAAGTTTTTACACGGGGGTGCTATAATGAACGCCACAGGAGCCTGTAATGCCGACGCGACGTGAAGGCTGCCATTATTTATGTAGCACATCGTTTGTTGAAGCTCGCCAGATGCCGCCGTAGTAATTAAACTGACTGTCCGCTCTCTGGGACAAAAATTTACCCTTACTCACTGTAAGCTGAAATGTCCTTTATTACTAGTACTAATTAGTCTGATACTTTTATCTCCTTAGTCTCCTGGTGAAACATAAAAATAATCTAACAATTTGCAGATTCGACCCAAACAAATATGATTGGTTGTTATTGTTGATCGTGTCATACCCATGAGTGTATTACATCGATTTAAAGGTAACATTATTACAACACTGAAAACGTTCTATGGTGGGTCACAAATGAGTTTGTTCGATTGTATTGTACAGTCACGGAATTTAAAGATTTGTTACTTTGAACCTTAATGCCATTACGTAGAATCGAAAAGTGACAAAGCTTCAAATTCCGTGACTATACATGCGTATATGTACGCACTGACATACCTTCGTAATCACATTTTACGCCCGCAGATAAACTAACTCTACTTACAGTTGTGTGTGTTAACAGCTTACGACATATGTTTCTATCGATATCGATTAACGACCGCACGTGGCCCAGCCGCCAGCCAATCCCAGCGGGAGTCATCTCACAAGTGCAGGGTTGCGTTAGGTCAGGTGCCGCACACAATATACACATGCATACAATTAGGTACATTCGTAGACGGGCTTTGTGCTAGAACAAAACACGCCGTGCATCATCTGTTTAACTTTGCGGTCAATGCAAGGACTTTAGAAACAACATGGAGTATATTAAATTCCTTCTGAAGCTTTAACAATAGATCTCCACACCTTTACAGGTGTTTTACAGGTGACTGTTTTGATTACACATTTTTCAATGTTAAGAGGGTTTGTCTGTTGCTGTGGACATAAAAGGAATTCAGATTATATTTTCTTGGTTTCTCATTCAATGAAGAATGAATTAAAAGGTTTTGTCAATTTGCTGAAATAGTTGAAGGAACATTCGCAGATCAATGATACAATGTCTTAGAGCATTTAACCAACTGGAAACGCCTTATCTGTAAATAGCCATGTCAGATAAACGTCAGTCGTCAGTTTGTATATACGATATGTATGACATGAGTATGACCGTTGGCCGAGGTTTTCGACAGAGGGGTCAGCTCTTAAAAGCGACTCCGGTTGGTTAAATGCTCTAAGTACAATGTACAAGATTGCCTATCAAATATCAAAAGTACGACGTAAATCGGAATGATATCGAATGTCATTGGAAGTACCTATTAAATTCAGAAATAATGATATGTGATTTCGTAAATTAATTGCATTTGTAACAGTATAATCCAAGATATAACTATCCACCGTATGTCCTCAACACAGCTTTTTGTATTTTACAATGTCAGAATGACATTAGGTAACTATCGTATTACGAGGTTAGTTTTTTGGGCAAATGTATAACAGTAGGTATTTAATAAACTAATGGTGGCTCCGTAACGAACCTGTCTTCTGTCTAGTCAAATAGACCCCCTGGAGCGGAATTCAGAAGTTCAGAACTTAATGAAACCTCGTGACATTGCAAAAGCTCTGAGCTTTTCGTATTCGTATTCGTATTCGCGGGCTTGGTTTTCGCAACTCGACGTCGCAATTCGCGCCTATTTTGCGTGATGGTGGGTTGACGGCACTACTCCTGCCAACCCAACTCTAACAGGAAGCCTAGCAGACCCTTGATGTTGTTGACGACTTCTGGGAGAGACCCCGGAGAACCGAGGTATTGTGCCCGGTATTCTGCCACCCCTGGGCATTTATTACTATTGGCATGACAAACACAAACATCGTTCGTCTAAGCTTAGAGCTTCGTTCGTCTAAGCTCTAAGCTTAGACGAACGATGTTTGTGTTTGTCATGCCAATAGTAATAGAGAAAATAACGAGATAATTCGAATGAATCTCCTACCGCATATATAATACAATACACGGGAGAATTATCTAAGGTGAGGTATTAGAAATAAGTGGAATACCTACGATAATTAATTCATGAGGTTACGTCTATATTATTTTAATAGCCTTTGAATTATGCATAGAGTTGTATTAACATTAAACTATTTGATTGGTACGTTCAATGAGTAATCGCATATGAAACGACTATGAGGTGCGAGAACCTACTCATCAATTTCGAAGTTATATTTCGCATTTCCATATGAATTTTCAATAAAAATATAATATGTTTAAGCCAACATGATTGACAGTCCGCCAAGACTCTTATATGAAACGAAGGTTTATTTTACGTAATTGAAATACACCATGTCACAACTCAAGCGATTTATTGAGAATATTTGATAAGTGTTATTGTTTCAGAAAGATGAGAAAGATCCATCATTTTTTTGATATATGTCAGATTGTTTTCCATAAGTATATGTAGGAAATCTTTTTATGTAACAAATAAGTTTAAATTACAAATTGTTAAATATAAGATAATACGAGTAAAAAGTCCTGAAACCGCCATTTATATATAAATAAAGCAAGACAATAATCCGAGCTCATTTAGACCAATTACGTCGTAACTTTAAATTCGCCTAAAATGTTGGCAATTTTTTGCGTCTCCCAAATGTTACAAATACTTTTTACAAGAACGTAAAAAGCCATACAATTGTTGCAATCAAGGTCTCCGATTTCGCACTGTTACGCATTTTACTCAATCTTGGCGGTTTGGTCAATCTTTTCCATTATGCGGCCCATTAGATATCAAATTAGCTAAATTAGGCTTACAAAACGCGTTTGAACAGCAACATTAAATAAGTACGTATATTGACTTGCATTACATATCATCAACTCTGCATAATGGACATAACCATGGACCACTTTATTAATGAGGTACCTTAACTATTTATCATGTTAGAGTACAAAAATCTTGCAAATGATTTGTATGATATCCATAACATCCAAATATAATTTGTATAATCGTTTGTATATTCGATATAACTCGTATAAGTTCGTTTATAAGACATAATCAATTTCATTTTATAAGTAAAACACTCTTGACCAAAAGGCTTAAGCTGAAAACTCAGTTTATTCAAATGTTTACTTATAACTTATTTTCTTTCAATACTGCATAAGATTAAAAATAATCAATTAACTTTAAATAATACGGGTTTACACTGTCCATTCTTGAATTCCGTGCGTAATCGCAGAAGGATGTCGAAAAACGCTCTCCCTCTTCGCTTCGTATTAAATTGCACGAGAACAAAAACACGCATCCGCGAATCTGCGAAACCTTACAAGCAGTCACCCATTAGTGATTCACTAGGTACAGCATCTGTACAGCTGGTCCAATCACTGCCCGTGAAAAAATAAACATATACCTAGCAAAATGTGGAAACATTGACCAAACGAGGATTAAGAGTCCTTATTCCTACAGACGAGCGTATTTTGTAAAATGCTTCCTTTTTCATTCAAGATTACGACGTAACTATTAGTATTTATTCAAAAACTGGTAACGTACTTAAATAATCGTTTCCTAAACTAGCGGCTCCAACAGTTCAAATTTTCATTTTCTCTTTTAAACCTCTTTTTTAATGAGTTTTTTTGGGAGTCTTTTCCAAATTTTGCAGTGAGATGTGGCGTTTCGGTTCTCAATTTTGCTGTAAACAAGAATCATTTGGTACATGAATGACTACAATTTGATTCAACATATCTCGTACGAGGGGCTGGAATGATTAACAATCGAAGATTCATTTGAAAAAACTGATAAAATACCTTCCGAGTTTTCTTCATTTTTTTGGCGAAAACAGGGTTTTATTATATTTTTTTTCCGCAAATTGTACGCATATTTTGCTTTAAAAATAATATTATAGCAAACTGTAACTTTATGTTAACCTATAAAAAAAAAATCATAACTATGGGACCTACATTGCCGTAAATTTATATTTTTTTAAAACACGTATAAATCACGCAGCAGCGACGCCCCGCTCTCAGTCCGCGCGGAGCGCGCTTAGAGGACGGACCTGTGCTCGATTGTCAGGCATTCGTTGCGATCGTAATCAGCTACGGAGTTCCGAGAAGTGCTATATACTGCGATTAGAAAATCTTAATAATAGTTCATTTTTTACACTATGCTTAACAGACTCTCGCTTATTGATGGATTTTCAGTGGTCCTTTTTTTTATACTACGTCGGTGGCAAACAAGCTTACGGCCCGCCTGATGGTAAGCAGTATCCGTAGCCTATGTACGCCTGCAACTCCAGAGGAGTTACATGCGCGTTGCCGACTCTAACCCCCTCCCGCCCCTCGTTGAGCTCTGGCAACCTTACTCACCGGCAGGAACACAACACTATGAGTAGTGTCTAGTGTTATTTGGCTGCGATTTTCTGAAAACGCATTTTTACTTGAAATTACGTTAGGGTTTGCATTTGCATTATTATTTTTGACCCGGATGAAGTCCAAGTTCTCATGATGGAGTCAGGAGTTGGTCACCAGAACTCCTAATCTACTCATTATAATCCCATCGTGTTTGGGCTCAAAAGATTTGCCCTGACGAACACCATCGATCTAGATGAGGTCCAGGGTCTCATAATGGAGTCAGGAGTTGGTCACCAGGACTCTTAATCTACTTATCATAACGCCATCGTGTTTGGGCTCAATAGATTTGCCCTCACGAGCACCATCAATCTAGATAAAGTCCAGGGTCTCATGATGGAGTCAGGAGTTGGTCACTAGAACTCCTAATCTACTCATTATAATTCCATCATGTTTGGGCTCAAAAGATTTGCCCTGACGAGCACCATAGATCTAGATGAGGCCCAGGGTCTCATGATGGAGTCAGGAGTTGGTCACTAGAACTCCTAATCTACTCATCATAACCTCATCGTGTTTGGGCTCAATAGAGTTGCCCTGACGAGCACCATCAATCTAGATGAGGTCCAGGGTCTCATGATTGAGTTAGGAGTTGGTCATTAGAACTCCTAATCTACTCATCATAACTCCATCGTGTTTGGGCTCAATAGATTTGCCCTGACGAACACCATCGATCTAGATGAGGTCCAGGGTCTTATGATTGAGTCAGGAGTTGGTCATTAGAACTCCTAATCTACTCATCATAACTCCATCGTGTTTGGGCTCAATAGATTTGCCCTGTCGAACACCATCGATCTAGATGAGGTCCACGGTCTTATGATGGAGTCAGGAGTTGGTCACCAGAACTCCTAATCTACTCATCATAACTCCATCGTGTTTGGGCTCAATAGATTTGCCCTGATGAACACCATCGATCTAGATGAGGTCCAGGGTCTCATGATGGAGTCAGGAGTTGGTCACCAGAACTCCTAAACTACTCATCATAACCTCATCGTGTTTGGGCTCAATAGATTTGCCCTGACGAGCATCATCAATCTAGATAAAGTCCAGGGTCTCATGATGGAGTCAGGAGTTGGTCACTAGAACACCTAATCTACTCATTATAATTCCAACGTGTTTGGGCTCATGAGATTTGCCATGACGAGCACCATGGACCTAGATGAGTTCCAGGGTCTCATGATGGAGTCAGGAGTTGGTCACCAGAACTCCTAATCTACTCATCATAACTCCATCGTGTTTGGGCTCAATAGAGTTGCCCTGACGAGCACCATCAATCTAGATCAGGTCCAGGGTCTCATGATGGACTCAGGAGTTGGTCACCAGAACTTCTAGTCTATTCATCATAACTCCATCGTGCTTGGGCTCAAAAGATTTGCCCTGACGAGTACCATCGATCTAGATTAAGTCGAGGGTCTCATGATGGACTCAGGAGTTGGTCACCAGAACTCCTAATCTATTCATCATAATGGTAATTTGATGGTGCTTGTCCTGACTCCATCATGAGCCCCTGGACTTCATCTAGATCCATGGTACTCGTCAGGGCAAATCTTTTGAGCCGAAACACGATGGAATTATAATGAGTAGATTAGGAGTTCTAGTGACCAACTCCTGACTCCATCATGAGACCCTGAAAATCATCTAGATTGATGGTGCTCGTGAGGGCAAATCTATTGAGCCCAAACACGATGGAGTTATGATGAGTAGATTAGGAATTATGGTGACCAACTCCTGACTCCATCATGAGACCCTGGACTTCATCTAGATCGATGTTACTCGTCAGGGCAAATCTTTTGAGCCCAAACACGATGGAATTATAATGAGTAGATTAGGAGTTCTGGTGACCAACTCCTGACTCCATCATGAGACCCTGGACTTCATTTAGATCGATGGTACTCGTCAGGGCAAATCTATTGAGCCCAAATACGATGGAATTATAATGAGTAGATTAGGAGTTCTAGTGACCTACTCCTGACTCCATCATGAGACCCTGGACTTCATCTAGATTGATGGTGCTCATCAGGGTAAATCTATTGAGCCCAAACTCGATGGAGTTATGATGAGTAGATTAGGAGTTCTGGGGAGTTCTGGTGACCAACTCCTGACTCCGTCATGAGACCCTGGACCTCATCTAGATCGATGGTGTTCGTCAGGGCAAATATTTTGAGCCCAAGCACGATGGAATTATAATGAGTAGATTAGGAGTTCTGGTGACCAACTCCTGACTTCGTCATAAGAACCTGGATGGACTTCATTCGGGTCATAAATAATAATACAAACCCTAACGTGATTTCAAATAACACTGAAACTCTATAGCACTAATGTGCGCAAACGATTGGCATCTTGACTAGGCAGCATGGGTGCGTAGCCACCATGCCAATCGATACGACAACGAAACACTATCTGTCTCTCTCTCGTACTAATATGCACAAACGATTGGCATCTTGGCTGGGCAGCATGGGTGCGTAGCCAACATGCCAAACGTTTACGATACGACAAGGAAACACTATCTGTCTCTCTATCGCACTAATATACGCAATCGATTGGCTTCTTGGCTAGGTATCATGGGTGCGTAGCCAACATGCCAATCGTTTACGATACGACAACGAAACACTACTGTCTCTCTATCGCACTAATATACGCAAACGATTGGTATTTTGGCTAGGCACCAAGCAAGTGTGTGGCCAACATGCCAATCGTTTACGATACGACAACGAAACACTATCTGTCTCTCTATTGCACTAATATACTTTATTTATACCTGCAGTCATTTACTAACTTCTTCATTTTCCATTGGTGTGAAAGAGACAGAATAAAGAGCAAGGGTTATAGTACACTCTGTAGTCTGTACACTTAGTAGTAGTGTACATAAAAAAAACTACTGTGCATATAAAATAAAATAAAGAGTGCCCATATGATATCATATAACACTAAAATTAATGTTGCTTGAAATTATATTGAAAACTATCAAGATTATTCTAGTCTGCATTGAAACGCGCGTCGCGTTGCCGGCGCTCGCGTACCGAGCGCCAACGCCATCTATCGAGCGTTATTTCGTGAAATCGGAGAACGCTCCAAGGATTAAGGGCTCTTAATGAGCTTTTTTAAAATCGCTGATTACAGAACTGAACAATAATGTCAATTATACAACATCTGCTCGTATTGCTTTTTTGTAACTAGGTATTTTTACTTCCTGAAATGTTTTCATAATATTATACCTAGGTATAACATGAGGTGTAATGGATTTTGTTTCATTGGACGATGCGGAGAGCAGAAGGCATTTTTTTAAAGTGTACAGAGGTCACGCTTTGAACCAGAGGAAACGAGGCTCCTAGCTGTATAATAGGTATAATACAGCTAGGAGCCTGTATTATAGGTATAAAGGTTACTTCAGGTATATAAGTATAAAGAGAGGTTATTTCATGATATATTGCGATGTTGGCTTTTTTTTATTTGAGTACCTCTGATGTTTCATATTACCATTTGACCAAATTGTTTGTAAGACACGATAAATAAGTAAGTACAATTAACATCCGAATGTCACCTTACCTTTAGGTAGTTAGTGTCCTTTATAAAATAGGTAAAGGAATTTCCCTAAAGAATAACCTTAAAAGATTTCGCAAGTTCGGATAATTGTTGTCCCATAAACCCTGAATCACAGATGCCTTTAGAACTATGTTTTCGTATAAAAGCAGCACTTTTTGATTTTGCTGACTCATTCTTGAATATATAATCATGTTTGATCATACTCAATACAAAGTTCGATTGCATGTGATTCACATTCATAGGAATTGATTCCAAATGTCATATTAAATCATATGCCAATTATATACTTCTTTAGGTCGTATTCCGTGCAATTCTACCCCACCACGCTTAACAACTGGAAGAAGGTAAATGGTATCGTATCGAAAACTCATTCAATTATTTACCGTATTTCCGCGCAATAAAATCCAAATTCATACTGATTTTCCAGTGTCACTTACGTTTGTCATACGGCACAACTAAGGTTCAAATTCACATGGGAGCCGTAAACTTTTCAAATGATCCCTCTAAGCTAGTCTAGCCAAACAATGAATCATCGGCTAGCCAGAGGGCGCATAATTTCAGGATATCTGACTCACGGCACATTGTTCCCTTATGCCAAACTGCTGCATGTAGGCGACGACAACGCCGATTGTCATTTCCTGAATAATAAAGATCACTGAACTCTGTAAATACCGCAAGTAGCGACATGCGAAACAATTTTGCATAGTAGGAAATTGTTAAGTAGATGCAGGCATTTTCGGCGCTGTTTACATCCTTTGTGTACTATTGTTTAAGTTAAATGTTTCGCTACCGAGAACCCGCTAGGCAAGCTCATATTATTGTCATTTGAGTTTAGAAGCTTGGTATTGAATGTGTTAAATTTCTTTTTCGCGTTAGGTGTATACACTGGCAGTGGCTCGGAAAAGAAGTTTGAATGAAGAGAAAATAACTGCCATCAAACTCTCTCTAAATTCTATTTTCCAACTCTAAGTCGCCATATAAAAGCTTTTGCATTTTATTCCAATAAAATATGTTAAGAAAATGTATTAGTAGGTACACGATCAATGTTTATGACCATAACTGTACTGTATTTATAAGCAATATCTCTTCAATATTTACTGTCGGTAGGTCTCTATTAAATAAGATGCTTTAGTGTACCTACCTATTTAGATCGTATAATTTGAACCACTCTTTATTTGGCTACTTACAGGTTTCAGAAAAATGTTATGTGAATAACATTTTCCGCGTTCCCAGAACAAACACATTACTCATCAATCATTTATTTTCCTGACGAGCCAACAGAATAATGCATCATTTTGTTTCCTAGAATACAAAAATGGAACTGCGAATTATTATTTCTTAAAGATTAATTTAGCTTCAGGTTTGGTAAGTTAGCTCTGTCTGTTTGTTACCCTTTTTCACATAAAGTTCTAAAGGTGGTTTTGACATGAATAGATCCGGATAAGAGTAAGGATGTTTTTAGTTTAGCTAGTTGTAACAGGTTTTTTTGTTAGGTTTCTGCCCAGAATTAAGTATGTGCTTTATAATTTCTCATTCATATTTGTCAGGGTAGGTACGTATCCTAAATTACATTAACTTTTAATCTATAGTAGCGATCCATTAGTATGTTGTAGGGATTTTTTTGTTAACGCTTAATTAGTTAATGCATCGATCAACCGTCACCGAGGACCTGGGAGGTGAACTCTGACCAGTGTGACTTGATCCCTGCCCATCGATAATACATGTTATTAAAGGCAGCGCGATATGTACAGCGTGGATTTATGGTGGTTTAATAATTTCCCCTATTTTCAAGGAAACAGTCGTAACTTAGCAGGATAATATTTTATATTGTGGGACCCGTCTTTATTATATTTGAGGCCATTTTACCAACCTTTCAATCCGTTTAGTTACATATTCCAATTAAAATAATTCTGCAAAATTTAGTAAAAAAATTGTTACCTATAGATGATAATATATATATCCAAAATAGATGTAATATGTATAGATGTATTATGTATAAAAAAAAGCAAAAACCTTTTTTATGTACATAGTAGTTTTCTTTAGCTCCGTACGAGTAATTTATTGTTATTAATTAAGAGGGGTTTGAAATAAAAAGATACCACAGTCAAATAAAAGCTACACACCTTTTTATGAAAGTAAATTTAAAAATAATATATGTTGATCTGCAATCTACCCCATTGTTAGTCACTCGGAAGTCCCAACTTCAGCGTGACTACACTGCTTGAGTTAAAAATTGGCACACTCTGTGCATAAAGCTCCTCGACACTGGTCGCCACATGGCGCGGCGTGGGAACCACGCACATATGCACAGCAGCTTTATCTCGCTCTAATAATAATAACGACACGATAGCGTTAAAGGGAGATTAGTCGCGTGAGTCTAAGGGCCATCAACGACACTTATTGGCTCTGGTTACGTACGTTTGCTCACGAAAATCAGTCAGTACTAAATATGTAAGTCGATTGTTAACCAAGGCATACAAAGGAATGAAAGGCAACCATTTCTGACAGGTTTTTAGGCGCTTGAAAGGATTATAACGACTTCATGGTCTGGACTTTCAAATATTTATGTGTGATGGCTCTAATACCGACTAAAGTTGTCGAAATAAGTATTCTCGTTGCATCTTTTTACGCATCGCGAACGAAAATTACAGTCATATTTGTGCAAAAATGTGTTCTAAAACGTACAGTTAGCAAACCCCTGCATACATTTTTATATGCAGGGGTACTAAGGTAATAGTTTTGCTGACTGTACCTTTGAAGTAAGAGTTGCGGCCGCAAGAAATAACTCTGAAACATCGTAAGCAATTCTGCATACATATATTTATTTACGAAAATCTAAGCTCCTCTTCCGATTTTTATTAAAAAAATTGGGAAGCAAATACAGTATCCCTGGGTTATTGAGCCAATGTTCCCACTTTGTGTTACCTGAACTTATTATTTACGGCGCGCGGCGCGATGTTTATTTCAAAATTTGACAGAGACTAAAGAAGTAGAAGGCCGACGCTTAAAAATCAAATAATATTACGAAAACGGTTGTAATTATCAACATTAATTTTGAAGAACAGATGGGGCGAATTAAGATAATATTAGGTCACATGTGCGCGATTTTATTTTGGTTTGAATACAGCGAAGTAGCTTTATTTTTCGTAGTTACTTACATATTTTTTTAAAGTTAAAGCCAGAAGTGAAGCTATTTAGGCAATTTAAAGTTACGCAATGTTAACAGATATTATTTTTTGTTTCATTAAATAAATATTAAGTTTTAATTCTCTTGTTCTCATGGAATTTGGATAACATACGATTTTTTATTTAAAAGGTATAGTTCATGTCATCCACGATGACGCGCAGAATTGTCAAATCTAACCTTTAATAACATGACTTTATTAGTCAAGTCACGCGTCGTCGTGAATGACACGATCTATAGTTTGTTATGAAAGAGTGAAACGAAACACGTCAAAAGAAAACTAAAAGTGAAAATCGGTAATCAGTGGAAAACGAGGTGATTGGTAAGTACCTACCTAGTATCTCTACAGTGCAAGTGACACCAGGTAATATCAAAGAGTTTATTACCTCAGTACCTACTTTATGAAACAGGACCTACGAACCAGTATGTACGCCTGGAAACTAGTTAGGTACCTAACATAAAATGTGCTCAGTGGTCATATAAAATTATGAATTTCGAATGAGAGAACCTCTCCAGTTAACGGGGTTTAACTTCGCCTGAATTCGAGGTGCATATTCCAGATGAAGGTATTCTTTCACCAACATAGAAATATTTGAGTTGTAATTAATAATGATACTTAATAGCAGTGTTCGTTACCAACATTATTACATTTATATGTTAAATAGAAGTTTGGAGCGGGCACTTAAGCGAGAACGCTTACCTTGGCAGCTTATGAAATATGCCTGCCCTTCGTTGCAATGATGTTCATTTAGAGCATAATAATCGAGGTTTATTACTCGTAACCATAAGAAGATTACAGATGGATATAATTTAATATACTAAGATAAAATGAAAAACGTACAATCAGCAGCAATATTATCGGATAGAACGCTTTACGAAAACCATCTGCCAAAGCCTAATCGTTCTACATAGATAATATAGTAAGACATCTCTTTTTGTAAAACTTTTCAAGAATGGCAGATAGTGTAGAGAAGCAACTTTTTACTGTTCCGTACCAATATTGGTGTATGTGTTTATAAATAAATACATAAATAATAAATAAATAAATATTTGGGGATAATCTTATACAGATCGACCTAGCCCCAAACTAAGCAAAGCTCGTACTATGGGTTCTAGGTGACGATATACATACGTATATAGTTAAATATATACTTATATACATAGAAAACACCTATGATTCAGGACCAAATATCTGTTCATCACACAAATAAATGCCCTTACCGAGATTAAAACCCGGGACCCACTAGGCCAGACTGATCGTCAATGTTATATACGATAATTACGGATAAATCAAAATCGTGGGGTTCTTTCAAAATTTCATCAACCGGTCTAAGCGAGTTATCAGCGCAGAGCACACGCACTTGTTTAGTTTTCGTACTTCGTTGCATACCTACTTATAGTTTCTTAGTTCGCTTACTCAAATATAATTTCCATAGATAAAAGACCTAAAAGGCTTTGTTATGGGCTTATGCCTTTCTGCCTACACTTGTAGCATGTGGCATACGTTTTTAGGATTCCTTAGCCAAAGTTAGGATTTCGTCATGTCCTCATGTCCGGCTGTCTGTCCAAAAGTTAGCCGTAATATGTAGCCAGTGGTGTAAGGCGCCTGTTTTATTTGCCGATCTGTATTATCTCAAAACTTCTCTACCTAGAGAAGACACCTGTCACGTGTAACAAAATTGCGCAATATACATTACAACTAAGCCAATTAAAATATCTCGCAACATTTCCAAGAAAATGCCGTCAAACGTTGAAAAGGTGACAGAAATTGGCACGACACCTGGACGGCCGCTGGGCAAGTTCAAGGCAGAGTATTTTGAATGATGGCACTGGACGGAGTCCAAAACTATTCGGAATTTTACTAGCCGCGTATGCGAGCTAACTTTCGCGGTTCGAACGGCGGTAGCGGGCTAAACTAAACTTCTGTCATTTTGCGCAACTGACGTCGGTCGCTATTGCGAAGATTTATATAATAAATATAATATAAAATAATAATAATAATTTAGCCTATATACGTCCCACTGCTGGGCACAGGCCTCCTCTCATGCGCGAGAGGGCTCGGGCATGCAATATAATATATAACATAATATATACTAAATAAGGTATTATATCTAATATGTAGAAGTACAACTATCAAATTCGTGATTCGAATCGAAATCGAAACGAGAAATTAAAGATTAAATGTATTACTTAAAAGCGTCCTGTATAATGTGATTAGGTATTAACTTGTGGTGTTAGCCTTTTATACA
This sequence comes from Cydia pomonella, assembly GCF_033807575.1. NCBI lineage: Eukaryota > Metazoa > Arthropoda > Insecta > Lepidoptera > Tortricidae > Cydia > Cydia pomonella. The sequence goes on along the minus strand of NC_084717.1, from coordinate 7,817,470 downwards.
AGATTTGCAATTTTCACAAGACCTTTCATAATACTAAGCCTATATAATAAGACGGATAAACGTAAAAATAAAACGTAAAAAGTCTCATCCCGCACGCATTCCAAATGGACTCCGTCCTGGACGAGATATCCTGCTTTATTATTTCTATTTACGAGACCTCATTCACTCGGGGCTTACGAGAAACCAATACCCATTGAACCTGAAACTAATTCTTTCCCTAAAAGTATCTCCAAGAAAGTTACCTTGCTTAAAGTAGGTATACCTAAGTCACGTTTTATGCCGGACTTGTTCCCAAGAGACCCATTCATAAAGATACAATATTTTACCTTCCCTCTAATTTATATTAATACGGGGTTGAAATAAATTTTCTTTTGCGAAAAAGCGCCAGCTTTGTGAAATTAACGGGGCCGGTTGGAAGAACGACAAAGGTAAGCAAAGCTTTGACTCTGAAAGTTTGCGAGAGTTTGTGATGTTTTCCTTATTGAGGAACGGCGACAGGTAATACAAAGGAAGGCGGTTGAATAAAAAACAGGTGTTTGAATGACAAACTTACATAGATTCTCAAAAGAGTTCAACAAACAGACTACTAGAAATAAGAATAAATAAGCGATTCCAGGTTTCCGCTTACAAAAAGTAAACGTGTCATTTGTGGGGAACGGTGTGCGGTTTTATAATAAGTTACCAACGAATATGTTGATATTGTCAATAAATAAATTCAAGACTATTGTGAAACGACAGCTTTTATAAAAAGCTGATTATACTGTTAGTGAATTCATAAAGGAATAACCGGCCAAGAGCATGTCGGGCCACGCTCAGTGTAGGGTTCCGTAGTTACTCTTCCGTCACAATAAGCTAAACTGGAGCTTAAAGTATAGTAAATTGTTAACCAAGGGATGACACGGTACCTTTCACCCGAGTTAAACAAATAGGCAAATTTGCATAATCAGTACCTAATTAAAGTAAGTCTTTTTACTATGAAGGGAAAACTTTTTGCGATAACTCAAAAACAGCTAAACTGATCATGTCCGCTATAGTTTTCATTTAATGTCTTTCTTAAGCTCTACTTCCACGATTTTTTTCATATTTTTTGGACCTATGGTTCAAAAGTTAGAGGGGGGGGGACACATTTTTTTTTTCTTTCGGAGCGATTATCTCCGAATATATTCACTTTATCAAAAAATGTTTCTTGAAAACCTATTAGTTTTGAAAGACCTTTCCAACGATACCCCACACTCTAGGGTTTAAGCGAAAAAAAAATTCACCCCCACTTTACGTGTAGGGGAGGTACCCTAAAAAAAATTAAATTTTTAGATTTTATTGTACGACTTTGTCGGCTTTATTGATTTATATATCCATGCCAAATTTCAGCTTTCTAGCACTAACGACCACGGAGCAAAGCCTCGGACAGACAGACAGACAGACAGACAGACGGACATGGCGAAACTATAAGGGTTCCGTTTTATGCCATTTGGCTACGGAACCCTAAAAAATGATTGTTTCCTTATGTTAAAATATAATATATACTTAGCTGTAAGATGACATGTAAAAGCGCTAGCATAAGCCTATTTACAAAATAAACATTTTGATTTTGATTTTTGAGACGAAACATACCTCAATCCAGTGCCTTGCCAACTTCAGGTTCCAGGTTCAATATATTATTTTATATCGCGCTCCCTGTAGCTTTGTGGCTATTTCACCGAGCGCGGGGAGGGGGTAGCGAGCGCGGCGCACAACGCGATTTAGCGGCCGCGGGTCGAGGCACACGCGTATACTGCCATCTTTTTTCGCGGCCACTACAATCGCATTGACCCACGGTGTGGGGTGGGACACTTTTCTAATGACCCCCATTTTAACCATGCGATCTAATTCACCCTGTAATTTGTCGCGCACGCCCATAGGTATCTTGCGAACCGGACAGACTGACGGTTGCTCTCCTTCCTCGATACTAATAGTATACTCACCCGGCAATTTACCCAGGCCATGAAAGAGATCCTCATAATGATCTAAGGTAAGCGAATATATGCGTTTGACCAGGCCTAAGTCCTCACAAGCATATTTGCCCAAAACACTCTTTCTATCGTCTCGAGATATAACAAACCGCAACGGATATAAACGTTCTTTATATAACCAATTAATAATACACGAACCGATCATAGGTACATAATTTCCGCAATATGATTCGGCCCTAATATTATCAGGTGTTATAAGAGTACTACTGTCAAGACCCAATTTTTTGAAATTTTTCATTGATAAAACGTTTAAATCCGAGCCAGTATCAAGCTTAAAAGTCTCGGCCCTACGATTATCACTAACTAGTAAAGTTTCATACCATTTTTTGCGGTCTTTGCGATAATCAGAGTCCACATCATCGACCCCATCGATGAAGTACAGTTCGATTGAGCATAATGGGGAGATGTCGTAATATGATCGAACTCCCATTCTTTTTTAAAATCCGCGAACTCTTTGGATGCGTAAGCAGGTCCGTTATCTGTAACTAATACCCAAGGAATGCCGTGTCTTGCGAACTGATCTTTCATGGCTTCTATGACTACTTCCTATGTTTTTGATTTGACTTACTTCGATGAAATTAGAAAAGTAATCAACCAGTATAAGAAAATATTTAGAGCCATATTGAAAAATATCGGAACCTACTTTTATCCACGGTAAATCAGGTATGTCATGCGGCAGCATGGGTTCCCGCTGGGCCCTCGGCGCGCGCGCGGCGCATGCCCCACAGCGGCGCACGCGGCGCTCCACGTCTCGACTCATTCCCGGCCAGAACATGACGTCACGCGCGTGCCGCTTACAACGATCGATGCCCATGTGTCCGTCGTGCACGCGACTTATCATTTCTGCCCTCAACGCCTTGGGGATGTAAACTAAATTGTCCTTGAAAATTATACCATCCACATATTCGAAACTATTTCGCAACGACCAGTGTCCTCGCACTTTTTCGTTGACTTCATATTTACTGTGCGGCCAACCTGACCGTATATATTTAATTATTAACTGACACTCATCATCGTCTGTAGTCACTTGTCTGATAGTACGTAACTTACCGTCACTGAATCTGACATTTTCCAATAAGAAACATGACTGGTCGTTTATTTCTTCGGATACTTTGTCACTGATGTTATCCGGGAGGGGCGCTCGAGACAATGTATCTGCGACAAACATATATTTACCTGGCTTATACACGACCTTGAAATCATAACCCTGTATGCATAACTTCGGCCGAGCCGAGATAACAGCCGTGACTACGAGAATATGGTACGTAACCAACAAACTAGTAAGCAACACTACGACCAACGAGCACGTGCGCTGCCTGAACTACAGCCGGGTGACCGGGTGCTGGTGGTGGACAGGCAACGCAGGAGACAAGCCCGTGTCGAGTCTCGAGCAAATCAACCTCGTTCCTACTTCGTGACTGATCGTTCCGACAGGCGGATCAGACGAAACAGGCGCCATTTAATAAAACTTGAGCGATGTTCACCCGTGGATGACAGCAACGTTGCTGACAAATTACCGAGTGACGACGAAGCCTGGTCGAGTGCCGACAGCGACAGCCTGCCGTCGCCTGACGGAGCTGGTGCTGCTCCTTGTCCTGCGCCTAACTCGCAACCACATACGGAAAAATCTCGCGAACCTAGACAGGCGGCGATTAAGGCACGCATTAATATGAAAAACTATATCTAACTCTTAATTTTTCCAGGCCAATGAAAAAGTTACCCTTACAGTTATTGTCAATTAAAATAATTAATTAAGCTAATATAATCCTCATAATAATAATAATTAAAAAAAAAAAAGGAGATCATTCTCCTTACTTACCTAAATACTCAATGTTAAGCTACGTTTATGTGCATGCAAGTGTGTATTTTACTGAGTTAAGAATGGTTATTTACTTATTTGTAGTACTCGTATGCGTGTGCTTCTGTTGAAAGATTAGATTACGTGCATGTTTATCTAAAATAGTAATAATAACTATCGCATTGTCACTGTGTCAACTGGCACAATTACAATATGATCAATACTACGCGAAGCATCTTGTTTATTACTTTGTTAAGATATATAGTAATAACTGATATATACTTGCAGTAGCACTAATGTATTTATTCGTAACGATTAGACTGTTACGTCATTAATATATACAATTATTACTCCAATAATTATATCTTTTATATACCAATATAATAGTACTTCAACTTTATACTTATGTAAAGTTAGCTTCTATATCCATTGCAATTATAATAATGTAGCTTAAGCTTATGCTACTTATGTACTTATGACTTATTTTCGTAACGGGAAAGATGTTGTGTGGGTAATCATAAAGATATGTATTAGAGGGTAGAGAAAATAAAGTTCAGTTGTTATCGAATATGCTTTTCATTCACATCAAACGCCACTGAATATTTATATAAATTTTTTGTGCGAACATATATATGTAGGTAATATTAACTTCTCAAATAAAGTTCTAATTCTTAATTTAAATCCTACACATTGATACATTTCATCTTATTAATTTATTATCTATATTCATAATTACACAAAAATTACAAATAACAAGAAAAAATAAATATTACACACACGTCCCACACACACAATTAATATATCCAATTAACATATAGGTGCAGAATTATCGGATGTTCATACATATAAGTATAAATTTACAGAATACCAAATTAATTAATCAAATAAATCAACTCGATTCATGTAAACAAACGTCACTGCTCTTAATCCAAATCAACATACCTACTGAAATCGCAAATAGAAACCGGTTAAACAAGACTCGAGCAACCCGATTCTAATATCTCCATATAAACAATACGAAGATAACGTGAGCTTTACGACGACAGTAAATCTAAATTAGCATACGCATATGCACTTGCACTTTCGAAGCTCAGTTCAACGGCCCGGACCTATGCCAATGCCAACAAATCTTACAGGCGATTGCCAAATCGACAGTTAAATGAAATCGGTAAAGCTAGCTAACTAAATGTGCGTTATTGTCACATTAAAGTGAACTTTTTTCACTCCACCAACCCGAGACGAAAACTTCACCTGATGTAGCTCTACTATGATTCTCCTGGCATAATTGTAAGTCGGTGAGTGATGAGATGAAGTCATAAATATATACATATAGACTTTAAGTTAAGACCCTATCCTATTGTAAAATGGTGAACAGTGTAATAGGATCTTGATAAAAATTTGATAAATAAACGAACCTTTTGACGGCCGGTCTGGCCTAGTGGGTAATTAGTTACCCTACCTATGAAGCCGATGTTCCTTGATTCAAATCCCGGTATGGGCATTTGTTTGTGTGACGAGCACAGATATTTGTTCCTCAATTTTGGGTGTTTTATTTGTATTTATGTATTTGTATCAAATATTATATATATCGTTATCTGAGTACCCACAATACAAGCCTTCTTGAGCTTATTGCTATATTATGTAAGTGTAAGAATGTCCTATAATACTAATTTATTTATGTACCTTTAGACTTTTTCAATAAATGAGAAAATGTCTAAATTTAATCACTCTTCTCTCCTATGTTTTTAGTTATTATGTACATGAATATGCAATGCGATGTTTCCAAAGTTGCATTAATCTGATTGACAATTCATCTCTGCAGATTAATACAGGGGCCTTTGGCGGAATTAACAGTCATTTAATTCTCTACATAGACAAAAGGATTCTCTGTTTTTGAATTCCATTGAATAGGTATTTATTTGGTACGTATATTCGTTTGATTCACCGACGCCACCTGTTCTAATGCGAAACCATTTGAAAGAGAGACACTGATAACCAGATTAGATTTTATTGAATTAAATAAATAAACTAGTATAGGTAACCTAATATTCGCTGGACGTAGACCTAATGTGACCGCGGCCAGCAAAACGTCCCACATTGTCGTTTGCCATAAGGTCTCATTGACAGGTTAGAAGTTACAAGCAAATCTCGTCCTCATGGCAAGCGATAAAGTGGGACTTTACACACAAATAATAAAGCTAAAAAGCAAACCCAAAAAACCATCGTTAAGAACTTGTCCCTCAGTGCATTTCTATTCGTAGAGACCGTAGAAGAATAGTTTATGTCGGCAATAGCTAATAACGTTTACCGTACACTTTAAGTACATACTCGTAGTTTAGAGCAAATATTTTATCATGCGATACCGCCAAACTTACTCGTAGAATACAGTGTTTTTGACATGTTATAGGTAATATTATATATGCACTGGGCAATCTGGTCTAGTTTATACTTATCATAATATCTGCGATATACCTGTGCACTAACAACAGCTTTTCATCAGTCTCTTTGTAAATACCTATTGCTCTCACATCCAGTCTAAAGATAACAAGAGCATTGACACATGCTCGTGAATTGCACTGTTCCTAATTTAATAACCTTGAAAGGTCTTTTTACGAGTCCATTAAACCAGGGCTTTATTCCCTTTTCCTATCGGTAACTCGCCAAGACTAACCAGTATAAGAGTGAACTCTGATTACCAATAGCTTCTACAGATTCTAAGGTCACTCCTAGTGGTAGTAAAAGTGTTCAATATGTAAGAATAGCAGCCCAACCATAACGTAAAATAAACTACTGATGTTTCCTCGAAATATTAATAAACATCTGGCCATTCTGGCCTCACGTTCGGCCATCTACGCAACTCCTGTCAAAATTGTAAAAATATTGGCTCTCATAGTATCAAACAGAAATAGAACGGCCCTTCAGGCACTTGACGTTCCTTGAATTATGTCGGTTGGTTTGGAAACAACCGAAGTCACTATGAATTGCGTATTAAGTTCGGTTGTATTTAGATACTAATACAATTGACCTTGAAGTATATAATAGAGCTAGTAAAAAGTTGTTATGGTTGCTAATGGAATAAACGTAAAATACCTGGCTTGAAGATCGTGCACGTCTTTGAATCTTTCATCATTTATAATTGGTAATTTGACAGCAGAAAATTAATTAATATACTTACTCAATTTCTTAATAGGACATGGTTCAAGAATTGGCTTTGGTTCTGGTTGTTTGCCCCGAATAGATAGATAAATAAAACGAGATATTATAGAGAGAAATGAATTGATGATTAAATAAATTGTATACAATATCATGCCCATGTTCAAGCGTCTGGCACCACATCTATATCATGCTATTAGGTGTTTATGTAAATTGCGAAAGCACATTTCAGTTTAGTCGTGCTCTATATATGTTGTCATTAAAGCTAACAGTCAAGAAAATTAAAAGATTTCTTAGCGACGCAGTATTTTTTATGAAGGAACTTGGATGATAAATAAGGTTAGGTTATTTCATTTTCGAAAGTAGGTAATAAAGGGTAAACTCGTTCTCCCTCTGGATATTTTCAAGTCAGTCTTCGATCTTATACTTTGCAAGGTAAATGACATCAATGAAATCTGATTGATTGTTTTACGGAGGTGATAAAGTCTAAGCTTCTCTTCTTATAGGTATATGGGCAAAGAGCATGTGACACTCAGGTAGCTACCAGAATCCATTGATTATATGAACCTATTTGAAGCGATCTATTTAAAGTGATACTTGTAATAACAGCAGCTTCAGCCTCGCAGTTCACCTCTACGCCTCACAGGTCAACGTATGAAAGCAATAAACCGTGTTTATTTCCTCAACAGTTAAAACTGAATCCGTATTCTGTAGAAGCAAAGTCATATGGCTTAAACCGTATCCTTCTAATGTGTAAGAATATATTTTTTGTATTGCAAATCATACTGAAGATATTTACATATCAATCCGGACCTTAAGTATTCATAGATAATCGATTGGTACGTGTTGAAAATTATATATAAGGACGGTGAATCCTGATCCACCGTGATACAGTTCATACTAGTACGGGGGTCAGATGACACTTACTTGCCTGTTGATTATGTATTATAAAAATAATGTAAGTAGTATAAGCACCTTTATTAACTCAATAAAATATTTTTCTTTATCTTTATTAAAAAGTAATATTCGCTATCTTTCAGGTCTCGTATATACATCTAAAAGCCCGTTTTAACAGAGCGAAACTCAAATGAGTTACTCCACTCGATTCACACGCGGCTCTAGCAGTAATGCTAAATGCCAATACATACCAAATAGAACACGGTGCAAGAGGAACGCAAAAGGATGTGAAAAATCGATTGTCTTTTAAGTGCTTTCCAAACTGTACCTAGCTTAGTACATGCCAAATAGGTGCTATTGCGCGAGTGTGAAAGACTCAGATGCTCATTTATCAATTAGCACAAGTCTAACAGAGATAGAGGTACTTCTAATATGATACAATCGAGTAAAAATATTTAGCGATACCACAGCTATATCACGTATGGAATAGAAGTCGGTGCGCTCGCGACGCGGAAGGGTGTGAGTGTTGGCGCTGCGCCCGCGCTGCAGATGGTGGCATTGGGCCAGCCACGGTCAGGAGCGGCCGATGCACCCGTCGGCAACGATTCACGTTCATTTTTTTACACATTGGTGAAACATGCGTACCTTAGATGCAGAAGTTACTAGCCAGGCGAGTCCAAAATAATCTTGATACGACTTTTTATGAGAACAAAAGCAGTAGCAGTGAAGATCATTTGATCACCTAACCCGTTAAAAGCAGAAGTACAGCAAATGCTAGTCGGCGAATGGACTCCACTGATTTGCAACTTCAGGGGTTGTAACAGGCACGGTGACAACATTTTAAGAATATACAAACTGAGTCACGCCATTCCCTAGTGCAATCAAAAACTCTGCAGGAGACCTCATCCCGCATTAAATAAACAATTTTTCGGAAGCCATACGTACAGAGTACGGGCTTTTTTAACTCCGTTAACTTCGGGATATGGCTAAGTACATTTACGGAATCAGAATGGCATTGTAATTTTTTTATTTAGTTTTTTTTTTCGCAAAAAGTAATTAATAGCGTTGTTTTAACGCGGACATAATTATTTAAATCCACCAAACGATTGAAAACTATCACATATCAATGGCATTTCGAATATCGATCGTCCGAGATAGTAATTGCGTTTAGTAGTAGCTATAAGTACATATACCTATGTATAAACCCATACTAAACACTACCTAATCAATATGTAAACAGACCCTAACGCAAGTGTACACGCTTGTAGGGGTCTTATCAGATAAAAATAAATCATCTATTATCTCCAAAAAGGAATTACATCATTGGAATACCGGTTTCTTTGAGAAAGTTTCTTAAGTAATTAAAGTTAAAGTTCAGGATTGCACCCCTGAAATTAACTCACTTTAAAAAAAGCGGCCAAGTGCGAGTCGGACTCGCCCATGAAGGGTTCCGTACCATTTATGACGTATTAAAAAAAACTACTTACTAGATCTGGTTCAATCCAATTTTCGGTGGAAGTTTGCATGGTAATGTATATCATATATTTTTTTTAGATTTTTCATTCTGTTATTTTAGAAGTTACAGGGGGGGGGGGGAACGCATTTTTTCACTTTGGAAGTGTCTCTCGCGCAAACTATTCAGTTTAGAAAAAAATGATATTAGAAACCTAAATATCATTTTTGAAGACCTATCCCTAGATACCCCACACGTATGGGTTTGATGAAAAAAAAATTTTTTTTTAATTTTTATGACGTATTAAAAAAAAACTACTTACTAGATCTCGTTCGAACCAATTTTCGGTGGAAGTTTGCATGGCAATGTATATCATATTTTTTTTTTTGATTTTTCATTCTGTTATTTTAGAAGTTACGGGGGGGGGGGGGGACACTTTTTACCACTTTGGAAGTGTCTCTCGCGCAAACTATTCAGTTTAGAAAAAAATGATATTAAAAACCTCAATATCATTTTTAAAGACCTATCCATAGATACCCCACACGTATGGGTTTGATGAAAAAAGATTTTTTGAGTTTCAGTTCTAAGTATGGAGAACCCCCAAAATTTATTGTTTTTTTTCTATTTTTGTGTAAACATCATAATGCGGTTCATAGAATACATCTACTTACCAAGTTTGAACAGTATAGCTTTTATAGTTTCGGAAAAAAGTGGCTGTGACAGAATCGGACAGACGGACGGACATATGACGAATATATAAGGGTTCCGTTTTTTGCCATTTGGCTACGGAACCCTAAAAACACCGTGTATAAGTATATCATACAGTACTGACATGAGATTTAAAATAAATCTTTCATCATTACCAGCTTAGGTTCCGCTGACGTGACTGTAGTGATGTTGCCATGCCAACTACGGTCAGAAGCGGCCGATGCACCCCATATTATTCGTGATTGCTGACACGTGATTAAAAAAAAAAGTCTCATCTCATCAGTGGAGTTTAGGTAAATAATTCTCTCAAACTTGTGTTTAAGTCCAGAGTAATTAAATCGGGTTAATATAATAAACTGCCTTATCTTATGAAATAGCCAACTTTACGATCTGGCTAGAAAATATATATTATGCATAATGCCGATTGCCGAATTACCACTTAGGCCACGGACCACGGACAAGCAGGAGAGGTACATACATACAATATCAATTATTAAGTATACTTTCCCAGATATGCTGCCCTTGTTCATTCTCCGCATCCTCGGAATGTAAATACATACATTATTATTAGTTAAGAAGCATTATTTGAGTTTCCCTGGCTCTCTATTCAGGGCATGTAAACGACGTCGTTAGGACAAGCTCAGCCAGGATTAAAATTACATTAGGCCGCGAGCTTCATGAATATAAATCTCAAAGAGGTTGAAAAAGCCTTCTTACATATGTTTTGCATCTAAATCACTAAAAACAGCCATAATTAAGTCATAACATGAAAACTGAACGTGCATGTTCTGGGCGCGCAGTTTGCTTAAACAAAACTTTAGTTCCAATTCCGACAAAGGTGTGGTTATTCAAATTACCAGACAGCCAAATCTCAGACTTACCGGGCTATCTCCTTTATAGATAAGATACGAGTAAGCAAAGGGGCTTATCTTAGCCCTCTAGGGTTCGGAGAAACGATAATACATTATATTTAGAAAGCGCTGACTTAATGGCCAAAAAAAGGACCCGTCTCCTTCTGCCCAGCGGGACTCGGACCTTTTCTTTGTTTAGATGCCAGAATAATATTCGCTGGGCAATAAATAGTAATTTTAGTTTTACACTGCCCCGACAAAGGTCGGTTTGTCGATTTTAGCCACGTTCGAAACCGGCCATGTGTTTAACATAATATTTATTTAGGCAAACTCGTTAAACGCTCAGGCAGGATGTGCTTTGAGGACTCAAGGTTATAAAGGATTTGTAATGTCGAGTATTAGTGTTAATAACGTAGCCTTACCCTCGAAATATCGATATCTAATCACGAAACTGGTTTCCTCTTAAAATTAAGTGGGCACTAAGTTTTTTAGCACTTCAATACATTAAGTGCGATAGCACGGTTGGGAGTAATCTCCGCAAGCATTCTGCCAGAATGAATTCCAAATTTAGAGCCAAACTCGTACAATTGGATTTAGTTAAAACACATTAGACCTTATCATCATAGATTTTAGTTCAAAAACGCTCTAAACTTAGCTTAATTTGAGCTAATTAAGTATTTACGCCGTGCTTACGTCGCATTTGGCACTTCAAAACACCACAAAGCGAAGGCTTGTAGAAGAAGGGGACCATAAATTAACGATTCTAGACTTGTATTAACACACTAGGTACTTTAAAAAAATGTTTTACACAATGCCCGTGCCAGCTTGGAGTGACTAAGTTACAAGTAACAGGCATAGCGGGACTCTTATCTTGGCGTAAACATTTCGCAAATCGTCGTTCAGTAGCTCAACACGCGTGAAACGTAGCGTACAACTTGTTATCTTTTTACATCCTGCGTGTTGCCACTGATTACTAACACTGTAACCTAAAGAGCAGTAAATTACATCGAAATATTCGATTTCATCGTTAACCATATCGCTTTGGGCAATTGTCTTGCTATTTCTGCGGCCCCTCGGTCGGACTTACCGCCGGGCAGTACTAAATTTGTCGAATTCGGACCAAAGTGCGCTTAGCGTGCGTTTGTCGTGTGCGTTTATTTACGCGATGCCCCGCGGCGCTGGCGTTGGTCCAAAAACCCACGGAAATAGCAGCTTTGTCGATGTCATTGTACTAGAACAGCCCTAAAGATAATTTCACTGCTCACCCTTTAAAAACTATGCTTTTAATAAATTCGTCAGACGTACTAGCCTCATGGACGGGAGCAATAATCGCATATGCATTTCTTGTTATGTATTTAACAAAAACGTATCTATAACCAAATAATTTCTGTTGGGATACTAAGATTATTGAACGATTTCATAGAAATATCATAGATATTTAAAAGATTAAAGTCGAAATCTCCTCAGACTAATCTCTAAACTCTTAAATGATTAACGGATTTAATCGGTGACAGCCACAAACCACAATAGAGTCACTCCTCCCTCCCTTGTCAGGGATAGACATAAGATATACGTGATTAAAATTGTCATTAACCTTCGATAAAGATTAACAACAAACTGTTTTTCCGGAAAATCGACTCCTAGAGATACCGTTAAATATCTTAACCACGAAGCACGTATTTCAGATGTAGACATGACAAATGATCACTTTTGCTGAAACTTAGATCAAATAGGTAGGTACCTAGATATAGATAAGGTAGATACAGATATTCCTATAGTAAAAACTTGAGTCGCTACGAGGCGATAAAAGGAAGAAGAAAACACAAGGTGAACCTATTCCGGGCCCTCTAAATTAGAACGTAGAAGTTGATCAACAAAAAACTAAAGACGATTCGCTCGCCCAACCCCTTTATTTTGCTTGGCCGAACACTTTTTACTTTTATTCTAAAAATATCGCATTCACGAATGAATTTCGAAAGGAAACGTGATTCCGTCCAAGGTCAGGTAAATTAGTATTCGTGCGGTGTGTTCGCTGTTTGACCGGACGCAAAAACTCGTTGCCGACTCTCGGACGGTCCTGCCTGCGACTTTTTCTAATCTTGATTAGTATGGCCGGCGCCCGCGCAGCCTGGTTAACACCTCGCTATTACACAACTAACGTAATTTAACAGGCACGCACACCTCTGCAATTATGTGAGGGGGATCGTTAATTTTATGATAAAACGCTTGGGTTTAACCCGCGTTAATTGTAACAAAGGAATCAAAGCAACTATTAGTTCAGACGATAATTTTTGATCTCTTGCATCTTTAAAAGATAGTTACAGAGATTTCGTCAACGCCATTTCATTTCCAAGTTTATGGTTGTTTAGCTATTTAGTTATGGCATATTATGTTCTGTTGCTTGCAGTTACTACGTCCACACAGGTTGCTCTGACGTATAGAGGATGCATAATTCATCCACGTCCGTCATCGTCATCGGAAATTGAACAATTATTTTGAGTGATGAATTCGAAAATTGATTTGCTTTGTGGTTTACCTTTATGGTCATGAATACTCGGAATTCTTTCTCTACATCCAACCTCTAGTTTTCCTGGTAAATAATTCACTTTCATATTGTTAAAACTGCAAATTTTCTTTTGAAAAGTAATGAAGAACTTCAACGTATAGTGTAGGTATAGTGTTTTTAGGGTTCCGTAGCCAAATGGCAAAAAACGGAACCCTTATGGATTCGTCATGTCCGTTTCGTTACTACAAGAAGTATTGTATAATAAAAAATAATGAATAGTGAATACATTTTTCACCTTTCGCCCATCGCCCATGTGACGGTAGCGAAACAGCCAAGTCATATATTTTGTCTAAGGTGTAGAGTTTGTGAAGTTAGGGCTTGTAGAGTTAGAAGCTTGGCTCTGCAAGAGATCTGATAAATTTTTGACAGTGCAAGCTTTATGGTTTCGTCTTGGCAACATTTTACATGAAAATGTTTTTGATGGGATGGGATATTGTCAGATAGGACTTTCAAAACGAATATGGGTTATGAACAACCATTTTTCGATAAAGTGAAAATTTTCGGAAATAATCGCTCTGAAGACATAAAAATGTGCCCCCCCCCACTTCCCTCTTTAACTTTTCCAAGCTTAATAAGTACTTTCAATGAAAACTATACTGAACATGATCGGTCTAGCCGTTTAGGAGTTATTACAAAAAGTCTTATCTTCTTAGTAAATAAAAAGCGTACAAAGCGCTGCGAAGGTACTCCTTTATGCAGAAATAACTGAACCCCCTGCATAGAAATTTGTTTGTAGGGGGGCAAATAACAAGTTTATGTAATGAAGTGAAGTAACAAGAAGTAAACGCATGTTACTTGTTAAATTTTTTTCTAAAATCATAAAGAAAGTTATTAGCGAATTTTATATGGTACAATCGGAAACAATCTTTATTTAGCTTGGTTCTTATGTGTCGTAGGTGCCGTAGTACACCATAGTGACACTGCTAAACACGGAAAGTGGCTAATTGCCATATTACACCTCCCCCGAAAGTTATTATAACTTTACTATGTGTAAAAAAATATTTATGCTCGAAACGAAAATTAGTTTATTAGCGACAATCTTTAAAATTTATAAATGATGCATGATTGTTTTGGAAAAATGCTGGCTTTTAGATATAAAATATTTAAACAAATTACATGTTGGATTGGGAATTACATCCTATTGGTGCGTGGATTGCCAAATCGGCTTCGTCCTCGTCTGGTCCGGTGCGTGTTCACAACCGGCATTCTTGCTGCTGCTGGCTTGGCCTGGCGAGTTGGCACCTCCATGTGGCGCTCGACTGACGCTGCTTATGGCTGGCTCTGATTCCGACGATGATGATGGTGGGCCGGGATAACCCTGAACAACGCTCTTCTTAATTTATCTTCTTAACTGGTTTTTTGATGTTGGTTGGTTCTTCTTAGTTTTGGTAGATTTTCTTCTATCTTGAAAGTTAGCTCCGTAGTTCGCTGGTCTGGATCGCCATCAAATAACAAGAGTATATCGTGTTATATTATATCATTGAGCAGGTCGAGGGAGTAGTAGAGAAACAACTTATGTGATAGTATAAGAACGTATATTCCCTAAAAACCTGCCTACATATACACGTTAGGTTACGCTGACAGAAGCAATATGCGTTTATGTCGCAGTAAACCAGTGTGTTACTGCTGAACACTAAAAGTGGCTAATTGCCATATTACAGGGGGTCAAATATCTTTGCTGCTGTACATGATACTTACTAAAAGCCCCCGTTTAGCTTATTCTGACAGAATGGTAACTACGGAACCCTTACACTGAGCGTAGCTTAACATACTCGTGGCCGATTTTATTTTAGCCTTAAATTATACAGAGCAGTTGATACCTCTGCCCCTAACCCCCAACTCATATTATTTTTACAATAAATAATACCCAACGCAACCTGCCTACCTTTCCTTTATAAGAAGTATTAACTCTAATAAATACAAGGTACAGGTATGTATTAGGCCAACTCTTAACAAAATTTATGCAAATTGTTTCATTCGTAGAGTTATAGAGGACAGTTATATATATATAGGACAGTTAATAATAAGAAAATGTTCAATACCAACCTTATCTCCAACTACGTTCGTTACATTTTAGATAAAATGATGAACAAATAGGTCGCAATGATTTTAAGATTTAGAAGACTTCGCTTCAGAGATTACAATAAATTCGACTCACACATGTAGGTAAATATTCAAATACCTTAGTGTACCTATCAAATTATGAGTGCAAACTCCTGAAGCCGTACTTTCGACGCGGGTGAATGAATCATTGAAGGGTTATTATCCTCCTGTCTGAACTATACAAAATACTTTTTTTATATAAGTTATAAGTAGGTAAACACGCAAAATTATACTCTGAAGAAAATAATGAATCAGTCAGTAGTTTTAAAGTCGCGCTGACCTTTGACCTACAGTTTGAAAGACGTATGTAAATATTTTGAAATTATTTAAGAACCAGTTTGAAAGAATGTACTACCGTAAAACAAACTTCATAAAAATGCGAGAATCATAAAGACTGCAGCAAAATATACCCAAGATTGTTTGACCTATTTCGCCCGCTTCCAATCACATCGTTATTGTGAACCCAAACTAAATTTTCCATTTCATTTGACACCCGGGTAAATATCAAAAAACCTTTCGAAATTACGGTCAAGTCCAATTACTAACAGACCTAACAATGTTGCGACTTATGGTCTGGATTACCAAGGTTTCCTAGTGTAGTAGTGTCGGTGCAGAGACTGCACATTTAACGAGTACGGTATTGTTATTGTTATGGTCGTGCCGTGATGTAGCAACCGGCTTCAATCATAACCTCAAAGCTGAGGGTGTACGGTGTGGCGGAGGGCGCGCGCCGTTCAATGTTGTCGCGCATGCGTCGGCTCCGCACCAGCCCCCACGGCGCACAAAGCGACGGCACCGCGATGCTAGGCGTCGAGCCCTCGCCACGCTAGCGACCGCGACTGCTGCCACCTCAGCCGAGACAAAATATGTGATAGCAGTGCATGTGACAACGTAACTGTAGTGTTTCTTTTCACAATACTTAACTTCCGCTAACATGTACAAGACGGTGCGGCATGGCGAGAACAGCCTGCAGTACACCATTCTGCCGCAAACTGAGGAAGTTCTCAACAACAGCGGTCTTAAAGGCAAAGGCCGTGATTATAGCCCCTCGATCCATGTTCGACACTCTCGGAAAAGATCGTCAGTGAAATATATTCTGCTTGTGATATTTGGTATAATAGTAGCGTTGGCATTGGCATCTATTCCACTTTATGTTATGAATGGAGCCTTGTATGCTCGCAAGAGCCAACAGAACGTGATTACGTCTTCGCCTCATACGCCAGGCGGAAGGGAAATAGTGAAGTCGCGCAAAAAGGACCTTAAGGAGATATCGCCAGAACTGCTTTCAACACTAATGTCAAAACTTGAATCGACGTCGGCTACTGTATCTCCTACCACTGTAACCACGACAGTTGCCACAACTGTAGTTAGTGAAAGAGCAACGACGCCTCCATGGACTATGCCCGCTCTAAGGTCATGGAAAAGCTCGACATCATCTACAACAATTCCTCCTATTCCGACTGAAGATAACGAGGAGATTCCCCTTATAGGCACTCCCTCTGGTAGCATTCGTCGTCTCGATCAGTACATGTCGAACAAACCATGGGGGACAAATAGTAATAATGTAATACCACTAAAACCTACTGTAACGCCTGAACCAACAGTGCGGAATATGTATAGATACTACTCTCGATCATTCGTTCCGTCAGTTAAAACACCAACTGATCCTCCAAAAGTGTTTGAGGATGTGCTCATTACTACGAAAGGTACTACGACGGTTCCCTTTGTGACGACAGAGATCACTACCACCAGTGACAACGCGAGAATGAGTGGATGGAAGGATACTCTGCTATCGTTTGATGACGACGAGACTTTTAAGTCACTGGAAGCGGATGAGGTATTCTCCCTTCCGCCGCTGAAGCCGGACACCGCAGCCGACGGCGACGAAGTGACGGTGTCCAAAGCGGGCGACGGTACGTGGTACGGGGCACGGTGGCCTTTCGTGGACACGTCATCATACTTTCAATGGACGGTGAGTACAATTGCAATATTTCCTTTCTTACGTAAGAAACGTCTCATGCCTGATCGAAGCGTACAGCACTGAGTATGTTTCCTACCTACAATTGGGTACATTTCAGAGTAGTTAGAAGTATAAAATTGCGAAAGCGGACATGAAAACCACTGCTAGTGGCTACAAGTTAATAGAGTACTAGTACCGTAATCGCGGTTGGGTTGCGAATTTTAAGGTGACACAACGTTGCAAATGACCACATAAGGTAATATTTATCGTATTTTCACATACACATAAATAAAATGTTGTATCAACACATGACACTCGTTGCAGGGTAATTGAGGACAGTCAGTCCCTGGCGAGGACACGAATTACATAACACGATTACTTTGCGGATATAAGAGAAAGTTTTAATATGACTAGATACTCCCGAGAGACAATTTTCATTTTCAGTCCTAGTCCCGATTGTCTAGAACATACAATCTGCTTTTGCAATGGATCTGCTTTCGTTACTAGGTTTTTAGAGTATTGAAAAAAAGATTAGGTAAGTTATTATTATTATTTATCCTAATATTCGATTACTTATCTGCCTACTTCACAAAATGCTTATGATACACAAAGATTAGGAATCCGAAAACTGTCAAAAGGACTCTTTAAATAGGTAAAGACTAATATTATATTCCTACCTACTTTCAGAGAACTCAAACTAAGATAATATAGCTCAACTATGTAAACTTGAGTAAGTACCTACCTGCCGGGTTAATTTCGCTTTAAGTTACCCTTCCCAACGAGAACATCTAGCTATAGCAGGTCTGAAATGAGGCTCCGCTCATTTTCTCCCAAGCAGCTCATAAATTAGGCGCCTCGTCTACGGAGCGGCATATTGCTCTCTACTCCAAGTTAATTTGAGAGTTTAAAACCTCAGAACACATTTAGCCATGTCATTACAACGCAACGTGAGTGTGAAATTTTGCCTGACACGTAATACTTATCTGTTCGTGTATTATTACACGCGTGTCGCAACGTGAAAATGCGCGAGATGTCATGTCATGAGGCTCACAATAGCCCCTTTTGAATACTGTGTTGCAAGAGTTAGGTTTCCCCGGGCAACTCTTCAGCCTTAGTATTTTGTTTTGTCACTTTACGAGACTTATGGGAGCTAAACCGCAAGAAATAAGTATCTACTCGTCTGCGTTTTGTTTTCTATTTAAGGAAGTACCTGGATTATTTACTTTCATTGGTTGCAAGGTCATTGATTGTCATGAAATTTATTGGCTTCGTTTGAGTTAGCTAGGAAACCAGAACCTCGTATTGAGTTGCAGTGTTCACAAGTAACCTCTATGTAGGCCTGCTGCGTAATATTATAGGTATAACCTCATTGTTTATTTAGGTACTATTTATCAGCTTACAGTATCCAAACAATATAATCAAATTTAATGTCGAAATCCATTTTAGAATCCGTGCTACGCTTGTAATTAAGATTGATATCGGTATAATTTATAACGAAATTAAGAAGCCGTATTCCCAGAATTTGTTTAATGCCCCGGAATAACTAAAAATTTAAAGGGTAGTCCATTTTGTCTAATGACATTTGAAGTTTATAAGTTACATAAGCTTCAGGTCAGCATAAAGGTTATTTATAATTTAACTTCAATTTTAATATTGAAGTGAAAATATCTATTGTTAAGTATCTCTATCCTTATCATTTAAGTATGTTCTTTAGTCAACATTTAAAAGCAACCTGTCCCCTTCATTTTAAACACACACACACACACACAAAACTTTAATATCTTATGGTGACTGTACATACTACAAACGATAGAGAGTCTTCTTTCTATTCGTATCGCACCTATTATTGAAGAAAAAGAGCAATTAACTGCAGAAGAACACCCGAAGCTCTATATCTCAATAATTACAAAGTGCCAATACTATATTTACTTTGTGTACCGTTAATCTTTCTTACATAGAATTACTTTTATCTCACCTTTCCCTTTGTCCTATTCTTTTACTGAACTCAACTTATCCTTAAGTTCTAAACACTTCGTGTCTTTTCATCTCAAGTTAAGAGTCACTCGAAATTTGAATGAGGGAGGGATGACATAACAAAAGCCGTACAACGCAGCGGAGCGTGACATCGTGACCGTATCGTAAACATGACACAATTAAAATAATCTCAAATCAAATCTACTACCCGAACAGCTCCTATCTCGAGGACTCATCGGCCAACTTACGTAAAACATAAATTCAACTCCGGATTTTATACGTGCCCGTAGCCAATATTGGAATGTAGCTATTCAGACTAGTCAGATTTGTGGATATAGATTTTAGCTGTTCGCTGAATCGAACAAACTAAGAAGTTAAAGCTATTCGTAGGTTTTAAGGTATAGTGTGTTGATGTGTCCGCGAGGGTATTAAAAGTAACCCAAGGGTGACCTAAAAGTTTATTTTACGAATTTTCTTATACCATTTTCTGGTTTCACTTTATTTACGTAGTTTACAAGTGTATCTAAATAGACCAATAGTGGGACCGGATTTTTGCCCTATAAGTTTCGATAATTCTAAAGAGTGAAAAGTGATGTTTATCTGGTATGGGACATATTTTTAAGCATATTTGTAATATATGAAGAAAATTTAGAACGAGCGTTAGATATAAATAAGGTATTTATGTATTTTTATTGATGAATTTTGAATATTGAATTAAAGTACAAAATTTAAGCATCGTCTTTTATAATATGTATGAGGCTTTATGCTATCAAATTTTTAGAAAAAAAATCAACGTGCTACTTTGTCAAACTCAAATTAGCTTATTATTTTGTCAATATTGAATTAAAGTTTGAAAAATCCACAATATCATATCTAAATTCTTAAGTTAATAGGCAAGGCAAAAAATTAGAAGAAAAGGATATGTGCTTTACAATTAATATGCGTTTTTTGTCCTGTAAGATCTAATATTGAATTAAAGTCCGTAGAGATAAGTCTATTACTATAAAATAATATATGCAGCCATTTTATGGAAAGTAAGAAATATCTGTGTGTAGCTTGCATTGTAATAGTAAAATCAACTTAAAAAGGCGCGAAATTCATAACCACGCCGCGCTGGTCCGTCAACATGTCGGCTCGGCGCGCGGGAGCCTATCGTAGCCGACCTAGTGAGCGATAGATACCTCGCCCCGCCCGCGCCCCCCGCTCAGCTTCGCAAGCGCTGTTTGTCTTTTCTTTCAAATCATTCATTTGTTTGTTTATCGTGCACATAAATTAGATGCGGACATTACATGAATTTAATTATAGAATAAAAGTTATTATGACTTCAAAATGAGTGAAAAATGTTTGATATGTGTACTGTACTGACTTAGTAACAGAGAAAAAACGAGGAATTGAGCAGCTAATAACTGCGAGCAAATAATCTTTCTTGGTGATGGGAAAGTTAAATATTTCTACGGGAAGGAGGAACTATGTTTCCATAAAAAGTGTAGATTATACATTGAGTCGAAGGCTATACCGGCGTACAAAAGACTAATGGAGGTGGCATCAGAGGGCTTACCGCGAACCAGGTTCGACGTGTTGCCTCCCTGTCATACTTACGTACGAATTTACAAGTGCGACAGAGAGGTAACACGTCGAACGTGGTTCGCGATAGGCCCTCAAATGTACAGCCAAGTGACGATGATGAAAATTACATTTTCAAAACTTTTGTCTTTTGTTACCATTGTGTTAGCCGCCTGTACTTACTTTCAACATATATTAGTAGTTTATGTTACTGCTACATAATAAAAGGCATTAAAATACACGAGTGTGGGCTTAGGAAACGAACGAAGTGAGTTTCTTAAAAAGATAACACGAGTGTTTTAATGCCTAATTATCTTATACCTTTAAACGAGCAATTCTTGTATATATATATTTCCGGGATCTCGGAAACGGCTCTAACGATTTTGCTGAAATTTGGTATATGGCGGTTTTTGGGGGTAAACAATCGATCTAGATTAGTCTTATGTTTGGGAAAACGCGTGTTTTCGAGTTTTCATGAGTTTTTCTTTCGACGCAGAATATGGTCGCTAATTTCGTGTTGCCGGCCACTGTCCGTCTGGTCCAGCGGGTTAAGACGCGGACTGCTAAACGAGTGTTACGGGTTCGAATCTCGCCTGGTGACTAATTTTTGGTTTTTTTATATGTTCAATTTTATATATAATTTTTTAATTTTTATTGTTTTAGACAAGTTTAATTTAGTAAAAGAATGTAGTTAAGATTATCAGCTATACACCACCATATTACAATAAATAGTTAGTTATAACCGAGCAAAGCTCGGTCGCCCAGGTACTGTATAGTTATTGCAGGTAGTTCGCAATCACATTTTTAGCACAGGCATTATAAGAGAGGTATGGGCATTGTAAATGTCATCTGGCTCTGTGTGGTAGGGCACAGCACAGCGGATGTCATTCCAGATCTAGAGCAGAGCCCAACTGGGGAAGTACCTCCACCTTACAGAAAATCGCAGCCAAATAACACTAGACCCTACTCATAGTGTTGTGTTCCTGCCGGTGAGTAAGGTTGCCAGAGCTCAACGAGGGGTGGGAGGGTGTTAGGGTCGGCAACGCGCATGTAACTCCTCTGGAGTTGCAGGCGTACATAGGCTACGGATACTGCTTACCATCAGGCAGGCCGTATGCTTGTTTGCCACCGACATAGTATAAAAATAAATAAAAAAAACACACAATTAAAATATTTCATACGACATGTGCTAATTATTTGTCTCAGTGTAAACAAAAATATATCATAATTATGATATCAATTTTCAAATTCAAAATGGCGGACATGTTTTATAACTTATTTTAAGAAATTATGAGTATTTTAAGACTTTAAAAAGCAAGAAATTGTTTCTTGCTTCTGTTTGTATATGTATCATGTAGTATTTGATGTTTTCATTATTTTTGAAAGTCCTCAGGGTGCCGATTACGAAAATGACATCCATTATGGAACCCAAGATGGCGGACATTCATTTTTCTTAAAAATCGGTATGGGTGTCATCTCCGAGGTTCTTCGAGGTTCCGATTACGAAAATGACGTCCATTTTGCAATCCAAGATGGCGAACATTATTTTTTCTTAAAAATCGATATGGGTGTCATCTCCGAGGTTCCTCGGGGATCCGATTACGAAAATGACGTTCATTTTGAAATCCAAGATGGCGGAATTTATTTTTTCTTAAGTCGATATGGGTGTCATATCCGAGGTTCCTCGGGATTCCGATTACGAAAATGACGTCTATTTTGAAATCCAAGATGGCGGACATTAATTTTTCTTAAAAATCGATATGGGTGTCATCTCCGAGGTTCCTCGGGGTTCCGATTACGAAAATGACGTTCATTTTGAAATCCAAGATGGCGGACATTAATTTTTCTTAAAAATCGATATGGGTGTCATCTCCGAGGTTCCTCGGGGATCCGATTACGAAAATGATGTTCATTTTGAAATCCAAGATGGCGGAAATTATTTTTTCTTAAAAGTCGATATGGGTGTCATATCCGAGGTTCCTCGGGATTCCGATTACGAAAATGACGTCTATTTTGAAATCCAAGATGGCGGACATTAATTTTTCTTAAAAATCGATATGGGTGTCATCTCCGAGGTTCCTCGGGGTTCCAATTACAAAAATGACGTCAATTTTGGCGGTTCTTGTTGGTGCAGATTTCAAAAATAGAGACCATTTTAGAATTAAAGGTGGTTGATATCACAGCTACACACATCGACACCCATTTCAAAAAGTAGCGTCCGCCATATTTATTTTCAAAATAGATGCCATTTTTGAAATCCACACCCCTAAAAACCCAGAAAACAACACCCATGACGACTTTTTCAAAAAAGTGACGTCCGTCATCTTTATTTCCAAAATGGACGTCATTTGTAAAATTAGTACACATACATCATACAACATGAAAACTAAAACCATTTCCATCCTCTTTTGGGCAGTTGTGTAAGTCTGTGATAACCCTAGGTAGGTACGGAGACCTTGAGCGGTGTCGGCATTTACGCAAACATCACGCCCATTGTTACTTTTTACACTGTGCTTTTAGTGTGTAAACGAAAACTTCACATGATATATCAAAAGAAACGTTATTTTATCTTATACCTTTAAACGAGCAATTCTTGTATATATATATATATATATATATATATTTCTGTGATCTCGGAAACGGCTCTAACGATTTCGCTGAAATTTGGTATATAGGGGGTTTTTGGGGGTATACAATCTATCTAGATTAGTCTTATGTTTGGGAAAACGCGTGTTTTCGAGTTTTCATGCGTTTTTCTTTCGACGCAGAATATGGTCACTAATTTCGTGTTGCCGGCCAGTGTCCGTCTGGTCCAGCGGGTTAAGACGCGGACTGCTAAACGAGTGTTACGGGTTCGAATCTCGCCCGGTGACTAACTTTTGTTTTTTTTTTATATGTTCAAGTTTATATATAATTTTTTAATTTTTATTGTTTTACACAAGTTTAATTTAGTAAAAAAAAAGACCTATGTAATAAGAGAAATCGACAATAGATGGCGTTAATCTGTGACAAGTGCTGTAAGGTTAAAATCGATTGTAAATAATAATAATTGTCAGTTCACATTTTACTTTTTATGTTTATGTAGATTATCACCACCATATTACAATAAATAGTTATAACCGAGCAAAGCTCGGTCGCCCAGGTACTATATTACTAACTGTACTAGGTTGCCTTTTTAACAAGTTGGTCCAGTCCATGGTTGCCTACATTTTATATAAAAATCGGTTAATCTAGGCGACCATTAACTGGACCAACTTTTTTAATACGGCAACTTTCAAATAAGCTTTCATTTGATATATCATACGATGAAATAACAAACAAAAAAACTATCCGTACGCAATCTTACAAGGCAACCTACTTGAAATAGTTGAAATGTATCACTGTGAATTTTGTCTTACATTTATTTCTTATCAGAAATAAATAACATGAGGGTGCATATACCTTATAACGTATCTCTATATAACTATCGGTTATCAATATTAGCATTAGCGGTTAACAACAACATTCCCCTTAAAACAAATAACTATCGCGAGGAAAATACCAAGTCCAAACATCTGAAAAAAATCGGGAAAGAAAAGCTGCAACTGGCTTTTAAAATGGTACAAGGAAGGGTGGTCATCTGTATGAGAATGTGTTTTTTTTTTGTCTCTATTTGACCCAATGGTTGACTGGTAGAGAATGCCTTTTGGCATTAAGTCCGCCATTTGTGTTTTTTTTTGTTTGTGCAATAAAGTTTAAATAAATAAATAATATTCATGTAACGCGATAACGAATTCTACGTGAACGAAACCGCGGGCAATACCTATTATAGTAACAACAAAATAACAATTTTCTATTGCTATTAATTTAAAACACGCTTTAGGAATTTTTTTGATGGACCGTAAACGCAGTCAAGGGCACCCCGCTCCCCACTACCGTTGTTCGCTGCCTCCTGCCACAGCGCGCGGCGCGCGCAAACTTGCCGCGCGTTTGAAACTTAACGTATTTACATAAGCAAGGAATGCATACATATCAGTAATGAGTGTCGCCGTGATTTTATATTTCTAAATTTTTGTTTAGTAACTGAGATCATTGTTGATGATCGATTATTATTAACTCTACAAACTTTAATTCAATATTAGCTATACTGCTTAACCTGAAATCAATATCTAGACAAGCACATTGTCTACATGTCTAACTTTTTACTAGAATACTAAGTTGATCGATAATATCGTAATTTTGCAATATCAGCAACTCTAATTCTATATTTACAAAATAACTCGTGTTTTTACGTTTACCAGAAAGCAGCTGTTCCAGATTTCTAAAAACTGAAAATTGTACATAAATTGAAGTGTTATTCGATATGCTAAAGTTTTCTGTAACTTTAATTCTATATTTACTTAGTTATTAGCAAAAATTAAAATATTTAAATATAACCGAAAGCTCAACCTTAAAATTTCTAACTTTTTACCAAAGTATTATTTAACATACTCCCAATGACATATCAAAAAAGAAAAAACTTTAATATTATCGAAACCCATTTTTGTTCAACCGCTGGTCTATAAAGAGGCATGTGTCCAGCAGTGTGAACGGAGCTGAGTAAGACTGACAATGATAAAAATAGTGGTTTCATAATAGGGAATACCTATAGTAAATTGTTAATATGTCATCAATGCAATAACAACATTAATAAATATTTATTATAGGAAATTTTTACACAGATTTACCTTTATGTCTATAGGTACTCGTCCCGTTTTTTAGGGTTCCGTAGTCAACTAGGAACCCTTATAGTTTCGCCATGTCCATCTGTCTGTCTGTCTGAGGCTTTGCTCCGTGATCGATAGTGCTAGAAAGCTGAAATTTAGCATGGCTATATAAATCAATAAAGCCGACAAAGTCGTACAATAAAATCTAAAAATTAATTTTTTTTTTAGGGTACCTCCCCTACACGTAAAGTGGGGGTGAAATTTTTTTTTCACTTCAACCCTAGAGTGTGGGGTATCGTTGGAAAGGTCTTTCAAAACAAATACGGGGTTTTAGGAAACATTTTTTGATAAAGTGAATATATTCGGAGATAATCGCTCCGAAAAAAAAAGTGTCCCCCCCCCTCTCTAACTTTTGAACCATAGGTCCAAAAATATGAAAAAAAATCGTGGAAGTAGAGCTTAAGAAAGACATTAAATGAAAACTATAGCCAGACATGATCAGTTTAGTTGTTTTTTCTTTCGGAGCGATTATCTCCGAATATATTCACTTTATCAAAAAATGTTTCTTGAAAACCCCTATTAGTTTTGAAAGACCTTTCCAACAATACCCCACACTCTAGGGTTGAAGCGAAAAAAAAATTTCACCCCCACTTTACGTGTAGGGGAGGTACCCTAAAAAAAAATATTTTTTAGGTTTTATTGTACGACTTTGTTGGCTTTATTGATTTATATATCCATGCCGAATTTCAGCTTTCTAGCACTAACGACCACGGAGCAAAGCCTCGGACAGACAGACAGACAGACAGACGGACATGGCGAAACTATAAGGGTTCCTAGTTGACTACGGAACCCTAAAAAACGGAGTATAGTAGTTGAGGTACGATGTATGAGAATGTTTAGGATCACCAACAGACAATAATATAATAATAATAATAATAAAGCCCTTTTATTTCCATGCAAATTTACATATAGTTTTTATAAAGTAATTAAATTTAGTGTTTTTTTTTTTTTTTTTCTTTACATGGCCCCGCTTTGGGTAAAGGCCTCCTCCATCTGTTTCTATTTTTTCCTATTCTGTGCTTTAAGCTTCCAGTCTCTACCAGCAATTCTTTGAATTTCATCAATCCAGCGGTCTTTGGGTCTCCCTTGGCCTCTTTTTCCGATAGGGCCCGCCCATTCAGTTACCCGCTTTGTCCATCTTCTGTCTGTGATGCGAGCTACGTGTCCCGCCCATCTCCATTTCAGCTGTAGAGCGTGTTGTCCTGCGTCTATTAATTTAGTTTTTTCGCGAATATTATTGCTATTACATCTGTCACTGATCTTAATGCCCAGGATACTTCGTTCCATAGCTCGCTGACATGAACGTATTTTTGTTTTTATGTCTTTTGTGAAGACCCATGTTTGTGCACCATATGATAAACAAGGCAATAAGCACGCATCTATGACCTTCTTTTTGAGCTTTAAGGGAAGCAGACAATACATCATGAAAAAAATAATTTGCACTTTGCGACAGAAAAGTGACGAAATAACATTAACATTAACATATTTTAAGAAGAAAAACGAAAATACGAAGGAGATGAAAAAATGTTACACCAATAAGCAAGGACTATTGTTTGCAGGGCTACTCCCCCGGCGACAACCTGCTGCTCCCGCTTCTAGTCGCGGCGCTTTCATCAATAGCACTAGTCTTGTTGCTGGCACTAGCCGTGCGCAAAAGGAAGCGCAGCCTCACCGCCTCAGCGATTGGGGTATGTCTTTTAACTACTTTATACTAGTAACACATAAGAGGTACGAGTATATTTATTTTCAGGACATGAGAATTTTACTGTTTTTAAGGTTAGATCGGCATAGTCTGGAATGTCTTGGAGATGAGGATTCTTAACTTTTTTTATTTAAAAAGAAGTTATTACTTTAAACTACCTTTGTTCAGGACACGTTCAGGGTAAAGGTAGGTATATAAATAAATAATAATCTCAATTCAGCGGAGAAGAAAAGTTTAATGGCAAATTCGGAATATAACGAAAGTAGAAGGATTTTTTTAAAGACAACGAAAATTCACACAAAAAATATTTTTTTCTTAACTTTTTCCTAACCAGAACACGATACCGAATTAGTCCTTAAACGGATCCCCACTATTTTTGTTACATCTCGTATAATTAGTTAACAAAGTAATGTGGAGATAGATCACGCAAAAATGTCTGTAGGTATATAACTAATTCAAGACAGCCGATACGTGTGTAGGTTTTCTTTATCGACTAACTTTAAGCCTATTGCTAACTGAACCTTGTGTTTCGTCACACTATAGAACGTTAATTAGCAGACAGAGATAAACGACACGTACGTTACAAAGTTAATCACACAACTACAAAAGGAGCCCGATTCCTTCAACAACTTTTTACAGTTTTGATTGTTATTTTGATACGATTCCAATCCCTCACGCTGATTGATGCAATCGATATTAAGAGGGGGTTGACGCGAAATTGCAGTTTTATATTAAACTTTTACACATTTTCATCAAGGGCAAATGACATGGAAAAAATCACTCGGCAAATACACTAAGAATATTTGCGAGGGCAGACTTTAAGCAAAACCGTAAAAGGTTAAAGTTGGCTTCATAGAAAAAAAATCCCAAAACATCAATCAATTGTATATATTATCCAGCATTAATATTAGAGCAGTATAATTTTAGTATAAAATAAAATAGCTAGTGATGTAGCCGAGGGATATGATTAGCAAAATTTTAATCACAAGTAGGTATACTTTCAGAGTTATTGAGGTAAAAAGTTAAGCCACGCAATCGCCAAACCTTCTCTCGCAAGCTTCGCGCTTTTGTTTCTTTTTAATTTCCTGGCTTTACGCCACCCACACTAGCGTCTCGCGAGCGTCGGTGTCTAGTCAACTCTATGGCTGCTGCTCGACGCAACTAGGGCTTGCAATTCGATTATTCGAATATTCGACCTGTTTCGATATTCGAATATTCGACCTGTTTCGATGTTCGAATATTCGACCTGTTTCGATATTCGAATATTCGGCTGTTTCGATATTCGAATATTTTTTATTAATCGAAAAAAATGTATTTCATCCGCTATAGTTACAGTTTCTGTGTGTTTTGCCGGGTATTTTTTACAGTGAATGAGGAACGGTAGGTATCCAAATGCGAAGGAAATAATATTTTTATTGTTTTCCTCTCGATAGGCTTCGTGAAATTACAATGAAGCCTAACTCGATTCCAATGAAAAGAAAATCAAAAATTATCAGGATTTCTCCGGTTTGATCAGACAAAGTCCGCCGAGGTTTACTCCTTCCAGCTCCGCCTTCTACTTCTCCCTTATAAACTCTCATTATTAGCCTTCTTTCACTCATTCTTTCCACGTGTCGAAACCATCTCAACATACCTTTTTAAATTATTGTCACTACATCTTCGTTCAGTCCACATTTCCTTTATCACACTGTTCCTAATTCTATCTTGTAATCTCACACCACACACACAAGTGAGAAGTCTTAACTCTCTCATTTCTACTGCATCCACTTGGCTCTGATACCTCTTCTGCCATACCCAACTTTCGCTACCATAGGTACATAAGTGTGGGCACCAACACCCCTCTATGCACAGCCAACAGTCCTTTTTGTGACATCTTCTGGCTGCTCATAAAAGCGTTAATTGCCCCATTCACACGATTTCCAGCATTTACTCTCCTTTCAATGTCTTTATCATGCTAACCGTCCCTAGTGAACAAGGTTCCCAGGTACACAAATTCTTTCACTTGTTCCACTCTTTCTTGACCAATCAAAATTTCACAGTTTGTCATATTTTCTCCCTTTCCAAATACCATTACTTTCGTCTTGCTTACATTTATTTTCATTCCTTTCTTTTTAAAAGCCCCATGTATTCTAGTTACTATCTCCTGCAACTGTTCACCCGATGACGCTAGCAATTCCAGGCCATCTAAAGAAGACATTTGTCGCTAAAAGTTTTAATCATGCCTCGAAAGATGGCAGTTCATGTACTGTGGCTACAAAGTTTTCTTTGACAATCCACGTCTATTTCAAATTCTCTTTGCCAAGACGATCGTCAGGATCGTAACAACACCAGTTCAAACCCAAAACACGTTGTTAAATCGGGGTCCAGAGTAGTTCTTTAAAGAAAAGTCAAAAAAAAAGAACAAGGGACGGCCAAGTCACACCGACACAGCTAGACTCAATGATATTATATCTCAAGATAGGTTATACGCGCTCCAAAATTTAAGCACTTACCTTGTGGCAGTTGTACAGAATGCTTTTAGTCACTTCTGACGCAAGCGAGACGTACGTGTACGCCGCCTAATAAGCTTCCAAAAATAGCGTGAATTATGCAGCATAATGCGGTTCTACGTTGTTTCACTTGTTTCAAATTGATCAAAGCATTCATAGAATGCGCAAAAAGTTGACAGTCACATATCACTTTTAAGTAAGCTGAAATAATCCGTTTTTCTTTAGGTCTGCCATATCTTGACATATAATATCATTGGCTAGACTGGACTAACCGATTAGTAGAGACGAGCCAGACGAGCAGGCGTCCGAGACACAGATCTATAATGACGCTTACGCTTAAAGATAATTGAAGGTCGCAAAAGGGAAGCCATTATGGGTGGGTACCATCCATCACCCACACTGTTAACTGTCCATCAGCGGATCTTATTACAAAAGTTAAGAGTGTTGCTGTTTGTATATTAACATTTCATGAGTACGAAAGAAGCAGACTACAAATGGAAAAAGATAACCATATTTTAGCATCATAGCAGCCGCTAACGGCCGCTTGAATGTGCCAAAAAGTAGCTACTCGAAAATACGAAAAGCTGTATTGGGGAGCTGGGTGGGTCATTAATTGATTATATCTTGGAATATACTGTCATTAAAACAAATAAAAATAATTTATACATACATAATCACATATTATTCCTGAATTCAATGACACCTAGACATTTTCCGATTTTGGTCGCACTTTTGATAATTGACAGGCAATTTTGCACTTATATGCTATCTGTTGATCTAATGTGAATGTTTGAAGATTATGCTATCGTCATTATTGATATAAGTAGTAACCATACTCGAGCCCTCAAAGCTATTTCCAGCTGTGTTGTCATAATATCTTAAGCATATGAAATGTTGCCATAGGTCAAGCTGTTGCTCTTTGGCCTTCATTGTTAGCAGCCACCCACGTGGCTAAGTCAAACGTGAACGTTGTTAGGTTTTATTGAAACATAACTTACATAACATACGTAATATCTTACGTACGGAATAACGTGAGAAGCCGATGTTGTGAATGACATGTAACTATGTATATTAATAATCTACAAAATCATAAATTAAATATTTGAATACATCAGAAAAAAAATATGACATTTATAGGATGTCAAGTTTCGGCGGTTGCGCGGTCGGATCCCTGACACTGAGGTTACATAGTGCATCGCAACCATTATGTGATTAGTAGTAACTACTGGGAAAAAATCCCGGTAGTTACTTGCACCAAGCCGAATCAAAGTAACTACTGGGAATTTCTTTCTAGCTCACCCATCCGTATTAATGCAGCGCAGCAGCATTGATAGGTCCAGTGTAAAGAGTTGCAATACGTTGGGATTTCACCTGACATATCAAGGGGGTCTTCGCGAGTGTCACGGTTTTTGGGAACCTCAACTAACCTCTAGAAGTCAGCTATGGCTGCCCGCCCACTGAGGCGGAGACGAGCGGAGATGAGAATCCAGCGGAGCGGAGATTACAACCAATGCTATTAAGGTTCATTTCCCAGTTTCCCACATTTCCGCTCGTCTCCGCCTCAGTGGACAGGCAGCCTAAAAGGTTGCCACCATGTACTGTAACTACATATAGTGGAGAGTTATTGGGGTTAGTGACTCACGAAAGCTTTTGGAATCACGGGTTATTTTTGGGTGAAATGACCGTCCAAGAAATGTACAGAATTTTTAGGGTGAAATCCGGACATTTGTTAGGACATTTCATCTTTTCATATGCCAACCCTCATAATAATAGAGCCTTTAGAAATCTGTTTTGCTTGTTCTCAGCTGACATCGGACCTGCAGGCAGACGACAACACGAATCTGCTCACGGCTGAAAACCCAGAGGATGCCGAGGAGTGAGCTCCGAGTCACCGCGCTTCAAGCTTCTTCGATCCATCCTAGAATGCTTCTGTACATATCGTGGGTAAGCACACGAGGGGCTACCGCAAAGATCGAAATTTAAAAACAGTATTGAGCCTCTAGCTTATACGAGTGATAGAGGCAAATAGATGAACGAACTAAATGGTTAGCGGTTATAGCCCAGGGTATCTGCACTCAACTTCAAGATTTTTATGTAGGTAGGAACATGGAGGACCCAATGACCCAAATTATACAAAATATGTCAAAGATGTTGTCGTACAGCTAAATAGGGAGCGTGCATAAACTGTAGGGGGCAGCACAGGGAAGTCAGATTATTGGGGCGAGGTGTAAGT
This sequence comes from Cydia pomonella, assembly GCF_033807575.1. Taxonomy (NCBI): domain Eukaryota; kingdom Metazoa; phylum Arthropoda; class Insecta; order Lepidoptera; family Tortricidae; genus Cydia; species Cydia pomonella. The sequence goes on along the minus strand of NC_084717.1, from coordinate 7,785,266 downwards.
GTGAAGTTTATGCTTCCAATGTGACCCACAAGATGGCAGGACCTATTATGCACAAGAAAACGTACGAAAACGGTAGATGACAGCACTTGCTTCCCTATTGTAAGTGACATATATACTCTGGCCGAGTGCAGTATCTGTGACGTATCCATACAACAGATGCACACGTAATATTAACTACTGTATATCATCTGTGGCACGGCGCAGCTTGCAAGCAATGTTTCGGAATTGGAAGTATGAGGAGAGATTGTTAAGTCATATAATCATGCACGGTTGGTAATCGGACGCAGAAAGGCTGAAACATTATTTCAACACCCGCCTCTTCTATGTTAACACACAGCCATAGTTAATGAAATAGGAATGTAAGCTGTCCTCGATTGTACACGAGGCATTCACGCACCTTGTAATAATTTAGCTGCCATAGATTTCTTAGAGGAGTATCCTCTGACGTACATAACGGTCATATTTAAACTTTCAGTGCCTATTGTTTGTATATAAAATGTACCTACGTTTGGAGGTCTCCGTGCCGGCCGAGGACTTCATATTCAGAGATACGATATAATATGTAAGTATATTTTGTATTCACATTAGATATTGGACTGTAAATTAGGTACGCGTCAAATGCCAAAGTCGCTAACTTATTTTTTTTACAAAATATAATCTATAAATATTTATTGAATGTCATTTGCCATCCTATTAAGAAGTATTATTACTAGATATAGTAGAATGAATACTGATGAGCTTGCTAGTAACTTTATTGTACGGGGCTTATCACAATTTGTTTGATTCATTTAAGATACCTTCTCTAGTAGCTTATTTCGTTCCCCTATAATAGTGTTTATAGGACCTATTTTAGGAGTTAGTAATTCTCAATTATTATTAAATGGCTAGGAAGTTTTGGATTTATCGGCATTGATTAACTTTTGATTTAAACAAATTATAATGGATGCTGCCTACTAATATTTAACTAATACAATTAAGGAACAAAACTACACCCAATCACCTAATATCTAAAGATTTCCACTCTTGAGCGTAGTACAACTATTTATAGGTAAACTATGTATATAACTATCACACGCACCTATTCAGTATTCAACAAATATATGGAAAATGCATACATTCATATTGCATTTACTATGTATATCATATCTCTGAAGGTTCGATTGTATGACTTGTCAGTATTAAAAGAACTCTGTGGTATTACCTTGACGCTAAACATGCAATACTTATTTATTGGGTACACTATATAAAAACTCCGAAAAGTATTTATTCTGGAAGCATCATTGAGAAAACCATTTATTATAGAATAATGTTAAACCCTCTTATATTTTCTGCTAAATTATCCATGACAATATTTCCCATTAGCAAAGTGGTTTTTGGAATCAGAGAGGCATACTTTAGGAGAAAAGACTTTTCGGATTTTTTGAGTGTTTCCCTATATATTTTAATGTAGTCGGATGGTAGAATAAGGCGAAAATATCAATCTTGGTGTACCTAATAATATTGTACCGTTTAAACGTCAACTTTATTATATTGATTTTTCCAACTCTATTATTCTCCAATAAAATTATTTTAAATATAGACATAAGACTGATATAGGATTGCGTTTACATTATTTTGATGTTATTAGATATTAGTGATTCGTTGAAAAATATTTTTTATAACGGCACTATTTGTTTCAGTTGTTTTTTCAGCAATGCGTTTTTCGTGTGCTATTTAATGTAAATCTATTTACATGTATGTACTTCAGTGTTAGAATATGGGTGTAAGATCGAGGGGAGACGAGGGGATTGTGTAGGATTTAATATTTAGATATTCAAATGTGATACCTGTGTAGTATCCGACACAATGTGATTCCCCTGTAGACGGAACAGTCCATCGGTCAAGACAAAGGTCCTGTTCAAAACTTTAAACATAACTCGTTTTATTGAGATAACCCAATATCATGAAATGTGTCAATAGCATATTCAGTAACAAACTCCGCAATATCACCAGTTAACACTGAAGGTCTTGAATAGGGCCCCCGTCTTTTCCTAAAGTAGCCTTAAGTTGTATAACATTCTGAATTTAATGTAATGCCATGGATCACTATATCAATCATGCTAGCAAACATTATATCTTGCAAATGATCGCACACAAATGTATCAATAGTTGTTAAGTTCAATTAGCTTTTGTGACGACATTGTGTTCTGTGATGCCATGAGCGTAACTTTTATATACGCCGTTGTTTTTACACCCACCATGTACATAAGTAATGAAATAAACTGTGTTTTCCCACCTCAAAACTGGTTTTAATATCTGTAAAATTTTAAGGATTATCGACCTGAGGGCCGATTTTTTTAATTTCGCCGCTCGATTTCGTGTATTACGTTCGATAAAATCTCAACTACTAGGCATTTAAATTCTACTAATATAATTGAAAACGAGTGGTCAATACCACTCGATTCCCAATTTCTATCGCTCGTATTTCAAAAACAGCATTTCGCCGTTTTCCACAGATTTTCGAGTGACGAAATCGAGCGGTCGAAATTCAAAAATCGGTCCCCAGAACGTCGAAATTAATGGCGATTCATACATAGACAACTCGAACTGAAGCAATAATTACGAAATAAGATACCTAGTAACAGATTCAACATTATACCTTACAAATACCTATTGACCCATATCATGAGGCTCTTATTGTTAAAATTGAGTATACTACGATTAACCCTCTGCAGTCAGCTCCCTTTGTTAAATATTATTGGAATAAAGGTGACTATACATCTATCAATAATGAATTAGCGTCTATATGCTGGGAAGAGGAATTTTCTGGTCGCTCACTGGCCCAATCGCTGGATTTCTTTTACATGACTTTTCTTAGACTTAGAGACAAATTTATACCTAGCAAAAATATTAAAAAAGATAATTATCCCGCATGGTTTTCTGTTCCTTTGAAAAAAGTCATAAAAGAAAAATATAAATACTTAAAAAAATACAGAACATATAATAATGTTTCTGACTTAATTTCATATAATGTACTGAGGGACAGAGTTCGTAAATTAGAACATGAATGTTTTACTAATTTTGTGCGTCGTGCTGAAAAAAATATTTCTAGTAACCCGAGACAATTTTGGTCATTTGTCAAATCACGATCAACCTCCCACGGTCTGCCCAGCAGTATGAAATATGGAAATAATTTGGTTAATACAGGACAAGGTATTTGTGAAGCCTTTTCAGATTATTTTTTTACCAATTTTTCACCATCTATTAATTCGACCAATTATAACTCACTTGCCTCTAGCACTGAGTCAATTGTCAACCTAAATTCAATTGAGGTCGACCCAGATCTCGTCACCGCCTTATTGCTTAAGTTAGATCCCTCCAAGTCTGCTGGCCCCGATCAGCTCCCAGCACAATTTTTAATTAAGTGTGCTGAGAACCTAGCAAAGCCGATAGTCATGCTTTTTCGGCGTTCCTTCTCAGAGTGCTCTATACCTTCAATATGGAAGTCTGCTTTTATCACCCCAGTACATAAAAAAGGGCCCAAAACTGATATTGCAAATTACAGGCCCATATCCAAATTATGTATTTTATCAAAAGTGCTTGAAAAAATTGTTTTTAATCAAGTTTATAATTGTTTAAGTAATTATTTTAATGCTAATCAACACGGATTTTTGCGACGTAGATCTACAGTATCTAATCTTATTCTGTTGAACGATTATGTTACTGACGCTATGGATAGTGGGTCCCAAGTTGATGTAATTTATACTGATTACAGCAAATGTTTCGATCGCATTGACCACAGCTTACTAATATCAAAGCTGAATAACATCGGAATAAATGGGGATTTACTGCGATGGTTTATATCATATATCGAGAACAGAACCCAGGCTGTTGTCGTGAATAATTATATGTCCGGCTGGGTCACTGTTCCTAGTGGGGTACCGCAAGGGTCATTATTAGGGCCGTTGCTCTTTAATATATTTATTAATGATATTGACAAATGTCTCCTGCATTCCAAGCTTCTTTGTTTCGCTGATGACATGAAAGTTTTCTTAAAGATAGAATCTATTACTGACTCAATATTACTACAGTCTGACCTCGTACGCCTTGATGATTATTGTCAATTATACAGATTGGACTTGAATCCCTCTAAATGTTTTGCAATGACCTTCTCGCGCCAACGTAACTTAGTCGATACTACCTATGCCTTAAAGGGTCAAACCCTGCAGAAAGTATCATGTATGAGAGATTTAGGGGTCATTCACGACTCTAAACTAATTTTTGATAATCACATTAATAACATTATTTGTGGCGCTTATAAAAGGTTTCATAATGCGCAATTCTGTTCACTTCACTCAGGCTAAGACGCTTAAGGTGCTATATTGTTCATATGTTAGAAGTAAGTTAGAATATGCCTCTCAGGTCTGGAACCCTTGCTACAATACATATATTGACAGAATTGAACGCATTCAGAAAAAAATCATAAAACACCTTTGCTTTAAATTAAAATATCCCTACAGTTCTTCCAACTATCTTAAAATATGTAAGCACCATCACCTTGTCCCTTTACAAAAACGCCGTGAAATAGCCGATATTACATATCTCCTAAGTATAACCAATGGTGTAATCGATTGCTCTGAGTTGCTAAGTAAACTATGTTTCAAAACCCCCATTCGTTCTAAAAGGTATCATCCCCCAATAGCAATCAGCAATGCATCTTCTAAATACAGACAGAATAGTTTTTTACCACGCGCCAGTCGTAACCTAAATGAGCTATCTAAAGAATTGGATATGGATATATTCAACTGTGGCATTCCTAGCTTGAGACGTTATTTAGTGCAGAAATACTTTGAGTCTTTTGAGTGAGCGTGTTGTCGCCTTCTTGAATACCTATAATTACGTATTTACTATTTATACTTTTACCTTAGACCTCATTATGTTACTAAGTTAATTAGTATTTTGAACTCCCACATTATCCTTATTAAGTATCACTTGTATTCGCTTTGTTCACATATGTGGTTGCAATAGTGCGTAATCTTAGTTTAGTATTATGTCACTACCTGTGAGTTCCTATAATTGGCTTCCTGTATCTACTATATTTTTCTATGTTAATGTCACAGCTGTTGGATCTCCAAATAAAAAAAAAAAAAAATCTTACAATAACATGCGGGATGGTGGATGTCACTCCGCAGTGTCAGTGTGTGAATTGCCTAAGCAGGCAACACGATAATAATATAAGAGTATTAGGTACTCTGAAATGGGAAGTGTTATTTTAAAGTTAAAGACAGTAGCATTGAAAGTATCTATTTGGAACCTGTGGGTTTTATAATTCTGGCCCTAGTGAAAAAGGGTACAAGTCTCTGGCAGCGCAGGTGTAAAGGGGTGTAAGTTCCACGTAACACTTATGCCCTTATACACCTAAACTGCCAGAGACTTGTACCCTTTTTCACTAGGGCCACAGTATTAGGAGCTGTAAAATTTGAGTCTGATCATTTCATACCATCGCAATATTGTGATAGTTAAAAATATGACATTGAGCTTTATGATTTTCATAGTTCGATTTTGAATCTGGATTATAGTAAATGAAATAAAACCAGCATTAAATTGACTTAATATATTGCATTCGTAATTGAATTTCATGTCGAAACAGGTATAATATGAAAACAACAAAATAAATAATGATCCTGTTGTGACGTATAGTATTGCATTCCGCCATGGAGAAACAAGTGAGGTTACAGTGCTCGCTTTATACATCAGTTTCCTTACTTAATACTTAAATAATAAGTTGTAATATGGTAAATCGTATTAAAAGTTTAAATTAAATAGTTATTAATTATTATAAATGGGTTTTTATCTATGTATGGAGTGGGCGCTCTAAGCTTGCTTATTTCTCTATGATTGCGCGGACAGGGACAGATCTCTGCGTGGCTTTCTGCCCGAGATAAGATGTTGCCAAAGCAATCGACCGATCAGCTGTGCTAAATGTACCATACAGTTTTTTTTTTGCGACGCACACACATCATCAACCTATATACCTGTATACAATACAGGATATTACGCAATTTACAATGTATACTTTCTCGTTCCACCGTGTATGGGTGTCCGCTTGGCTCTACAGTCGAGTACCTTTTCATTTTATGCCTTAAAATTGAAATAAAAAATAATACTACATAACTCACTGGAACAAGAAATCAACGGAAAAAAGGCCTTTTAAGGTTCGACCTTAACCATCTACGTCGATAGATGTGGTGTGGATAGATCGACTGATTTAGCACATTTAAATAAATAATAACATAAATATTTCATAATATCTCGCCCATAACTGACACTGGTATATACAAAAAGTTGAGTGTTGTTAATATTGAGTTTAAAAAATCTTTACAACTAATTAACACTTCTCATAAGCGTTTATACAAACAATTGCAGCCTTACGAGCAATTAACAATGCAAAATACTGGCTTTGTACATTCAAAATTATATTATATATAATATAGCATACATCCGTCTATGATATGAATAAGATAATTCATTTGTTTGGGGAAACAACTATCCCTTTACACTCACATACTTAACTGATCAAAAATCTCGATTCGAGCCATTTTACTAACATAAGTTTTAGGGAAACTTAATATTTTCCTTCTAGATAAACTGCTTTGCAAAAGTAAATTTTTTATTTATTTTACAAAATAATCTGCATTTAAAATAACTTTACGGATAGTTTTAATCGTTAGAAACTCTGGAGCTCATTTAGTTTTACCAAAGAGAATTGATTGTAATATGTGCTCCTTAGTTTGACATCCAGAAAAGATGGCGCTGTACTGCACCATATGTTTTGTGGTCACTGAATTGTCAAACGTCAACTTTTGACAATCAGAGTTATCACAAAATGTATGGAGCCGTACAGCGCCATCTCATTTACCTATCAAATTCGAAGCACGAAATTGTCTTAGCTTTTACACATCTTACTCAATCAATGTATATTTGGTTTTACTTAAAATCCGCATCAAATAATTCATAAACAGAGATTATTTACTACTACAATTGTACGTGGATATTTCGGCAAATAGTTTGTTATCGAATTTTAGCAATCTCATTCAATAATCTGTAAAGTTAATAAAACTAGCAGTTTTCCAAAAAAACTGCTACAATTTCCTTCTGCTATAACTTTTCGAACTGCAGATTTTCATGGATAATCAAACTCATTCAAATATACACAATATTAACTATAAGTAAACATATCAATATCACAATAAACGAAATGTTCACACAGCATCCTTCTATCATTTGAAAACATAAGTTAGCCCTTTTGAATTTAGTCAAAATTATGTACATATTTACACATACTCGAGCATTATACTAGAAATCCAACAATAATGCTGCTCTACTTTAAATAAAAGTTACCTCTTTTCGTTACATCTTCCATACAATCTTATAGTTAGGTATCGTTAAATCTATGCCATTAGCATAGAGTTCATTTTTGCTTGAGAGATGGTGGTAACCAAGAATAACACGTCTTCATTGTCACAACATGCTGGCATGACACTGGATTCACATAAAACTATGAAACTGAAAGGTGATTAAATTGGGAAACTGTTTATGGCCACTGCCCAAGCCCACTTCACGACATAGAAAATATTTCTAAAACATGTTTTTTTTACAATGAGTAGGCAACCTAGCACGTGGCTCCTATCTCAATCTATCTAAGACTGTATGGTCCTAAGAGAGATTACGTTGCTGTGGCGGCTGCACGTGGTGATACCAGTCGTATCCTCAGCCTATATAAAACTAGGTATACAAACGTTAACACATCGCATAATTTGCCCGTTCATCATCATCCTTCAGCATCCGTACCGCGTTGACGACGCTACATACAACACTAGCTCATGCTAGTTTTATGAACTTTATACCACTAGCGTTAGAGCTCACTTCACTGTGGCGGGTGCGCCAGCCGTAACAGGCGGGGTTGATACCTGTCCATAAGAATAGCTTACATTGAACTTTACACCAATAGCATTAAAGTGCATTTCAATGTGGCGCGTGCGCCGGCCGTAACAGGCGCACGAGGACATGTCTGCCGCCAACGAGTTTGAGTTGCTGCCTGTTCATAAGAGCGCTCCTCACCGCGTCTAGCTTATGCTAGCTAGTTTGAACCTTACACCAAAATCATTAAAGCTCACTTCACTGTGGCGGGTGCGCTGGCCGCAACAAGCGCGCAAGTACATGCCTGCCGCCGACGAGTTTGAGCTGTTGACCGTCCATGAGGACGCTCCGCACCGCGTTGACGGCGCTAGATGTCGCCACCGTGGCGTTCGCTCCCGCCTGCCCAAATCAAATATTTTGCTGTAGTTGAAACGTTTTAAATAAGTTCATTCAGTGAAATATTATTTTGATTGACGAATGTTTATTGTAATATACAGTGTTTTATACACAGTAAGGTCAAGTCAAAGTTTCGTAAATGGTCAATCAATTGTGTGTATTTTTTATAAACTAGCATCACACCAAACCCCCTTTCAAACTATTGAAACATCCACTAAAATCCTCCTACTCGATATTAAAGTAGAAACGGAAATGCAGAGAGCTCCAGAAAAATACTCAAAAATAATTAAAACAATCAACCTTCTAGAAAGATTTGTCTGCATGCAAAAATAATAGAAAATATGGCAATCTGTTAATAGTGTTAACATTTTGAAAAGAAAAAATACAGCGAATATTATATGGATTTTAATAATGTATAATCTTGAGCAGAGTAATAAATGCGGGCGATAATGTCTAAACAGAAAATCGTTATGCCATCTACTGAAATACGACTTTTATTTCCATATGTAAAAGAAACAAAAAGGCCCATCACCATAATTTTAATTGGTAGACGTTTAGTCAACTTCAAAAAGGCAAAGTTTGAACAGGATACCAATGTATAATTTTTTTTTGTCTGTTATCCCTAAATCAATGTAGTTTTTTTTAAATGTTTTATGTACCTCTTGAGGTCAAAACGGAGATTTAATATCGAGATACAGGGGAAATGTAATACAGACAGGAACATCAATTAAGCATCATGTTTTCATCGGATTATGGAAATCGGCAGTCATAAATATTTCATTCCCTGTTATTAGTAAAGTGATATTAATTACTACAGCAACTTTTCCCTCCAAATACAAATCAACCAAGAGTCTATGCATGCTCTACGTAAGAAAATAATTCAAACATGCTTAGTGTGAAAATTCACCTGCTGAATTTTAATTCCCTGGGGAAGTTTAACTTGTTGTATCGGATTGACCTAGAATGGAATATCAGCTATTATAATTTTCCTGCAGAAAAGCACAGGTAAGTAACTTTAGATGCAAACGACAATAAGCTTTACCAATTCATTAAGTGATATTTTTACAAATAATTAATCTTTTTAACCTTTTGCCCAACAAAGACGTTAACTAACGGGCGCGGTTTCAGCCCAATATCAATGTTCGTGCAATAGGCGTGGCGTCCATAGGGTTAAATACAATCATTAATAAAATGATGGCCAATCCTCCAGGCTCTTTTGCATCTCTGGATCTGTTGTGTTGTGTTATAATTCTCCGGGTTCCTTCCGAGAAATACTATGTCTGAAGTCAATACTTTCGGAAGAAAGGCCGGCCGTCGGACACAAAGTATTTTTTTTTTTTTTTTGTCATGTAGTCACGTCTAAAAACATCGACACAACCGAAGTGCCAAAAATATGTATACTCGACCTTATGGTCCATATATTAAGGCAGTGTACACATATTTTTGGCACTTTGTCCGTATCGATATTTTCAGACGTGACCGTACTCTTGTTTAACTGTTCATGCTAAAAACCACTGAAATCGCTATAGTTTACTCGTGTCTTTTGGTAAACGCCGGCACTTAGTTGTAAGGTAATAGATAGGAGAAAATAAAATCTATTTGAACCTAATTAAATACCTGTTGCAATTTCAACAACGGCGCCGAAGCAGTGGACGTAGTAGCTGTTTGCGAGCCTGAAATAATTCAATACAATTATAAAAAAATACTGCCTAATGATAGTAACGGTATAGAATAAAACTTGATAAAAATGGAATCCATAAACATTTTATTTCAATAATTTATTGTGAGTGATTCGAAAACATAATTAAACTAATAATTTAATTAGCAATATGTTTATAAATATATGCTCCGCGTAGACCGCGTATGACTGTGGCGCCGCTCTGGCGAGTATATCTTATACCTTTAAACGAGCAATTCTTGTGTATATATATATATATATATATATATATATTTCTGTGATCTCGGAAACGGCTCTAACGATTTCGCTGAAATTTGGTATATGGGGGTTTTTGGGGGTATACAATCGATCTAGATTAGTCTTATGTTTGGGAAAACGCGTGTTTTCGAGTTTTAATGCGTTTTTCTTTCGACGCAGAATATGGTCGCTAATTTCGTGTTGCCGGCCACTGTCTGTCTGGTCCAGCGGGTTAAGACGCGGACGGCTAGAAACGAGTGTCACGGGTTTGAATCTCGCCCGGTGATTAACTTTTGTTTTTTTTTTATATGTTCAAGTTTATATATAATTTTTATTGTTTTAGACAAGTTTAATTTAGTAAAAAAATGTAGTTAAGATTATCACCTATACACCACCATATTACAATAAATAGTTATAACCGAGCAAAGCTCGGTCGCCCAAGTACTAATACATTATAGCGTCATTATGTCGTCGCTTACATTTCCTCTAATGGTATATGTATATGTACTGCTGCCTATATCCGTACACGGCGGGAAAAAGTTGATAATTCTAACTCGAGATATTACATGAGGTTGTGTATGTATATGTACACTTGCAAAATAACTTACCAATATTGCTTAATACTATAGTTTGTGTGGAACCCGCGGTGCCGCTCGACGTTACCCGTATAGTGCTGCCGTCGCTTTGCTGTCGGAAAAACGTATTCATGTAATTTAAAAATGTGTACAAATAAAGTAAACATTTTATGGGATATTAAAGGTGCTAATAGAACTGAAGACGATTAGGGTAAAAATAATTGTTTTTTTTTTACATAAATATTTTTTTTCTTATGTTATGGAGCTGGCGTACCCAAAATTAGCGTTTCTGTGACATTTTTTAAATATTATTATTGTAGAGGCTATTAAGTAGCTACTTGCTGTCTGAGGATTCGTTTTAAACTGACGACCTTGGGAATCTGTTTAATTGCATCCGAAGCCAGCAAGTAGCTTTCCACTGCCAGCTGAGTCATATATAGTGCTTTTTTCGAAAATGAGGCAATATATATAATTTATTATTTTTACATTAAAAAAAGTAAAAACAAGGGGAAAGATTTACTTTGCCGCCTTTTTTAATTAAAACAAACAACCAAAAAAACTCCTGGAGTGCCGGCAGAAGTGAAAACTTGAATATAACATTGTGCATTTTTGATATTTTGAAATGGTTAGAAAATAATTTCGCACGAATTGCTTTAATGATTAGTATAATAAAAGTACTATCATTTATGCGGTAAAATACAATATTCATTTATTACGCTATCGTACACAAACATGACAATTTATGGTACATTAAAAATTTAACACTTCAGAACTATTACAACTATTTAACATTAAAAAGTTTATCTCTCAGAAAAATCAACTTCCATCCATAATTTCAACGACTCTTACACCATCATCATTCGTCTTACGAATTTTCAATCTGACGAATCTGTCGGTCACGTGACCTGCCGCGAGTTTAAAAAAAATTTCCCATCACAAAAACTGCACAGCGCCGCTAAAGAAGTTTTCACTTCAAAATAGAAGTGTATTTTTCTGGCGAAAATACGCCAACCTATTTGAGATAGCTAAATAGTCGAGGTACCAATGTTATAATACTAAGTACTAATCATCTGCCTTTTGGTAAACCTCTTTGTTACCTTCGTTTGATATGGCCATATCAACTTCTTCAAGCATTCCTGAAATCGAGACTGCAATGTTTTTAACTTTTTAATACTTGATTGACCATAAACTACGCATTTTACGACCTTACCGACCATTTTTGAGATACCAATGCAATCAGTTCAGTTGAATTGCATTGCATTCAGTTATCGGCTGTGTGGCAGTACTCTAACACGACAGCATAGTATACGTGACCTAGGGGTGTTAATGGATGCAAAACTAACGTTTAACCCTCATATAGATCATATCTTAAACAAGGTATATAAACAACTGGGTTTCTTTATTCGCGTAACCTTTTCGAAGACCTCTCACTTGTAAACTTCTTTATAATAGTTACGTTGTAACGCATGTAAGCAGTAGGTACAATGAAAAATGTATATGGACGCAGATTTGTTTAGCAATTAATTAGGCCTCTTTAAAAGAACCTTATATTACTTTCTAAAATAACGTTGTTAAAAGTTGCAGCAACCTGATAGTAGGTACCTGTAATTAGAGTCTTTTCTCTGTTCTCTATTTTTTTATATACATTTATGCTTTTGTTATGTGTACATAACAAAAGCTTTTAATAGGTATTAGATATTTAGTTAAATTTAATATTGTGTGCCCTAACAGGGTGTCATGAACTGACTAAATTAATTGTAACACCTTATTATGTAACTTCATGACTGCAATAAATAAATGATAAATGTATAATTGTTGGTGCTATATAGCTATAAGTTTACAATGTTATTATTTTTTCAATTGTACATCGAAATTTAAAAATTACGAAACTATAGGTCTTTAAGAAATCAATTTGTAGCTATTAGCTAAGTTGCTCATATGTTTAAAAAAAATGGTTTAAGCTAGTGGCCAGGCAACGACTTCGCGCGGCGGCTGTATTAACAGCGACCACCTATGGCTACCGCTCGACGCTACTGCCGCCGCGCGATACCGTGACCGGCTTGTATGTAATGATGGTGGATGTTTTGTACTGTGACTGTTTAGTACCCCTGTGAACCCCAGTGTACCGACCTGCAGGATGATATTGTGGAGCGGCTTGGCGGCCGTGAGCAGCAGCGGGCGCGCGAGGCGGGCGGCGGCGGGCGCGGGCGCGAGCACGCGGACTGGACCCTAGTGTACCGACCTGCAGGATGATATTGTGGAGCGGCTTGGCGGCCGTGAGCAGCAGCGGGCGCGCGAGGCGGGCGGCGGCGGGCGCGGGCGCGAGCACGCGGACTGGACCCTAGTGTACCGACCTGCAGGATGATATTGTGGAGCGGCTTGGCGGCCGTGAGCAGCAGCGGGCGCGCGAGGCGGGCGGCGGCGGGCGCGGGCGCGAGCACGCGGACTGGACCCTAGTGTACCGACCTGCAGGATGATATTGTGGAGCGGCTTGGCGGCCGTGAGCAGCAGCGGGCGCGCGAGGCGGGCGGCGGCGGGCGCGGGCGCGAGCACGCGGACGGCTGCGCGCGGCCGCGGCGTCACCATGCGCGCGCCCACCATACTTTCCAGCGAGATCATTTGCCCCTGCAAATACAAAACCTCTCGTAAATATTTTATTAATTATTCTCCGTAAAAGCGAGCACACGCTCAGGTCGAAACAGGGTTAGACTGGTTTGAGCAATAATCCGTTCATCTCCGAAAACTACTCAATCATGTCCCATTATGTCATTGTTTATCGTTCTTTCAGAATTACCTGAGCATTAGTAAGAAGTTTGGCTCTAATCGGCTGCGCAGACTTGTCGCCGGCGGCCTGGCCGCGCACCACCTAAAAACAGAACAGAAAATAAATTAATATAAACAAAACAAACCCACCAGGAGCGTTTGCCCAAAGAACAGAGCCTTCTGACCGCTCAGCAATTGTATCGTTTTAATTACCTGTAATATCGACTTGAATTTCTGACTCGCTAGCTACATTATCTGACCGCTGGCCAGCTGCAGTTCTGATTGGAAAGTTAAACTGTCTGAACACTGAGTGGGCGAAAAATTTATTGACAACTTAAACCGTCTGCCTGGTCAGTACTTGAAGCTTCTGAATTGGCTCACTAACTGCAACGTCTGAGCGCTAGCCCTGTAGCGTCTGACCAGAAAGTTGCAACGTCTGACCGCTCAATAGGGCGTTTGAATTACCTGCGAAATAAATTCGGCGTCTTGCTCGCTAACTGCACTGTTTGACCACTAGCCAGCTACAGCGTCTGACCAGAAAGTTGAACTGTCTGACCGCTAACCAGCTGCACAGTGACTGACTGTTGCACCGTTTGACCGCTGGGAGTTTGAGCGTTTGACCAGATAGCTGAACCGTCTAACCACTCAGTAAAGCGATTAAATTACCTGCGCCATAGATTTTGGGGTCTAGCTCGCCGACTGCACAGTGACTGAGTGGATATTTGCACCGTCTGACCGCTGGGTAGCTGGCTGAGTTTGATCAGATAGCTGAACTGTTTAACCACTTGGTAAAGCGACTAAATTACCTGCGCCATAGATTTCGGTGTCTGGCTCGCCAGCTGTACTGTCTGACCACTAGCCAGCTGCAGTGTCTGACCGGAAAGTTGCACTGTCTGACCACTGGGTAACTGAAGCGTTTGACCGGAAAGCTGAACAGTCTGACCGCTCGGTAGTTGGAGCGTCTGGCCAGCTAGTTGCACTGTCTGGGAACCTAAGAAAACAGAAATAAGGTAGCATTTATTGTTTCACTGTGTACAAAGATGTTGACAGTAATACAAATAAAACCAACAGGTTATCCATCACGGACGTACAATTAATTATGACTAACCTAGAACTAAATAACAAAATTAAACCATGCATACACTATTATCTATTATTATAATAGTCAAACTCTGTCATATTGTAGAAGACTACTAATAAGCTATTTTTTAAATTAGCTTTAAATTATTTACTTTCGACAGACTTTATTTCAACAAGCAACTTGTTAAAAACTTTTATTGCTGCCATGTAGGCACTTAAATCTATAATATATATCCCAGTAAAAGTCAAAATCTGCTTTTCCTTGAAAACATTTCTAACCGAGTGACGCTTGTGCAAGTGACACATGTTTCGTAAGCATCTTTTTTTTAACCTGAAAGTAAGTTAGAACATCAACAGAATCATCCCAATAAATGATGCCATACGTGAGTTGTGAATATACATTTTCGTAGTATGCGCTCTTAACAACATTCTCTGAACATGGTTCAGAGAGTATAGATAAGGCTGCTTTTGCAATTTTAGTTTAAATTTGCAATGTGGGACTCCTAATTCCATTCCATCTCCATTATGTCATCTCGCTTTGTGTGGTAGGGCACAGCCGGTGGATGTCATTCCAGATCTAGAGCAGAGCCCAACTGGGGAAGTACCTCCACCTTACAGAAAACAGCAGCCAAATAACACTAGACCCTACTCATAGTGTTGTGTTCCTGCCGGTGAGTAAGGTTGCCAGAGCTCAACGAGGGGGGGTCGGGTTTGGGGTCGGCAACGCGCATGTGACTCCTATGGAGTTGCGGGCGTACATAGGCTACGGAGACTGCTTACCATCAGGCGGGCCGTATGCTTGTTTGCCACCGAGGTAGTATTAAAAAAAAAAAAACGTAACTCCACTAGGAATAATTCTCAATGTTTAGTATTTTATAAGGTTTTTATAATAGGTACTTTTACAGATTAGAATGTGGCCAACCATTGCATTTTTCGAATATTTATATCTTAGTGTCAGCTGCCTGTCTTAAATGATATTAAGTTACCTATTTGTACGCTCTGGCTAGTGAGCACGTTCTGACCAGCTAGTTGAACAGTCTGAAGGTTTCTGCCGGCGAGTTGAACCGTTTGACCGCTTGGCAGCTGAACTGTTTGCGTTGGAAGGACTCCCGGCGCGGCCACCTGCAAGTAAAAATACCTCTATAATGAATGTTTTTTTTTTGTACCACGACGGTGGCAAACAAGCATACGACCTGCGTGATGGTAAGCAGTCACCATAGTATATGAACGTCTGCAACTCCAGAGGTGTTACATGCGCGTTGCCGACCCTTTAAAAATCTGTACTCTTTTTTTGAAGAATATACTGTAGACCCTCAGATGTTCAAATTCTGCGGCACATTTACGTCGGCATACTTATTACATAACTCACCTAGGCCAATTAGATGTTTGAATCTAAGTTGGTAAGGTGATCTCGTAAGGTGCTAAGAGTTCAAAAAGAGATATTGATAAAGCTATACAGAGTGATTTGGTATGTCTGACCATATTCGGAGGGGAGAATATGCAGTATGACCTCATACTGAACAAGTTTTCAGAGTTGCACCCAGAAACTTGGACTGGACTGTTTCGAAGTTGAGCTAGACAATCTTTTTAAAATCAAGAGGTTAAGTATACAAGAAATATCAAATGCTAGAGCTATCCCGAGCTGCCGGGGTACGGAGTACGTGAATTTATAGTTATACGTTAAGTCGAAGCATCCATGTTAGTCATAGTCATACCTGAACGCTCTTAACGGCGTGTTGCGCGAGCTGCACGCTCTGGCCGGCCAGGTGCACCGTCTGCCCCGTGAGCTGCACCGTGGAGGCGGGCACGGGCCGGGGCGCGCGCGCCGGCAGCAGGCCGCCGAGCTGCAGCGCGCGCGCCGCCAGCTGCACGGGCTGCCCGCCCGGCAGGTGCACGGTCTGCTGCGCCGCCAGCTGCAGCGTGCGCCCGCCCGCCAGCTGCACGGTGCGCGTGCCGGCGGCGCTGTGGGCCACGGTCGTCATGGCGGAGCTCTGCGGTACTCAAATAAGTGTTAGTGGGTGGGAAAAAGCACAGTTATTTATTTCAATTGTCAAATTTGAGCTAAATCCGGTCGACAATTAATTAAGAAAGTGTTTGCCACGCCCTTCTAGGATCCATGAGATATGAGATTGAGAGCAATAAATGATATTATGATTATTATGCTTATGACATACCGTTACTGTTGAATGAAAATAGTTTCATTGGTACAAACAGCAACGCTCTTAACTGTCCATCGGTGGACCTTATGCCTTTTGTAATAAGGTCCACCGATGGACAATTAACAGTGTGGGCGATGATACCACCTTTGATTTTTTGCTTGTAACATTTTTTAATGACTTACGTCATGTTTTCGGAAGTCGTTGGAGTTAACTGAATAACGAAATGTGTATAATAAATTATAGGATTGATTTATTTATGATTGCGGGGTTACCTGCGCAGTAGTCGTAATCGAGCTGGTGTTTGACACGGAAGTTCTTTTCTTTGTCGTCGTCGGTGTAGCTGTAAGCAATATATTGCAATTATACATATTTTGTTATGATTATTTCGTGTTCGCCTGAAGATATACCAGTAACAAAGTAGGTAAAAATCAACAGAGATGTGTAAATTAAATTAATTAACATAAAAACACAATTTTCGGTATTTTAAAACTTTATTTTCATTACACAATAAATCTCAAAAGTCTTGAAAAATGCGTTCGCTATTGCAACAACGCAAATATAACGCTTATTAACGTAAAATATGAGTACAATATAGGCCCGTGACATGTTTCAGATCAAACACACAGAGATCTGATGCGAAATTAAGATATTATGCGCCTCGTAAGTGGGCTCGACCGAAGTCTGCACATGTGTAGGCAAATGTCTCACCTTGCTGCAGCAGCGCGCGCGGCGATATGAGCGACTTGCCCGCGGCGCCCGCCGCCGGGCTCAGCACGCGCACCACGCCGCTTGGCTGCCGGCCGGCTGTGTGACACATGTGTAGGCAGATGTCTCACCTTGCTGCAGCAGCGCGCGCGGCGATATGAGCGACTTGCCCGCGGCGCCCGCCGCCGGGCTCAGCACGCGCACCACGCCGCTTGGCTGCCGGCCGGCTGTGTGACACATGTGTAGGCAGATGTCTCACCTTGCTGCAGCAGCGCGCGCGGCGATATGAGCGACTTGCCCGCGGCGCCCGCCGCCGGGCTCAGCACGCGCACCACGCCGCTTGGCTGCCGGCCGGCTGTGTGACACATGTGTAGGCAGATGTCTCACCTTGCTGCAGCAGCGCGCGCGGCGATATGAGCGACTTGCCCGCGGCGCCCGCCGCCGGGCTCAGCACGCGCACCACGCCGCGCCGGGTGCCAGCCGGCTGTGTGACACATGTGTAGGCAGATGTCTCACCTCGCTGCAGCAGCGCGCGCGGCGATATGAGCGACTTGCCCGCGGCGCCCGCCGCCGGGCTCAGCACGCGCACCACGCCGCTTGGCTGCCGGCCGGCTGTGTGACACATGTGTAGGCAGATGTCTCACCTTGCTGCAGCAGCGCGCGCGGCGATATGAGCGACTTGCCCGCGGCGCCCGCCGCCGGGCTCAGCACGCGCACCACGCCGCTTGGCTGCCGGCCGGCTGTGTGACACATGTGTAGGCAGATGTCTCACCTTGCTGCAGCAGCGCGCGCGGCGATATGAGCGACTTGCCCGCGGCGCCCGCCGCCGGGCTCAGCACGCGCACCACGCCGCGCCGGGTGCCAGCCGGCTGTGTGACACATGTGTAGGCAGATGTCTCACCTTGCTGCAGCAGCGCGCGCGGCGATATGAGCGACTTGCCCGCGGCGCCCGCCGCCGGGCTCAGCACGCGCACCACGCCGCTTGGCTGCCGGCCGGCTGTGTGACACATGTGTAGGCAGATGTCTCACCTTGCTGCAGCAGCGCGCGCGGCGATATGAGCGACTTGCCCGCGGCGCCCGCCGCCGGGCTCAGCACGCGCACCACGCCGCTTGGCTGCCGGCCGGCTGTGTGACACATGTGTAGGCAGATGTCTCACCTTGCTGCAGCAGCGCGCGCGGCGATATGAGCGACTTGCCCGCGGCGCCCGCCGCCGGGCTCAGCACGCGCACCACGCCGCTTGGCTGCCGGCCGGCTGTGTGACACATGTGTAGGCAGATGTCTCACCTTGCTGCAGCAGCGCGCGCGGCGATATGAGCGACTTGCCCGCGGCGCCCGCCGCCGAGCTCAGCACGCGCACCACGCCGCTTGGCTGCCGGCCGGCTGTGTGACACATGTGTAGGCAGATGTCTCACCTTGCTGCAGCAGCGCGCGCGGCGATATGAGCGACTTGCCCGCGGCGCCCGCCGCCGAGCTCAGCACGCGCACCACGCCGCTTGGCTGCCGGCCGGCTGTGTGACACATGTGTAGGCAGATGTCTCACCTTGCTGCAGCAGCGCGCGCGGCGATATGAGCGACTTGCCCGCGGCGCCCGCCGCCGAGCTCAGCACGCGCACCACGCCGCTTGGCTGCCGGCCGGCTGTGTGACACATGTGTAGGCAGATGTCTCACCTTGCTGCAGCAGCGCGCGCGGCGATATGAGCGACTTGCCCGCGGCGCCCGCCGCCGGGCTCAGCACGCGCACCACGCCGCGCCGGGTGCCGGCCGGCTGTGTGACACACGAAAGAATATTAGGTACAACTCGTGTCACAGTCGGCCCGCGGCTTACTACACTCAAAGGAATTTCAACCGTCTTTACAGTACTTACATTTCATACTTAAGAGGAAAGAGGACGGCCAATCTTCCATACAAACGTAGTCCCCATTTTCCTCTCTGGATATTGAAATTTTGGAAAATATTTTTACATAATTTTATGTATTTTAACCATAGCTATGCCCCTACGTTTGACTTTTTTCGATTTTTGTATTATTATAAATATTAGGCGCTAAAAACAGATTTCTTCTAACTGCTATAATACCTAATTAAAAATTCGAAAAAAGTCAAACGTAGAGGCATCGCTGTGGTTCATATACAACAAATTGTGTCAAAATATTGTCAATAATGTTAATATTCAGAGAGGAAAATGAGGAACTACGTTTGTATGAAAAGGTGATTTCGCGCGGGTCCTCCACTTTCGTCTTAAATAGACGGACGAGCGAGTCGTCTAGTGAGGAAAATGCCGCGCTATGCAGCTCGGTCGGTGTAGACGTGCCTAAGCCGCATTGCTCCGAGCTGCTTCGCGCGGCAATTTCCTAGCGATGAGCTAATGAGAGAGCCAATGACCCCGAGCAATCGCAAGCAGTCGCGACAGCGTGCAACTAATTTAATAAGGAATGTTCAATGAATAGAAGGTTCAAATTCGTGTCACATTACTAAGCCTCGCCTAGACTCCCCAATAGTTTCGATCGTACAATAATAAAATTAACCCCCTAACCCCCTTATTCATAAACGTCTACTAAAGTTAACAATCCGCTAATAATCGTTTGTCCCTTTCCATCATACCAATACGTCGGAAAGGGACAAACGATTATTAGCGGCTTGTTAACTTAAGTAGACGTTTATGAATAAGGGGGTTTATCTACACACATATCATAAACCGTCTATGATGCCTTCAAATTCCGTAAATAATGGCCAACATTACGATAAACTGTTTTGTTACGACAAATTTCTTATCTGTGATAATGTTTTAATTGCTTCATAACTACATCAAAATCGATTTGGTTATGACATTGAAATTTGGAACATCTCTGAAAAAAAAAGCAATTCGATTTGACCTCTATTCTAATATCAGTCGAGATGCCTTTTTGTTCGAAAGGAAATGTCAATTGCATACAATTTTGACATATCTCGCATGTTAGTTTGTATCGAATGATACGGAAATAGGCCCCCGACTCTAGTTTGTCTCTGAATTAAAAATAATTACAAATGCGTGACATGCGTGAAAAAAGTTTTCATTTACCGTCATTTGACGTAGTTTATCTTTTAATTAGTTTTAAGTATATAATGAATATGTTTTGTTATTTTTAAAATAACTATAGCAAACATTTCGTATAAAATTATAAAAATATTTCGATGACGCCACCACATATCCGCGAGTTCCGCCAAGAGAGCAACGATGCCCCAACGTTAGCTGTAATTTGGGTTAGTGAGTATATCATAGAAAGTTTATAATATTTGTGTAGATAAAATAGTGTATGTAACTGTATGTTAATAATTAGGCATTAAAACACTCGTGTGAACCTTTTAAGAAACTCACTTCGTTTGTTTCTTAAACCCACACTCGTGTATTTTAATGCCTTTTATTATGTAGCAGTCACATAAACTACTATTAACTTCTTGCCTTTAGTTGCAATGTCAGCATAAATTTAAATTAACGGAATATACATCATTATGATGAGTAGTTAAAACGTCTATATTTTCACATAATTTTAATTAAAATAGAATTTTAAATAACCCTAAGCATGGAATATACGAAACAAGAACGCCTTTTTGGTGACTCTTCCAGGGAAAGCTAGATCTGTGACGTGCTGGAGTCCACTTGGGGCCAGCAATTTTTGCAATGTCATCCGACCATCGCATGTACGGTTTTACATCTTTGCCTTTGCCTATTGGTCCGGGCCACATACTTATCTGGTTAGTTCATCTTTTGTCTGCCATCCTTTCGACATGACCTGCCCACTTCCATTTCAACTTTTTTGCATAATCTAGGTAATCTCTCACATTTGTTTTTATTTTTTTTATAATTGTATGTCGATCGCACATTAATAGAAATCACCTGCAAAGAAGGCTAAAGAATCTGCAGTGTGAGGATTAATTATATCCCATATCTCTTCCAGACATATCGTCGGGGATAGTGCAATACCGCGTAACTAACAAATGCAGTAAGGTCCAATTACCTTGTACATTGTTTGAATTTCGAACTCTTACGACTTTGTTAGTTGCGCGGTATTGCACTATCTCCGACGATATTAAGAATTAAGTCTTTTAAGACCTTTTACTATTCGTATCCGTTATATTTGATTAAAACAATCCGGCCCCAAAGCGGCCCTTCTGAAATAAAGTAAAAAACTACTGACCTGTGAAATAGGCGTAGAAACAACTGCCGTGACAGTCGTCTGCACTGCGGGCGGCCTTATGAGCAGCGATCTTGTGCCTTGCGTTACCTGCTAAAATATTCATTCATTGTGAATTAAACATACATTAATCTATTTTTAATTCAATATTAGGTATATATATCGTAATTTTCGTAAGCATAATAGGTTTAGGTTTAATAATGGCCGTTAAAGAATTCCACAAAACATTACAGTTCCATATGAGTGTGATTACCTTGTTTGGTGCCGGATGCAACGTTATTGTGGAAACAGGTTGTACGATGGAAACCACGGGCGCAGTCTGTTGACTCGTCACTGCCGGAGTGGAAATCTGCAAAGCAACACCACACCCACACTATTAATTTTCCGCCTTCTCGTTAATCTTTAAATTTAACTCGCTAATAAAATCTATATGTTTTCTTTCAGTCCAAATTTCGCTTGAGAATTCCTGATCTCAATGAGACCCGTCTGACAGGAAACAAGGCCTTATTCAGATTAATCCGTTTCATGGTAATATTTTCTTTCATCGAACCCACGACCATTAATTGTACAGCTATCCAGTGCTATTTGACACACTTAAAGGACAAGGGATAGGAGATTTATTTTTTTCTACAATCGTTTGACGATCGTCACTTGTGATAATGTCGAATGATTCGCCTTAAAATCGTACGAGAAACTGGTACCATGTAGGTGAGCCTGGTGAGACATTTGTCAGTTCGCAACAAAGTAGACTTTTTCAACTAACACTCTGTGGTGGAGCCTCGACCAGCAGCGTCCGCTGCCTGAGCGGCGCCTGCTGCACGGCGGACGGCGAGGACTTGGGCGGCGCGGCCGGCGGCGGCTTGGCCGGGGGCGGCTTGGGCGCGGGCGCCGGCTTGGGCACGGCTTGCTTGGGCGACGGGGGCGCCTTCGCGGCCGGCTTGGCAGGTTGGCTCGCTGGTTGAGGCGGTTTCTGGACCTGTTGCGAAAATGAAGTTCGTTCATATTTATTGATAAAGGGCTGGTTGCACTCAACCAGTTCGCTACAATTTAATTATTAGACCGCGCGGACTTGTTTAAGTTGGCCTAATTGGCCGCCTGGGCTATGAAGTTTCTTTGACCGCCAAAGACGTCAATTAACGCGCGCGGCTGCAGCCCAATATCAGCCTTCGTGCATTCCGACAAGGTTCACGATCAC
Organism: Cydia pomonella; assembly: GCF_033807575.1. Classification (NCBI taxonomy): domain Eukaryota; kingdom Metazoa; phylum Arthropoda; class Insecta; order Lepidoptera; family Tortricidae; genus Cydia; species Cydia pomonella. The sequence goes on along the minus strand of NC_084717.1, from coordinate 7,762,409 downwards.
GCGCCGCGCAGGGCGTTCAAAGGGTTAGCTCTTGTTAAACCGAATGGACCATGAACGATTCATGTTATAAGGTATAACCGCGTTGTACTTAGCAGTCATGTTATACCTTAACTACGTTAACCGGTCTGTCCGGAGCGGTATTCGTTTGCTGACTTATGGCTCAGTTTAATTGGTCGATAAGGCCCGCGTGCGGGGTGCGGAAGATTTCCAAAACGCATGCCATTATGCGTTTCACTAGTCGTCTTGGCACCTTACCGCCTGCGGGGAGTCACCCGCATGCTGTATATCTACCAAACTATCGACTTATGAGTTTCACTAGTCGTTACATCGCCTGCGACGGGGGAGTCCCCGCACGCTTTATATCGACCGAGTTATCGACCAATGAAACTCAGCCATTAGATTGGCATATTTGGCATTGCTGGCTTGTTTCCACAATGAATGAATTATATTATACCTTAACCACGTTGACTGGCTTGGCAGGAGCGGGCTTCGTGTGTTGACTTAGATTGGCCTGTTTGGCCGCTTGAGCTATGAGGTTGCTCTTCACGGCCTGGGCAACCAGGCTGGCCTGTTTGGCTGACTGGGCCATGAGAGCCGCCTTTGGAGTTGATTTTTGTTGCGGGGACGGCTTGGGAGGGGCTACGGTGGGTTTCGCTTGGGTAGGGGTCGTCCGCGCCTGTAGGAATAACAACTTATTATATCAAGGAAAAACTATTATAAGTAAAAAAAAAAACGTATTAAAATATTTCTTCAGACTTAGTCCGTATTTTACTTGGTGTCTCTAAGAACATCCTTTATTCTAGCTAAATTAAACCATGTACCCTAGAACTAGTGTCCGACCGAAACATTTTATTTTGCCGAAACCGAAGGTTCGGCTTCTGCGGTTAAAATTTTACCTACTTATTTACATTCTATTCTCTCTCTCGCCCGCGCGGGCGGGCGCGGCGGCGGCCAGCAGCAGCTGCGCCGAGCCGGGCCCACGCCGCCATACTCGTGGCACAGTACCTGCGGGTCGGGCTTGGCGGGCTTCTGCCGGGGCCGCTCGCGCGCGCGGGCGCGGGCGGGGGTGCGGGCGGGCGCGCGGGCGGGCGCGGCGGCGGCCAGCAGCAGCTGCGCCGAGCCGGGCCCACGCCGCCATACTCGTGGCACAGTACCTGCGGGTCGGGCTTGGCGGGCTTCTGGCGGGGCCGCTCGCGCGCGCGGGCGCGGGCGGGGGTGCGGGCGGGCGCGCGGGCGGGCGCGGCGGCGGCCAGCAGCAGCTGCGCCGAGCCGGGGCCCGCGCCGCCTTCGACGTCCACGTCCACGTCGCTGTCCGATACTGATGCCTCCGTACCTACTTCCAGTTCCACCTAAATAGAAACGCATGAATGAACGAACTTTTTACTGTACAGAACACACAGACATAAATATGACCCAACATAGGCAGTAAAAAGGCGAGCTTGTCCTTTTAATGGATATCTTCAGAAGCCTTTGAATAGACATATCATTATGGACGGACTCTGTAAACCGCTGCCCGATGCCGATATCTTTAAAATTATCAAGTATTAACTGCACATATATACAAATTCTTGATGCAGATACTTATGCGGAAGCATGAACTATCGGAGTAGAGTATTTCGTCATAAAATCGCTTAAAGAAGAATATAATATAGATATAGTTACCGCAGGTGGCGGTGTTACTGGTTCGGGCTCCCGCTTCTCCGCCGCGCGACGTCCTCGCGCCGTTGACTTCAACCAATCCTCCTCCGTCCTGCACACAATTTTGCTACATCATTACTCAGTCGCTATAAGTCCACTATAACAACAGATTCAGGGTACTCTTGGGGCTACCACGCTTTTGTAGCGCATCAGTACCTCCGATGTAGTAAAGGCGTTTAATTCGGTTAATGTCAAAAAAACGAATGACCTCTGGGGAGTTTCTGTCCATGCTGTCAAATCCTTAGTAGAAATTATAGCGCCTGACTTAGTAATTATATTTAACAACAGTGTTGATTGCGGCGAGTTTCCTGATTTAATGAAACATAGTAAAATAACTCCTTTATTTAAATCGGGTAGCAACTCTGACCCCACTAACTTTAGACCGATATCTGTGCTACCAATGTTCAGTAAGATTTTTGAAAAATTAATTCTTTCTCAATTAGTACGACATTTTAACGTCAATAATTTAATGCATAATAAGCAGTTTGGTTTTACACGGGGTCGCTCGACAACCGATGCTGGTGTTGAGCTAATTAAGCATATCTTCGATGCCTGGGAGGAGTCACGAGATGCTATAGGTATCTTCTGTGATTTGTCTAAGGCCTTCGACTGCGTTTGTCATAAAACATTAATCAGGAAACTACACTATTATGGAGTTAGAGGAGCGGCACTGGATTTACTTAAGTCCTACTTAAATGGTAGAATACAAAGGGTCGATGTGAATGGACAGCGATCACCGGGGTCATTGGTCTCTATGGGTGTACCACAGGGGTCAATATTGGGACCTTTCCTGTTCCTTATCTACATAAATGACTTGCCATTCCTTGTAAAGACCCACCATGATATAGTATTGTTTGCAGACGACACCTCACTTATTTTCAAAGTCAAACGACAGCAACAAGCTTACAATGATGTAAACGATGCTATTTCTAAAGTAGTAAATTGGTTCAATGTTAATAATTTATTGTTAAATGAGAATAAGACTAAATGTATTAAGTTTGTCACTAGTAATGTAAGGCATGTACAAACAAGTGTCATTGTGAAGGATGAGGAATTGGAATTAGTTGATAGTACAGTTTTTCTTGGTATAACTTTAGATTCTAAACTACAGTGGGGTCCCCATATTGCTACTCTTTCGAATAGACTGAGTTCTGCAGCTTTTGCAGTAAGCAAAATCCGTCAGTTAATTGATGTCAAAACAGCTCGATTAGTATATTTTAGTTACTTCCATAGCATTATGTCATATGGTATTTTACTGTGGGGTGGTGCTTCAGAGATAAATACCATTTTTGTTCTGCAGAAGAGGGCTATTCGAGCAATATATAAAATGAACCATAGAGACTCACTGAGAGATAAATGTAAGGAAATTGACCTCATGACAGTGCACTGTCAATACATTTATGAGAATATTCTGTATGTGCATAAAAATATTGCCGATTTTAAGAAAAATTGTGACATTCATAATATTAATACTAGAAATAAACATAAGCTCGCCGTGCCCTTCACTCGGCTCCATAAAATTAAAAAATCATTCATGGGTAATTGTGTGAGATTTTATAATAAACTTCCAAACCATATTACTGAGTTACCAATTAATAAATTTAAGAATCATGTAAAGCGTAAACTTATTTCTAAAGCTTATTATACCACACAAGACTACATGAATGATAAAACAACGTGGGATTAATTGTGATTCGAAATGATTAATTATTTATTATATTTGAATAATGATGGTGAAATGGATATTCCAATGCATGTATGTTGTTTTTATTATATTTGTTTGACATTTAGAATTTATTCTAGAAACAATCTAGACTAGTATTTTTTATAATTTTTTTTTTGTATGACTGTATTTTGTGAAAGTTTTAGTATTAAATTTGATCTATGAATTATATTCATTAGTATTATATATGGAATAATATTTACAACATCAATAAATTGCTCTGATAATTAGATTAAGATAATTATATGTAATACTGTCTTACTATTCATAAGTGCTTGTTGCTAGGCCTACATGAATAAAGTATATTTTGAATTGAATTGAATTTGAATTGAATTTTTGAACAGGTATGTTCGCCGAGGCACGCGTGGAGTGCTTTATCTCAATAATACGCAAGAGAACCGCTTCCCTGATGCACCGCGTGCGGAAGAGCAACAACATTCTCTACTAACATTTCTATGGAATTATGTCTGAAGCAAATAAATTGAATTAAATTGAATAAGTACTACTTCACAAAAAAAACATTGTCAAAAACTTCGATATATGCTTTACCTCCCACTTTATTTACATGTATGTATCTGCTACCTACATATAAGCGGATCTCACTACATAAGAGGAATCGGAAATGCTATGAAAATGTATAGACTTCGTCAAATATATCGGTAGGAAAGTGAACACTCTAAATACCTATTTCTGTGCAAATAGGTCCAAATGGCCGTCCTTTGGTCATATTTTACAACGGGGTCTCGCTTGGCAGAGAGAAGTCGGTCTAATGCTGTTGATAGTGCACTCAGGAGCGCCTGGTCGCTACACGCTGAGATCCATTGAGACATCCTGCAATCAAAAAGATTAATACAATTTTGAAACGATGTCGGCACGGCGTCGCGCACGAGCGCCAGGAAGGAGGCGTGGCGCGGTCGCGAGGCGGCCAGGAGGGCTGTATAGTGGCACTCACTTGAGCAGGGTGAGCACGTCGTGGCGGGTGCCCTCGCCGTTGGGCAGGCGCGCCACGGCGTCGCGCACGAGCGCCAGGAAGGAGGCGTGGCGCGGTCGCGAGGCGGTCAGGAGTGCGCTGGCCGCGCCACCGCCCGCGCCACAACGTGCACAAGGACCTACTACGGCACGGTACCTGGATTCAACAACATAGGCTTATTTACTAAATAAATTTGAACAAAAGAGAATGGTTAGCCCACAAAATTATCACCAGCTCCACTTAAGTATATATTATTTTTAATTTTGTTGTTTTATTATTATATTATAAGTTCTATGTCGCCTTATTCATTAAATCATTATGTTATTCAAGTTTTTTAAGACGAACTAACATCAAGAAACGAATTTATGATTGTCTTCAAAATCACGATCGAATTCTTAAATCTTAATGATTATATTACAACACAACTTACCCGTGTTGGATGTAAGTGAAAGGTTTCGCCGAAGCAGCATATCTCTTTCTCTCTTGGGCTCGGAAATCTGCTATTTCCGCGCTAGTGAGAGGACGCACAACCCACGACGTAGGATACCTAGGTGAAGAGCAAAATTCAGACAACTCAATATTTTAATGCTTTTGCATGTGAAACTATACCAAAATTTGCTGTCAAATAAAGAGATAAATATGTCTAAGACCGTTTCCCTTTATCTTCTAATCCTTGTTTTTATACCCCAGAAACTAAAATGAGTTCAACTGCTCCAATCCGCCCGATCTGATATTCTACTAGAAATTGGTACAAAACCAGGAAATACCAGCTTATAGTTTCGAATTTCCTCTCAGTGTCCCACTTAAAATTCAACGTGTAGTTTATTTAAAGAAGCAAACCTAGGTGGTGGGGGCTCGTTGGCGGGCGGCGCGGGCGACGCAGCGCGGAACCAGCGTTCACACAGGCGGCCCAAAATCGCGTCGCAATCGCGACCCGCGCCTATCCACTGGTACATCTAAATACACAAGCAGTTCAGGTCAATGTGGGAAAATACCAGCATATAAAATTATTGGTTGGTATCGTCATAAGGTAAGAACTCTCTTATTTGAATGAGAATTGCTTCGCTCAGACACAGCTTCGCTCTGAGTTTGCTCCATCTGCTCTACATTCCATAAGTGGAGTATGTGTACAAACACATTGCGCCAAAAGTTAGAAGCGATTAAAGAGCTTGTAGACATCCTTCGCCATATTGACTTTATTTAATACATAAAAAAACATTTGGGAAGCATTTTGCCTTTCTTACGACGTGATTGACGAAATAAATCAATGTTTAAATTGACTCAAAATACTGGCGTAAGGTTAGTGAATATTATGGTTGATTATGTATGATTTTTTCACAAGTATTTACTTCAATAAATCAAAGATTTGATCTGCAAACAGCGTCCTTTAATCCTTTAAGTCTTCCCCTACAATCCGACACTAAACAGTAGAAAAACAAACTTGTAGACGCCAAGAACACCTAAAATCACTATGTCCAAAAAAAAAATATGGCGTAAGGTACGCTGTCAATAATGTCAATGTAACCTTCCTGTTTTCAAGAAAGGTATTTTGTATTTATTTATTGCTGAATATGACTGGGATAAGATTTTGTTGCGTAATTTATTGTAAATACCTGCGTCTCCGGAATATATTGTAAGTATGGCACGAAGTCATCAGGGTGCGGGCCTCTCTCGCCGGCCAGGAAGTCTAGCGCGGAGTCCAACTCGGCGCACCAGTCATCTGACACTGAGGGAGACCAAAACTTATCATTAAAAATCTTAACATATTACTCACAATATTTTTGTATGGTTTACTGTGATATTTATTAACTTGCTTATAATTATGTATGTCGAAATATAATATGACAGGCCCGAGAATTTTAAGACAAAATATTTTTTCTAAGACGGCAGCAAACACCTAAAGTGATAAATAAAATCAAAGTTAATATTGGTGAGTAGATATTTGCCTAGAAAAAGTCAGCAACAGTTGCATAATATCGTATGAATATTACGAACAACACTTCTGTTACGATCTATAGGATAGGGGCGCGATATCACTAGTCATTTAATCGAGAAATAAAAGTGCTGGAGTATTTTTTTTTAATGATTGTATGGATATAATAATACTCACAGCTATACCAGGTGTTGAGCGGCGCTATAGGCGAGCTCATGACGGCCGCGCAGCGCGCGTGCAGCTGCTGCTTGCTGGCGCGGTGCGCCGCCCGCGCCGGGAACAGCGCGCGCACCAGCGACAGGAAGTTCGCGTGCGTCGTCTCCGTGAGCGCCGAATGATTGTATGGATATAATAATACTCACAGCTATACCAGGTGTTGAGCGGCGCTATAGGCGAGCTCATGACGGCCGCGCAGCGCGCGTGCAGCTGCTGCTTGCTGGCGCGGTGCGCCGCCCGCGCCGGGAACAGCGCGCGCACCAGCGACAGGAAGTTCGCGTGCGTCGTCTCCGTGAGCGCCGAATGATTGTATGGATATAATAATACTCACAGCTATACCAGGTGTTGAGCGGCGCTATAGGCGAGCTCATGACGGCCGCGCAGCGCGCGTGCAGCTGCTGCTTGCTGGCGCGGTGCGCCGCCCGCGCCGGGAACAGCGCGCGCACCAGCGACAGGAAGTTCGCGTGCGTCGTCTCCGTCAGCGCCGAATGATTGTATGGATATAATAATACTCACAGCTATACCAGGTGTTGAGCGGCGCTATAGGCGAGCTCATGACGGCCGCGCAGCGCGCGTGCAGCTGCTGCTTGCTGGCGCGGTGCGCCGCCCGCGCCGGGAACAGCGCGCGCACCAGCGACAGGAAGTTCGCGTGCGTCGTCTCCGTCAGCGCCGAATGATTGTATGGATATAATAATACTCACAGCTATACCAGGTGTTGAGCGGCGCTATAGGCGAGCTCATGACGGCCGCGCAGCGCGCGTGCAGCTGCTGCTTGCTGGCGCGGTGCGCCGCCCGCGCCGGGAACAGCGCGCGCACCAGCGACAGGAAGTTCGCGTGCGTCGTCTCCGTCAGCGCCGAATGATTGTATGGATATAATAATACTCACAGCTATACCAGGTGTTGAGCGGCGCTATAGGCGAGCTCATGACGGCCGCGCAGCGCGCGTGCAGCTGCTGCTTGCTGGCGCGGTGCGCCGCCCGCGCCGGGAACAGCGCGCGCACCAGCGACAGGAAGTTCGCGTGCGTCGTCTCCGTCAGCGCCGAATCTGTATCCACCGCTTCTTCCGTATTCGACGGGAGATCGTCGTCCGCTAACTCGACAGGCAGCGCCATCATGTCTGTTATAGATATATCGTTTAGAGATGCTGCGGCAGATAGAAATTATATATGGTTTTAGTTCTACTTCTACAGGAATTTTAGTGAAGGTGCAGATAAGCAAGTGCAGGCACTAACTACAGATATTGCAATAAACTCTTATTACTTTATCTAAGTGGGACTTAACCATGTGTATACAACATTTTTGACATTTCCATGTCTGTACCATCTTGCATCTGAATTTAAACTGAGTCTGCTCCATTTTACTTAGATAGAATATTTTTACATGACTTTGTCCCCTTTAGTTAAAGCACAAAGTAAAATAGTTGATAATAGTAATGGTTAAAGTGAGAAATAGTATCAACATGAAATAAAGTTTCTCAATATCAACAATCTACATGATAAAAGTATACCAATCAGCCTTTTAAACTTACCAATTCCGTCGAGATCTTCCAATTTGATGGGAACTGGTTGAATTATTCTACCAGCATTCTGTATTGCAAGTGTTGGATCTAAGGGCTCTTGTTTGATGACACTTTCCAGTTTTGGGTCATTATAATTTATGCTGAAAAAAATAATTATTAAAAGACTTTGTAAATCATTTAACATTCTGAGACCCAGAAGCAGTGGTTTTGTTTTGAATTTGGAACCTTTAGTAACACAATAAAGGTTCATAATAGATTGTGGAATATGTACAAAAAATACAGGGTCTTAGGAAGTTGAAACTACATTAATTTGATATTATTTTAGAACACAACTTACTGTGTTGTATCAGAGTATTTAGGATCAACAATTTCTTGCTTTATTTCAACATTATCACATAACTTTTTAGAATGTTTGGCACCCTTTGGCTCTGCAAAGGAACTCTCGGAATCTGACTCCTCTTGTTCACACTTTATTTTAATATTTGGTAACAAAGGTTTATGTTCAACATCTTCTTCCTTTCTCTTATTCGCTTTGGCATCAGATTTCACTTGTCTCTGACTTGGCTCTTTCTTAGGCCCCCTTTTCACTTTCTGTGCGGATGTTTCTGATTTTTGACCCCCAAACATGAGTTTTTTTGTACCATTTACAAGTGCAACTCTCTGCTTTATATCTTCTAAAGTTAAACCAGTTGTATTTAGTTCTGGATGGTTCTGAAATATACGATTTTATTTAATTAAAAACTTTCAAAGCACCTATTGAGATTTCCGTAATTTTGTATTCGCATTTTCATACAGGCAAATTATAATAGTTACCTCTCTATATTGTCTTCGAGCTCTATGAGCTGCTAATACATTCTTTAGACAATCCAGGGAGGTGGGATGTGATGATTCTGTGCCTCCAAGAGTACCGGAAACATTGCTGTCCTGGTTCTGATAATGCATGTAGAATAAAAAACCATTCATTAAATATGAAACCATATTAAACAAGCTACAATTGTCCTCTTCAACTTTATTGTAAAGTGAAACCAAGTACAAAGAGTGATTTTTCTACCAATATGTAATTTGGGATGCCAAATTGGGGGAACGAAACACCTACTTGTCCATTTTTTTCTTTTACCTACATAAGCTACATGCATGCCCAGTTGCATGCTTTCTTCTGGATAGGAATATTGAAGTTTGTCAGAGAAATGAGCCTTAAGGCTTGGTTAAACACACGGCGAGACGCAGCGCGGCGCGACCGCGGCGGCTTTAAGTACATGTTAACAGGTTAGCGACGTCAAACAGACTGCGTCCCGCCGGCATCGCGCCCCGCGCCGCGCGGCCCCTTGCGTCCACGCGGCGCGGGCGCAGCGCTGCGCGGCACGGACGCGGCGGCACGCTGCGCCACGCTTGGTCACATCAGTCGGACGTTAGGCAGCGCGCGGTGCGTAGCAATATATTTGTTATTCCGATTGTGATTACGGATATAGAAAAATTAATTAATGTTTTGTTTCGTTATGAATGGTTGCAAAATATTATGAAGCTCTTCAAAGCCGCCTTTGGACATGCGGAAGTATAAATATTATTATAGAACATTATAGAACATTATTACACAAATTGACTAAGTCCCACAGTAAGCTCAATAAGGCTTGTGTTGAGGGTACTTAGACAACGATATAATATATATAATATATAAATACTTAAATACATAGAAAACACTCATGACTCAGGAACAAATATCCATGCTCATCACACGAATAAATGCCCTTACCAGGATTTGAACCCGGAACCATCGGCTTTGTAGGCAGGGTCACTATCCACTAGGCTAAACTGGTCGTCAAGTATGAAAAGAACTTTTCTTCATCAGATTGTAACTCCCGGCACAATCTATTATATTCTCCATATTCCAATCTTTTAGTATTAATTGGACGAACCCACTTTCTTGTACGCTTTCTAGAAGTGACCGCCAGAAACAAAAAAGCGCCCTCAATGTCAGAGTCGTCCGATTCACTCGACATTTTATATAGTGGTAGCGTCACTTCGAACAACAAGCAAAATTCGAAAGAAATGAGCGGAGTGACCCTCCCTGCGCGCATGCTGAATCCGGGCGCGAATCACGCCCGCATCGCGCCGCGCTCACGCCGCGTTCGCGCGCGCGATGGGGGCGTATTGAGAGCGCGAGGCCGCGATCCTGAGCGCGCCCTGTTTGAACAGGCATCGCGTCGGCATCACGCGGCACTACGGCACGCTATGTGTTTGGCCAAGCCTTACTACATAAAAACTTAAAAAATCAATCACCATTTTCCAAGATTACAAACTAGGTTAGCAATGTAAAACAAAAATATAGGGAAGGAAAATGTTGTTTTAGATCATTCTTTTAAGATTGTAGGGTTTTGGTTTTTGATGGCTAGAAGAGGATGTGTCAATGTAGTAAACTAGAGTTTCCATTATATCCTGGAATCATCATACTACTACATATGGGGTACAGTAATCTAAAAATTTTGTAATTATTATTTTTCATAGTGTTCAATAGGTCAGTTAAAGTACATTTGTGTACCTGACTAGCATGAATGTGTTTGCGCTTTTTATTTGACGGCTCCGGTGGTCCCTCAGGATAGTTATCATCGTCAGATTCATCGCCACCCACTTCACTGCGGATAGCTGCCAATTCCTCAAAATACCTCTGCCTAGCTCGTAAGTACAGAGGTTTATAAGTGTTTTTGGAGGAATGTTTTTGTGGCAGGAGAGGTAGGCGAGGAGTGGGACCAGGGGGAGCGGCCTTGGCTGCAGCCAGTAACCTTTCCCGGGATATCAACACTTCTGGCATGAGTTTAGCATAGTAGGATTTTATCTGAAAAATAAAATGAGAATATATGACACTAGTATTGACCTTAACTTGATAGGCTCCCAGTGCCACATGAAAAAAAATGTGACCTTAAATTATGACCATTTGTAACATAAGGTATGTTATTATTATTATTATGTTGTATATGTTTACCTTGTGCTTCTGTTGCTTAGCTCTTGCTTTTTGCAAAAATTTCCTCATCTTAGCTATGTCTGGCCTGTAGTTGCCCTGTTTCAAATTACTGTAAAACACTTCTAGTGGTGATGTGAAATGAAATGGTTCATGATCAAACAGCATTTTTAAGGTTTTTTCTCTTTCTTCTTCATCATTTTGTACAAATTTAGGCAAATATTTCATGAGCTGCTCCTTATGTGTATCTTCTAAGGCTTCCCAAGTCTTAAAGGAGAAGAATTCTTTGAAGAGTCCATAGTTCTCACAAAGCTCCTGCGGCAGCTCGAGGCTCTGGCCCAGCAAGCGCACGGGCTCCGTGAGGTCCTCGTCAGGCTCGGAGCTGCCGCTCCCGCTCCCACTGCAACTTTCCGAGGAGCTGCTACTCTCGCCACTATAACTCTGTTCACTCTCCATCTTCTCCATCGGAAACCCACTAAACGACCACCGCCTACTCCCGTTGTGAACGAAATACCTTTCTCACTCGCGATAATGACTATTTTCCGCACACTTCATTGAATTATCGCGTTGTTTTGCCAATGTTTACGAAATACCGAAAACAACGGTACACAGAAAAGTCGAATAAAAAGCCATGAAGATATTTTGAGCGGTCGTCAAATCTCATCTAAAATAAAATAGAACGCACACGCCAAATCGTAATGTTTCATACATACTATGCGCCAGAACGGCACATTACGATGAGAAAATAGCTTGACAGCCAAGTACAGCGACATTTTGCTCGTGTTCGTAGAGATTTTTAAAAGATAGGACATTTGTTTATGGATTTTATACATGGCAACACCTACCCACCATAGGCTATCATTTATTTTTGTTTTATCGCTGAAGCTAAAGTAAATTTTGAACAGTTTTGTTTGAATAAAATATAAATAATTATTATTTCACATACGATTCGTCCCAATGATAATAATGTATGATTCATTTTTTGATATAAATATTGAGTACAATTCACTAAACATGGCTTTATGTGCTGTTCCTTGGTCCGTTCTAATTGGATGAGTGTAAAAACCACAAGTTTGCTCGCGGCGGTGGTGGTTGTCGAAAGATTTTGACGTAAATTATTCGTGTAGTAAATATGGCTGACGAACTCAATGTTGACAGTCTAATTCACAGGCTTTTAGAAGGTAAAGATTCATTTTATTGTTTATTATGGTGTACATTTTAGTAATAAGACTAAAACTTTAACATTCAAAATAACATATCAATGTTCTCGTGCTGTTTGTTGCGTAATTATCACAAGTATGTAGGTATAGAAACGTCAAACTCATAAATAAATCGATTATCCTCAATTCTTATCTGATTCCACTTTTGATGATCGTTTGTCAAAGATGCTGACGGCTTATTTCATTGTCGCAAAGGGATGTTCTTATAGAATAACAATCCGATAACCCAGCATCACTTGTACTTTTGATTATTGCTGATGTCAAATTATATGGAACACTTCCTAGGGCTTATTGTTATGCTTTGTTCGCATTGTATGTTACTTTACTTGATTTAAACATGTTTATTTCACTTTATTATGCTGCTTTTTGATGGGTTACAACAGTATTCAGAGTGCAACAGGAAACAGCAAGGCGGAAAGGGAAATTCAAAGACATCTTTTCATCAGAATGTATGGTTATCTGCATAGTTCTTGGCCACAGTATTGCGCTAGATATGTTTGATTGATTTTATTCTTGCGTTTGTATGACCTGACAAGTGACTTGTTCCCATACAAAGACATTTTATGTTTCAGTTCTTTCTTTGCAATTTAATCTAGATTCCAATCAGGCTAAAAATAACCCATTCTATGAACCAAGTAATAACGTATGTATCACGTGGGTTGTAAGTGTGTACTGCCACAGACTTCTGAATGTTGCCTTGTTCTTGGCTACAAGTTTGGTGCCAATTATGTCCTTGGCGCTGTTGGTACACTATATATGTACCAAATTAAACCGGTAACATAAGTGATTATTAGTAAGGGCATACAAACTATGATTTTTCTTTATAATTTCAATTACTTTAGCATGTGCTTACAACAGTGGTAATGTGTAATGCTTTGATGAAACCCAAGTGTATGTCCGTTAAGTATTTTTCAAATATGTTAAGCATTCTATACCTAGAGTGCTGATAATAGCATGCATTGTAACTATGAATATTAATTATTTGTGTATGAATAGTTGAAGGTCTTGCCTGTAAATGCCTATTGTTGTAAAATTGTCTTCTGGCTACACTATAATATGTATATGGTAATTCAGCCTGTATTGTAATCTTCACTATTGTTGAGTCTATCATTGATATCTTGAAACTGTTATCTGTCATATCATTCATTGCTTCATCTTATTGACCATTAGTATCAAAATAGGTTGATCATAATCTACTTTCTCAAGTTCATAATGAAACATTTCAAGTGCATTGAAACATTAATTGTGGGACTAACAAATTACACAAGTTGTATGTAGCCAATTAAATGCCAGCCGTTGTGGCAGGCTTCTTTGTAATCCAGTTAACACCTGTTGTGTAATGTTGTCACAGTTCGAGGATGCAGGCCTGGGAAGACGGTTCAGATGTCCGAGTCGGAGGTGCGTGGGCTGTGCACCAAGTCTCGGGAAATATTTCTGCAACAGCCAATACTACTGGAATTGGAGGCACCACTAAAAATTTGTGGTAAGGATTAGCAATTTGTACTTTAAGCTTTTATAAGGCAGAGTGAATAATTTTCCCACCTGAATTTGAACTTTAATTTTTAGTGATAGGGTTTAATATTATAATAATTCCTGATACCGTTATGCCATATAAAGGGTTAATAATATCAAGGTCTGTTCAAAGTTTATTATATTACACACTTTTTGTTCCTAATACATAATTAACAATTATGAATAAATTTTAATTGTTTTATATATTGAATATTATTATTATTTATTTGTGTAGTTTTATTATTATTTGTTTATTGTTATTATTTATTTATTTAGTTTATAAGTAAGGTTAGCATTTTTTTTATTCATTTAATTTTTTTTTTCTCTGCATCAATTCTAAGTATCTCTGTTGAGCCCTATGGTTGACTGGTAGAGAATGCCATTTGGCATTAAGTCCGCCATTTGTACATTGTTGTATATATTTTGTGCAATTAAATTAATTAATAAATATTGGCCCTTGACTTAATTGATCAAATAATAACTTGTTATTTTTTGTGTATGGCAATTTCTTCTACATAATTATACATTAATTCACTTGTATATAGTTCTATTTATTGTTTTAGTTGAAATTTAGAAAGATTTGTAGTAAGTATAGCTAAAAGAACAGACATAGAGTTAATTGATTTTGTATTAATTAGGAGTTTTCAAAGCATTTTAAATATAACTAGGCTGGTCATGGAGGTCATATTTTCAAGTCGTTATAAAATAGTCCAAGTGCCCTTGTCAATTAGAATGAAAATGCATGACTGCATACATAACACAAGGTCGATGGATTAGAAGGCTGAGAAAGGAGGCTTTCTTTACGCTTCCGCGGACCTCGTGCATGAACTGTGGAATCAGTTGTGTGTGTTTGGTGTGTACGCAAATTGCGCTGGCAATACGAACACGATTAATGTTAGGACACAACACAAATACCTAATATATGCAGGACATAAAAATCGAATGTGCTAGATAGTCTTACATTGACACCATCTTAATCATGTTATCCATTCTACATTACAGTACTGAAGTCGGCCAAAATAGATTTTACACCTGTTCTCTAACAGTTTGCATCTGGTCTGCACCTTTCTTAAAAACAACTTTAAAGAGCATAAATTAAGACTTTGTTTATATATAGATGCTTGCTAGCGCTCTTGAAGGCTAGTAGAGTAAACAAAGCTATTTGACTAGATTATTATTTGCTATTTTTAGCATATTTTAGTATTAAATCATTTTACACAAACTTCTATAGACCTAGATATACAGACCACGCAAAAACACCTGCTTCGAGAGCCAACGTTTTGGTTTTGATACAAATACCTGTATATCATCTATTAAGTACATGTCTGTGAAGACTTCATAGGTAGTCTTTGATTGAGTTGGTATTTAGGTGGTATTATTTAGAAGTGGAAAAACGTTTTCTCTTTTTGTATGGACGATCATGTGGTATACTTCACTTTTAATCAGGTTATAATATTAACTGAAAATTGTTGAGCATTAGACTTTTCGTTCGTCGCTACATCGCGCACATTATCAAGGAGCAGTACTGACAAATCCGCTACTTTTTTTTAATACTACGTCGGTGGCAAACAAGCATACGGCCCGCCTGATGGTAAGCAGTCTCCGTAGCCTATGTACGCCTGCAACTCCAGAGGAGTTACATGCGCGTTGCCGACCCCCCCAACCCTCGTTGAGCTCCTAGTATACTTGGCGCTAGATGTCAACTAACAAAATAATAAGCGTTTTGGTAAGAAAACTGATGTATGGAGTGAGCACTCTAATATGCTTATTTATTTATCTATGACTCAACTGATGACTGTAGCACAAAGTTATTTAGCGCGGAATTTAACGTCAATGATAAAGTAAAAGACTAACGAGTGGAGTTTGTGCATGTTTTAGACGTACCTTTGTGTGTTTTTTTTGTCGGATTTATACTTAACAGCAGCACTCATCTGTACATGTATCTGTGTTTTGAATTAAAACACATTATTCCCACTAGTTACCACCAAATTGTTACCAGGGAAAAAAAATCCCAGTAGTACCAGTTTGTTAAGTGGAATATGACACTTTTGAATGATTCACGCTAGACTTAAATCGACCGGGATATTAACGGGTCACGGTTTATATCCCGGTCGATTTAAGTGTAGTTTACTGGAACACTAATCGACATATCATTATTTATGAAACCAACTCGGTTTGGTGGCTACCTAACTACTGGGATTTTTTCCCCAGATGTTACCCCTGGTAATAGGTGGGAGAAAAAACCCAGTGGTAAAAACTTAATTGGTGGTAATTAATGGGAATAACCCGTTCAGATAGGTGCTTTATTTAAATATAAATCCGTCAAGAAAGTATACACATAGGGACATTAGGAACACCTCTTGTAGGAACTTTGTTGACTATATGCACGTCCACATGAAGGTGACTGGTGGCTACTGGCCAAATTAGTTATCTAACTCACAAATAATGCCAATGGTGAATGAATGCCCGCGAAATTTTAAATGTTTGTCATTGCGCCTGCTGTCATCGCCTTTCATTCCCTGACACGCAATAGCCAAATACGTAATTGTATTATAATAATGTAAGTGCTAAGTTATAGGTAAGAAAATATCATATACATAAGAAGGCAAGTAGAGTCAGACCAAGCTAAGTTGGCGACGATTTTGATAACCCATCCTGTGCAAGTGTTAATTAAACTTCATAATGTCATAGAACTTTGACGTTTAAAATAGCACTTGCACTGCCTACGCTATCAAAATCGCTGCCAACTTATCTTGGTCTGACTCTAGAAGTGTATTGATTAGATAGTGCACTAACCAGCCAAATCAGACCGGCTAGCCTGACATGCGTTCTCGCCTGCGACTCCATACTCTACTTGAAGTCGCACTAGATGTATGGAGTCGCGGGTGAAAACGCTAATCATGCTAGCCGGTCAGGCGACCCTTTATGAAACGTCAAGAATGATATCTTAGGATGAGAAATAAAGACCGTGATATCACAATAAATTCATCTCCTTTTTAAAGTTTTTGTTGATTTCAAAACAATTTTAAGCATAGAAACACGTTTATGCTGATTTTATCTGTGTAATATTTCATGACTGATTTGAAACTATTTTTCTAAGGTAAGAACCATATTCTAATTATTCTAACTTTTTTAGGTGATATTCATGGCCAGTACACAGATTTACTACGTCTGTTCGAATACGGGGGCTTCCCGCCCGAGGCCAACTATCTCTTTCTCGGCGACTACGTAGACCGCGGCAAGCAGTCGCTGGAAACTATTTGCCTCCTGCTCGCGTACAAGATCAAATATCCAGAGAACTTCTTCCTTTTGCGAGGCAACCATGAGTGCGCTAGTATAAACCGCATTTACGGTAAGTGTTAAAGAGAAGTCACGTTGTCTGACCCGATGTTCGGATGGCCTTTGGAGAAAAACAGTGGCGAGAAAAAGCTATATAGCATCAAGTGCTTTTATTTTTGCATTAACGCTTTCTTTTGAACATCAATTCAATTTGCACTTTTTTACTTTTGGTTCATTATAACAGTCGTATCCGACTTCCGATATCGGTTCGGGCAATGTGAAAATGCTCTTGCTCTGTTTATACTTACGTAGTTGTGTTCCGGAGGCATTCATAATTTACGTTACATGGTTGGCACAAAAAAAGCCTAGGAGGTTGGTCTGTGATGGTTGGTCTACAAAGTGTGACTGTGGCAAACTGGGTGGGGATGTGACAGGGTAAACAGTCGCTGGAAACATTACATGCCTCATGCTCACGTACAAATTAAAATATCCAGAGAACGTCCTTTTGCGAGGCAACCATGAATAAAACGCATTTACGGTAATTGTTACTCTTGGCGTTCTTACCGCGAACGTAGAATATAAACCTCTATCACTCGATTACTAATGCAAGTGTGATTGAGAGACAGATAACGAAATTTAGTTTTTCGATTTTTGCAGTAGGCCCTTTTTTATACCTAGTTGTGTTACGGGGTCATCTATAATTTATATCACAAGATTGGTCTGCAAAGTATGACGTGTTGTGACAAGAGGGAGCAGAGGTCACAAATCTCGTTAAAATTTAACCTATTGATCTCTCGGTGCGCGAATCCGGTTAGCACGCACACTGATATGACGGAAACTTTTAAAAATAACGAAACTTAAAATATCAAAATACCATTTAGGTAAATTTTCAAAATGGAATATGCTTTAATTATGAAGAAATTTTCCACATATTTTCAAGAAATGTCCCAGTTTTTTGGATTCACTGGTAAGTGTAATCATGATTATATTATTATGTTTACGAAGAAACATGATTTAATAGAACAGATAAATAATTGAAGACCCAATGTCAATTGAAGTTCAAACTATAACCTTTTTATGGCTTCTACCTTAGTATAAATGTCTACTTCGTATATAGTGTATTTTACCTTTATACAGAGGTACACACGATTAAGTCACCGCTACTTCGGGTAATTCCGAAAATTGATCATACTTCCATCATATCAGTCTACAAGGCTCATCTAGGCACTAAAAGCATTTTCTATAGAGTTTGGGGTAGAAGGTTTTGATCCTAAATAAATTATTAATAAAAATAAAACTTAAAAAAGTATAGTAATTTCAACGGGAGCCCTGCTTGGGTCATTTTCTCGCCTAGCACCTGGAAGAATACCAGTCCTTGGGCATTCTTTATCTACATATAGGTTATATATAAGACAGTGCAGGCGTGTACGGCGTAGGAGATGTTTTTCTTAGCCAATTGTGTAATGAATGCACACGCAGTTTTGACAGTGTCAGCTTTGTTTAGGTGTACTAGATGATTGTACACCTAAACGCATACGCAGGTGTACGCATGGAATCCATCGTTTGAATGATAAGTGGAGCGGCAATTCTTATATTCCACAATTTAAATCAAATTGCAAGAATATTATGTTATGTTTAGACTGATTTTTTTAAATTCTTCATTTTATTGTATTGAATGTGCAAGAAGTTGTATAATGTAAATGGGCCTTTAAACTTATTTTGAAAGACATCAAATGATGAGCTTATTTTACGTGCAAGGACATGAGGGGTAACTGCTGCTCCCATATGATTTCTTTCAAGAACTGTACCGTCACAGAATAGATATTGCATATCGAATTTTCACTGTCTAACAAAACTGTTCCTATTTGTCCCCGCCTCATGTATGGCGACGGTCACATGGGACAAAATGGGAATGCACCAACAAAACCGATGTTTGTCAGTGCCCACTGATAATTTAGTCCCTATATACATGACACGTTTTCTTGCTCTCGATCGAGTCGTCAGCCGAGCGCGTCGTAAATTGAGGCACCAGTAGCACAAATAAGACACTAGAGCGTTCGGGCTTTCTCGGCTCCGTTCGGCTCATCATTGCTCCGAGCAATTATTAGGGTGCCTTTCGTCCAGAGATGTGCTATGCTGTTTTGATACATTTGAAACGCAGCTCCAGGTACAGCTACGTTTCAAATGTATGAAAACATAGCATAGCACATCTCTGGTCGAAAGGCACCCTTATCGTTGGCACAACTTGACGTCCCTTTGCGTGCACAACCACAGAATTTTGACAACCCTAAATAACAGAAAGGGATAGCGCCATACATTAGAAAGAGACAGCATGATTCGTCCCTGAATCGCTGTTAAATTTCGGTTTTGTAGGATGTACCATTTCTGTACGGTTACTAGTACGAGTAGGTAGTTGTCATTGTGCTTTTTACACCGCAGGTTTCTACGACGAGTGCAAACGCCGGTACAACATAAAGTTATGGAAGACGTTCACCGACTGCTTCAACTGCCTGCCCATCGCGGCCATCATCGACGAGAAGATATTCTGTTGTCACGGAGGCCTGTCGCCGGATCTGCAGGGCATGGAGCAGATTAGGAGGATAATGAGACCTACTGACGTTCCTGATACAGGTCAATATTAATAGTTTTATGTTACATAAAACCATTTCGTTTTTCTTGAGCTCAGGTTTAAAATTTGCTAGTCAAAAAACTACCTCAAGTTAGATTCAAATATTGAATCTCTGTTTCGACATGTCCGTGAGACTCATAAATATAATGCTCTTAACTTCTTACTTTAACAACATTACATAACATTACAGAACATTAGCCCGGGTATTTTTTTGTAAATAAAAAAAGAAGCCTTTTTTGTGTTTTTACACTTATTACTATTTTTTATGTAGGTATGATGTAGATATTTAAGAATGTTCTTATGCGCTCTATAGCATCGAGTCAATTGATTGGGTAAAGTAAAACAATTCAATACAAATTATACCACTAACTCGTGACGAGATTTGATAATTATTTTTTCCAACAGGTCTGCTTTGTGATTTGCTGTGGTCAGATCCAGACAAGGACGTCCAAGGATGGGGTGAAAATGATCGCGGTGTGTCATTCACATTCGGCCCTGATGTTGTCAGCAAATTTCTCAATAGACATGACTTGGATCTAATTTGTCGAGCCCATCAGGTAATACGATCTTCACATTGGATGAGGATCCGCAGGCCGCAGTGTACGAGCGAGATATCGCTATATGCGTAGATAGTGCTTTCTCGCTCACACACCATAGCGGCGTGCGGAACCGCATCAGTGTGATAAGCACATAATTCTTCGTTTCAATAAGTTATATGAACGCCCTCTCTAGAGTCTGTGCGAAAAGAGAAAGAGTCGTGGAATTTGGGGCCCAATACATTCCACGACTCTTCTTTTTCCGCACAGACTCTAGTACCTAAGCAGTATCAAAACCCAACTTTTTTCTAATTCGTAGTAACGGTTTTCAGGTAGTAGAAGATGGTTACGAATTCTTTGCGAAAAGGCAGCTTGTCACGCTATTTTCCGCCCCCAATTACTGTGGCGAGTTTGACAATGCCGGTGGCATGATGTCCGTTGACGAGACACTCATGTGCTCGTTCCAGGTTGGTATTCTTGCTGTCTGGTGCGGCAAGTGCACTCCATCGGTGCCTCTACCCTTACCTACCTCTTATCTATCTTCGTTTATCTGTCCGTATTTATAAAGGTAGAGACAATCGTCCAGGAGAAACTTACCCTACCAGACTTAACATTGTCGATTATTTATTTTTGCTTTTTTAAGTAACTAACCCCAACAATCCCTTCATAGATATTGAAACCGTCTGAGAAGAAGACTATAAAAAAGGAACACTAACTTTCAATTGATGTTTTTTTACTAACAAGAAACTAACATTGAACATCTCTTCGTAAATTCGAAAATGTATGAGAAGTCGGATTAAAGTGGATTGCTTATATTCAATTGCTGACTTTTTTTTCAACCAAGCGACTAATGATGAAAATCCCTTCATAGATATTGAAACCATCTGAGAAAAAGGCGAAATATCAATACAATGGTATCAACAGTGGCAGGCCCGCCACGCCACAGCGGTCGCCGCCGAAAAAGAAATAACTGACGTTTGGGATCCAGTGTGCTGCACAGTGAGACGGATGCTACAAAATATTTGATTATATCATGTATTATAATTATTGTTTAGTGCGGTCACTGGACAGAGCCGAGTATGTCATGGATTGTTAAAATTATTTATCAATTTGCTTGTGCCTTCTTATTTTTAATTTTTATTATTAATGTGAGTGATATTAATTTATGAATTTAGTTCTACAGAGATTTCGTGGATGAGCAAGCATGATCTATTCGGCGATGCCTCGTGACTTCTTTTTTTTCGATCCCCGGTTCGACACAATGTTTGAGATCGGATTGTCCCTTATTGTGTTGTTGACATGTTGGTGCCCTAGTTAAATTGTTTTGTTGATTTTAAAGAGTTTCAAGTGGCAAGTAATTCTAAAGAAGCGGGCATTGGACTAGAAAATCGTAGTTACATTTTCACATTACATGTTTATTGAGTTGTAGTGGATCGAAAGCACATTCGCTTTGTTTATTCTGTAACTAATGTGCCTATAAATGTAAAGTATATTATTATAGGTCTCGTATAAGTGACGATAATAGTTGTTTCGAAAAGATATTATTTAAATTTGTTTATATTTAAAAAGGTCGTCCCTTAGATTATATTCTATTTCTGGTTTGACTTGAAGTATACATTTTGTTGCTTATAAAGCCAGTTGGGAAAGGAATGCTAGCTCATTGCTATCACTACGGCGGGGAGAGTAGTCCCAGTGAAATTAATGATATTTTGCACTCAGTATTACTCTTACAAAATAAGTAGATAATCTAAAATTTGTTTTGTTGTACAAATTGGCATTGATCTCCTAATTGAGGCTTTTCCCTTCACAGCTTACAGTATAAACCAATATCAGTTGAGTTGAGGTGATAAAGCAGTGTGTAGTCCTCGCAACAATAGTGCAATTGCTATATTATAACATAAAATTATATGCAAAATTTGCATTGTACAATTATATTTTTTAGCTACGTTAACAATATCAAATAATTTTCATTAATAAATATTGCTATTATAAATAATAAGCTTATTTTGTTTTATTTTCAGTTAGTTTTGCATTTAAGATAACATTTTCATTTTGTAACATTGTAGATTAATGAATGGTGTATGAACTTTTTATGTACTCTTCTTTCAAAGTATATTTTTCTCAATCATTATTATTCACTGGAAGCTTTTCTTTATCAATTTAATATTACTATAAAATTCAACTAAGCTTAGTCCTCATTTTGTGTATTCTCTAAGTAGTTGGTGGATAAACATTCACTCCAAGATTACACCTGTGTTAACTAATCAGTGTAATGTTTTTTTTTTTTATCTATTTTCATCTACATCTTAGCAAAAGTATTACTTAGATTCTGAAGTGAGTTGAATAAATACACTTATTATTAAAATTCACTGTACTTTTTCTCAGGTGTGTACAATTTTCTGAAATATAAATTTTATTCCATTAAAATGGTCATGCATTTTCAATTCCCTCGTCATGTTCCACATCAGCCCAGTTTATCTCAAGATCTGACTTGGTGGGCATAATTATTTTAATTCGCTGCTCATGGCTCTCAAGTCGTTCACTGATTTTAGAAACAGTGCTTTCGTTTTTCTTCTGATATTTGGCAACATCCATTTTCAATGCTTTGATGTATCCTCGCTTGGCAGAAAGAATCCTTTTTAGTCTGCCGACTCTGGCTTCATAATCTTTTGCTAGACCCTCCAGCATTTTCTTTTGTTTCCGTAAGTTTGCAACATCATGAGCTTTCAATTGGCTTTTGACATCACCCAGCTGAGGCCTCCTGTAATAATGAGATGAAATATGTAGAACTGAGATATGAAGGAAGTTAGTATTCTATTAAACTTTTTGATGCCAACAATGGATATATCCTAACCGCAGGTCCAATGTAAAGACGAATTTATCCTTTACAGACCACAGCAGGGCTAATATGGTCGTCTCTTTATCATTTGTCACCATGCCTGTCACTTTCTAACAAGTATGTAAGCGCGAAAGTGACAGCATAGTGACAAGTGATAAAAATGGAACCATGGTAGCATCACAGAACCCCCTACCTACCACCTACCTACCTACTTGACCAGTTTTGACACTTAGGTGACGTGGCGTCCAAGTAACAGCTTTTATTTTGACACAGTCTTGAAAAGGTTAACCCATTAGCACCCATTTTACACCCGGGTTAAGGCATTTAATCCAAGTTTCTAATACCTAACAGCATTAGAAAAATAATGGGGTAATGTCAATTTCAATTAATTAAAATAAGAAGAAAACACAAGTGTTGTTAAATTAAGAACCAATTTTGTATATCACTACTAATATTAAAATGTGGAAGCAGCGGTCTATCAAGTGTTAACCACTAGATCAGTTTAGATGAAATTTGGTACTGTGGTAGATTGAGTTCAGAGGTAGGACATAGGATAGTTTTGGTTAGGGATATCATAATGCCATTATTTTATGCAGACTCTGTCTCGGGCAGAAGCTAGTGACTAATAAGATTGAACAATATAGCCAGATTTCCGGCTAGTTAAATAGCTTTAAGTTTTTTACTCTGCAAATACTAGCATTAGCTTGATCTCTATCTCTTCACTACAAATTACATTACATGCATGCTACAGTCAAGTTCATAAATATATTTTTTTTACCTTACATCTTACCAAAGTTGTGTGACTACATTACCACATCCATACATTGTATATGTATTACAAAAACAATCATTCAGTACATATTTATATGAAAAATAGGATTATGAATCTTACCATAATTTTGTGTTTGAATCTATGTGACTATATTTTGCTTTCTGTTTCTGTAAGATTTCCATCTTCTGTGGTAAGTTTTCTGAGGCCCACATAGCATTCATTTCCTGTATCATTTCATCAAGAATTCCTTGTTTTAAACAGTTGAACATTGGCACCCATTTTACTCGCTTCATTTTTGCTTTGGGCACTGTTTCAAGAAACTCCTCATCGCTGTAAAGATAAAGCATGATTATGACGACGCCCTTACAGGTTGTTTACCAAATTCCAAGTTAGAAGAAAAGGCTTTTTGTCCAACTTACCTCACATGATTTACAATATTACTGAATTCCTTTAGAATTACAAGATTATCAAACATTACATCTGATTTGTTCATTGATTCGTTTACGTGTTGATCATCCATTTTTAGTATTTACACACAACACAAATAGCAGTTTGTTTGATAGTTTGATTTGATTTGAAACATCAAATCAACGAACACTTTTGACAGATGAGCGCGTCGCGACATTTTGAATTTCGATGTTGCCTTACTTTTTATCAATAATAGTTGCAAATTCAACTGAATCCCTTGAGATAAAGCCAGATTTACATGCATTCCGAGGCTTGTCTTCGTTTCTACTGACGGAAATGGCCTGACAGACTATATATAATTTGGCCCAGGATTGTCTCATTTCAAAAATAGAGAGAATCATACTGTCTGTCTTACGCTAGTACTAGCACCAAAAGATAGGTAAGAAAGGGATGAGTATAATTTTCCTGGTTCTTACTGACTGACAAGTTGTGTTTGCCAGACTATAATTGAAGTGGATATAATAAGAATTACGGAAGGTGGAGAATTAATTCCACACTCCATAATAATAATAATATGAACTATTTCGCGCCATAGACAGGTTGTGATATAAATAAAATCTTCGTCTTTCTCTCCTCCTTTTTTATAACATAAAATTGATGAATTTTCAATGTTTCACGGTGTAAATTATGCTCAAACACACCCACCTTGTCGATAGAAGGCGCGAAATTCAAATTTTCTATGGAAAGACAAATCTTATGGTGTGCCAGAGTATCAGCCCGATTCGAAGAATGAGATACGATAACGATAAGTTTTGGTTTATATAAGTTCTGATTTAGATATGTCGTATAATTGACAGAAGCAGCTTGATTCGGGCCACTTTCACGTTAGAAATATCGTAGATAGATCTTATTGGGATCACAGCGGAATCGAAATAAACCTCAATTTTGACATTTCGTTTAGCTATCGATCTTTTAAAGATCTTAAACGTGTCTTAATCATTCTTCAAATTGGGCCGTATATCATCTTTTTGCCAGAGAAAATCAGAATCTCTATGGTTACCTAGTTAGTGAACCGTGTGTACAGTGCCTAAACGTCGTTCTCATCTATTTTATTAGTTCCAAGAATATCCGCTGCATGCCGCTACACTTCTCTACATAAAGTGGCCCGAAATAGATCCAAGATGGCGCTAGTAGTAACGGCTTTACCGGTTTCTGTGTCTTCGCCTCGAGACTCGTACTAGCTAGTGGCTAGAGGCCTCTTTCAAATTAAAATTTTCTTTTCAAGAATTAACGATGGCATCTGACTCATCTGGGCAATACCCCTACTCTGTTAATATGAGGTAGACTTTTTAAATCCACCAGTCCAAGATTGCTGGGCTATAACCGCAAAAATCGCAATTGACGAACTTCGATTTTCGCGGTTATAGCACTGATCTCTATCTAAAACCCGACCAGAAATATATGATAATTGTTAATTAAGAGGGAGCTGTATTCTCATGTATAGGGTGACAGTTCAGTTTAGTATGAAAAATTTAGTTCAAATGAAATTCCGCAATATGACGGGTGATCATATATTACTGATCCGGCTTTACTAAAGAGCGGCAATCCGAGTCTCGCGAGCGGTAGGTATGTGGCTCTCGTTGGACCTGCAATTGCGACTCTTTGGACCATTGTTTGTACCTGCAATTGCGGTTTAAAGATTTGCGGTTAGATTTTTTACACTGGTTGATCCTGACCTTTTTTCCAAAAGTTTGTCAACCCATTACTAAGCCCCTGAGCGCTTATCGGGAAACACGAAAATCTAAGTTTCGTCATCTACCGAGAGCCGAACATATAGAGATAGAGAGGTAGATAACGAAATTTCGATCTTCGTTTTTCGCGCTAGACCCTGGTCTATACTTTAATCACATTGGCATTGGTCTTAAATAATCAATCTGTATCTCTGAGTACAAGATGCCACCAAGTATTTGATCAACCTCTTTAACACAATAAACGAGTCACAGCGAGATAGCACACATCGTGCAAGTGTTATTTTAAACGTCAAACTTCTATTAAATAATGACGTATAAATAACACTTGCACTTGCGTGTGCTATTAAAATCGTTGCAGACTTGTAATGGTCGGACTCTTGTACTACGAGCCAACGAACGCACGCTTAAGCTGCGAGCGCTTCTGTCCTGGGGCGCCCTCGTACTGATAAGGCCGGGCTTCGTGGGGCTACCCACGCTGCGAGTTCTGTGGTGCCAGGCTCCTTTGGTACACTTATACAAATATAGTCGGGCAAACTTCAATGAACAGTGCACGGCGCCTTCGACGCCCTTACACAAAAAAAAAACAGAAAAATCCTGACGTGATGCGCGCGCTTTAGTGCTTGAAGCGCCTTTGACCCTTGGACTGATAAGCTTGACATACGAGGCGCGCTGCGTGCAGGCCAGTGTCGGGCGCCTACGGCGTTCTCATACTAAAAGAGGCAGGCGAAGGCAGACGTAAAGTCCTGGGCACCAAAGGCGCCCTCAGTAGGTCCCTAATATAGTCGGGCGACGACAGGTTCCTGGCGCCTGACGAAGATTTTTTTTGTAGTCGGTTTTTAGTTATGTTAAGCCTATCGTGAGCTTTACAGTTTGCTGAGCCAATTTAAAAATCGTGTGATGTATGGAACCCTTAGAACGCGAGTCCGACTCGCACTTGGCTGGTCTTTTTTCCATAACTACTATTCCACTGTAATAGAAGCAAACAAAACGGCTCCTGCAACGGCGTAGCGCTCGAACTTTTTGCGACGAACATCGTACGATGTTTAACTTACACCCTACGATACAAAACGATACAACGTTGTTAACCTGCGTTCCTATTCTCATCGAAACAACTTACCCCCGGCAATTTTAGCCTCATCCTCCTACTTAATCTTTACGAAGAAATAGTCTATAATCGAGGAATAAATATTCATGCCGTCTATTAAGTCCTGGACTTTTATAGATTAATACTAAAATAGCAGCAACGGGTGTCGGATTCGATACGGTCTAGAGAATAATTACGGCTTGCCTAATTTTTGGAGAACTTAAAGCTAAGAACTTTTCCAGAGCCATATAGGCTGGTACATAATGAAATACATACCAATCAAAATCATAACTCCCCTTTGACCCCTTTTACTTAGCTGTAATCAGTTAGAAAATAAATATATGTACTATAAGCCCGAAAAGTGCATGGCGACTTTATCAATGAATTCATTGATAAAGTCGCGCAGTAATCAATCTGTATCTCTGAGTACAAGGTGCCACCAAGTATTTGATCAACCTCTTTAACACAATAAACGAGTCACAGCGAGATAGCACACATCGTGCAAGTGTTATTTTAAACGTCAAACTTCTATTAAATAATGACGTATAAATAACACTTGCACTTGCGTGTGCTATTAAAATCGTTACAGACTTGTATTGGTCGGACTCTAGTACTACGAGCCAACGAACGCACGCTTAAGCTGCGAGCGCTTCTGTCCTGGGGCGCCCTCGTACTGATAAGGCCGGGCTTCGTGGGGCTACCCACGCTGCGAGTTCTGTGGTGCCAGGCTCCTTTGGTACACTCATACAAATATAGTCGGACAACCTTTAATGAACAGTGCACGGCGCCTTCGACGCTATTACACAAAAAAAAATCAGAAAAATCCGGACGTGGTGCGCGCGCTTTAGTGCTTGAAGCGCCTTTGACCCTTGGACTGATAAGCTTGACGTGCGAGGCGCGCTGCGTGCAGGCCAGTGTCGGGCGCCTACGGCGTTCTCATACTAAAAGAGGCAGGCGAAGGCAGATGTAAAGTCCTGGGCACCAAAGGCGCCCTCAGTAGGTCCCTAATATAGTCGGGCGACGACAGGTTCCTGGCGCCTGGCGAAGATTTTTTTTGTAGTCGGTTTTTAGTTATGTTAAGCCTATCGTGAGCTTTACAGTTTGCTGAGCCAATTTAAA
Source organism: Cydia pomonella (assembly GCF_033807575.1). Lineage (NCBI taxonomy): Eukaryota > Metazoa > Arthropoda > Insecta > Lepidoptera > Tortricidae > Cydia > Cydia pomonella. The sequence goes on along the minus strand of NC_084717.1, from coordinate 7,734,248 downwards.
AATCGTGTGATGTATGGAACCCTTAGAACGCGAGTCCGACTCGCACTTGGCCGGTTTTTTTTTACATAACTACTATTCCACTGTAATAGAAGCAAACAAAACGGCTCCTGCAACGGCATAGCGTTGGAAGTTTTTGCGACGAACATCGTACGATGTTTAACTTACACTCTACGATACAACGTTGTTAACCTGCGTTCCTATTCTCATCGAAACAACTTACCTCCGGCAATTTTAGCCTCATCCTCCTACTTAATCTTTACGAAGAAATCGTCTATAATCGAGGAATAAATATTCATGCCGTCTATTAAGTCCTGGACTTTTATAGATTAATACTAAAATAGCAGCAACGGGTGTCGGATTCGATGCGGTCTAAAGAATAATTACGGCTTGCCTAATTTTTGGAGAGCTTAGAGCTAAGAACTTTTCCAAAGCCATATAGGCTGGTACATAATGAAATACATACCAATCAAAATCATAACTCCCCTTTGACCCCTTTTACTTCGCTGTAATCAGTTAGAAAATAAATATATGTACTATAAGCCCTAAAAGTGCATGGCGACTTTATCAATGAATTCATTAATAATATCTCTATGCAATTCTGCAGCTCACTGTACGGTACAGTCTGTGGATATAGTTTATATTTCTACTCTAGCACAGAATAATATTTACAGTACATATGGGGCTACTTTATAGCACTAGTGCGAGAAGTAGCATATTATGTTACTGTGTCGAACATTTAAAGGGCCATATGTACTGTAAAACGTTGTACGATACATGTGCGAATAGGTAATTCGCAACTCGTGTCGATTTAAAACACTCCCTTCGGTCGTGTTTTAATTTATCGCCACTCGTTTCGAATTTCCTATTTTTCGCACTTGTATCGTAATGTACTATTATCAGGGTGTAGTCATGTCGGCCAAAATAGTAGTATCTGCTTATACTATCCCAATTACTATTATACTATATTACTAAAGCCATGTATAGTAAAGCACATCCGTCAGTAGAAAAGGCGCAAAATTCATATTTTCTATAGCAGTTCAACCCTTCGCGCCTATATTTTTTAAAGGCGCTTTTAGCTACCGACAAAGTTGATGTGCTAGAGTTTAGTCGGAAAGTTTATTTGAACAGCAGCCTAGATCTTATTAGATTCTGGTAAAATATCCAAATTAATTTATTACTTCTTAATATTATGCCTGATTTACATGATGCGTGGCAAGCCACGACAAGCCTCAGGGACGCAGTCATGCGTTAGAGGGAGCAAGCTATATTGCCATCTCATTCTACCGTATAGCTGCGTCCCTTGAGGCTTGTCGAGCCCTGCCACGCATGTTAACCAGGCCGATTCGAACTTTTATTCTTGCCCGTGTATCTCGCTCTTAATGGGGTTCCGATCGAAATATTTTACAGATGGCGCCAGCGTGGGATTTACCTGTCAATCCTACGAATAATGCCAAATTCTTGTTTTACTAGAGCCATCTATAAAAAGCTTTGTAAGTTACCACCCCCATTAGTCCATTACATATATTGGCTCGCGTGAAATGCACAGTAAGCCCGCGTTGCCAATCTTTAACGCTCCGTAGTAAAGCGTAGTTATCTCTCTCTATCACTCTTCTTTATTAGTGCGACAGTGACAGTTGCGTTTCATTCGTTACGGAGCGTTAACGATTGGCACGTTTGATACGCGGGCTGCCAAACATGCCAATCGTTTACGCTCTGGAAGAGTGATAAAGTAAGGTAAACATTGGCTAGGCATGCTGTCCTGATGGTGACAGGAGCGGATACGAAAGTGCGGCACGTTCCCGCACGTTCGCAACATTAACGTGTTTTTAAAAATAGGTAGGTAGTCTAAACGGTAGAATAAATAATTTAGTTTTTAAACACTTTCATTACAATTTTAGGGGAATAAAGCTTGGGAGGAAGTAAATCATATACTGCTTTTTAGTGTTTATGTAGCTTTTTTTTTAGTTTTGAAATACATAAAAATATAATTTATAATAAAAACAAGATTTGAGTAACAAATATTTTAATTTCCGCGGCAATGACTATGTTATTGCAGTCTTTGAGATCTTTAATTAAGTAAATATTTAGTTATCAATACTAAAAATTTAGTATTCCAATGCGACCATGAATATTACTTAATTATGTTGTCATATTTTCGATAACATAGTCAACTCATGAAAGATCGATTATTATGTAAATAGTTATTGTAAAAATTGTATAATGTACTCATAGGTATATTCTTAAAGTAGAAGGTTCGATGGTTAGCTCCTTAGTAAGCTGCAGCTGAAAAAAAAACATATAATCATAATGTGATTGTGTCGTAGGATCCACCGTTTTCATCAGTAATACTGTGGTACTCGTATTACTTATTTATGTTTACTTTGTAGGTAAAGTATCTAAATCCAAAATTAAACCCCCGGCCAAAGTTAGTGTAACATCATCTACTTAGTGCATTGCATACATATTTTCTTACACATGATTTTACTGAAACAGATCAGAGAGCATTCAATGAAAATTACTTCTAAATGGCTCAGTCCGTATTGGAGATAAATGAGAACAATTTATTTGTCTACAAACAAACAGCCTCACGCTTCAGAGCTCCACGTTTAATCTAAACTTTACTTTATTAAGTTCTTTCCCAACTTTAATAAGTCACTTAAAAACCTGTACTATATTCGGGTAATTTAGAATATCAGGTATTACAAAATTCACCAAAAATTCCATTATATTAAATAGAGCCCATCTTCAGAATTCCCCAACATTCAAGGAGGAAAGAATTAGGTACCCAAAATACACGACCTTAATGATGAATTGTATTACAGTGCATAAATATGTAAAATATTAAGTTTATTCTAGGTTGAACTATGTGGCTAAAATGTCTCTTTTAGTTAGATCTAAAGATGAAAATGGTGGACGAGCTTAAAGAATTTATCTAGAATACCTGTACTTGTTTGATAATGATAAGTGCATAAATAACTGCTTATTATAGGATGTAGGATGTAATCACTCCAGACATGTTTCGGCGTAGTAAGTATTTACAGTGGATAATTAACGTGAATTATTTTATGTAAATGAGATGCGAATAACAACACATTGTTTTAAATAAATGAATATTAATGGAAATCATTATTTCCATAAACACAGGTTCCATTAAAAAAAAACAGAAACTAGGAATATAGGTAGGTACTGGCGACTGATGTTGTGTGTTTATTTATCAATGATACTAAGTACAAGTTGACTTCTACTCATTCAAAATGGAAACCCTTTGTTCTTTAAGGTTTATTAGGTGCAGGAATATAGGAACAGAAGAGAATTTTAAGCAAATAAGGGCATGTATCTATAGAAATACTACTTCTAAAGAAATACTGTTGCAAGACTCCGTAATCTCATCGCCAGATACCTGATTGTACTTTATAGACTATGCATGAAGGGCATAGTGTTGCTTAGGTCACCCACGGTGAGTGCGTCAGCGACCATTAAATCTGCCATGATAAAAAAGGATTATTTTTAAAACTCAACTTCGGACAACACAATAACGAACAATAATTGATTAATTATGAACGATTCGGCATTAGCAGCCTTTTTACAGCTTCTTGGCAAGCTGCGTGATTTTGCGTATATACAGCGGGCCACTAACCTAGCGGCCTGATGGGGTGCTTGTCCCAGAGGAAGGTGCGTTTCACTGGCGACAGATAAGAGTCCCTGATGTAGGAAGGACTGCGGTCCCACCGCGCGAGGGGCTTCAGCTCCGGCCAGTCGTACCAGAAGGGGTCCCTCGTGATCGCTGAGATCGGCAGGGAGGGGCTCGGGTTGAAAATGTCCGCCCACGGCCGGCGGCGCATTCCACCGGCGGTGTACAGCGGGGCACCTACACGCCGCGGCACAACACGTCAGTAACGGCACAGGCACACACTTTGTACTTCGTCATCGCCCACAAGTGTTACAAGCCAATAAGCCTTACATATACATTGACGTAAACATGCCATCGTTAAGCTGAAACCAACATGGCTGAAGTGGTCATGAAGCTTGAAATAGATATTTATAAATATTTGTAATGATGTCCCGTTTGTGGACTCACATGCTGATGGTGATCTTACACCTATGATGAGTATGCGTGCATCATGCTTGAAGTTATGCTGATCGAAGACATTTTCCTTTGAAAGAACACATACACTCGAAGGACAAAATTACGTATACAACGTTACAGAAGAATAAATAACGTGAATAAAGATGTCTTGGTGTCTCATTCACTAAGATTAGGTACTCGAGAAAAGGATTTATATCTAACTACTGAAATGGAAGCAGATATACGGATATAGTTTGCGAAACCAACTATCTACTTAAAAGGGCTTGATCTTCATTTGTTTTGTAAAGTTTATCAACTAGGAGCATTTAGATAGGGGAGCTGACGAGGTACAGAGTGCTCGGGTGCCTGCGGCCCTTACCGTCGGCGTCGTAAGCGACTTCGCAGTCCCTCGGGGGGCTGATCCTTGGCTTCACGGGTGTGGGTGACATCCCTCGGAGCGAGCGATCAAAATCCGCCCATTTTTCGGCTTCAGCGAAAAAGGGATCTCTTTTGAACGCGTCCGATATCCGCTGCGGGCTCGCTCCTTCATGGCAAGTCTTACAATCAGTACCGATCAGAATATTACTGGCTCAGAGATAAGATATGAGAGCAAGAATATTAGCTGGAATTTTATGTTTCCCATTACAAAGGATCTTGAGGAATTGGGAACTGTATCAAAAATGCATCAGGAAAACCAAAGGTTTATACTCTACTTAACTGTGAATCATTCAATATTTTCTGAGTGTAGTTGTTCTTCGTAAACTTGCAATTAAATTTTGGATGCAAATAGCTTTTTACAATGCAGCTTCCATGCATGTGCTTGATATTAACAGTATGTAGGCAATTGTCTAATTACGTTAAGTTAATTCTATTGACTGTAGTACTCTCTCTTTGGTAGATATCTGTTCGTTGACTGTGTGCTAGTGTTTAAATTATTTTAATTTGGAAGGTACTAAACTACTAAATCAAAACACGGGTAGGTCTTTTATGTTTTAATACAAATTCGTTTCGGGTTAGTTAACGTAATCAAGTTTTGTACTATATATAATAAATGTATTGTATGATGTGTTGAGGTATAATTAACAATTACTAAATAGCATTTTCAACTTGTTTAAAACTTACTGACAAAATGATGAACTAGTTTACAATGATCAATACAAAAAATGAATTTTCTATTTTACAAATGTCTTGTTGATGGGGATATAAATATAAAAGTTTTCAGATACGATCATAACACTGTTGTATAAATATAATTTACTTAAATTAATGCGGACTTTATCATTCAACTCAAATTAGATTCAATGATGATCGAATCGAACAGGTGAACGGAATCGCTATTTTAGTATTAACGATATGCTGTTTCCACATGATTTACTGCGATACGACTGTACATTGTATATCCAGAATTTAATACAATCTTAGTAAATCATCTAACTAGATACGAGTACCTGGCATCGTACCACAGCTCATAATGCGGAACAGAACCTTGACCACAGTTAGTCTGTTTGTGATTCAACAATGTAATCAGTCTTTCCGAGACACCAAGAAAGACTTGGCATGGATTTTTCTCGTTAATAACGAACAGTCTAACTGCGGCGGGACTTACTCTAATGTCAGCTCTACACATTAACCGCAAAAACTCCGCAAGACGGCCGCGCAACATAAGCTGGAATGTCTAATATTCGTTCAAATAATAGTATCGTACCAGCGGCCGTCCCAGGTCGATCGTCGTCGAGGCTAACGCGTGCAGCTAGGCCTTATCCTAGGGCGTGTCGTGCATATAGTTGTTTAGTAATATTTACCTGATCCCCAGTGAGGCTTGTTGTCGGGTTCATATTCGATTCCTTTCAGGCTCTTGGGCTGCAGGGGGTCGATGATGGGGGCGCTCAGGTCGGTGATGGGGTATGCCCGGTCCTTGAGGTAGAGACCGTAGCGGGAGGGGTACAGGCGGTCGATGGCGGCCAGGCGGTCAAGATGGTCCTGCCACGCCTTGTGCGCGTCGAAGGGATCGACGCCTCGTCGGATGCGCCGCGGCACATGGTACACTGGACACAAAATAATTTATTATTCAAACGGAAGTTTAACAAAATACAACAAAGAAGAAGGGTCTATCAAAACACACTTAGTAGGGCGTCCTTTGAGTAGGACTTTAAAGTAACGCTGGAAATTTTTTGGTGCTGCAAGTTGGTAAAAAGTTACTTTTAAATGTCTCAGATTTGAGATAGAATACACACAAAGATGTTTTTAGACTTTTTGTACCATTTTTATATGGAGATGTACATACATAAAATATAGAAAATTAGTAAGGTATTCACAGCATAATTGCATAAGCGTGGTTAGAATAATAAATGATTATGAAATTCTGTACGTAAATATTACAGCAACGTAGAACTCACCTCTTCAACATCCATGGAAACATGTTACAATAATAATGGAGGGCATTAATAATATATTTACATAAATAGGGGGATTTATTGATAGACAAAATGCGTCGCCTGACAAATGCTAGAAGATCGGTAGAAATAAACAATGAGGTCGATATAATATACATGGATTATTATTATGTGTGAAGTTTTGTTATGTATAAGAGGTGATTTCTAATATATGATACATGCGATTATTAGCCATGATAGCATAAATATATGTAAGTTGCAACGGCAAGCAAACATCTAATGCCAACATATATGTATTATCACGTAGAACCGGCGAAGCGATGGCATCAGCAAATGAAACGGACAACTTGTTCAATAATGTGACTCTTGACATCTCAAACTTTACAAACATAATATAACGCATGAACGTAAAACATTGCAGTTAATCCAATATTTGTAAGGCGGTTTAGTTTTTATTTAGTTTTATATGTTTGTGATTATAAATGGTGTTTCCATGTAGTGTTAATCGATCCTTTGTATTATTGTCACTTCGAGCCTTCGGCAGGTTTCGCTTCAATATATAAATTACCAACAATTTATTTATAAAATATTATTACAAAGTAAAATATTAACAGCAGAATAACCCGCAATGTTATAGAGGACTACCTCATATTATGGTCTTGCGTTGTAACATAACAGCCGCCCATTTGACGTAAAGTAAATTAATGTTCATTATATCAAATAACAAGTTGATTCCAATTCAAGATGAAGTCACAAAAATGACAATAAAGTGATGCGGCGACCGTAAATGATGTTCCAAATTACAATATTACTGGCTGAAGATGTTTTATGCTGAAACAATTAAAGTTAAATGCCAATGTGTACTAATAGATTTGGTTAATAGTCGTGTGTGTACCTAGGCCGGTTAATATACAATTGCTCAAGCAAGCTTACAATCAAAAGCTTTGTACTGTTAAAGATTGTTTGTTAGCATGTTTGTTTATCTACGATTAGAATAACCTCCCATCAATGTGATTGGAAATTTTCCGAAGCTAAATAGTGTTAAGACAGTGTCGATTGCCAAATACCGAATGTGTATTATTGCTTGTTAAGATGCACTTGCCAATCAATTACCAGCTTCCTGTATTGAAAATGGGTTATCTTTCATCACTTCAATACCAAACTCTATTTTCGTGTTGGACGTGTTTACATACAGTCTGACCTTTTGTTTCGAGTCGATAGTAACGCATGGTAGACAATTCGCAATGAGGAAATCGATAGTCCTCTTTCAAGAACCTTATTTGGTACTGATTGCATGCAAGTTATGAATCTAAATATGTAAAAAGGTAAATATATTTCCTGTAAAAATTATTCAGGTAGTGGCATGTTACTCATTATTCTGATAAATTGACAATGACCGAAGTGTTGTTACTACGGAATTGTATTTCGCTGTTTAAACATCCTAAAAACGTAGGAAAACACTACAGTGAAAGCGCGACAAATGATTTACAAGCATTGTGTTATTATGTGTCACCATGTTTTATCTACATTTAGATTTGTTTCAGTTAAAGATTCCTGTTGGCATAACTTATTATTTCATATTACGTTTTTCTGGCCAGATTATCGTGGCAGAATAAAGTAGTAAGGTGCATTGGAGTAACTTCGAAACGGGATAATTTTGAAAATGTAACTGTTTCGGGTAATGTTAGCAAGTTAATTAAACTCAAGTTTACTTTGGTATAACTAGTACTATCCAAGCCTTTTGGGTAAAGGCCGAAAATTTAAACAACATTAATCTGTATTCGACGTTTCCGGTAAAAGCGGAATACAAATTAAAGTTGATTTAATTTTCGGGCTTTACCCAAAAGACTTGGGTAATACTAGGTTTATTCAGGTTATCTTAAGTTTACTTAAATGTTACGGGCACCAGGTCTACTCAACACTGGAGGGTAATGTCAGAAGTGATGATGTAACACCTAACATTACCCAGCCTGTGTTGGGTAGACCTAGATGTGTACGAGTAAACGCCGAATATAGATTAAGTAAAGTTGTTAAAATTTTCCGATTTTACCCAAAAGCCTTAGCCTATTTATACCAGGGCCCTGGTATAAATAGTATTACCCAAGGATTTTGGGTAAAATCAGTAGATATATTACGGGAAGTTTAATTAAACTTCTAACAGTACCCGTAATATATCTACTAAACCAGAAGCACCTCATACTTTAGCAACACGCTACTGACTTGCTTATCAAAGCATCTTACTTACTGTTGCCAAAATAGAATATACTTTTAGTTTAGCACATATTAGCAATCTTCAAAATTACCCCACTTTCGAAGCTAACCTCATCCGAAACGGTTGCACATTCTACATGATAAATGAACTAAAAGACTACTACAGAGACACCAACAAGCATCTTCACCTTCACCTACCGATGTGTCCTGTCCAATAAAGTTACTAACCTGGCCTGTACCGGTCGAGGGAGCGAGGGTAGTTGTGCGCGTAGATGGCGCGCGGGGAGTAGCCATACACGTCACGGTGGACCGGCAGGTAGCGGTAACCAGGCACGTTGATGCGCTCGGCGGCGGCGACGGGGTCGTCGTAGATGGACTTGATGTAGGGGTAGGTTAGCTCGGGGAACACGCTGCGGCGTGTAGGCCTGTACCTCTCCTCAGCTCTGATATCTTCCGATCCTGAGGCAATATATGATATCAATAAATTGCTCTGGTAATATGTTTAAGATAATGCTTGCTGATGATTTAAAAGTGATCGTTGTTAGGCCTATTTGAATAAAGTAGGTATGATGACTTGTGATAATTGTGATGTAATTTGCTTTCACACCTTTGATTGCCACAATTTGAACATTTTAAACTGGGTTATGGACTAGTTAAATCCCTGTATCTGTCACGTCGTTACTCTTTAACGTTTCTATCCGAATCTGTTAAATACAAAGGAAAATACTACATACTCACTCAAACATTGATAAAGTTAGCTTCTTCTTAAAGGCACTAAAGCCATGCTGATTACCCCCATATTCATAAAACTTTACACGCCCCAGTAAATGAATTTATGATTTATTCCTTTTTTACAAATACATATCATTTATGCAGGTGCAAATAACCATGGAAAGTAGTTTTACAACTACTGTTTTACTGTTCTGGTTATTTTCTATTTAAAAAAGCCAGAATTTGAATTTCATTTAAGGAGGTTCAATAGAGACTTTTTGGTTCCAAGGTACCGGGACCAGACTTTTGGTTGCAATTTTTAAGGTTTCCCATTAATCCGGGTCCAATTAACCAGGTTTCACTGTACTTATTAATCAGGCGTTTAGCCTGCCTTATGCCTTAAAGAAGAAACTACGTTGCTTGAAGCATTCCTATAGGCCAATTTAGTCTGTATATTATAACTACAGGCTGTTTATTTAGTCACCTGCAATAATTTACAGGCTGAATATATAGGTCATGTTGAGCAACTTTTACGATGGGATCAATCCCGAAATCGCGAAAAAACTATTTACTCCCCCATAGAAAATGTCAAGGTCAGACAGCCAAAATGTATGAAACAGCCTATTTTTTTCCCGGTTTCGGGGTTGATCCCATAATGAAAGTTGCTCGGTATGACCTATTTAACCCCGTAAATGATTGATGATGACAAAATAAACATCCTGTATAATGTATGGTAATGCTATTAAATGTAAACAATCACTAATATTATACAGGAAATAGATATATACTTAAGTCAAAATAATTGCAAGAACTTACCTTTAAGAGATCGGACGAAGGATTGCCAAAATCTGGCTTTCTTCGATGCCGTCTCATTTCTGCCAATCATTTCTAAATGATTTTTAAACATTTTGATGGTTTATGTCGTGCTCGTGGTCTGCAACAAAGCGAAAGCATTTCATGTAGCAGTTTGAAGTTTGTTTTGTTTATGTCAATTAATGGGTTACTTTCAGTCGTTAACCTTGTGTGGCGGTTTGGATATGCGTCTGTGTACAGGTGACATAATTGAGTACAATAGCGTGCTCGTTTCTCGTAAATAGAGCAATGACGTGGAGTAGTCGCGGGGCCGCAAATAGCCGCTGAGCCCGTGTACTTGGGCCGCGGCCAACTCTCCGTGTCGAGGAGAAACTTGAAAATTCGTTTTTACGAATGTCTGCTCATCGCTCGGCTATTTTCGAGATTTGAGCGACCTTGCAGCCAGTTTCTCCGCGGATAAGTCAGCGGCCTGCCGCAATTTCGATTACGTAAACTCCGGTTTTAGCGCGATGACAAACTTATAGGGCTCGCTAACGCGTTTAGATTTTATTTCAGGATTGTGCGAGATGTGAAGACTTGGGGACAATCCCAAGTATTTTGGAATCTCAAGTTAAGATTGTTATCATTAAATTGCGGCTGATATGCATATCTACATCCAAACATCTAGCCTAAACAATCTAAACATATAGGGAGAGTCAGCAGTGTGATAGCACACGCAGTGCCAGTGTTATTATACGTCATAATAATTGAGGATACATCCGGGATAAACACTAATATGAGATAGATATTCTTCAAAACTTTGCAAAATAAAACGTTTGAAACCTCATAAAAGAGTACTTGATGTTAATTATACTCTGCGTTTATAAACATAATTAATTCTCATTTGTTTATGCCTCACGTCAAGTCCGTATGCATCGATCGTATTCATTGAGCCATAAAAGTGTTTAGACTTACGGAAATATCCGTAAACTTTAGCTAAATGGCCAGTAATGCCAGTATTTCTGGCTCACGTCGGCTTACTAACCGTTACCATGGGTTCGCAGAATTATTACAGAGAACCAACGTCATTGGTTTACATTTAGAAAGGCAGTGCCATTCATCAGTCTCGAGTCGAGACTGTTCAATAGATATTAGCGGGTCTGGAATGCATCCAGTATGCTCTTGAAGTATGCAGCTATGTAAACTATGTGTCGTGTATAGTGGGAAGATTTTATAATTGACGGCCTGTTAAAAATTTGATCTCGATACGATATGGATCGGATCTGTTAGTGTCAAAAGTTAGGTTTTTATTTCAAAATACGTCGCTTTTGACACTGACAGATCCAATTTATATCGTATCCAGATCAAATTTTTGACGTATAGAAAAATTAGAATCCGGCCGTATATAAAGGTAGCTCCGAACCAGTTTGTACTTCAACTTCAACATTTAATCAGCAAACATGTCACAAGGGCTCACGTCAACATGTAATTTACATACAAGAAAAAAGCACATCAACAATAATCATTGTAAATACAATTAACTGAAAATATCAATGCAAACTAATGTCATATTATTACTGTAAGATGCTAAAACTGTCTGATGTAATCTGTTAGTTATGTAGACATCGACTGAGAGTGAATGTAGAAGAAAAATAAGCTATTACTTTAACATTTTTTCACGCATATTAGGTTAGGCATATTAGGTTATCTAATACACGTCTGTATATTTTAAGAACAACAATAACGAAAGAGAATTCGTCTAGGCGTAGCAGACTACGGAAGTGCTACGCTTCTACGAATTTAGGGTCCTACGCGACCTGCATGAAAGCTCTACGGATAATTTGACTAATTTAATTAGAAACTCTAAAAGTTAAAATTTAATAATGATTGATGAAATAACGTTTAACTTTAACTTTTGAGTGAATAATTTTAAAAAATAATTAATTTAATGTTTTAAATTGTTTTAATTATTATTGTTATTAATTGTTTTAATTATTAATATCATAGAACATTATTTATTAAAAATAAATACATAAATGAAATTATCTTTACATTAAAAGAAAGTTGTTGACACAAACTTGTCTACACGACACACATAGCCACATCATCGATCATCACTTCCTTTTTTAAATGAGTCAAGTGACTCACTAACAGATACTTTATCTTATTTTCGGTCAAGAATGAAGGCCAATGTCAAACCTGTAGCCATAAAAAGTCAGGAAGCAATACATATTTAAGAAACAAATTTTATTTTAATTTGATTTGATTTCCTTTAGAAAATTACGAATAGAATGAAGGTCTTTGATAAATAGTACAATAACATAAAACTGTAATAACGAGCTCACACTACTTTGTATCGTATTGGAGTATGCGTTTGTTTCTACCGTTCAAATCCAATTTACTGTACTTAAAAGTGTGGTTGTGAAACGGTTACAAAAATACACAGGGCGTCTATTTGGCGGGATCGCAAATTTGGCGCGCGCGCGCCGCGCCTCGAAATAGATCGTATCGTGTTCTCGCGCTACAGGTGCATCGGGACATCCGACCTATACCAGACACTCGGGAATCTGAATTCACGAGCCAGGTAACTGAAACATGTTATATCCGGCGTTTTTTAAAGGTAAGAATAAGAAAATACTACACCGTCTTGGTAAGAATGTTCAAGCCGGCATGAAAGCAGAAAAATACTCGGAAATTTCAATTTAATAAACAAAATATGCACCACTATGGTGGCATAGTAATGTAGCGTTCAAAACTCTAGAAGAATCTGTACCCCTAATGTAAATTTATTCGATAGCGAAACGTGACGTACGCGTTTGCGTTAAGTCTCATTTTGTATGGGATTTTGAGTTTCCAAAACGTCCCGCTTGGCGCGCTATTTCCAAATCCCATACAAAATGAGACTTAACGCGTACGTCACGTTTCGGTATCGAATAAATGTACACTAGGGGCTCTGGTACGTTCACACACCGGATTGAGATGAGAAATTATAACGCGTATTTTTTCTTGATGATTAAGACTCCTGCGTTTATCTGATCAAGAAGATGAAATCTTAGTGGTGATTGTATTTTGTATTATAAATATTTATTAAAATTAAATTACACACTAAAACCGCGCGTTTTTCATACACAAAATCGAACGAAAACAAAACGTTTGGCTCGGCATCCAGTTCCGTTTAGAAATCAGCACATTTTTCGAATGACGCTTATCTAAATTGGGGTCACGTCCACAGGTCCCGATTCACTTTACAATTAGACTTACTTGCGACACTTTAGCTTAGGTAACACTCCCTTACCGATAGATAACTGGTCGTTTATAGTGTGTATTCGTGGACGAGCCGACGTCGAGTGTCGGACCGGGGCAGGCGCGCACTGGCCGGCGGCCGCCCTGGCCGGCGCCCGCTCCGCCCGCCCCCACACCGCCCGCCCAGCGCCCAAGGCTGAGCCCCGCCGTCAGCGATTGGACGCTTGACCGTCGCATTTGATAACATCTCGTGTTTTGCTTCCGAGTTCCGGAATATACAGTTTATACGCAAACTTTAATGTGTGTAGAACGTCGCTGCTTCGAGGAAAATGGTTATAGCTGCGTTTTACTTCTAAGATCTGGAAAATACATTCCACAGATGTATTAGTTGGGTACCTATTTCAAATTCATGATGGATGGATTGTTTTTATTTATTTAATATGTTGGCTTAAAACACAAACAAAACTAAGCTAATAATTCAAAACACACCGCGGCGCTCACTGGTATGATGGTAATTCACCTTACGATTATTATGGTACAGTCGAGTTAATAAATATGTATACATTTTTTCACCTTATTACAATGGATTAAGGTGAAAAAATGTATAGATATTTATGAACTCGACTGTACTCATAACCATAGATCTAGTATGTCATTGATATAACCATATATTTGCCACACTTTTACTTTTATCAACAGTGTAAAGTATGGTAGCAGTAGGGCTAATATTATGGTCGGTCTTTATCATTTGTCACCATGCCTGTCACGTTCTAACAAGTATGTAAATGTGAAAGTGACGCATAACATGACAGGTGATCAAATTGCGACCATGATACCGCTGCAGTTTAAGGTATGTTCCATATAAGTACATTTATTGTACGGGACAGTATACTGAAAATGGAATCATTATAAAACCCGCTGCACCTCAAGCCACAGCCTTACGTTGAAAACAAAAGTAAAACTGACCACTATGCATTTGGCATCTACACATTAATAGCAATATTACCCGAAACATCTTACACATACCACATTAAAACTATTTTTTATTTGATGTTAAAAAAAAAACACTAAACGAGTCGCGCGACCTTCCTCGGCCTTGCGCCTGGCTTGCGGAAATTAGGCTTGTCCTAGAAATAGGAATAAAATTAGACAGGCGGACTGTCAACCTTGACTCTTATTCTTGTGTACAGATGTTCACTACTTTTACTCATCCGATTCATTTACGTGGTTAAATACAGTCTAAAGAGAAGAGATAAGTCTAGCCAATGGAACGCCCTACAGAAAGGCGCACATTAATAGTTATTACAGTACATATGGGGCTACTTTATAGCACTAGTGCGAGAAGTAGCATATTATGTTACTGTGTCGAACATTTAAAGGGCCATATGTACTGTAAAACGTTGTACGATACATGTGCGAATAGGTAATTCGCAACTCGTGTCGATTTAAAACACTCCCTTCGGTCGTGTTTTAATTTATCGCCACTCGTTTCGAATTTCCTATTTTTCGCACTTGTATCGTAATGTACTATTTTATACCTAACAATAGGTTTCAGGCTTGAAGGAATCGAACGTTATTTGTATCCGATTATCAATATCGCTGTAAAAATAACGTCCGTACTTTACTTATCAACAACAACCATCAGCAGCAGAAATAAGTAATTTCGCTGACAAAAAGCACAAATTGATATGCACTAGATGTGTCTACCGAGGGAATAATAGATTATTCTAATAATAAAAACATGCGCACCTTAAAACCATCAAACTATAGTACAGTTCTGCAACTATGGTCCACAAGTCGAACACGTGATCTAGGGCATATTTTACAATGCCACTTTTCTGACGAATAAAGTCATCGTTGGCGTTTTACAATCTTCAAATAACTTAATAAAGCTTAACTGGTAGATAAATATCTTTATAACTTAAGATACTCCAATACTTTAACTTGGATATTGTGAATCAGGCCCTAAGTATCAAAACCAATTTTCTTCTTAGTCTTGTGAAAAAGTTTTACCTTATTACTGCGTCATTCAAATAATATTAAAACCTAAACGAAGATATATAAGTTAGTTTTGGGGAATAGTTGGGAGCTTTACGACAATATTTTTTCAAACGCTAATCGACTAGACACAGAACCGGAGGGCCTACCTCGAAAGACGAAAATCGAAATGTTGCTATCTGCCTCTCTATTGCTCTTGCGTATTCTTGTGATAGAGAGGCTAATAAAGAAATTTGGCATATCGTTTGTCGCGGCAGGCCCTCTGACACGCGACTACGAGTATATTTTTCAGAATGTGTGACGTCAAGTCACGTTTGCATCAGCGCTCACGCACGAGGCGCTCCCGGATGCGATATATCGAGACTTCACATGTTGCTATCTAAATCGCGTATCTGTTTTACGCCACCATCCTATAACATATCTTGATTCATATAGTTAAAGTATAATCTTCATCTGAAAAGTGTGTATGTGTGCTAAACGAAAATAACTGTCGATTTTGCACTCATTCTCTTAACCGTCATTGCTTATTTAATAACAAACAAGACACGTTATTTATAAGCGTAAACGTGGCGTCATTGTAGGGATTTATTAGTGTTCTTTTGCTGTCTTTGAGCTATTTTTAAGCAAAGTCACATTCATTGTTAACCTTAAATAAACTTTGTGTCTTGAATAATTTTAAAACGTATCAATTCTTTCAGAATTCATTCTCATATAATTTATTTAAGAACTAGGAAAATTTGCATTCTGAAATGCCTACGCTATCATAGGCTGTCATTAGGTGGTACAGGTTAGGTATTATATATGTAATTACAAATATTAAATAGCTTCTTGTAGTTGATAGAGAATGTTTCAACTGAGCCTTAATTCGTCTATAATGTAATTGTTTTTTTTTTAACGGAAATGAGTTATATTTTATAAGAGCAATTGTTGTTACACAATGACCATAGGAATTGACTAAATTCTGGACGCATCAAAGGGTACTGGTAACTGGGTATGTACTGTACGTACTTTTAATCAATCTTATTTTCACTCAGCTAGACCATTATATAAATATAAATATAATATATAAATATTGGAGGCAATCTTACACAAACCGACCTAGCCTCAAATTAAGCAAAGCTTGTATAGGGATTATTTTTACCAAGACAAAATAACAAGCTAATGAGAGGTGTATGCGTAACTTTGAAGTGCAACCGCTATGACCACGGCCTCCCACTCATGATGACAGCCCAGAATAGTCCACGTTTCATCTGAAAACGGACCCAAGTTCATGCGTGACTCACAAACATTCCGAAGTAGAGATATATGGCTGTCTTGGTTTCAACTGGATTATACCTACCAGGAGGTCGTTCATGATCCAAAGAAAATGTCACCGAAAGATCAAATGTGTGGAGCATTTCTATACATAGGTGCGTTTACAAATGAGCCACGTAATATGTAGCCTAAGTAGCTAAATATGCAGTCAGCAGTAGCACAGTGGCCATAGGTACCAAACATTACTATTACAACATTGGTTTGTACGCTTATAAAATGACATATAGACATGCAGAGAAGAAGTGAGACGTTACTGCCGTGGGTGAACTATACACTACGACTTATAGCTTTTTTTGCATTAGAAAAATCTCAGCAGTAATAAGCACAAGGCATTTATCTTATCGGGAACTTTATGCAATAGGTATACTTATATGATATGGTTGAACAATCAAATCTAGCACGATAATACTTCAAATTTTTACCGTAGAATGTGCCTGATTTAGAACCTCGTGCATAAACTTTGCAGTTCTTTAGAATGCTTAATAAAACGAAAAACAGTTTCTTTTTAAGGTTCCGATCCTCAAAAGGAAAAAAACGGAACCCTTATAGGATCACTTTGTTACTATCCGCTGTCCATTCGTCTGTCCGTCGGTCCGTCCGTCCACCCTTCTATCCTTCCGTCCGCTCGTCCCTCCGTCTGTCTTTCTGTCAAGACCCTTTATCTGGAGAACGCGTGTAGGTATCGAGTTGAAATTATAACCATATACTTGTCTATAGTCCCTTGAATGTTAAATAAAAGATACGGCCGTTTATGCCGCAAAAAACGTAAATTTTAACACTCTCAAGGGAATCAAAATGAAGAGGGTACTTCCCCGTTTACTTAGAAATATGAAATTTGGCAAGTAATATCGTCTTACATAGGGAAAAATCTAAAAACTATAAATTTGTACGGAACCCTCGGAAAGCGAGTCCTACTCACACTTATTCGGTTTTTTTTAAACCGTATTTGCTGCTAAAATTATTTGAGCTATTCTCCGATAAAGTTCGACGTCGTATCTGCGCTATAAAACAATTTAAGTCTAAAATCATGTATAATAAATTGCAAAGCCCGTCATAGTTTTTGATAAAGGACCGGATGTTGTTTTTATTTTAATTTATGACGAGAAAATAAATGTCTTTTCAGATACATTTTATTTTCGTAAAGGCGCCAGCAAGGTCAGAATCATCGATTAACCTTCATGTCAACTTGTGTCTTATTTATAACCTACTTATTTTATACCGTCATATAAAATAGTACATAAAATGTGCAACGAGGGTGTGGGGTAAGTGAAATTTTGCAAACGACATCTTTAGATACACGATAGCCACAGGCTGGAGTGCATTAAAGACTCGAGTTTGCAATATTCTTACCCCCGGAGTTACAGACAATGTTTTTCATCACACTTGCGAAGGAAAACAAATTTTTAAGCGAAATAATTCTTAAATACGGTGACATATTAAACATTCGTCCGCCATTTTGTAATTTCTTGGCAGGTGAGGCATCGAAGGCACAGACCTATTCGGCATTCAGCCACGATTGAAAATTAAAAAATAATAATTCAGCCTATATACGTCCCACTGCTGGGCACAGGCCTCCTCTCATGTGCGAGAGGGCTCGGGCTATAGTCCCCACGCTAGCCCAATGCGGATTGGGGACTTCACATACACCTTTGAAAATTATGTAAAAATATTTTAAACAGCTGTTAAATTAATCAAATTAAATAATTTTAAACATAAACAAAAATATTAAATAATAAACGTCAGTATTTTAAAAGCAAAACTCATTTATGCTACTTGGTTTGTATGAATTATTAGTGACATAATTGAAGAAAAAAGCTAGAACTCCCTAGGGAGTTATAGTTTTTTTTCACAATCCATAACTCCCGCGGGAACAAAACAGACCTTTGTCCTTCTGCACACCTGCATCAAATAAGATCTTTTTCGAGCAAGTGTGATGAAAAAGCTATAACTCATTTTCACGACAGCCTTCATGGAGAGCAAAAGGCAACTACGTGATGTGTAAGCAGTGTTTGGACTAGACATGCCTGATTGAAAATAAACATGAATTGAACTCTTCTTCTTCTTCTTTGCCTTGTCCCGTTATCTGGGGTCGGCCCTCCTCGTTCGAAGGCGCCAGGTTTTTCTGTCCTGGGTTGTCTGGGTGTTGATCTGCGCCCGCTCCATGTCCCTGGTAACGGTTGTCCACCACGTGGTAAGCGGCCTCCCTTTGCCGTTCTTTTTCTCTGCAATGGCCAAGGCCTTTTTGACCGCATACTCTTCGTCGCGTCTCATTATATGCCCGAACCATCTCAAACGACTTTCAGCCATCTTTTCTGCAATGGGAGCGACCTTGAAAGAAACATGAATTGAACTCAAACCTGGAGTAACTGGCTCAGCATCCTTCCAAAGGAGGAATGAAGTAAAGGACAACTTATTATCTGAGGGCCTAATACCGCGAAACACGAAATAGTAATTTCGTTATCTACCTCTCTGTTGCCCTAGCTTGCATATTCGAGTGATACCTAAGAGGCAGATAACGAAATTTCGATTTTCATTTTTCGTGGTAGAGCCCCGAACCATGCTTATTTTTTTTTAAGAAACGTTTGACTACGATTGGGTTTCCAAATCTGATAAAGACACCCAAGGGTGGAAATTTTGTCTGGCAATGTGTTGATTAGGCCAAATTGAACCGGAACCCTTGGGGTCAATGGGTTTGAGCCTTAAGCAGGGACTACGACCTAACGGAGTTAAATTTTTGCTTCTGGTTAATATGTCTAGCGAACACAAAAATAATTTTATCTAGCACAGTGTATCACGTATTTAGGTATATGTGCCGTCTGGTCACTAGGAAAGAAAAACGATAATAATACTCCGAAAAACTACGTTTTATCGAATTTTGGCTCAGGACCAAAGACATAAAAATAGTGTTTCGAATCTCAAGAGCAGACTTTGATATTAGCGAATTCCCATGAAATGTCATTTCCTCTGTCGCATTAAACAAATTCAAAGTTGTTTAAAAACACGTTTGATAAATTTGTTTATTTCCTACTTAAGTGGGTTTGTGTTTTTTAAAGAACCCTTATTTTTATGTCACATACGACTAACTACTAATAACTTGCAACCTGAACATGAAAATTTTAATTACAGCCTGAAAACCAAGATGAAAAATTTCTTGCATTTCCAAGTGTATAATATATCTTTTTTAACCTCTTCCATGGAACATAAATGGCAGACAAAAAAATTACTTTTGGGATATACTTTTTGCGTATTTGCATATATTTTAACATTACAAAATTATATCCTAACCTGGGCTGAAAAAACATGATTTAAATAATATTCGTGTGCAGTAAATGTTAATTGTTCTTTGGCAAATGAAATCATGCTACTAAATCCCCAATGGCTACTCTTTCTCTTCAAATAACCTACATTTTCCCATTTCCACTCAAACAAATATAATGTCCGATTCAAGTGTTGACTTATTTCTGGACCATCCTGTACAACAATAACCTAATTAATATACCTAAACTTTTGATTGAACATTCATAAATTCAGTGAAATTTATCAATTTAGATACCAAGTGAGATGCAAAATTATATCAGAAGAGTTTTGTGGCACTCCACCCAATCCAAATATTATGAAAATTATTTTCGTTGAGTCTAACCCCAATAAACAGTCGTAGATAAATATTGATAATTTTATTGACAACCATTGCCTAAAAAGGCAACTTTCTTGTGTTTCCTGTGACGTCTTGAATCGGATCCTAAATGTAAACATGACCAGACACTGGAAGTGAAAACCATGACGTCATATTGGCTTCAGCCGGGCTGTTATTCAAAACGCTTATTATGCGCTTCGTCTAAAACGCAACCAGACCAAATGAGATCTATAGTTACGCATACTTGTTAGGGATTCCGAGGTCTTGTTTTATTGTAGACGAGCTCAATTCAAGATAAGATGTCTGAGCAATGAGATAATAACGTGGTTCACGTTGTTGTTGCCATTCGCTTTAATTGTCCGCCATACATTATGCCTTCTATGACGCGGGGATATGCTAGCCAAAACACGAGAGATATATTTAGATTGGAATCGTCCGTAGCACATTGTAAATATTATCCATCCATTAATAATAGAGAGATTTTGTCAAGTGTAATTAGTGAAACACCGAATGATTGCTACATTAAAGATATTTATTTTTCGTGCATATATTATAGAAATAGACTGCAGTTCTAAGTGTATCGTATTATTTACTATTAGAGTTTTATAGAGAGACTTAATTTTCAAACCATACTAACATATTTTTATATTTCAATAAATTATTTTCTAATCCTACCATTTGAAGAGTTGATAAAACGAAATACTAAGAAGCGTTGTAAAATAACATAATGAAGCGATAATTTGGTGGCATAAGCAAACATTTATATTAATTGCCTTCAATAACGTAACCGCGATTGACAATGCCTTCAACGGTCAATCGCGACTTTCAGTCACGTGACATTAGACAAAATAATGTACGCTACGAATTGCATTACGTATCTGGTAATTAATTATTGTCCCGAATAATTAATCCGTAGGGCCGCCCCAATGTCAAATGTAATTTATTTTGTTCTGATGGACGTATTTGTTACAGTTTATTAGAGTCATCCATTACTGGTCTTGGCTAGCTAGACCACAGCTAGACCTTTTTTGCCAGGTGCGTGCGCGACTATTGCTAAAAACTGTAGAACTAAAAGTTGTAAGTAACTGGTGACCGAAGAGCTGGCGGCTTCCTCGCACAACGTATGTATTGCGATACAGCGAGTAAATGCCGCCAGTAGGTATCCTTGGTACAATGCCTCAAGGGCCTATTTTAGATATAAGCTAATTGTAGTAATCCTCTGTATATCCATTATGTATATTGTTATAGTAAATAAATTTGTTGTAGGTAATTTGTAACACGCTACATTACTCATGTGCGTTCGGAAAGTTTTCAAATTTAGGAAAATTCCACATTGTAAAGGAAATTTTCGGAAACTCCTCACACTTTTATTAAACAGAAAATTTGTCATTTCTAATGTGGAAGTTCTTTTTATTTCCTAAAGAGTCCGCATTAGCAAGCTCGGCCGGCTTAGCCAAGGTGATAATCGCTATCGTTACGATAACGAAACGCTTTGTGTCTCTCTATCACTCTTCCATATTAGTACGACAGTGACAGTTGCAATTCGATCGCTTCGGAGCGTAAGCGATTTGCATGTTGGCTATGCGACCCGTCATCCCTACAAACGTAGTTACGCTCTCATTTTAAATCGACTAGCTGGATTGCTTTGAAACTTTGTACTTACAATACGATAAAGTATATCTATGTAGCTTCAGATACCATATAAAAAAAATATTAATACAACATTTGTTTTTGCTCTATTTCGTTTGTTTTATAAACTGGAGCCATATAAACTTACAGGCATAGATATACCTCATGTCATGCCATTGTATATGCAAAGTTGCATTACAATCCAACACGTAGTTTAAAAATGAGATTGTAACTCCGTTTGTATGGGAAGGTGACATTCGGCCGAGTTTGCTGCGGCCTCTTAAATTAAAAACTATGTTGTTAAAATTATTGTTGGTTATATATATTACCTACGCTATTAAATAATAGACTTCTTGTTTGAAAATCGCACACTTAACAGCTTGACTAACACTACGAGCAAACAATATAATAAGTAGATTGTTAATCAAGGGATGTAACTTGTAAGGCACTCATTTCTGCCGAGATAGGTTGGCCTATTGGCCCGAGGCTGAAATGATGCCTTTTACCC
This sequence comes from Cydia pomonella, assembly GCF_033807575.1. Classification (NCBI taxonomy): domain Eukaryota; kingdom Metazoa; phylum Arthropoda; class Insecta; order Lepidoptera; family Tortricidae; genus Cydia; species Cydia pomonella. Next base: position 7,711,749 of record NC_084717.1, on the reverse strand, counting down.
GAGTTATGCACTCTACTTTTCATTTCGAATACGAGGAAAGTAAAATACATGTTAAAAACATGACTATTAAGTATAGTTTTTTATAGCATTTTTCAGTAGGTAAATGTATCGTTATTTATGGAATGGGGATTTAAATATGAGAATAGAAATCGTATAACAAATCCATTTAAGACCAAATTTAATTCAATTCGAAAAAATCATTCGCATCATTTTCTGCACACTTTATAGAACAAAAATGACCCACTTTCAGAGCATGAGAAATGAAAATACATATTCAACTAATTTTTATAAAGCAGAAATGCCTGCCAGCGACACAAAAAAATATATATTACAAAAAAAACACATTTTTTCCACTCTATGTTTTAATGTATAATTATAAAGTACTACATCGGTATAGTTACAGGGTTTTTTACAGACAGCCCATATATTCTTAGAACCATTCAGTCCATGCGATGGAACATTTATATTGCTATTTGTGTGTCCATAATGAATGCAGTTTCTGTTGTCCATTTGTCTCAGTACGACGTGAAGTTTCATTGCAGTTGGCGCTTCCTGGAACCGGGAGTTAATGGTTACGAATGATTTAGTGCTAATATGAGAATAGCTACCGCTTTTAAGATTAGTATCGTATTATTACTCTCAATCATACTCTAAGATTCAAGAAGGCAGACTACCTAGTTACCATCTGTTTTCAAATTGTGATCGATACCTGTTCAATGCTCGCAAAGTCATAATGCTTAACGGCCCGATTTGAAGGATGAAATACGATAACGATAAGTTCTGGTTTAGATAAGTTCTCATTTAGATATCGTTTGTATGTCGTATTATTGAAGCTGCTGCTCGATTCGGGAAACCAATGTCACTTTGACGTTAGAAATATCGTAGATAGATCTTATTGGGATCACAGCGGAATCGAAATAAACGTCAATTTTGACATGTCGTTTAGTTATCGATCTTAAACGTGTCTTAGTCATTCTTCGAATCGGGCCGTAAGTGAGTTCATTTTTGTATGTTCACGTAAAAAAAAACCGGACAAGTGCGAGTCGAACACCCACCGAGGGTTCCCTACTTTTTAGTATTTTTTGTTATAGCGGTAACAGAAATACATCGTCTGTGAAAATTAGAAACTGTCTGTCTGTTTCTCTCGCGATTCATGAGATACAGCCTGGTGACAGATGGACAGAAAGACAGACGGACGGACAGCAGAGCTACAATAGTAATAGGGTCCTGTTATACCCTTTGGGTACGGAACCCTGAAAATAGAATAACTATAGAAGTCTGACTATCAGACCTAATAATTGACGACCGGTTTCTCCTAGTGGGTAGTGACCCTGCCTACGAAGCTGATGGTCCCGGGTTCAAATCCTGGTAAGGGCATTTATTCGTGTGATGAGCATGGATATTTGTTCCTGAGTCATGGGTGTTTTCTATGTATTTCAGTATTTATAAATATTTATATATTATATATATCGTTGTCTAAGTACCCTCAACACAAGCCTTATTGAGCTTACTGTGGGACTTAGTCAATTTGTGTAATAATGTCCTATAATATAAAAAAAAAAATTGACCCCACGTGTATTGTTGTGCTGCTAGCGACTCAACTGTACAGCGAGCAGCGGCGGTATCATGGTTCCACTTTTATCACTTGTCACTATGTCCGTCACTTTCGCGCTTACATACTTGTTAGAACGTGACAGGCATGGTGACAAATGATAAAGAGCCAACCATCTTAGCCCAGCAGTAGAGCTAAAAGCGATAAAAATAGAACCATGCTGCCACTGCAGTTTGACAACGCCGATAAATTGTCATTGATATGGACTAGTTTCCGATGTCAAAAATGTACTGAGAGATCAGCCTCAGATAGCTCCTATATATGTATATAACCTAATCTGATTATAATCTGTCCGTCGATATATATTTGATTCTCTAACCTTCCTTACTCACAAAATAATTTATAATCAAACTTAGTCATTGTTACGCTTTTTCAGGAGAAGTATAAATTTTCATCATGTAACAGTTTTTACGTTGATAATCGAAGCCGTTATTATTTGAATGTCAAAGAACTTTAGAGGATGTAGTTACCATGTAGTAGCCCCAACACCATCCGTCCGTACTCTTGCGGGCTTCATAAGCCCAGTAACGGTGAATTATTATGATTTTAATTAAGATATTTATTGTTACTAACATGGTTTTTAAGTTTTATTGTACATAACTAACATTTTATGAGCCACACGAGCTTGAAATAAACGTTAATTTAATTTAATAACTATCGGCATATGTATCTACATGCAGATTCTACATTTTAGGGCTGACTACTAGTCATTTTGTGTTTGAATAAATAGTTGTTGTGAGTCAAAAGATCACGACTGCGTTATAAGAATACGTACGAAATGATTAAAATATTTACCTCCTTCTAATTCTATTATTTTCTTTTTCAACTTTTGCAGTGAAACACATTGTCATATCAGTAACCTGTCAGTATTCTGTCAAGTACTAACGAAATCAATCAATGTAAAAACATTTCACGTTTTTTATAAAACCCCTGCATAAGAGACAAGAACGCTATTTAGTATACACGGTATAACACGAGGAACCCGGAAGATTTTTACCACGCACTTCTGAGGCCAAAAGAAGGAAAATTTTTAATATGAGCTTAAGTCAATTTCGATCAATTTTTTTTTCCGCAAAATTTCTAGTGTTTCTACCCCGGCATTTTTATCTTCCGTTCATAGCTCAGCAATTCTCGTAGGCAAAATCCTAAGGGCCTGCCCTCCAAACTATGAGATTGCTGGCTTAACGGAGTCTAAAAACGCCTGGTCCATTGCCTGCCCGGGTAAGGATTTTCCCGAAAATATAAATTCACAAACGACCTGGGACGACATTCAATGTAAAATAATTTACGACGCTCTTTTAAGCCGCAGCACAGGTTCAGCACGCGACAGAGTGCTAGCAGCAGGTTCCAGGGAGTCCGGCGCCTGGCTGCACGCCTTCCCGTCGGTACATACCGGAACCTTCCTGGAACCGCACACTCTACGCGTTGCTGCCTGTCTGCGTCGCGGCGTCCGGGTTTGCGCTCCACATAGGTGCACCTGCGGCACTGACGTCGACGTCCTCGGACACCACGGACTCTCCTGCCAAAGGAGCGCCGGCCGCTTCTCTAGACACGCCGCGCTCAACGACATTCTCCGCCGGTCTCTTGCCAGCGTCAATGTGCCAGCTCTACTCGAGCCCCCCGGCATTATAAGAGATAATGGTAAGAGACCGGATGGAATGACACTAATTCCGTGGAAGATGGGACGGGTGCTGGTGTGGGACGCCACCTGTGTAGACACCCTAGCCCCGTCTCATCTCCACGGCAGTTCTGCTAAGGCTGGCGCGGCGGCAGAGGCGGCCGAAAAATTAAAAAAAAGACTAAATATAGGGGTCTCGGCACCGAATATAATTTCGTACCCTTTGGCGTCGAGACTCTTGGTCCGTGGGGTCCGAGCGCCTTTAACCTTTTTAAGGAACTTTCTAAAAGGATTAGAGAGATCACCGGTGACCGCAGAGCTGGCAGCTTCCTCGCTCAAAGAATTAGTCTTGCGATACAGCGAGGAAATGCTGCTAGCATCTACGGCACCATGCCACAGGGGGATAGTTTTATTTTATTTTAGGACTAGTTTTATTAATTTTTAGATCTAGGTTTTAAGTTTTGTAGTTTAGTTTTTACTAATTGTTAATTGTGAAATATTGTAAGATATCACATATGGATTAGTTATCATTAATTAGACGACATAATGTGATTAATACGCTTCTAGGTACTATTTTTTTATTATTATTTGTTTAATTTATTTGTACATAAAAAGTTAATGTTGTGGTAAAACTGGCACTGAAATTGAATTTTTATGATATATAAACCTAGTTTTTGCAAAGTTTACTTGTCACTTTTTGACATTCTATCAATAAGGATATTTAGGGACTTCCAGTTCAAACGTCATATTGATAGTCACGCCTCGTGACTACTTGCTTTGTTTTTTGCTCATTAATATTGTTAAAGAGTAATATCCATAGCTTATTGTACAGTTTGCAATGCCCTAACAGGGTGCCATGTGTTTTCACACTCTAATGTAACAACTATTATGTACCATGGTTTCGCAATAAAGATTTCTATTCTATTCTATTCTATTCTATTCTAAACTAATGTGGTAGTGTGCAGTGAATGGAGAATGAATCCTGAAACGCGTTTAACAACCATTTTGGAGTCAACGGCCGGTAGTCCAGGTGCTCCTTGTAAAGCTCAGCTATCGCTTTACAAGAGCTGACAAAATCAACGTACACTCTCTTGTATACTAACCGTACAATTTAAGTCGTATTTAAAGCTCCTAAGACCTTGATGTTGGCGAAATAGTCCCACTGGACTGGGGTCATAATTTAAAAAAGAAGAAGGATATTTAGACTACGACCCATAATGGCATCATCGCCATCAAAAAGGCGTTTTGCTCTAAGTTACAATAAGAAGTTTTTTTTTTATTGGTATTAACTCTGAAACTGGGCGAAATCAAGAAAAATTTAAGTCATTACAATTTTAGTCAGTAGACATTTTAGTCTCTAAATGTGACCAGGTATACACCGTTAAAATCTTTCGGTTTCCTCGTGTTACACCGTGTATATCCGCCCAAGAATATACAAGCAGATTGAGTGCATTATAGTATTTATTGCCAATAAATGTATGTTGAAGCGTGCATCGTATATTAGAGCAGCAATGTGGCCGCACACTCCCACAGTCTAGACATCTTACAGATTAAATAACACGTATACATCTCACCGAAAAAAACATATAAAGATTGCCAATTCACAGGCTCATAAAGCTTTTACACATAAAAACCATCCAGGCCATAATTGTAAAAAAAATACACATAAAAACCTTAATCTCTTTAGAAGCTCCAACACGAAAAACCTTGAATATACTTGGGTATGCAGGCATACTTTGACCGTTATATATTTAACTATTTGGTTGTACCTATTGGTAGGTACGTATTTATTTAATTGTAATGTGTACCTAAAATAACCTTCTTATTCCTGTAATTTATTCGTGCACTACCTATTTTTATAGTTTTCTGTTCTTTATATCCAGCTACCTTTAGGTTGTCGAGAAGAGATCGCTCGCAGCGATAAGACCGCCTGTTGCCACCTTTACTCATTATGGAAACCTATAAAAAAATGGCCCGTCTTTACTGACCCTGAAGGCTAATTAAAATAATTATAATTAATTTAGCATACTTAGTTATTAAGTTAAAATAATACAGCACGTTTATATTTAACAGACACAAATGTATATCACGAGCGAAACTGACTGTCACTGTATTAATGTACCTAACATTTATGTACCGTGTCTTTTTATTTATTTATTGAGAAAACCAAGCAATACAGAGTTTTGATTGCTAATGTACACAATAGTATGGTCAATTACAGGTTTTCCTGTGTAACTTGTATTGTATACAAAACATCAAACGAACTATTATCTAGTAAATAATATACAATAAGTTAATCTAAGGAAATTACATTTTATTGTCTTATGAAAATAAATGATTAATAATAATAATAAATGTACAATATATTGAATTTATCTTTTGTGGTGCAATAAAGTGTATTTACTTACTTAACCTTCGTAAGTCTACTAATCACCTTGAAATTGCTAAAAATGTAGTTTATCTAGTTTTTAATTTGTCCCCAGATACAAAAAGCACATCAATGAAGATTGCAAATTTCCAAGGAAATAACATGATTTTATTTCGTTTTTTACTATGTTACAGCGTGTTGTGTTTTATTAACTGGACAGGCGATATTAATAGCAAATGATTTCTTCCATCGCTCTAACGACTGAATTCCATAATCTCCACAAATAAACCTTACCACATTCAAGTATTGTTTACAAACATAAAAACAGTCGTCACACAGTCATCATAGAGACCGCATCAATGAAACGCCGCGCTAAGGGTGTTTGTATACTTTGCATTTGTCTGGTTTTGGCACGGCGTTGGTCACGTTTTAGATATTTGAGAATAGCGATGACGAAACGTGTCATCGTCATTTCATGGCGAAGCTCTCGTTCATGGCAAATGATGGATTTTGTTTTATTAGTGCGAACGGGTTATAATTAGCATTTTGTTTTTGCCAGAAAGAAATTTTCACATGATCTACACGCATAACTGACTTACACCGTGGGAAAAGTAACCCGACAGATTTTAAAGGGGCATTCTTGACCGCATTTTAAATCCTAAAATGTCATAGATAAGTACAAAGTTTTCTGAAATTGGTCTTGATTTAGAGATAAGTAAGTAATGACAATTCTTGTGAAAATTTGCGTGCTTATTTTGAGTCCCGTGCAAGCGAAAGATTCGCTACGCTCGTGAATCTAATTTAGAATCTTGAGCGTAGTAAGGGACTCAAAAGCACACGAGATGTAAATAACTTTGATCTCGTGTAGTACACAAAACTTTTTACGACAGCAGTGAGAACATATTTGGAAGGTAAAAATACAACCTGAAAAAATGTAATCCGTCTTCATCACTATGACACTCATGTTTTCTTAAGGTATTCTAACAATTAAATTAAATTACCACAATAAAACAAAACGAAAGAAATTTCAATAAAATAATACGGCAATAATGCGATATTGCATTCAATTGACAGTGCAATCGACAACTTTTTTTTGTAAAAAAAAAAACTTTCTAAGATACGGTCCGAATTGCGGATACAACTATTTGTTTGTATTTTGAGATCGTTAAAAGTAGATTATTTACTTTGCGTAACAATTGCATTTTTTTTAAAGTTCATCGTTTTGATTGTATAATAAAACACTTAAAATATGTTTTTTTTTTAATTAAAATTTTACCTTTTATTCCATTAATTAACGGTCTGACTTATTTCGGGGGTCTATTATAAACCTTCAATATAATGTTGAATTACATACGTATGCACTTTTTTGTCTCTTTTTTTGCTAATGACGTGAAAGGGACAAAGACAATAGAATCCAAACATTTCGAACTTGTATTAAGTCCCGTACGTTGAAATGACATTCGAATATAAAGGTCACTTGAATGTTATTTTGTCTCACCCAGTGAGCAAAATGCGATTTTACTCACTGTTTTTAAGCAGCAAATTACCCTTGTTCGAGCTGCTGGCGTAATTATTTTCCCCAAGATGTATAAAGAAATAACGTGCCGTGTGCAGAAAACACATACATTATTTTGTTTGCCTACTTAGACCAAAAGTCATAAATCTAAATTATCAAATTATCTAAAAAAATTGCTCATGATCTCAGGAATGAATGGTTAAAATCTGTCAGGATACTCGTTCCCAGGTGTATATTTACAAAATTACGTTTGCTTATAGACTAGTTTTAATATTCAATATTTGTGAACCATTTCGAGCTATTTAACTAACTTCAAAATACTTTCAGGAAAGGTCATATATTTTCGAAGACTATGATGACTTTTTCCATTCTAAAGAAACGTAGAGAAAGAAGTCCCCTATAGTTTTATTTGAAATATATTATTATGTTCCTTTTATGCAGCTTTGTGCAAAGTACTGAACTCACGATGGCAATTTCCAATTATCCTTAAATGGTTCTCCTTCCGCTATTTGGCGCTCGATATTACTTATATTTTTTTTATTTCGTGTCACCATAACTGATGTAGGAGATATTTTTGCGGTTAGGTGCAATGGTCACAAATAAGCATATATCCATTTTGTGACAAGATAAGCTACACAAGAGTGACTATGACGAGTATCGCCGTAATCCGGATGACCTAGATGTTGTTGTGGCATCGGCCGCGAATGCTAAAGACATACCTAAATAGGTTCGATCCATGTTTGATCTTTTTAACTCAGTAATTTATACACGTCATAATAATTACAATACATTACATTTATATATCTAAATTACATTATTCAATTATCAATATTACAATACATTATAATAAATTGGGGCGTATTAAGTAGGTATCATTTGGTATCATGCAGGACTCGTGTGCCATTCCTATAAGAAGAATTCATTCAACGAATAGTAGGCAGCAGAGACAATTCAGGTATTTTTTAAATTTGAGTACAAATTACTATTTGCAGTTTGTGTGTCTCCAAAGACTCAATTGCAGATTTTTTAGATTTAGTTAGCTCAGCGTGTGCGGAGTGGAGAAAGTTCGTGGCGGGGCCTGAAGTTGTATTTGGGTTCCGCAGCATTAGTCTGAGTCTGGAACTGTTCAAGATAAGGTTTACTTTACCTGTTTCGCTACCTCTAGGTGTGAGGATTTTAGTACTAATGAACAGTTCTTTGGCTGGATGGTCTCATTTGATATCAGCGACTACACGAATTGCGCGTATCTGCAGTTAGAAGATTCTTTCGCGATCCGCGGCGTCACCCCATAAGCTCTATTTGCTCTTTACCCTCTGTTGGATCTTTACCCTGGGCACTAGAGACCTGGGTTATATTTTTTCGTACATGGCATCTATTTTAGTTTAAAGTGCACTGCTTAGTCTAGGAGCCTCCAAGCTTTTTTTCTCTCGAAGGCCTTGGACATGCCTTCGGCTTCTCCCGCTTTTTTTTTATGGTAGAGGAGGCAAACGAGCCGACGAATCACCTGATGGTTGGTTTTCGCGAGCAAGCTTGTAAGGCCTTTCTTTGGCTCTTCCGTGGGCTCTTATGCTCTCTTCAGCGGTGCAAGAACACGTGCGCCCAAACCCTATTACACAATCCAGTGTTATCTCATGTTTACAAAAACCAGCGTAGGTTTTAATAAGCTCGCAAAGATAAAGAAGAGTAACTAACATTGAGGCGGCGCGTGGGCGTGCGCTATTCGTAGCAAGGTCGGCGATATTGTATTACAGGCCCATTCCCGGACCAATCGAACGTTTGACTCGGTTCAACCAGTATAACTATACCTCGAGATCTGTAACAACGTTGACTACGTAGGCAATCAAACTTACACTGGTTCATCTCGTGCGAAGTAGCCCTCATGGTTGATGGTACGCAACACGATTAACTAGCTTACAACCAGCCAGCTCAGACCTTCGCGATCCGATACCTTTCCCCGCCTCATCTATTTTCCTCGACTGCCTTACGGATTTTAAAAAAGAACCATGAGCCTATGGATTTCAATGGTAGTTTTGACTTTTTGGAATCCTAAGGTTGACTAAACTCGCGGAACAGAGAGATCACCAATGTTGGCAGCACCCACGTACATATATCGACACGCGTCATTCTTTGCCGGATAAACAGACCGTTTTTATTCAAATTTATAATGTAAATCGGAGGCGCCATAAGTCACGTTTACGCGCTAATGTGTCTTCGGATAATAAAGTTTTTGCAATAATTTTACAGCGGATAGGTGTCATTATAGGTATAGGTTTCTTTCAGCAAGCCAATGAGGGTCGTTTATTTATATAGGGTAATAACGAACAGTTTTTTCTAAAGGTGATGTTTGGATGTCAATTGCAGCTGCATTACTGTTGCGACGTTGTTGCTGCCGCTGTATTGCTGTATTTGTCAATTTCCTTGATCAAAAAAGTGACGAAACGAAATTCAAACTCGCGTACTCGCCGCAGCTCACAGTAATGCTTTGTCACATTTTGTTTTCATCGCGTGATATCTTAAACCTTAGTACTGTATTTTCTTGTCCGATAATCTTAATATATATATAAAATGCTGATGTGCGTAAGTAAAGACACGGTTTTCTCTATCACCACTATTTCCAATCAACTTCCTGTTGGGGTGGTAAATACCCCTTGGTCTCCCGGTGGGAGTAAGGGAGTTTGGTCGCGGTGGGTGGAAGTGGGTGGTTGTGGGTGGCTAAAATGTGAAAAAATATATATCTGTCCTTTTCTAACTCATGGGAACTTTTGGAAAGTTCTAAAAATTTCTGGAATTTCTGGAATAATCTAGAAAACTCCAGAATGTGTACAACTGTAACAATCGATCTAGAATGTTCCAGAAAGTTCTAGAAATTTCTGGAATGATCTAGAAAGTTCCAAAATTGTGTGCGACTGCTAAAATCGACCTAGAATGTTCCAGAAAGTTCTAAAAATTTCTAGAATGATCTAGAAAGTTCCCAAATTGTGTGTGACTGTAACAATCGATCTAGAATGTTCCAGAAAGTTCTAAAAATTTCTAGAATGATCTAAAAAGTTCCAAAATTGTGTGTGACTGCTAAAATCGATCTAGAATGTTCCAGAAAGTTCTAAAAATTTCTAGAATGATCTAGAAAGTTCCCAAATTGTGTGTGACTGCTAAAATCGATCTAGAATGTTCCAAAAAGTTCTAAAAATTTCTAGAATGATCTAAAAAGTTCCAAAATTATGTGTGACTGCTAAAATCGATCTAGAATGTTCCAGAAAGTTCTAAAAATTTCTAGAATGATCTAAAAAGTTCCAAAATTGTGTGTGACTGCTAAAATCGATCTAGAATGTTCCAGAAAGTTCTAAAAATTTCTGGAATGATCTAAAAAGTTCCAAAATTGTGTGTGACTGCTAGAATCGATCTAGAATGTTCCAGAAAGTTCTAAAAATTTCTGGAATGATCTAGAAAGTTCTAGAAATGTTTGGAAAGATCTAGAAAGATTCAAAATTGTTTGCAAGTGTAAAAATCGATATGGAATGCTCTAGATAGTTCTAGAAATGACTAGAATAATCTAGAAGCTTCTAGAAAGTTCCGAAATGTGTGCAACTATTGAAATTAATCCTGACGATCCAGATCGTAATTAAGTACCTCGGAATGTTCTAGAGTTTTCTCATACTAGAAATTTCGATTTCCAACGGTATATAAACCGAAAATCAGTGACTTTTTGTCAGTTGAACCGTGTTTACAGTCGCGAAAAGATCAATTGAAGCCAAGAGTGAACAGTGATTACATAAATTGAAGTGATTTGAACAAATGAAAAAGTAAAAACTATTTGACTATTCTAGAGTGTTCTGATACTAGAAATTTCGATTTCCAACGGTATATAAACCGAAAATCAGTGACTTTTTGTCAGTTGAACCGTGTTTACAGTCGCGAAAAGATCAATTGAAGCCAAGAGTGAACAGTGATTACATAAATTGAAGTGATTTGAACAAATGAAAAAGTAAAAACTATTTGACTATTCTAGAGTGTTCTGATACTAGAAATTTCGATTTCCAACGGTATATAAACCGAAAATCAGTGACTTTTTGTCAGTTGAACCGTGTTTACAGTCGCGAAAAGATCAATTGAAGCCAAGAGTGAACAGTGATTACATAAATTGAAGTGATTTGAACAAATGAAAAAGTAAAAACTATTTGACTATTCTAGAGTGTTCTGATACTAGAAATTTCGATTTTCAACGGTATATAAACCGAAAGTGAGTAACTTTTCGTTAGTTTTATCATTGTAACAACCAAGATATTCGTTTTGATTAATTTTATTACTTTTTTTATATTTACAATGCCAAGGCGAAAAAAAGTATTTACAAAACCCAAAGTGGTTTCAAAAAGAAGAAAAATAGCACGTCAAAATGAAACAGAAGAACAAAAAGAAAAACGTGTTTTAAACATTCGTAAAGGAGTAAAAAGAATTAGAGAAAATTTAACCGAAGAGGAAAGAGCACGTATTAATGAAGAAACCAGATGTCGAGTAAGATCACTCAGAAATCGTCAATCTGCTGATCAACGTGAACTGGAAAATATCAAAAAAAAAGAAAGAATGGCTACTTTACGCCAACGACGAGCTGCTTCATGTAAAGTTGGAAGTTTAGAACTTCAGGCTTTCCATTATGATTGCAAAAAACAATACAGTGAACATCCAAATATTGTTATCGGAAAAATGGATACGATATGCGAGTATTGTCATGCCCGGAAATTTAAAGGCGAAACTGCTGGTATATGCTGCTCGAGTGGTAAAGTCAATTTACCAGCACTAGATGTACCACCACCTCAATTACTCGCATATATGACTGGAGAAACACCAGATTCCAATCATTTTCTACAAAATATACGTCGATACAACTGTTGTTTTCAAATGACTTCATTTGGAGCTTCATTAATATGTCAGGAAGAAAATTTCAGCCCGGTTTTTAAGGTTCAAGGCCAAATTTATCACCGATTAGGCTCTCTTTTGCCGATGTCTAATGAATCTCCAAAATTTCTTCAAATATACTTTGTTGGTAACGATGAACTTGAAACAGACCAACGTTGCTCTAACTTTCAGGGACTGCAACGAGATATTATTCAAAAATTACAACGTCTACTTCATAATCATAATCAACTAATCAATGTGTTCAAGACTTCTCTAGACCAAATGGCTGCAGATAATTATAAGATCGTCATTCGAGCAGATAAAAGACCAGCCGGTCAACACGAACGAAGGTTTAATGCACCTCAAACGAACGAAGTTGCCGTAGTCATTGTTGATAACGAATGTAGTCGTCGTGATATTATTATTCAACGTCGAAGTAATAAATTGCAACGTATTGCTGAAACACATCGTAGTTATGATGCGCTACAATATCCGCTAATTTTTTGGCAAGGTGAGGATGGTTATCATTTCAATATTCAACAAATCAATCCAGCTACAGGTGTCGAAACTAACAAAAAAGTATCAGCTATGCAATTCTATGCTTATCGAATTATGACTAGAAATGGTGAATATAACCATATTTTAAACTGTCGGCAGCTATTTCAGCAGTTTATTGTAGACATGTATGCTAAAATTGAAACGGAAAGATTAGATTTTATTCGCCATAATCAACGAAAGTTGCGTTCGGATGAATACATCCATTTGAAAGATGCAATGATAAATGATGGAAACGTCGATAACATGGGAAAATTGGTCATCTTGCCATCGACATTCACTGGAAGTCCACGTCACATGCATGAATATGCTCAAGATGCAATAACTTATGTTAGGAAACACGGCAGACCAGATTTATTTATAACATTCACATGTAATTCTTCATGGATGGAAATCAAAGAAGAATTACAATATGGTCAGACGGCCAGCGATCGACATGATATTGTTGCCCGAGTTTTCCGTCAAAAACAAATTAAATTTATAGACGCCATTGTGAAAAATCAAATATTTGGTGTTGTTATCTGCTGGATGTTTTCAATTGAATGGCAGAAACGAGGATTGCCACATTCACACAACTTAATTTGGCTCCAAAATAAAATTCAACCGAATCAAATAGATGATATCATCAAAGCTGAATTTCCAAACCCGGAAGAAGATTCTGATCTTTATAGTATAATCGTAAAAAACATGGTTCATGGCCCGTGTGGTGAGCTAAATAGAAATTCTCCGTGTATGAAAGATGGAAAATGTACGAAACGTTATCCAAAGCCATTTTTGAACGAAACAGTTACAGGCGAAGACGGATATCCTAAATATATTATTAGATTTTATTCGCCATAATCAACGAAAGTTGCGTTCGGATGAATACATCCATTTGAAAGATGCAATGATAAATGATGGAAACGTCGATAACATGGGAAAATTGGTCATCTTGCCATCGACATTCACTGGAAGTCCACGTCACATGCATGAATATGCTCAAGATGCAATAACTTATGTTAGGAAACACGGCAGACCAGATTTATTTATAACATTCACATGTAATTCTTCATGGATGGAAATCAAAGAAGAATTACAATATGGTCAGACGGCCAGCGATCGACATGATATTGTTGCCCGAGTTTTCCGTCAAAAACAAATTAAATTTATAGACGCCATTGTGAAAAATCAAATATTTGGTGTTGTTATCTGCTGGATGTTTTCAATTGAATGGCAGAAACGAGGATTGCCACATTCACACAACTTAATTTGGCTCCAAAATAAAATTCAACCGAATCAAATAGATGATATCATCAAAGCTGAATTTCCAAACCCGGAAGAAGATTCTGATCTTTATAGTATAATCGTAAAAAACATGGTTCATGGCCCGTGTGGTGAGCTAAATAGAAATTCTCCGTGTATGAAAGATGGAAAATGTACGAAACGTTATCCAAAGCCATTTTTGAACGAAACAGTTACAGGCGAAGACGGATATCCTAAATATAGACGTCGATCACCAGAACAAGGCGGATTTACAGCTAAAATTAAAATACGAGGTAATGCAGAAATTCAAGTTAATAATCAATGGGTAGTACCATATAATCCACTTTTATCTAAAATGTTCAATGCCCATATCAATGTTGAATACTGCAGTTCTGTTAAATCTATAAAATATGTATGCAAATATATTAACAAAGGCAGTGATATGGCTGTTTTTACGTTAACCAATGAAAACCAGCATGATGAAATAGTACAGTATCAAATGGGTCGTTACATTAATACCAACGAAGCAATTTGGCGAATTTTAAGTTTTCCAATACACGATCGAGATCCACCGGTTCAACATTTATCCGTCCACCTAGAAAATGGACAACGTGTGTTTTTTACAACAGAAACAGCACAAAAAGTTGCGACGGAACCACCAACTCGAACAACTTTAACAGCATTTTTTGAATTATGCCAGAAAGACCAATTTGCTAAGACTTTACTTTACTCAGAAGTACCCAGCTATTATACATGGGATACAACAAGTAAACAATTTAATCCTCGAAAACGTGGAATGCAAGTAGAAGGACATGATGGAGTGTTCAAGAGTAACACAATAGGACGAGTCTACACAGTGCATCCAAAAAACGCTGAATGTTTCTATCTACGCTTATTACTTCACACTATTCGTGGTCCAACGTGTTTTGAAGACCTAAAAACTGTCAATGGTTACATTTGTGAGACATATCGTGAAGCATGTCAAAGATTGGGTCTACTAGAAAACGATAATCATTGGGAGTTAGCTATGAATGAAGCAGCCCAAACGGCAACAGCAAGTCAAATTCGTGAGCTATTTGCAATCATATTAACTACATGTAATCCTTCTAATCCAAATCGACTATGGCTTAAATATCGAGAATATATGAGCGATGACATCTTGGCTGATTTACGACAGCAAAATCCGGACTTAGAAATTAATTTTAATGAAGAAATTTTTAACAAAGCTTTGATATTGATAGAAGATAAATGTTTAGCAATTTCTAACCAAACGTTAATACAACTAGGTGTTCAATCTCCTAAACGAAATCATTTGGATGTTATGAACAGTGAATTTTTAAGAGAAACAAATTATAATATCGACGAATTGAGGCTTTACATCCAACACAACAAACCCTTATTAATTGAGAGTCAAAAACAAGCTTACGACATAATAATGGATTATTATAAAAATCAGCGAAGTGGTATAATATTTTTAGACGCACCTGGTGGCACCGGGAAAACATTTTTGATAAATTTAATTCTAGCTGAAATCCGTGCAAATAAAGAAATCGTTCTCGCCCTAGCATCATCTGGAATAGCGGCAACACTTATGGATGGTGGACGAACGGCACATTCTGGTTTAAAATTACCATTAGATGTAGCTAACTACGAATTCCCGGTATGTGACATCACAAAATCATCGGCACGTGGACAAATATTAAAACAGTGCAAAGCCATTATGTGGGATGAAAGCACAATGGCTCATAGAAAATCCCTAGAAGCACTAAACAGAACACTTCAAGATTTACGCGACAACACGAATATAATGGGAGGTGTATTGTTAATACTATCAGGCGATTTCCGTCAAACGCTACCTGTCATTCCGAAATCAACGCCGGCAGATGAAATTAACGCTTGCCTGAAGAAGTCGTTCATATGGGAACAGGTAAAAATAATTAAATTAACAACAAATATGAGAGCACAGATTTCAGGAGATGAAAAGGCCCAAGAATTTGCTGAAAAACTTTTACAAATAGGAGAGGGCACTTATCCAATAGACGAAAATACTGGCCAAATCACACTAACTAATGAGTTATGTAATGCTGTTGAAACACCGGAACAACTTATAAATGAAGTGTATCCAAGTATTGCTGAAAATTATACTAATTCAGAATGGTTACGGGAGCGCATTATTCTAGCCACGAAAAACGACATTGTCAATAGCATCAACAACATCATCCAGGAAATGATTCCGGGAGAAGAGAAAATCTACAACTCAATCGATACAATGACTGATGAACAAGAAAGCGTAAATTTTCCTTCTGAATTTTTGAATTCACTAAATGTTCCAGGAATGCCATTGCACTGCCTTAAATTGAAAGTTGGTTCACCAATTATTCTATTACGAAATCTGAACTCGCCAAAATTGTGTAATGGTACGAGACTCTGTATTAAACAGCTACAAAATAACATCATCGAAGCCAGTATAATGACTGGTAAAGAAAAAGGACAAATAGTATTTATACCACGAATACCTTTAATATCAAATGGATTGCCCTTTACGTTTAAACGTTTACAATTCCCGGTGAAGTTGGCTTACAGTATGACCATCAACAAAGCACAGGGCCAAACATTCAAATACTGTGGCGTTGACTTAAAGGAACCATGCTTTGCACATGGTCAATTATACGTTGCATGCTCACGAGCAGGATCACCTCGAAATTTGTTCATCTACAGCCCGGGCAATAAAACAATAAATGTAGTCTATAAGCAAGTATTATAGAAAAATTAAACAAAATGTAAATGTATAATATAACGTGTAATATGTTAATGTATTTATCATATATGTAGTATGTAGAATATCATATGTAAATAATTGTGTGAATAAAACATAAATTTTCCATTTACTAAGGTGTTTTTTATTCTAACTTATGATTATTTCAATTAGTTAATTAGTTAATTAATTAAATATACTTTCTATACACCGCATATTTAATGGTCGACTAAGTCTTTCAATATCTAAGATAGAAATCTATATTATCTACGTTAAAAAATGCATCCTCAAATATTTTTTATACCATTAAACATGCGATTTATTTTAACCCGAGCAACGCCGGGTTTTGCAGCTAGTTGTATCATATTTATGCTCATGCTTATAAAGAAAAAGCAAAACTATGACCTCAGTAATTTGATACCATGCCGCGTAGCCAACGTTACAATCGTTAACGCTCCGTAGCGTTGCGTAGTCATCTCTCTCTATCACTCTTCCATATTAGTGCGACTGTGACAGTTGCGTTTCGTTCGCCACGGAACAATGTCTAACCTGTCTAGGTTGGCTACGCGGCGCGGGCAGTAGTTTCAGAGGGCCTATATACCGCGAACACCGAAGTTCGCAAATTGCGGGCATCTTTCTCTGTCACTCTTATTACGCCTTAATTGGAGTAAAAGAGAAGGGCATCTTTCTCTTTTACTTGCGAACTTTGGTGTTGGCGGTAGGTTCTCAGGCGTCTCTATGACTTCATGTGCTAAAATTGAATTTGGAATGTAACTTTTAGGAAATGATATCAATAGTCAAGGACCATGTAGCGGGCGCTACAAAAATATCATTGTCTTTCGAGTTCAACCCGCAACATTTTCAATTTTTCATAGACAATTTAATTTCACTGTTTTAATCTTATAGTGGCATACTCCAAGAAACTGCAGTAGGTATTTCAGGTGCAGAAACATTTCGTGTCTCATAAATAGTGACGGTAAATTGAAGCACATTGCGAATCCACAGACATATACTTTCAAAACTTGTATTATTTATTTATGATAGGTACATTAAAAATTTAATTTTCAGCTTTACATATTAAGGTCGAATTTATAATTATAATGTAAACTAAGCAATTAAAACATGCATTTAGGTGAATGCAATTATTTCACCTGGCCAGTTGACAAGACTACAATCTGGGATCAAAACATGAAAGTCTGACTAATCCCAAATAATTTGCCCTCAAAGAAGAAGAATAGTTACACCAAATAGAACATAATAGAAGGGAACTCAATTTATTAGGACCGGAATAATTGAAGACACTTTATTATCATCAAAATACCTTTCCTCACAGACTTCGTAAACAAATAAATCTCAAACATTGAATAAAAAGACCCTCAAGGAAACTAGCAGACATCCCCTTAGATGTGACAGCTCGAGACTGCTTGAAGGAGCCGGAAACACGTCAGTAGCCGGACAGTTGTAGATGGCGCCACAATGGCAAGTTGCGCAATCCCTCTGGGTACTTCCGCCGGGGCCCGGCATACAAATGGCAACATTACACATTGTTAGAACAAACTTTTTCGAAGTAATACTCGAAGAGTGTGTGCAGAGTTTCTGAACTAACAAGTTTAATAAACAACACATTTGAACGAAGTCTGTAAAAGTTGTTTCAAACTATCCGTTCTATTTAATCTTAAGGAAATCTTAAGTGTGCATGCACATTACATTTTGGTCAATTAATGCAGTTTTACTGGTCAAATTGTTCAATAAAATTTTACAGAGCAACTCACCGCAATCTGTGACCCTTTCTGTGAGCCATATTGTGTACAATCGGTATCGGTATTAAAAATTCTAATGTGTCTTTTGAGTCTTTTCCCATCGGAATATAATGCAAATTTTCTCGTACTACAATGATCGCAGTATAAGCAATATTGCTATAGACACATATAAGTAACTGAACGGCACTGCAAACTAAGCCCATGCCCATGAGATACAAACAACATCGACACAGCAAATCACGCGTCTTGGTCAAACAGCAGTTAACCTGACGGCGAGCAATTACTGCCGCCATTATAGTAACAAATAGAACAAACATCGATGCACCGCATCACATCACCCTTGCTGCGTCGATGTGTATTGTAATGTAACAATGCGTACAGCAGGCTAGAAGCGGGTAAAAGCACATAATAAGTAATAGTACTACTGTACAGAAAATAAACTTCCTACAAAACCGAAGTTTGACAGCGATTCAGGGAAGAATCATGCTGTCCCTTTCTAATGTAGGGCACTATCCCCTTCGGCTATTTATGGTTTCAAGTCATTATCTTATCTTCTGTGGTCGTACACGCAAAGGGACGTCAAGTTGTGCCAACCCTAATAATTGCTTAGAGATTGCTCTTAGCAATTATTAGGGTTGACACAACTGAGCGGAATAGAGCCGAGAATGCCCGAAATGATCAGTTTCGCCCCCCTGGTATAAGAGTAATCAGAATGAAAGCATTATTTAGTAACGTACTTTCACAATTTTTTAAAAACAATTCTTGATCAGATATAACAGAGGCTATGAGTGTAACATCTTCTAGCCACGAGTTTTTCAAACTATTTATTAACCTGGTTGTTACGTTGTCGACGTACAACACTCACAATTAACAGTTTTCTAACCAATCCAAATGACGCCTGTATTTACTACCCTAAGAAATAAACTGGGGGCTAAAAAATAATCTGTAATACTTTTCATGCTGCTAATTTTACCGTTAAGAATAATGTTGATAAAAGAGAACAAACATTCTACAAATCAAAAGACATAAACTTGAAAGAGAATAAGTAATATGGACAGTGAATCCTCCACGTAAATAAATCGTGGGTCCTAAATATCAGAACGTCAGTTTTACGTAATTTCTGCGGAATGTTAGATCTGCACATTAATATTATAACATAAACATGAACGCTGACAACAAAACACTCCTCTTTGGACAGTTGTGTAAGAAAACTGCTGTATTTTTTAAGTTTCTCTATAAATATTGTGGTCCTTTATTTTTTTAGTGCAAGGTGTGAAATAATTTATTTTAAATACAGTTAACATCCCTATTCAATGCTACCTACTGTAATTATTGTATTCACAGTGAATTATCAATCAAGACCGGGGCCAAGAGAGGCGTACACCCGCAAACATTTGCGGAGCCGCGCCCGCCACGCACGGTAGATCGAGCGATACGTGACACTATACATTGTCATTACCTTTCAGGTAACATTGACTTTTGGCATTTATTCAATAAAAAAGTCCATTGCATCATGATCTTGAGGAAGGTTCATGTATTTTTAGTTTGCTTCTGGGGCGCTGACGTTGGTCCACGTTAATAATGCTTTCGTTCTTCGCGTAGTTATTTATTTTACACGAAATTAGTCTCACGTCATTCTTCCAAACAAATGGTCTTGAAGTTATTTATATAAACTATATTAGTGATATACACGTATGATAATTGTAATGAATTTTCAAATTTCTGTAGAAAATCTATATCTTT
Organism: Cydia pomonella; assembly: GCF_033807575.1. Lineage (NCBI taxonomy): Eukaryota > Metazoa > Arthropoda > Insecta > Lepidoptera > Tortricidae > Cydia > Cydia pomonella. The sequence continues at coordinate 7,691,690 of NC_084717.1, read as the reverse complement.
TGTTTTTTCCTCCATTGAATTTGTCAACGACTTACCACGAGCCTACATTTTTAGATTAGACTTTTTTGACTGGGTTAGATAATTGTTTATTGGGTGATTGATTTAAAATCCTAACTTAAATAACTTACTGCTGTGGCGCAGCGACCCGAAGTGGATCTTGGCCTCCGGCAACAAAGACCGCCATGCTTCTCTGTCCAAAGCCGTGTCTGTCCAGTCGATAGTCACGGATACCAACCAGAGAGACGGCGAGATACAAGTCCGGATCCAGAAAGCTCTACGCTGTGCGGCTGCCCTGCACAAAGTGTTAGTGTCCAAGCTAATGACCAGGAACACTAAGCTCCGGATATACAAAACGGTCATAAGGCCAATCCTTAAAATCCTAAACAAGAGAATATTCACGTGGAGTGACGGATTTTATAATTTTAAGTAGTGATATTTTCGGATTTACTGCGGATCAGGACTATTGGGTATACGTAGGTAGGTACTTACAAGTAGGTACTCGTACCTACTGGTAAGGAAGATTCTTATTCCATGATAATTTCTAGTAAATAGTAACCGCTGATGACTATAAATTGACTTTCACCAAAAATAACAGCTTTCCGAAAAACGGCACACGACCGGGAATACTATACACGTAGCGGCAACACGTTTCAAATAATTACCAAACAACATTAGTGGCACAGATAAAACAATCACCATTTTAAACGTTAACGTAACTAACAATATAAAAAAAATCATTATGAACCTAGAATGTATTTGTCTATGGTCGAGAATTGCGTGACTTTTTTTCGAAGAAATGTTTAATAATTTCATACTGGCAACACCGGTATTGTAGGGTGCAATTCAAAGATGGCGCGGCACGTGTCGGAAGAGCGGAAGCGCGGGAACGCCGCCCTAACAAAACAATGCACATCGTGTAAATTGAAATAAATTGATGCTTTCGCATTGTTTCGCCTTTCAATAAGTTTTACGGATCATCGCTGAGTGAGCATTAAGTACTGCTGGGATCGTAACTTTTGTTCACTATGCGTCGTAGTAAAATTTAATTTTGTTTATTTAAATTTTATTCACCAATAACAATTAGAGGCAAAAGGCTAATTTAAGTCATAAAGTAGGTAAGTATAAGGTAATAATAGTTGATATGGGATTGGGATATACGAGAAAAACAAAAATAACGAAACCGAAAGTGTTTTTTTAATAACTGAAAAAGCCAAGTAGGAATAAAATGTGTATGTAAAATAAACACAACAATAAACAGTTTTTTTAATTGATTCTGGTCCAAGTCAGGTAGTTATTCAAAAAATCCTGAAATTGCCATCTAGGAAAGGGAAGGCATGGTGATGGTCAAATAATAATATCATCAATGTCAATTAACATTAAATGTAGGTACCTATCGAGAGCGTTATTGAAGTTCCCACTTATTAAGTCAAGTCAGCAATCATAAAAGCGTGTCGACAAACACTAAATTGACACCAACGCAAACAATAGTAATTAAACAGTCCCACGGGTGCGGTAAAAAACAAACGAAGGGCTGGTTTTCCACGTTCCCGTGCCCTCTGATGCCGCTGGCCGCGCTAATTACGGAATTAGTTCTCACAGCTATAGGATACCATCAAACTTGGATTTTCCGTATTTTTACAGGTACTACATCGCTATCTTGAGGTCATGTAACCATTAATGGTAAGCTTACTGTAGTATGTAGGCGTATGCTACTTCAAGGGTGTGTGCTTGTGTCTTATTGCCAGTACTTTATTTAGACATGAACTACTTTTTAAACAACCCGAATTTTCTCGAAAAAAAAATGGTTTCAATTTATAATGCGTTTACACAAATTTATTCTCCCTTTGACATCACTCACCCGTGCCCGCTTGTAAGTATGTTTCTCTACTGTTACTTGTTATCACACTGATGTGGTTTCCGAATGCAGTCCCAGTGTTACTATTATTAGCTCATAAAATATGTATTTGACGCTATTCGCCCTCGCTTCTTTACTAGACAAGATCTACGGATTGAATACCAGCTTTGTACTATTAAATGTAAATCTTTTTAATCTTTATCATTATTTGTGGTCTCTAAATACAATTAAACATTGCTCCGACAGCAGACCGACAGACCAGACTGAAGGTTCGCTGAAAGTCTTATTACAGAATCATATCCATATTCATATTTATTAATAATCGATACATACATTACACGTCAACGAAAAACGAAACGAACTTTGATTAATAGCAATATCTAAATAACAATATTAAAATTAATTACAAATAGGTAGGTACGATAGATACATATATGTATATAATTAATTATAAAGTGCCTTACTACACCCGTAACCATAGCTTACACAAAGGTACCTATTTTTAGGACAATAATTACGTTCAAAATAAATAAAAACCGAGGGTGTCGCTTCCCGCGCCCTCTGTGACTTTTAGTGCTAATTATGCAATCAGTTCTCACAATTAGTCGGCACACCGCTACCCTTCCGAATGGTTATCGCACCATCTTAGATTCGCCAAAGTTAAATAAAGGTAGGTAATGTGCGATAATATTACCTACATTTACCATTTCCTGTTGAGGTAAAAAATCGTGATGGTGATGATGTAATCCTGTTATCTCTCATTAGGGACATAGGGCTCGAAGAAGAACTTTCCATTTGTCGCGATTCTGAGCGGTTACTTCCAGCTCTTTCCAGCCGAGTCCAGTTGAGCCAGCCTCCTTCTTATACATATTTGTAAACAAATATTTATTATTTCGAAAAATTAGGTCAATAAAATGTGATGATACAAATAAAGTGATATTTATTTTTATTTGCATAGTTAACGTTCATTAACTGCGACCTGAAAGTGTTCTCTCCATGATGCGATAAGGGTGCCCGCACCGCATGATATTAATCTTCGGCTCCGACCGGTAACGAGTTCGTTAGTAAACGGATTGCGAATATGATGCCAGCGGGAAAACCGTGGAAACAGTCGCTGCCAAAAATAGTAGAGTATGTAACCGGTGGAGCTAAATTTAAACGGTGAATCACTACTAACTTATCTACACGGTCATTCATTGAGAAAAGTGATATGAAAGTTGTCGGCCGAAGGAGTCGAATTTTTGATACCTTTAGGAAAGGAATTTTAAAATAATTTAATTGATTTTCAATACAAAATTCGTTTTTACCTTTGCGCCGCCTTCTATGGAAACCGATTACCTATCTGTTAATAATAAGCTATTTACCAAAATATTTCACCTAGATAAGATAAAAACTCTGCATAGTACATTACGTTATATAATAATTTTGTAACATAAGAGCTATTTGTTACAAAATTATTATCTAAAAACCAAATTAATACCAAACCAAAATAATATAATAATTTAACACTTTGAACAATAGCTATTCCATGGAGTTGCGATACAAAAATGACAAATACGCACCGGAAAAGATCCATTTTGGCGGGAAACAGTGCGCAGGAAGTCGATTCGCCGACCGCGAATTTCGCCGGCGCCACCGGCCGGGTTGCCATATTTGAAAATAAGCTTTTCTTTTTTCAACGACCTCTTTGTTCAAACTCTTAAAAATAAAGTGCCAGTTTTTGTATTCGTATAATCAGACTTGTGGTGAACTGGTTTTTATTTCAGAGCGGTACCATTACACGACTATGATAAATGCCTCACACGCTGTCTATTGTGCAAAATCATTAAAATACATAAACCAAAAGTAGGGGTACCTCGCATCTGCCATCCGTCCCCGCCCCCCGCCGCATCTGCACTTATTTAAAGAAGTACTTAAATAAAGTTTGAAGATCACATAATATAAATTAAACAACCATATTGACAAAAGTCGACGCGTTGCGAATTGCTAAAGGCACCACAGTGTATACGGTTAGGGGTCGCGTGGAGGCCAGGTGCCTCCGAGTCATTCTTCGATGACAAATTATCATTGTGTTTTTTAGAGTACAGATTTATTTTTGAACATCACAATGGCAATAAAAACTCAAAAATATTTAACGCATCCCTTTGATACAAAGGTCGCATATATTGATATGTCCTCCTGACCAAAGTTGATACTGTTGGTAGGCCCTACAGGTTCCGCGGTAACATGTATGATGATATTCTGAATTAGAACAATGTGCTATTTCTTGGTAAAAAAATTAGTGGCACATTATTGAAAAAGGAGGAATCTGTTGGCTTATTAGGATTGTACATAATAACTGGTTATTAATTTGATCTGGACTTGTTATGGATAAAATCCGTCAGCTGTCAGCAGTGCTATTTTTTCAACCAGAAATAATTCTCCTGAAAATAAAACGGTATTATCTAAATAAATTCACTCTAAATCTAAAGCTAAGTTTAGGCTGGGTAGGCTACCCAAATCCGATCGGAAGATAATACCTCGCTTTAAATTCTATCACTTCCTTATGGATGAGCGCTCAAAACGCTACCATACAACTTCAATCATAATTTCCCAGCCAACCACAACAACGCACAGTAAATATAATTGCGTTTGACGTTTCTCCGTTTAACCCTTTTCAATCAAGTAATAAATTCCCATTACTTTTTAAAATCAGGCGAGTCCAACAGTTTTAGGGTAAATAAAAAGCTCTTTAAAAAACTCATTTAAAACCAAAATTATTAAAATTAAAATCTTTACTGAAAAGATCAAAAATAGGCAAGTTTATCAATTAATAAATCGTCTTCTTTGCAAGTTTTGATCGTCGACTGTACTTGTCTTTAGGCAGTCATCTAGTTTTCTTCGAATCTTATTACAAAGTTCATATGGTCATCTTCAGGTTTCAATGTGACACCAGCTTGATGGTTGATGGCTCTCTTCCTATCGAATTAAGACGCGCTCAATCCCTAGCTATTTTCAAATCCCATCTTAAAGACTATTACGATAATAATATTATCTGTCCCTTCCTTAGTGTCTCTGGTCGCGTTACTGGCAATCAAACTTGGCTATAATTTATAGTATTGTAAACGTATATATGTCTGTATTATATATGTATGTACCTATACAGGGTGATTCATGAGACGTGAGCTGGACTAAGCCTACACAATCAGTAAATGTTAATGAATCGTTCACCATCATATTTAAGTAAAACAATCACGCTTTTTATCTGTTATTTAACTTTTTCTTAAGGACAAATTTGATTATCTACAATCATGGACACCCTACAACACTTAATTAACAAAGATAAAACCTCTTTAACCGTTATGACAGCACTTTGATTATGAAGAAAATAAAATGTCACACTTGAGTGAGATACGATTTTATAAAAGTAACCAGACTCCGATGACATTCAATTTGTCACTTATTATGGATAAAACAAAGAGGGTGACCATAAATATCGTAAATAAAATAAAACTCTTTTTTTTGAACAGTAAAAATTAAATTAACGTTAATCTCACAAATACTGGTACGAAACAGTTGCTGATAATTTACCGAATATGCAGGCTTGATCCTGCTCACGTCTCCTGAATCATCCTGTATATGTATGCTGTATATGTAAGTAGTAGCATAAGCATTGTTATATTGTTGTAGTTAGAGTATTTATAAGTTTTTTCTTTAGAGCTATGTAGTTTACAATCTAGTTTTTTGCACCTCCTAAATAGTTAAATTAATATTATCACTTCTCCGAGTTCTCCGCTACCTAAAGGTTGTCTGGTAGAGATCGCTCTTTAGCGATAAGACCGCATGTTGTCACCTCTGTCTTCATATATTATGTATGTCTCTGTGTAAATGTTATTTTGAGGTTGTGCAATAAAGAGGATTTGTATTGTATTGTAAGGTACGAGTCGAGCACTATCACCATTGTCACCAAACAACTACCTACAATCTAGGTCACCAACGGTTATAGATTTTAGTTCAATTCCGGTTAAGGTGCCGTAGGTTCAGAGAGCGGAGTTTTTGAAAACTCGTACCGGTTTTTTAGATCTTTAATTAGCAATCTTAAGGATTTTCTCTACGGATTTCATCGATTCTAACCCTGATTTTTTGATTTTCGGTCGATAGAAACAAATCAGGAACATAGGTCTTTAGACTTTGAAAATTTGTAACAATTTATGCACAAATGCTAAAAATATGAAAATGGTTTCTAAATAAACGCATTTTTTTAGGGAACTCTTATTTTTCCTTTTTTTATTAAAACTTGTAACACTAAACTTAAAATTCAAAAACACGATATCCGCGGTCCCGAGCACGCGCATCCATCTTCCTCAAGCTTACGCTGTGTGAGAGTGAGTAAAGAACACGAAGCTACGGGGCCTTTGCAAGAACAAGCTTTTAATTTTTATTTCATAATAAATTGTAATACACAAAGATTTTAATAATTCACAGAGTTCATTTTAAACCAAACTAAATAATCTAAGTATCTGGGATGTTTGCCGATGCCGGTGTAGAGGACTTTTATGCCATAAGGAAGAAGACGGCGTCTGTAGTGTTGAGGATGAGAGGGAGCGCAAATAGCATCCTGAGAATGATAGCAGAGAGGTGGGATCCGGATATTCTCCGCCGATATACGACCTAAGAAATAGGTATTTTTATAAAAACCTATTAATGATAGTTTACTAATATAGTTTTATAAGTGTCTTGTGTCAAGTGTAAAAATATGGGTGTACATATCTTACTCAAAAATATGTCCCATAACAGCTTATTAGAGCGTAGTACCATATTTATGAGACGATTCTCTCGATACATATTTTTGCAGCTGACTATAACTAACAATCTATGGATTCCTCAGATATATATTTATTTATTTAAGTAGGCTAATTATAACTAGGCTTAACTATTTTTTTTAATTGGAAATTGTTTTCCAAATACCATGAGGTTCTGAAAATACGCGTAGTGCATTACCCACCACTTCTTTTACGAGTAATGCTGGTTCTTATAGTCACATATGGTTGGGCACAGGCGAGTTGCTCTAACATAGTGAAAAAGACGGCTGATCGCAACCAGCACTGCGTGCGGCAATATGGAGACAGGCCACGCCGCGATCCTTAGCAGAAGAAAACAAAAAATCAATCTTAGTTTTCTTGAGCGTTCGACTCACCTGTGCTGTTGCAATGGGAGCTGTAATTAACTGGTAAAGGTCTATTACTTCCCGCCCGCCGGAGCCGACGGCAGCCTACTTAGCGTGTTACTTACAAACAATTACCTACTCCTGTCCCGCCTAGTTCGCGCTATTACGTGTCCAACGTGCATTATGCATACATTTACTTGAGCGGAAATAATTTTATTCAAAATATTAACAAAATAATTGTTGTAGGTAATTAAAACTTCTTCAATAGGGAGTATTACTTGTGCCACCAGAGCGCAGTACTAGCACATATTATAAACTCTCAGTAAACTCATACATACTATGCCTTAAACAGTTTTTTAAGAAGTTTTCCAGAGGGGCTACAGAATGGGATTCTTCAAAAAAGACTATACAAGTTTTTAAAGGGTCGGCAACGCGCATGTGATTGCTTACCATTAGGCGGGCCGTATGCTTGTTTGCCACCGACGTGGTAAGTATAAAAAATAATATGGATTCATCAAGGCGGTTTGTTTACAGAGGCCTAACGCGAAAATAGAAATGTCGTTATAGTCGCTTGAATGGAAAATCGATAGAGAAGCAGTTAACGAAATTTCGATTTTCGTGTTTCGCGGTAGGCCCTCAGTATGTGCTAGTGGCACCCCCTACGCAGATTTTTACGTAATATCCCCTAGTTAACATTGTATATAAAATAGATTTCAATATCCCATTATTTTACTCTTAGGGCCTGTTTCACAATGTCCAAGTAAGTCCTGAATAAGCTAATTGCCACTTATCTGACGAACAAACTCATCGTTGGCGTTTCACAATCTTCAAATAAGCTGAACTGGTAGATATATTGCTAAGTTTTGCAGAAAACTTTATCTGATAGTTAATTTATTTGTTAATTAGCACATTTTGACGACCGGTGTGTAGTGGGTAGTGATCCTGCCTATGAAGCCGATGGTCCCGGGTTCAAATCCTGATAAGGGCATGTTCGTGTGATGAGCACGGATATTTGTTTGTGAGTCATGGGTGTTTTCTATGTGTTTTAGCAGGGATCGGAAACCGGTATTTTTTGTATGGGAACGAAAACGGTATTTTTTCGTTCTTTGTTAATTATTTCATTTTTAATTGGGCAATCTCATAATACGAAGTCGTTATCTAAAAACACAACCGAGTCCTATATTTGGAGTATAAAATGAACCGAAATATATGTTTATTTCAAAGTTTTTCCAAAAAACCGGTTCCAATCCCTGTGTTTTAGTATTTATAAATATTTATATATTATATATATCGTTGTATTAAGTACCCACAACACAACCCTTATTGAACTTACTGTGTGAATTAAGTCAATTTGTGTAATAATGTCCTATAAATCCTATAATATTTATTTATTTAATTAGCTTGTTTTTATACTACATCGGTGGCAAGCAAGCATACGGCCCGCCTAATGGTAAGCAGTCTCCGTAGCCTATGTACGTCTGCAACTTCAGAGGAGTTACATGCGCGTTGCCGACCCTAACAGCCCTCCCTCCCCTCGTTGAGCTCTGGCAACCTTACCGGCAGGAACACAACACTTATGAGTAGGGTCTAGTGTTATTTGGCTGCGGTTTTCTTAAGGATTCTGCTGTGCCCTATCACACAAAGCGAGATGAGATTCACAATGGCCATACCTCTCTTCCAATCCAATACTTTACTTGGATATTGTGAAACAGGCCCTATATTATAATATTTTTCATATAATATAAGCTATGTGAAAAATATTATTATTAATGTTGACAATAACCTGCTGAAAAAGATGCTAGTTCTCATGATCACCGTAAAGATAGTTAACTACTTATAGGTACAGACTACAAATTTCTCGCACAGTTTATACAATATTACCTATACGAGTATAGGTACTTTAAACAACTGGCGATGTTGTTAGCCGCTAAACCCTTCTCGACTGCTTTTGGATAGCGGGGAAGGGAAACGGGAAACAATGAAGAACAAAACAGCATGATAATTATGATAGCGTGATTACTTATAATCCCCTTTATCGGAAATATCGATTCTGATTTCAATGTAAAAAAAACTCCTCTACATTCAGTAGATTTTACCACGACTGTCTGTAGCATTGTCATCTGCATACTCGCTAACGTCTGCTTAACTTACTGTATACATCTCGCTCGCACTAATATACGAGTACGAGCGAGATGCATAGAAAGTAAGTTACGCACACACTAACGAATATCTCAGTGTCGGTGGTATTTAACCGTATAGTTAACAAGTCGGGAATTATAAATCGATATCGTCGAAACTAAAGTATTGTAGCTAAGTACTTAAAACTTTACTACTGCAAAAGTTCAACTCCATTTCGAAGTCCAAATTGCAAGTCATGCTTCCTGCTCTGAATTACCATTTGAATGAAGAGTATCCAGAAAGTTTTTTCCCTTGTGCAATGGTAGCAGTCTCTTTGAACGTTGCCGCTGCCACTGTTAATCGAATAAAGACTATTTACTTCCTTCCTTTGGCTATTAACTTTCTGTAGGAGAATGCATTCAGCCGGGCCTTTAAGGGTCCATCTACAATGTAAGTCGACTTTTAAATTGATTGGGGTTACGGTTTTTTCTTGGAGATTTTGGTGGATAGTTGGATCCATTTGAAACATGAATGTGGCGGTTACCGGTAGCGCATTTTAACCTTTCTTAAATAATATCAGTCATTCAAAATTCCATCTTTATACATTACATACATTTTGTCAATTATTTACAGTATTCTAAAATATTTTTGTACAGTCACGTCTGAAAATATCGATACGGACAAAGTGTCAAAAATATGTATACGCGATCTTATTGACCATATAATAAGGTAGTGTATACATATTTTTGACACTTGGCCCTTATCGATATTTTCAGACGGGACTGTACTATATGGTTGATAAAAAAGAAATGCAGTTTTATCTTTTTAGGGTTCCGTAGCCAAATGGCAAAAAACGGAACCCTTATAGATTCGTCATGTCCGTCTGTCTGTCCGTTCATGTCACAACCACTTTTTTCCGAAACTATACGAGCTATACTGTTTAAACTGGGTAAGTAGATGTATTCTATGAAACGCATTAAGATTTTTACACAAAAATAGAAAAAAAAACAATAAATTTTGGGGGTTCCCCATACTTAGAACTGAAACTCAAAAAATCTTTTTGTAAAGTGTCATGTCATGTCACGTCGGGGTATCTATGGATACGTCTTCAAAAATGATATTCAGGTTTCTAATACTTCCAAAGTGGTAAAATGTGTCCCCCCCCCCCTGTAACTTCTAAAATAAGAGAATGATAAACCTAAAAAAAATATATGATGTACATTACCATGCAAACTTCCACCGAAAATTGGTTTGAACGAGATCTAGTAAGTATTTTTTTTTTAATACGTCATAAAATTTAAAAAATATATATATTTTTATCAAACCCATACTTGTGGGGTATATATGGATAGGTCTTCAAAAATGATATTGAGGTTTCTAATATCATTTTTTTCTAAACTCAATAGTTTGCGCGAGAGACACTTTCAAAGTGGTAAAATGTGTCCTCCCCCCCCCCCCCCCTCCCCTGTAACTTCTAAAATAAGAGAATGATAAACCTAAAAAAAATATATTATGTACATTACCATGCAAACTTCCACCGAAAATTGGTTTGAACTAGATCTAGTAAGTAGTTTTTTTTTAATACGTCATAAAATTCATAATTTTTTTTTTCATCAATTCCATACGTATGGAATAGGTCTTCAAAAATGATATTTAGGTTTCTAATAAAAAAAAAATCTAAACTGAATAGTTTGCGCGAGAGACACTTGCAAAGTGGAAAAATGTGTGTCCCCCCCCCCCCCTGTAACTCCTAAAATAACAGAATGAAAAATCTAAAAAAAATGTATGATACACATTACCATGCAAACTTTCACCGAAAATTGGTTTGAACGAGATCTAGTAAGTAGTTTTTTTTTAATACGTCATAAATGGTACGGAACCCTTCATGGGCGAGTCCGACTCGCACTTGGCCGCTTTTTTAATATTTACTTATAACAAAACAAGATCCAAATAGACCTAAGCTTGTCCTTGTCTGCCAAACTACACCGAGGTGTACTCGTAGTTGCTGAAAACCATTTTTATCCCTTAACATTAATAGCATATATCGGTTGGGACTTGATACTTGACTAGGTATTTTTTTACCATCCCATCCGCATTGCAATGTAGAAATATTCTAGGTACAAAAAAACACATTTTCACCACAAATCGCATGTTATTGGCGAATGAAAACTAGCCTAATAACAGGAAAACTTTAATTGTATCCCACCAAAAAGCGGACACGTCCCCCATGACATTGACTTCAATGGCGAAGCGAAAAATCAATTGTACCTACATGCCCATCGTATTGTTGCTATGACTAACTGATGCTTTATATCTGTCACACTGATTCCACATGCAATTAGGGGTGGTCTAGACTATTAAAATAAGCAACCTATTCATTGCTTAATTTGCTCTAACCAATATCATCCACGTGAAACGTAAACGGCAATGATGTTTGTGACAACGGGTATGGTCACCGGCGGTTCTAAGGGTGAGCGTAACTGGTCAGGGTATTAAATCCGGTACAAAATATAATAAACTCTCCATTGCGCGGTCTGGCCTAAGCCACCAGCCTCGAGTACAACGTTAAACTCCAATGTTATATATAGACAACTAATGTTTTCTGTGCTGCCTATAAGGGAGAGCGTTACCATGTAGGCCAGTAAGGTGATTTGGTATTAATTCTTGCCACTTTTCCATTGCTCGGTGTGCTTTAAGTCACGCCCTGCATGGAACATAAACTGCAGTGGTGTTTATGATAACTGTTAAATTCGTCGTTTTACGGATGAGAGAGACCGAAGTCGCGGGTCCTGCCTATTACCATTGTGGACTAATTACACGGTGCACGATGAGCGTTACGATATGCGATAACAGTAAAACTCCAATAATGGCCGCCATGACGCCGTTTGTGTCAACTTTGTCGGACTCCGTTAATGACTCGGCTATTAATTGGTCTATGCACCTATAAATTGTGCCAATTTTATAGGGTCAATTTATCCGTTTATCGAAAAGGGTTCTTTTATGACTCGTAGCGTACACAGTCATTATAAGGCCTGGTCAAGAAGGAGGAACCGAATACTTACCAGATTCTAATACACAACAACACTGAACAATACCAATGAGTACCTTCGAACTTATTTTCTAAGTATATACGGAAAATATTTTTATTAGGTTTTCGAAAATCCTACCGACATAATTGCCAACAAGAGCTAGCTTTTCTCTTGTTAGGGTTCCGTACCAGAAAGGTACAAAAGGAATGGTGGTTATGGTGCGACTCTGTCCGTCTGTCCGTCCCGTCCGTCCGTGCGTCTGTCACATTGCTAAATATCTCGAGAAGTAAGTACTTAAGCTATCGATTTGAAATTTTGATTTTTGGAATAGTAATGAATAAGTAATAACGCTAACCCAAACATATTGGAAGTGTAATTTTTTTATTTTATTTGTATTAATTATGGAAAATTCCCAATATAAAGAGGGGGCAAAATTTCAAAGTCTAGTTACTAGGCCAAGTGGGATATCATTTAAAAGAGCTCAAATTGAACATTACAAAACTATTTTCTATTTCATAGTCAAAAAATTGACTTATGAAGCAAAATGTGAAAATAATATCGTCCCCCCCCCCCCCTTATCTCCGAAGTTTACGAATGAGAAGTTATGAATTTTTACATACTTAATAATAACGTTATCATAAAGATTACAGGAAAAATAACATCAGACCTCTATCTTGATAAAAAAAATTTAATTACAAAAAATAATTTGTAATTTAATTTGCAATTTAATCCCGTTTGCGGGTGTTTATTATAGTTGAAATTCCTATGAAATTACAATAAAGGCACCATCTTTCAAATAAAATAACAATTATTGAAAACGATTCACTTGATAAAGAATTATCCCTTAAAAACCAACATACATACAAATGGCACAAATTAGTTAGCCAATTCGCCCATAGATGGCGCTGTACACAATTATACTAATAGTATACTTCTGGTCAAAAGTCTTTATTGAGAAAATTTAAAGTTTGTACGGAACCCTCGGTGCGCGAGGTAAACGAACTCGCACTTGACTGGTTTTTTTTAAAGGTCAGATGAATTGGCATAGATTTCAAAAATAGATATTTGTGTTTAAAAACGCCAAGCAAACTTAGCCTAACTGTATCTGCATATGATATACAGTGTTGCCTCGTAAATGTATGTAGTGGCTACAACTTTCCTTAATCAGACTCCAATACAATCAAAGTGGTCATCAGCGCTGGATGATTGATAAGGCTAAGCGTGTGCTGAGACACAGGCGACGCAGTTCTACGCAGCACAGGCCAGAGCAGATTTTGTAAAGTACCCACCTATAGTACTTAAGTATGTCCTTGCACCGCACCGTGTGTAACTAAAGGACGTTTCATACTTTACAATCTGCTCTGCCCTGTGGCCCCTCTGCTGCGTAGAACTGCGTCGCCTGCGTCTCAGCATACGTTTAGCTTAATGGGCACACCTGCATATACACGTATTTTTATACAATCGAAGAGCAACAATGCAATGATCACTTTTACAATATCAAAAGTACAAGTGGCACTAAAAGTTTCGAAGTTCGTAAGTCATTTCCGATTGTCGGTGGCGATGAGCGATGAGCCGGCGAGTTGTGGGTGGAAACATCTCCTAACAATCGCGCATTGTATAATTGTAGCTAGTGAATTTTTCACACAAGCCAGGCAAAATTAAACTCTTTATCAATGTTATTAAAGCATTATGATCAGCAAATGTCTGTCACGTTATCTGTATCGAAGATTGCGTAAAAAACATCTCTTGCGTTTGTCGGTGGGACGACGCGAATCGCATCCGGTTCCGACTTTTGTCGGCGCAATGAGCCATTGTCGCGCCCGATATTTTTGATAAAATTACGTCACACAATGACTCGGACGCTCTATGGCTTGTTCTCCGATTGTTGTAGCCTCATTGAGCGAATGATGAATGGTCGGGGGTCTATTCTGTATCCCGTTCCTTCCGATCTCATTTGGCTTGTAATGTAACGTTATACAATGCGATATTTACTGAACATTAAGGGACTATCTATTGCAGGCGGGTATAAAAGTTAAAATTACACGATGAACAACAATGAGGAGTTCTGCTTGATCGACGGTCACATTAATCTTAGCGTTGGTATTAACGAATTTGTGTTTCGTCCAAACGAAGACCATTTTAATTGATTGATGTTTTGTGAAACAACAACAAAGAGATTTGGATCGTATTTGTCGCGATAACGAGTTGACAAATAGCTACGAATGGTATGATCTAGATCTTTTCAAGGCAAAAGTAAATATGCTATTTATTAAGCCTTACGGAACAACTATATAACATAAAATAGCCCAGTATCTGTGTTAGTTGATTGTAATAAAAAATATTTGCACATGAATGCAATCATTTGTACCTTTAATTTCATTTTAAATTTTAATAGACAGTGGCAATATATTTTATTCGGTTAAACAAACACGCATTTAAGTGTTCCAAACGAATATCTGTGTTTTTTTTAACCAAACTAGTTAAATATAATTAGATTATTAAAATTATTTTTTCTTCCTCCGTACTGATACACTTTATCCGGGTCAGTAGGTCACATAGAAAGGCAGAACATCACAAAAAATGTAAATTACACGCCGGCCGGCAAACGTCACAATATTTCAGCGACCGCCTTTAACCCTTCCTCTGCGCTTTGTCAGGATTAATAACCCGTAAACTGCACGGAGCAATGTTACTTTTCCGATTCTACGATTGTTTTACGCATTATTAAGCTGGCAATTCAATTACTCAGATAAGGAGATTGGGGTGGGTTTGTGTTTACCGTTACAGTTATGGTTTGAATATAAAATACACTAACGATTTTTAAAAGTTATTTATTCACTTGTTAAAACTTAACGTCTACTAAACTTACACCAATTTAAAACAACTGAACGAAAAATACGGAATGGACTTCTCTCCCTTCGTCTGTATTCTCTGATATATCTAGGTATACGATCTACGTATGAATAGTATGTTACTGACGAAGAACACATTAGGTATAACAAAATGCTACAATAGTCATGTACTAATGTCATCGTTCAATATCTCACGTAACGTCTCACCCAATACATTATTTTTATATACCACTATTAGCGACCTACCCCGGCTCGCACGGGTAGAACCATTACAAATTATGTATACATCTAAATCTTTCTATTGATAGGTAGGCGAAAACTGCATGCAAATACGTTGTTTTTTTCTTTCGGAGTGATTTTTTCCCGAAAATATTCACTTTATCAAAAAATGGTTCTTCGAGACCCGTATTGGTTTTAAAAGACCTGTCCAACAATACCCCACACTATTAGGAAAAAGCAAAAAAAAAACATATTTAGTATTTATCAGTTTTTAGGGTTCCGTAGTCAACTAGGAACCCTTATAGTTTCGCCATGTCCGTCTGTCTGTCTGTCTGTCTGTCTGTCCGAGGCTTTGTTCCGTGGTCGTTAGTGCTAGAAAGCTGAAATTTGGCATGGATATATAAATCAATAAAGCCGACAAAGTCGTACAATAAAATCTAAAATTTAATATTTTTTAGGGTACCTCCCCTACACGTAAAGTGGGGGTGAATTTTTTTTTTTCGCTTCAACCCTAGAGTGTGGAGTATCGTTGGAAAGGTCTTTCAAAACTAATAAGGGTTTTCAAGAAACATTTTTTGATAAAGTGAATATATTCGGAGATAATCGCTCCGAAAGAAAAAAAAATGTGTCCCCCCACCCTCTAACTTTTGAACCATAGGTCCAAAAAATATGAAAGAAATCGTGGAAGTAAAGCTTAAGAAAGACATTAAATGAAAACTATAGCGGACATGATCAGTTTAGCTGTTTTTGAGTTATCGCAAAAAGTTTTCCCTTCATAGTAAAAAGACTTACTTTAATTAGGTACTGATTATGCAAATTTGCCTATTTGTTTAACTCGGGTGAAAGGTACCGTTTCATCCCTTGGTTTACAATTTACTATACTTTTAGCTCCAGTTTAGCTTATTGTGACGGAAGAGTAACTACGGAACCCTACACTGAGCGTGGCCCGACATGCTCTTGGCCGGTTTTATTATTATTAGTATTTTATTTTAAGACTAGTATTATTTATTTTTAGATCTAGGTTTTAAGTTTTGTAGTTAAGCTTTATAACGTATAATACATTAATTAAATAAAGTTGTATTTAGAAGTATATGGTCAACCATTGTAAAGTAGGGACAATACAATACAATACAAATACTCTTCATTGCACACCTCAATACAAAAACAATACAAATAATACAACACATTAAGAAGAGGTAAACAACGGGCGGTCTTATCGCTAAAAAGCGATCTCTTCCAGGCAACCATTAGGTAGCGGAATTAACCAGAACATTTTTTCGCGTCTTTAGTAAAGATGCCACAAATATTCGGCAACTATTCGGTATTCGGCGTATTTAGCCATCATCATCATCAGAAATCTAAGAGCTGCGCTCTAGTCGGTGAAGCAATCTCCAGGTATTTCTTTCCTTGGCCTTTTTTTGACAGCCTGATACGACACGACGTTCACTTTCTCCTTCACTTGGTCCATGTATGTCCTTCTTGGCTTTTCTCTCTTCCTCTTTCCTTCAACTTTGCCTTCTATGATGGTCTTGATGAATTCATCGTATCGTAACAGGAGTCCCAACATGTTTCCTCTTCTACTTTCAATGGTTCTTAATAGGTACAGCTTTTTCTGAACTCTTTTTAGGACCTTCTCGCTAGTTACTTTTTCCGTCCAGCTTATTTTCTTCATACGTCGCCAGCACCACATTTCAAATGCTTGAAGACGTTTCCTATCTCGTTGAAGCATTGTCCACATTTCGCTACCGTATAATGTTGATATTCTGACTTAGATAGGTTCATTAAATGCTTTCTTTACCATGCATGGCTATTCTTGCAGTGATGTCATGTGGTTTATAGTTTTGTTGTTTAATACTATTGGACTAAAATTACAGGAAAACTTTTTTGAGGTCATGAGTGTTTTGGTTTTGCCTATGTTTATTTTCAATCCAAAGCTATTGAATACTCTATCCATCTCTGTTACCAATTCCTGTAACTGTGTTGCCGAGTGTTCTAATGCTGCTGTGTCGTCGGCAAAACGAATAAATTGAATATCAAGTCAATTGTATTTGAACCCCCTTTTCCGGGCTCTACAATGTTTTATTTTATGGCACACTCTATGAATATGTTGAAAATAAGCGGAGAAAGTGGACAACCTCTATTGGGCAAATTTACCGAATATTCGGTTGAATACCGAATATCTGTCACACCTGCCTAAAAAGAAAAATTACACAATAAAAATAACCACAAACGGTATTCTTGGAAAGTTGTTAAACTTTTTTGAGCATTTGTTGACTGCAAATAACTGCTAAATTCCTTAAAATTTACTATTACTTACACGCTTTTCTGACCATAAATTAATTTAAAAAAATCATATAAATAAATCTAAACCAACTTCTGAAACTTGTTTCAAAAACACTGTTCCCCCCCTTCCCCCTGAATTCGATTCAGTTTTCAGCATACATTAATCAATAATGGTAGAAGAGCGGATTGCAAAATTTCGTACCGACTTGATACCGCGATGAAATTGCACAATGGTTTGGGAATAAAAGTGATGCTAAGTCCGAATTTGATAGTCTGTCACGGCGGAACTTGCCGAAAGTACAAAAAGAAGGCCCCTTCCGGTGCGAAAAAGGGGGGCCGATTTAACCCAGCTATTACCGAAATACGGCGCAGTTAGAAATTTACTGGTAGACACAGGAAAGCGAAATCTGTCAGCATTTTTTTACCGGAAGTGCTTGGCAGACGCTCTCAAAGGTGGCCATCGGGACCCCTAAATATAACCATCTGATACCACCATGAAACCAATTCCAGTCGGTAGGTACCCTCATTTCAAGTATATATAAGTCTGCCAAGGCTTTTCCTGGTGAAACACCTTGACAGACGAGTTTATGTAAGCAAGGTCACCATCGATACTCCTAATTATACCCACCTGATACCACCATCATGACACCAATTCCAGTTGGTAGGTTATGGACCCCTCATTTCAGGAATATACATATAAGTCTGCCAAGGCTTTTCAAGCGGCTTACTTCCATCTTACAGCGCAATTTTTTTTTTAACAAGCATGATTAAAAATTAATCAAAATTATTTAACTTTTGATTAAATAAAACATTTTCTAATCATATTTATTTGTTTCCCCCGAAGGCTGTCTGATAAACCATAAACAAATAATAGATATATTCAAGAATGAACGAAATTCCTGATATACAGTATCCATAAATCAAAATCATGAACACACCTTTCAACTCTCCCAAAGAATGGGGCTGTCGTCCTCTTCGCGCATGGAACTTGTATTTAAGACGTTCGGAAAAATGGAGTCTACTGGTGAACCGATCGAGTAGACCCGCAGAACGCACCTTCCGGAGCAATTTGTTGAAGGGTGCCGTTAGAGACGACCCACGCCGAAGGTACATAGTTTGCAGAAGCGTTCCAATTGGTTCTCTTATAGTGTGGATTTTGGACTCACCGTTCTCATCGGCAAATTTCCAAATGTAACTCTTGTGGTAAATATCGGATACTATAGTGAACAAGTGCTGATCATAATTCACCATCACTTGCATCATGCAATCTACGGTGCGTTTGCAGGTTGTGTTAACGTTATTTAAGTTGATAACTGGACTTCTTAGTAAGTAAGCATACAAACCAGGACTGACTGTCACTTGGTAGTTTGAGATGACTTCCTCGGCGCTGTTCGGTTGATCTTCTCGGATGGGATGGGTCGTAGCGCTCAGTAAGGATGCTTGAGTAGCATATGATATCACAAATACGTACACAAGTATACTAAGCAACACCATTCTATAGACTACTCCTGATTTAGCTTTTTGCGTTTGACTTATGTTACTGAAAAAATAACCCCAGACGATCAGGATATCCCGACTGGTATCTCTTGCTTGTTTATTAAATATTCCCATGAGCGTAACTGTGAGGCAAACGATGCAGAAAATTCCAAAAATAGCCAATAAAGCTCCTATTCCGAATTGTTTCAGGACTGCAGGCCACTTCCAAAGCAGTTTTGCTCGAGCAATTACTATTTCGTAGTGATTAACCATGTAAGGTTCTATGAAATCTAAGTTTGACATTCGGTTATTATTTAATGAGTAACCACCTACAGCTCCTTCCACGTGGTATGTTTCTATCTCGTGCAACATGCCCGTGTACGTATAGTTATCCAGACGTCCTCCAAAATATTCACTCTTTCCAAAATCAACGAGTTCAACTGTGATACCTTCATAGTCACGAATTAATTTTAACAAATAATTCTCAATAGCATAATTTTCGAAAAAGGACACGAAAGGCCAATAGTCGTGTGACACAAATTTAACACGGCAGCCTCGGAGTATAGTTTTCTTCTCATATGTAAATATTTTGTCAATGTCGATATTGTGAATGTCGGAACAACGGAACCGCGGTTTTAACAACTTTATTATGGGTCGATCACATTCGTCATATTGATTTTCAAATGTATAAACCAACATATTTTGATCCTGGGAGTAAGCAACAAGAGCGACATTGTAAATATGATTATCTAACAGAAATTCTGATATTACTTGAAGATAGTCTTCCATGTACTCAATAGTTATTATAAATTTCGCTCGCGGATTCCAAAAAGGGTCTCGTCTGACTAAGTCCAGTCCTTGTGCAAACGCGAAATAATCCTCACAGCGGATGACGTAGACGTCGTTGCACTCAATGTTGTGAGGCCAGTAGAATGATCTGGAGACGAACCTCGGCGGGCGCGGCATGGAGTGCAACAGCTCCGCGAGCTGTGCATCCGCGTTGATCAAAGTAACATCGGTTATATTTCCGAGTTTAATTCGCCATATTATCATAGCTACACATTTGTGCAGCTCTATTACATCATTTTCTTCATAAATTGGCTCAGAACCATGGCAAAATTTAATCAGGAAAAGAATTACATAATGCAGGTGATGTTTTTCCATTATTATGCTAATAAGTTTTCCTTCCTCCGTATTTTTTTTACTTTACCATTCTCTTGAGTTTGAATACATGAACTGAAATGGCTCCCTGATGTTGCGCTATTAAATGGAACTATTAACTAAGTAAGTACATTAATCAATCATACCGTACCTTTTAACGGAGCAAGAAATAAATAAAATGGAGTGTCAATAATAATCCAATCTATTCAAATAGAACTTTACCCCCTTATTCATAAACGTGTACTAAAGTTACGATGCCTCTAATCATCGTTTGTCCCTTTCCATCATACTAATACGTCGGAAAGGGACAAACGATGATTAGCGGCATCGTAACTTTAGTACACGTTTATGAATAAGGGGGTTAATGGACATCCCTACTTAGACTACCTAAATGTAGTGTCAAAGTAACTCAGTATATCTGTCTATCCTAACGTCTTCGCGATTAAAGCGTATCAATTTCAAACTTTGCTAGTATAATATAAAAAATAGAAAACAATACAAATAATTGATACCTACCATCGACCTGGTCTTATGGAAGATCCAGAATTCGATTAGTTTTGACGAGTCCAATAATATTGGGGCGTTTAGAAGGTACCTACCTACAGTGGGCAATAAATAAGGTGTTAAGTATGTATGTTCAAACAACTTGAGGCTC
Organism: Cydia pomonella; assembly: GCF_033807575.1. Taxonomy (NCBI): domain Eukaryota; kingdom Metazoa; phylum Arthropoda; class Insecta; order Lepidoptera; family Tortricidae; genus Cydia; species Cydia pomonella. The sequence continues at coordinate 7,670,896 of NC_084717.1, read as the reverse complement.
TTTGAGTTGCAGACCTCTTTGCAACCTTTGAGAAACTTTTACATCTACGTAGGTATTAACCGTGGAAACTATGTAAGTATCTGCAATATTGTATAATATTGACTCATTTAGTTATATATTCTGTCATCGTTAGCCCTCAACATCAATAGTATGATGGATTAAACAGTGTCCATGAGTGTATGGCACTTACATAAGCAAGTCGAATGCGAGTGCGGACGCGCGACCGTATACTATAGTGTTAATTGCTTATCAGTCAATAATTTAAAATAAATAACAAAATACTTTTTAGCCAATAACAGAATTGGCATAAAGTATGAGACCGAATTATCTACTCTATTTTTTATATTCAATTCCAAACATAAGCTTTCGCACTACTATAAACAGTATCCAATAGCCCCAAAAAGCCATACAAATGCGTGTTAATTGATCGCGTTAGCCGGCGGGTGTAAAACAACTGGCAGGGGTGCGCCATGATTAGGCAATATCCTGAACCCTCGCCAGCCCTCTGTTACGTCTTACTTAATGCACTGTGGGACCTCTGGTTTTTGGTGATGGTAAGCGATCGCGTATAAATGCATGTTATAGAGGCAATTTGTGCTTCAATAACTATATTAAAATGTGTCTAGGAAGGATCCTTAGGTATCTACATCAATTCAAAGAATAGATCGCTTCACATTTCAGAAGTAATTGACTATTTATATTAATCACCGCTTCATGGATTATATACCTACCTACTCGTATATTTCAAGGCTCAGTCTGAGAAAAAAAAACATAGGATTAGTCTTATAAACCATGTGTTTTCTTCATAAACCAATTACTGTTTCAACGCCACCTAATGAAGACAGATTAGACTAAAGGAATTTTTAATATATTTAAGATTTAATTTAAATCAGGGCACCTAGGCGGCTTAATTAAAAGGATCCATCACGCCAGCTTTGCGGTGTCACCCTTTATTCGGTTAATTACACTGGCATTGTCGCGTTTGAGGGTTAACTTAGCGTGCTGTGTTTTTGTTTCGCTACAAATTCTATAATCCGTTTAAAAAGTAGCATCGCGAAACATAAGACAACTGTTGATAACATCGCATATGTCATAGCATAATTATCATAACTACCTATGTAAGTATATATATATATCTGTACCTATAAAATACAAATTACTTTTGAGTCCATAAAATAAATCACTTGGAAAAAATCTGTCTCAAAGAAATGTAATATTGTAGACTTAATAGCATTTTTTCTACAAATCGTAATAAGGTAGGAAATTCAAAATTCAAAATTCAAAAAATTCAAAAATTTATTCTGCAAGTAGGCCTCAAGGGCTCTTTTACAAGTCAATACAACATTTATAGTAACATCATATAGTGACATGAAAAATACATAACAACATTTATAAATACAACAGCCAATACCTGGGTAAACATTACATTATAATAATCTTAAAATAAATAATTAATACAATACAATAGAGATGTATAGTCTCTATGGTTAAAAACACATTAAATCTGGAGATGTAATATAGCGCTAGTGGCCTAGTGGTAAGAGTGTGCGACTTGCAATTCGGAGATCGCGGGTTCAATTCAAACCCCGGCTCGTACCAATGAGTTTTTCCGAACTTATGTACGAAATATCATTTGATATTTACCAGTCGCTTTTCGGTGAAGGAAAACATCGTGAGCAAACCTCTGAGTTGGAATGGAAGGTCAGATGGCAATCGCTTTCTTAAAAACTAGTGCCTACTCCAATTCTTGGGATTAGTTGCCAAGCGGACTCCAGGCTCCAATGACTCGTAGCAAAATGCCGGGACAATGCGAGGAAGATAATAACTTATAGGTAATAGGTACGTCATGTAACAAAACATCATCATCCGAAAAAACAAGAAGGGTAGCTAATCAAAAACAAACCCGTCTCAATATGAAGGGTTTTTAAAATCTTCATTTGCAGTTTGGCCTCGTCGTTCTTCGTAGTTTCTTTCGTATGTTACAGTAGGTAGGTGTGTACTTTCTGATTCACATGTATTACATGTGTGTGTGTGGCCCATTGGATTGAAGATCCTGTGTGCAAACAATTATATAATCTTAGAAAGAGGAAAGTAGTACCTTATTAGGTACTCATTAGATGTAAAGTCTATGAAAAAAATCATGCCTAGTTTAACAGCTGAAATGTTTTGTGGTAAGTAACTACCTTGCTACGCTTTTTTTTTATACTACGTCGGTGGCAAACAAGCATACGGCCCGACTGATGGTAAGCAGTCTCCGTAGCCTATGTACGTCTGCAACTCCAGAGGAGTTACATGCCCGTTGCCGACCCTAAACCCCCTCGTTGAGTATAGTTAGTATAAGTATAGTTTTTTTTTTACATTCTATTTCCATAAGTAAGTACCTATGTTTCATATTACTTGTGTTTATGGGTATATAGATTGTTAAATATGAACTTTTGACAACCAGAGTTATATATAGCTTTACAACGCCATTTTAGTCAACTGTCAAATTTGAAGCCCTATTTTTTCTTAGACTTTAACATCTCTTATAAAATAAATAATGTATTTTATAGTATTGTTTTAGTAGCTATAACATCACCATGGCACCTACAATGATTTATAAGAAGTGATGTAACGTACGATATTTTAATAAAGTCTTGTACCGAAACGGCGAGAGGCGCAGATATGGCCCGGGATTACCAGCAAAGCCGTGCGTGGGTTAGCATACTACGAGGGTGCGTGCTCTGCGGTCCAAGGGACATACTTTTAGTTTATATGACCCAACCACGAGTCAACAATTATAGCTTCTTGTTTTTTGTCTAGTCCAGATCAAAAATAAATTTTCGACAGGAAATATTTTTCTTATATAATTTAACTCCAATTAATTATTTTATATTTATGAACGTAACCAAGCGTACAAATTTATGCGGTTTTAACGAATTATTGCTTATGCTGAAAATAATTGAGTTAAATGTCTTCTTATTTGAAGATATTTTTTGGTAAATAATCAGTTTATGATAGGAACAACAGGTTTTATTGCAGAAATTATTTCTGTAGGAAGACATCGCTGATTGTATTTTTTCCGGGCACTGCTTGTAGAGCTAACCTACTTATAAATAATAATAGGCCTCCTCTCGTGTCCTACTTATATTCAATTTTAATTAGCCTTAACTATCGCCCGAAAACAATGAATTACCAAATGTCTTTTAAATCATCAAATCTGTCCTATCTAAAAGCAATAAAATTCAAATCTAGATATACATTCTTGAGGGCAGAGGTTGATCGGAATCGCTTTTCACCTCTCACTTGCGACAAACACAACAACAGGGGCGATTTATCCGGCACAACAATCAAAATGTACTGGCGGTTTTAATATTGTCGACAATTTATAAGGATAAGTCGTGAGAGTAAATATTAAATTTGTTAACGATACTCTGAGATTAAGTGGGAGGGCCTTATTGGCCTCGAGGGTGGAATCGAATATGTTTCTGGAACCAATTGGATTTGAGAATAATAGTTTGATTAGATTAGAATACTGTCACGGTATTATCGCGTTGTATATCTATAGATATAGTGCGGTACTTTGGATTGTACCTAGATTGAATGTAAAAAAGTCAATTATCCTTGTCGTAAAATGACTCCATCCCCAGTTAAGTGCCTACTAAGGTGATACAGTAACCGTTGAAGTAACTAAGCGGACGGGATATTCAAAACGATGGACACAACTTTGTTGTTAGAGAATAAGAGCGTGTGCAGTTAATTTTGAACACCTAACCCGTATAGCTACTTGCCGCTGACTGTACATTCACCGTCAGATATATCGGAGCGGCTGAGATATTAACAAATATCTGAACAGTCTCTATTAAAAAGACGTTAAAATGCACGTTCAGATATTTTTGAGCACCTAGACCGCCCGGATAGATCTGATGGCAACTGTAATCTAGTGTAAACGGTAATCCAGGGAGCCGTGGCGTCCCGCTGTCTGCTGCTATTGTAGGCTACAATGACGCCGCGGCTAATGAGGATGGATGGCGCGGGATATTGCGAGGCAATAATCCCATCAGCTCTTACTATGAGGGCGCTTGGGCCGAGGAAATATTTATTTATTTATTTATTTATTGCAAAGGGAAACAAACAGCATATCATTACACATACAGTTTAACAAATTAAGTTAATACAACAGCCAGAACAGTTTCCACTTATAGGTAACACAATTATTGCTCTGAGAAAAACAAAATGCACGTATTAAACAATTAACAAGGCAATTAAAAGCTAAAATGAAGATTATAAATAAGTTAAGTACTTAATTAATGATAACATTTAAGAAATATGAAGTTTATACAATTACTGATATAAAATTTATGAACAATTTAATTTAATTTAATACATTTCAAGAAAGAGAAGGAAGATGCATTTTAGACAGAATTACCATATAAAAAGTTAGTGCTCATTGATTAGTAATTGATATAAATGATGATTGATATATTAATATTGTCGTGTGAAGGGAAAATTACAGACGGTACGGTATTTAAACAGGCAGGTTAAATACCGTACCGTCTGTAATTTTCCTATGATACTTTGTAGGTGAGTGATTTGATTTGACACTACATCTCGAATGATCTCGAGAAGTATGTATTTATGTATGAGGTACGTTCACTCTTACTTTTTTATTTATTATTCAAGTATGTATATCGTCGCCCAGTACCCATATAGGTACATACCTACAAGCTTCGCGTAATTTGGGACTAGGTTGGTCTGTATATTTATTGATTAACATAATTTTATTTATTTATCCTGATAGGCTGATGGACACACGCTCCGTAGACCGGACAACCACCTGTCCAAGCAGGGTTTCCGCTGGCAAGAGACTGGCAGTAGACGGTCGGGGCGGCCTCGTACCATATGGAGAAGGAGGCTGGTTCATCTGGACTCAGCTGGAAATAGCCGCTTAGGATCGCGACAAATGGAAAATTCTTCTGCGAGCCCTATATCTCTAATGTAATGAGGGATAACAGGACTGATAGACGTCCTGTTATTCAGGACAAATATTGATCCAGCAAAAAGTATTTAATTCAGAAGTAAAATTGAATAGGGAAACAAACTTGGTAGGGGTTCGAAGCCTGACAGCGGGCTCCAGGGGCGTGATAAAGCGACCGTCGATACTGAACCGGCATCATTAAGTCTTCAGGTTCAGGTGAGTAACGCTTGTTTCGACTGATTTATATACGGGATACACCGTCAGAATTTACAGACCTCAAGTAGTTAAATTAAGTTTACTAAGTACCTATAGCCTGGCAAGCCATTTCCGTCAGTAGAAAAAGACGACAAATTTGAAAATGTAAAAAGAGGTTTCTCAGTCATCACCCATACAAAATTGAATGTCGCGCCTTTTTCTACTGACAAAATTAATTTGCCAGGGTATGCATATATGTATTTGGTTATCTATGAATCTCTATTAACATAGTAGGCTAGGTACCTACTCTACTTGAATTATATGTAAAATTAATATTATTAACCAATTGGATATTTACCTCTTTTCCCAGGTCTCTTCATTAAGTAGAGGTACGAGTAGATCTTCCTGGGCATAACCATAGAGATATAAGTGAGCTTAGAGTGTTCACTCTAAACATAGATAAATAAGATAAGCAAGTTTAAACCTTATTAATCACAACTGATATGCTTAATATCACACATACAACTTATTATTTTTGAGGAAATTATGTATGAAGTGAGCACTCTAAGCTAACTTATTTCTCAATGGCATAACTAATAAGTTCTTCTAACGCTCCTGGGAAACCTGAATTAGTGTAGACTGCTATTTTGGCCTGAAATTGGGGTCACTTTAGTATACTAACTAAGCGTGAAAAGCAATACAATCCTGACGTTATTTTACATTTTATAGGAAATTAAATACCGATCATACAGACATGTATATGTAGACGAATAAATTATGTACTTATTACAATGTATATACACGTCTATTTCCTGTTTCTCGGTACGTTTGTGTGCAGCAGCGACGAGATTGCCTTAATAACATCGATCTTACGTAAACAATGCACATAAATTCTCCAACAATGGAAATAAAGCTGCCTCGTAAGACTTCCTCGTAAGTATGCCTGGTACATACACGCACACATAAATCTTCACATGTCTATCCATATTCAAAATCGCTTTTATGTTACTAAAATACAATTCGAAAAAGAACTTTATAACTTAGTCCATAAGATTCAACTTTAAAAAATGCGCACGAGGAGTTACGAGTTTTAGAAAGTTATGAGTCGATATTGCCTGCTGCCGTAAGAGAAACAGCCAACCCTTGGACGCCTCGTTATTGAGCTCTCACTCCCGTGTCTTCTATCCTGCTCGATCTAATGACGAGCAATGGAGCCTTCAGCGCTCGCTGTCTCTGTCTAGTTTCAATTTACTCGAGACGGATTTTCAGGCCTTCATAAGATCGCTTAGAGAAGTATATGCAAAGAAAAACGATGTTTTAATTTAAACGATTTAAACATATTACATACTCAAATTTATGACACATAGATAGCATGAGTACCTATGAGAAGGAATATAAACAAAGCACCATCAAGATGAAGTATTTTCTATTGTGTTAAATGGCAGTTTACTTTTACGCCAATGCCATTAACAGTTTTATCTGTTGGGAATAACTGCATTTTAAATGGGGATAGATCCGAGTTAGCAACTTTTTATTAGTGTGCAAGCTACCACTTTTTAAACTAACCGCCTCGGAAAATCTTGTACGTTCGGCATTTTATCGTGTAATATTTAATCTATTCTAGTCTAGTCCACTGCTGAACATATGCTTCTTGCCCTGCCCTTTCAGAGGATACAACGTGCGTAGGTCGTTCGCCACCTAGTCTGGGGTCGCCCGGGACTACGTTATCTTAACGTAGTGGTACATGGTCTCAACTCCCTGAACATATTTACCCAAAATGTTGAGGATATCAAGACGCTGGCTTGATGTTCTTTAACTAGCTACTGTCCTTCATAACAGAAGCTTTCGCGGTTCGTCACACGTTGGTTTTTGTAGACTGTTATCCGTTGGTAACTTGGTAAGCGGTATCATGTGATTATCCCGCATATACTACGTCCCCTGATACCTTAGGTAATAGCGACGACAGCCTTTTGTTCTTGTTAGATGGTGAGTGCGCAGGCCGTCTTGCTCGCACGCAATGGCGGCGTTGCCGGCGTGCGTCGACTGCTTAACTGAAGCGTTCGCTGAAAATATTCCTTACATTTGGGATTTGTCGAAGAAACGGTGTTCTGTTATTGGTATTTTATTGCATTATGTAAATTAGTGAAAAAAAAGAACACTGAAAAAGGTTTTCATATTAGCTTTCAGGAAAGCTCTTCCAGTAGGTCGATAGATCATTAGCGAAAATGAGGTGAGGTAGCAGTACAACTAGACGACATAGTACATAATGCCGTGAGGTTTTGATTTCTGCCCCAACTTCCACACCTAATCCCAACTCAGGATAACGCGAGCAAATCTTTCATTAATTACAAACGGGTCCCGTCACAAACTAGCTGGTTTTCCCGGATATATTGCAGCATAAGCTATAAACCACAGACCGAAGTTGTCACGCCCTCAGCGGTCGTCGTCTACGTCTGATCATAGCTCTCAGCTGTCTTTAAGAAGCTACGTTATTCACGAGGGTATTTCATTGAAGAGGCCAGTCGAAGGCGGGGAAGCCATCATTCAGAAGTGGGTGTGAGCAGCGGTTGCGCACATCAAAGGCACAATGCGTGCGACGAATGACAAATTGTTCTTTTGATGCACGCTTGTGCAACTCGATGAATGGAAGGACGAAAAATGCTAATATATATTTTTTTGAGTACCAAGAGTTACCAATTATTCTCTCTGGTATGAACCTATACGAGAGTGAATTTTGAGCTTTGAATGCAATATGATTTTAGCTAATTTAAATAATGTGATTTCATATCATCAACATGATGTGGTTTCTTATCATTCATTCTAAATGGGTAAGTATGTAGAGTTGTTACTTGCGTAGATATATTGCTCTTAAATTAGTTGGCTCATGGGTGCCTAACCCAAGAATCTAATTAGTTTCGAATCGGTCCCATTTGATGGAATGAGATGCACGTTAGTAGACGTATGTACATTTGAACGGGGTTAGACACTGCTAATTGCTCATTATTGAAGGCGAATTGCATTGCGAAATTTGACTTTTTTTTCTAAAAAGGAAGCTCACAGAAGTTTGCCTGTCAATTACGAACTATGTTCAATTGCTGCGCCAAGGTTAGGAAATAATTAAAAAAATTTTTATTGGTATTCAGGACAACAGCCGTACATATACAACATATATAAGTATTTGTTACATAGTATTAGGCCAGTAACAGTTATCCGTTGAATGCAAAATAATATATATAATAATAATAATATATAACATGAAAATTTAAGTTAGAAGTAGGGACACATGTTTGCATAAAGTTAAGAGGGAAGAATAGCTTTTCGATTCTAGCGAAATAACGGTACTTTTTCTATGAAAGTCCATTTTGGGAGAAAACGTTTTCTACTAACTAAATCTTAACAAATCACTGTGATTTTGGTGTCAATCGCTTCAGCATAATATGTTCTAGGCCTATAGATGTCGCTTTTAAAAATAAAATTGTTTGTAATGCAAATTTTGAAAAAAAGGAAAACCTATAAAACTAGTTTTTCATTGTGTCTATAATATACTAGAATATCATGGAGAATGGAAAATATTTAGAAGTGGAAAAATGTTTTCTCTTTTTGTATGGGCGATGACGTGGTATGCTTCCCTATTAATAGGAACGCCTTAACATGAATACTTGTTTTATTTTTTTTATTTTATTAAACCTCATTGCTTAGTTTATTATATGTAATTATTATAAAAACTTGTTTATTAAGTTGTTATACATACATGTGATGTTTTGCTAATCATTAGGGACTGAAGAATTAGATTAGAATTCTATCTAGTCACGTTCAATTGAAGTACTCAGTTATCATTTTTGAGTATATTCATTATCTTAAAGCACTTAAAATTTCCTATTACTTAATTCGTTTTATTTATAACATGTTTTCAATAGTCACCGTTTGATCCTATTACTAATTTACTAGTTAACTAGGTAGGTAGGTGAAAAACTAAGTTAACTTTGTACTTACTTAACTAGAGTATATGCACTGCACCTACCTACTACGGAAGATTATGCATCACCAACCAACATTATGTATAGGTCAATCAAAGTAATTTTATAATCCAAAAATACATTTTAGGATTTCCGATTCTTTCCAAATAGGTATTTTTTTTATTGTTATAAATTATTTTACCGAAAACAAACGCATGTCTGATCAGCCCGCGTAGCCAACATGCTACAAGAAACGCAACTGTCACTGTCGCACTAGGAAGAGTGATAGAGAGAGATGACTACGCTACGCTACGGAGCTTTAACGATTAGCATGTTGGCTACGCGAATAGGAACTAATTAAACTAATTTACGATAAAGATTATATATATTGTAGCTAGTTCATGATAAAGTAGACACGAGTATGTTGTGACTCATAATCATAAATAAATACATGCTAAATACGAAGGTAATAACAATGTTGTGATTTGATATAATTATGATTTATATTGTATTTTTTAAATATCATGATTTTCACGATATAAAAGAACGCAAAATCTAACTTATATCTTTCCCATCACGGAAGAATGGTGTTCCGGATTTCGGACCTTTGGGTGTCGTGGGCGGAACCGAAGCCAACCCGTAGAGGCTCTTTTGATACTTTAATGAAATGTAAGGGGTACACAGTCATCATTAGGGTACCTACAGAGTTCCTATGACTACCTTCTAAAGTTGATATAAAACTAATAATGGACCCGGGTATGTCCTTAAACTACGTCCAAGCGAGGTATGGGCACTGTGAATGTCATCTCGCTTTGTGTGGCAGGGCACAGCACAGTGGATGACATTCCAGATCTAGAGCAGAGCCCAACTGGGGAAGTACCTCCACCTTACAGAAAACCGCAGCCAAATAACACTAGACCCTAGTGTTGTGTTCCTGCCGGTGAGTAAGGTTGCCAGAGCTCAACGAAGGTGCGGAGTGTTAGGGTCGGCAACGCGCATGTACTCCTCTGGAGATGCCGGCGTTCATAGGCTACGGAGACTGCTTACCATCAGGCGGGCCGTATACTTGTTTGCCACAGACGTAGTATAAAAATAAGCTCAATGATGCTACATTATACTGCACTGGTTTACACTTTACAAAGAGAAAAAAGGCAAAAGTGAAATTAACAGGTTTCCTGTTCGGGTGCCCCAATGTGGGATCATGAAGCTTTATTTCAGGAGTCCGTGCTTCCACTATGGGCTCACAACTTGTACGTGTGACTTTGTCATATCATTTTGTATGGGGACAAAGAACGTGTTAAATAGGTAATGCTCTGTAAAAACAAGAACGGTATCTTACCTACTTCAAAGTTCAATTGTTAATAAAAGCATTTGCGATGTTCTACCTAATGCTGCCGAGGCCTCATACTTTTTGTGGAATATTGCTGACACACGCGCAGTCGTGCATCCTGATAGAGGTATTGAATTCCAACGGTTCGGTGGACCCAATGCCGCGACGCTATGTCTGGAGAAGCCATTTTTTTCAATAGGTAACAAGAATGTGGAAAAGGACTGCAATAGAAAGCTGTATTAAAATTACGAGTAACTTAATCTAAAATTATCGTTGGATCGAGTGTAGATTCCTTGGTTTCTTGACTATAATGTCTTGTTATTCTGTTGTTTTAGAATAGTACTTATAGTAAGTTAGGTACTCATATTACAATGGGCTTGTAGGACTCATATTTGAGACACATCATTTGTTATTTAATACTTACCTATTGTATGACATGATTTCAAATTAATTAAGAAGGAAGGACGAACTTAAATCTATATATATGAAATCATATCATAGCAGAGACACTATTAGCTACAAACATATTTGATTCCTTAAGAGATTTTACGCACCTACTCTATACTGTGTACACAGAAAATAGCAGCAACTTTGTTTGTTAGCCAACTGGTACCTACTTACAATACGATGAATTAATCTAATTTTACTCTCAAAATGACCTCTAAAGAGACAAATATATCGTTAAACTCTGTATTTATATACTGAAAGGGATTAGACTGTAAGAACGTAATATCTGACAGCATTACAACATTCAACATTCACTTTCGTATCACGATGACTTCAAGAACTTCAATTTGTCGTTATATTACTTACTATAAGCACGGTCATTGCAATAATTTATTAGCGTACTTGTACAGCGAAGCGGAGTGTGGTCCATTCAAGATGATCCCTCATTGTCCCTTTGTGAGCCTGTCACTGGCGGCCCAAACATGTATTCTCTCTGGCCGTTAGAAAAAATCAATGTTTACCTTTATACTCGAGCGCATATTTTTATACAAAGTGTGGTTTCATAATGAGACGCGTTTACAGAATAACGCCTGTCCACAAAGGCTGGAATTAAAGGTGGTGTGATAAATGGAACGAGGTCTAATGGGTGCTGGGTGGGCAGAAGGAAGTACAGCCTACATTTGGTAAGTAAATCGATAACTTGTGATATACGTTTGAGAGGAAAGTTTAGGGTAATTATTTCTTAGTGTTGAATTCCCTTAACCTAAGGTGTAATAGGATTTGTTAACAAAAAAAGGCGAAGTTTAGTTCTAAGTGACAATCGTGACAAACGAGCATATTTATGCCTATTATATGAATTTGTGTTGCCAACTATTGTTATTGAGATTGCGAATATTTGTCCGCCATTTAAATGTTACTACGTAATACCCGATAGCTCTGAAGATTAAAAATAATTTATTTGACCGTCAAAAAACGAGAACAGTGTTTATTATCGCAGGAAGAAATGTTGGCACGCTTCGCCGGCACCCAACACAGGAACGGGTAACTTACTGAAGTTGCTGTCATTGGAACAATCAATCGAAATATTTTTGTCAAGATGCCAATATATTCGTTATCGCTCGTACTTCGCACATTACTTACATTACAACACTGTTATAGCTATCTACATATTCTACCTATGTAAATATAGAAAAGGTAAGTTGATACAAAAAGTTGTTTTAATAGACACAATAGAAGTACTACCTAAGTTATAATACTTAATGTATTATCGTTTATGTAGCTTATATATTATTACTAATATGTATTGATATGCAATTCGATTGGCTATTCTAATCTATAAATCTACATTTTATTTACTTTTTATCAGGATTCATTGCCTTATTTTTTTTTGTTTGACACTGTGCTGTATATTATTGATACTCGTATGTACTGTTGGTACTTTATTTGATACTCGTCTCTAAATTAATTTACATTTTACTAAAACCGGCTGCATTTAAAAACCGGGCTCCTTTAAGATTCGTCGTGGAACCCCTTAAATATTCCTTTCATAAAAAAGGATATTAATAATGATTCAATACTCATCCCGTACTTTTTGGTTGCCGTACACCGTGGTGGCTACTGCAGCCTCTCTGGGTGGCCACAACATTGTGTGTGTACAGTGTGTACACAGCCTTGCCGGACACTTCCGAACGGATGTAGCCGCACATTCAATGGTATGAAACACATTACAATTATAAAAGTATTTTAAAAATTATTTGTCTGTTTTTGTGCCAAGAAAGATAATCCTATGTGTCTCCTGAATATCTTCATGATAAAAAATCTAAAATCGAAGCTAAACACTCTCATTTTGTATTTACATATATCTGTAGATTTTTTTGATTTAGCGAAAAAAATCGTCTACGGGTTTTAATATTTTTTGAAACTACGCACTCACTCTTTAATTTAAGGATACCATTAATTTGCTTGTTTGGCTTATTATATATATATATTTAAAATACTATTATCGTGAGGTAGTGACTGTTTGCACTTTTGCAGTTGTATTTTATTTTTCAAACTGCAAAGAAGCTGGAAAAATACGGAAGCCTACAACAGTTCAGAAATTTATAAAACGAAAGCTTTATAAGAATAACTCGTCAATATAGCAAAACTAGTAACTGAGTGTGTATCAACATCAGAAAACGGTATATTTGCGAGAAATATATCTTCTTGTAATAAAAACACGATCCGACATCTGTTTGCAAAACACAAACCTTCTGGGTTATCTATTTCACGAAACCATTCGCAATCACTTATAACCCGATCAGCAACGCGATCTATGTACCTACTCTGCAACAAACTTCAATAGACTTACCTATTTATTTCTGTGTCTATTTCTGATACCAGATAAATAACGTGTTAAAACAGGCAATGGGCCCAAACCTCAACATCTGTTGGCCAAATTACCTCATTCTTACCATGTGGCGCTTTGTTCTTGACAAACAATTGAATTTTAACAAACAAAAAGAAGAATAAACAAGTGAAGTCGACACTTAATAAACTAACTGTCTGTCCATCGTGGGAACGGCGTAGATCTCTGATTCGCATCCGGATCGGTACCTGACTTTGACTAAGTTTTTTGCGTTGTAAAACACTCCTTACTCCAAATGGGTGTCCATTGTAATGAGTGTGTTTAGAGTGCCCGCCTTTTCACTCAATGGGCTAAGAGTGCACGTTTGAGGAATAACTCATCAGCACCCTGGAGAGTTTTTATGTTAATTCGCTTGACAATTTGAGTCATCTGGAGTAGATTTACAGGTTCAGCTTTCAAATTACCCAATTTTAGGTAAGTACTTAAACTGCTTACTTACTGGCATTTTTTTATAAAAGATACTTACAAAGCGCCACGAAATGGTTATGAAATAAAATATGAACGGACCTAAAGCTACATTTTCCACTCGATTTTCTATAGGGCGAACTTTTTGAAAACATTACTTAAGTAATTTTGTATTAAAGCCTAAAATATTCCTATACATATCCGTAAATTTTCGTGTGTACGTAATACCTTAACCACCAGCCGGAGATAATTATGCGTATGAACAGAATGATCCAACAAAATATTTTTTGCATAAAAGTCATCACAGATAATTGATTGAAAAGAGTGAGTAAAATTGGGATTCATTCATAAATTTCGCCTACCTGCGCGTACGCTCACACGTAGTAATCTCTATGAATGGGCACTGTTTATGAATGGAGGTGTCCAGGGATACTCTTCCGCCTACTCAATGGCCTGGTCGCGGTCCAATTTCACGCATCTACGCCGTTGCATAAAACTGCATTTGAATTTTGAACACAAATACCGTGTAATCAGGCTTTATACTGCGATAAAAGTATATGAAGTGAAAATCTTGCCAAAATAGCATTTAAAATATCGACTTATGGTCTTCGTCGTGATTTTTACAATTTTGCGAGATTTCATACGCGGATTTCTTTCAATTCCCTCGCGATTTGCTAGGAATAACAAATCATATGAGTGAACGCCTTGGTTGAATGAATGAATGGAAACATGGGTTCGATTGAGTCTATTTACTCAATGAACTGCTATTTTAGGGGAGATTTTACCAGAACACGAGAATTGTTGGTAAAGCTCCTGCTATTATTATTTAATCTTTATTACAAACAAATACCTACAGTAGAAGTTTAACCACACCAGCACGATTTTCATAATTGATGTAGGACATATTAGGTACCTACATAAATATACCAAGTAAATACTTGTGACTGTTTGAGTATCCTGTGATCTGAAATATCTGAATGATTTGAATATTAATTAGGAACACTTGTCCGTATTACCTACAATCTAACAATAAAAAATAATAAACTGCCTGCCATCTTCAAATGTTAAATTCATCGTCTTCAAACAAATTGCAAAAATTTTTTCGAAAAATTTGCCACCGTGCAAGGGTGCAGTCTACTACTGTACTGCCTATGTAACAAATTTTCCTTACATATGTAGAATAATTACCTAACATTTTTTCTTTAATGAAATAACTACCTAAGATTATACCTATAAATTAGGTAATGTATAGGTATAACCTGTATGTACCTACTCAATTAAGACTACCTATTCCTTTAGGTATCGAGTTTGACTAGGTAGCGAGAGTTTTAATCGAGGTATTACTTGTTACTTATAATAAACTGATAAACGTTATCAAACAATACATATAGATACATTAAATCATTGCTATCTGTATTGCTTATTATCTTTAAATATTGTAAAAGTACTCAAGAATAATATAGATTCTATCAGTATTTCTTATCAAAACAATACCTAGGCACTTGTACGTGTACCTAGTACATGTGAAGGTTTCTTATTGGGTATGTACCTTCCAATCATACCTAACTTCGAACTGTATTCCATTATAACTACAATTCATAATTATGTAAGATGGCCAATATTGCCGGTCTACAATTAAATAATAATTTCTTTAACCTAGTATTATATATTGCCAAACTGATACAATAAATAGAATCATAAAAAAGTGGCAACATAAACATACTCATCGTTTTAAAAAATTCGGACCTCCAACGATTGCAAAAAAAGTTAAGCGCGTCTATGAATCCATAGACTCGGCGACACTCTGTCTACCCCGAATGGTAGCCCATTCAGCCACATACATTCACGCTTAATTTTTGCTACTACTAATGCCTTTAGTAGCGACGCCTTGACGTGGGTCCTATCCGGTGACGACAAAAGACAAGTAATTATAAGAATTACGCGTCGCTGTCCTCTAAAAGGCCCTCCACTTCGGCTTCCGAGTTTCAAAGAAACGCCAAGGATATAATATAGGATTAACTTAATATAGTTTATTCAATGAAATTATTAGAGAACAGAACGGACACCCGTGACGATGAGTTATAACGAGATAAATTTCGTTTGGTGAAAAGAAGAAATAGATTTGTTTTTTAGCAAACAATCAAACTTTTTTTTTGGTAAATTGAAGTCCGGCATCGCGCCCCGCTGTCATTTAATTCTCCCTCACTAAAACTTTTTTTTTGTCACTGCAATGTTCTTCCAATACCCTGTTAATTTTAGGCAAATTCTAAGGTATAGCTTTTTCTACTGACGGAAATGGCTTGACAGACTTACATGTTGTGATACATCGGTATGTAGGCACTACACTAAATACAATTATATAAATCTTTCAGTCTGTCAAGTGATCAATATCTTTTCTAAATAAATTTACATGCTAATGTTTGAAAATATTTTGCTCATTGTTTTTAAGCAGTAAATTACCCTTGTTCGAGCTGCTGAGGTGAAAAGTCTTCTGTACTACACGAGATCAAAGTTATTTACATCTCGTGCGCTTTTGAGTCCTTTACTACGCTCAAGATTCTAAATCCTTCACTTGCATGGGACTCGAAATAAGCACTCGAAAAATACCAAGCTTTGGTCTCTTGTTGTACAAATAACTTTTCTTTTGGTAGAAGCTTAGAGCTCTTTCGGAACACACGCATACACATTTTAAAATACAGTAGCAACACCAGAAACTTTCATACCTCAAAATCTTTGATGGCCAGTTTGATATACAAATTAAATTCTATAGAAAGTCATTAGCGCCCTAGTGCTGTCGAAACAGTCCTATTCAGCTCCGGATTGATTAAATGATTTGAGTGAATACATGTAGAGTGATGCTGATGGTATGAGATGAGATTAATGAGCTTTGAGCAACTGAGCGGAGTTTAATAAAATAATGTCTAGTCTCGGTGGTGCCATTGCCTGTTCACACGAACTCAAGCATTCAATAGTACTGGTACCGATGAACTCGCTGAACTGAAGTCGCTAAAATAGTCAATCGCTACACTCATCACTAAGTCACAAAGTAAAAAAAAAAATTTAAGGTATCCACTTATCCTAGGTGCAAATTAGGTATTCAAATTAACAAAGCCTATTTGTGTGCACGACGCATGGAGCAAGGGCTAAGTTTGTTTTTAGTAGTCGTGCTCTAAAAAATGTTTGTAAGATTTTACAGTTGTATACGATATGCGAACCAATCCATATTTTTTATAAAATTGTCCGTAACTTGACTTTTTCAGTAACGACATAAAATCGAACACCATATGAACTAACAATCAAACATGGAAAAAGTTTTACTGTAAAGTTCTTAAGAAATGTTCGTATTTTTGTGGAGAAAACTCCATCTACTCTCCTCCTTACCACGCAAGTAACATTTATTTCCACGTCAGCAGCTGGAACAAGGGTAATTTGCTGCTTAAACATAACAGAGCTTACAGCTGCTTGTGCTTAGAGACAAAATAACATTCAAGTGACCTTTATATTCGAATGTCATTTCAACGTGCGGGGCTTAATACAAGTTCGAAATATTTGGATCTTTGTCCCTTTCACGTCATAAGCAAAAAGAAAGAAACAAAAATAAGTGCATATACGTAATTCAACGGTATATTGACGGTTGATATTAGACCCCCGAAATAAGTCAGAACGTATCGTTCCAAAACACTACGAGTCTTCAATCGTAATAACTAATTAATGAAATAAAAGTTTAAAATTTAACAAAAACACCATATTTTACGTATTTTATTATACATTAAAAACAATGAACTTAAAAAAAAAACGAAATTGTTACGCAAAGTAAATAATTCTACTTTTAACGATCTCTACTATAGTTGACTAATAGTTGTATCCGCAATTCGAACCGTATCTTACAAAGTGTTTTTTTTTTACAAATAAAAGTTGTCAATTGATGTTCGTTACTTCATAATTTTCGTAGGTATTATTTAATTAAAATTTCTTTCGTTTTGTTTTATTGCGGTAATTAAACTTAATTGTTAGAATACCTTAAGAAAACATGAGTGAAATAGTGATGAAGACGGATTACATTTTTTCAGGCTGATTTTTACCTTTCAAATATGTTCACACTGCTGTCGTGAAAATTTTTGTGTTCTACACGAGGTCAAAGTTATTTACATCTCGTGCGCTTTTGAGTCCTTACTACGCTCAATATTCTAAATAAGATTCACTCGCTACGCTTGTGAATCTATTATAGAATCTTTCGCTTGCACGGGACTCAAAATAAGCACTCGAAGAAATATCAAACTTTGCTCTCTTGTTGTACAAATAACTATTGTTTTTTTTTTCATCGCTCCCTTCAACGCCCAAGTCTACTATATATGTACCTATCTGGACGTCTTTATTGTTTAATCGCTGTGGAGAAAACTCCGTCTACTCTCCTACTTAATACCTACGCAAGTGCGAAAATTTACTCGCTTTACTTTCATCGTTTAACTCTTCAACGCCCAAATCCACTACCTGTATTAAATCTGGGTGCGCTCATCATAGAGCCATCAGCGATAAGGGTCATTAATCATTGCCACAGCGATGACCATTAGGCGATGCTGACTCACGCGCCGCGGTGGCCAGGAAGCTATGTTTCAATGGACTATTAGCTTAAATAGCGCGCTCCGATTAGTTCTAAAGTCAATTTGAAGCGGTTCATGAATAAACAACATTCTAACTTGAGACGTAAATTAAAAAGAATCAAACTTGGACAATAAAAAAAATAGGCCCTTTAGCTATATATTTATAAGTATACTATTTTCCACTTACAGAAAAGTATATAATATGCATACGAGGATATTTAAACGACTTTGACAAACTCAGCTATATTATTAACTCTATTAGGATGATGTGGGCTCATAATAATACAGGCTTTTTATTTATTCACCTGCAATAATTTACGGGGTGAATATATAGGCCATACTGAGTAACTTTTACTATGGGACCAACCCCGAAATCGCGAATAAAAATTTACTGTCCCATACAAAATATCAGATTGCTATTTTTTTTCGACATTATGTATGATATTAAAGCTCTCCAAAGAGGCTCTACGTGTTGGATCTATATCCCCACGCAAGCCTATCAAAAAATCGGGATTTATAGGTAAAATAAAACGTAAAATCCAAAATGGAACTACAATTGTAATATGGACTACCTAACTGACGAAAAAAATATGTAAGGCGTTTGTCAGCAAATTACATATCTTTATAAATTATTCTGGATGGTTTATGGAGTGTCCTATCACATCAGGCCCCACGTCTCATGAAACCTCTATATCAGTTTCACTCGCTCAGTAAAGAGACGAGATGTAAGTACCTAGATGTATCCTGCAGCTGTCGACTGATATTTTTTTCTATAGCCACGTGTTCAAGTGTAGTACAGTAATATTCATTAATCGCAATAAATCGTGGCTATGCTGGTGGCACAAACCACAATAGTGCTCAAGCTGGTGGTCGTAATTGAGCTGTCAGTCATTAATCCACGGGTGTGACGTCTTTTTCACGAGTTTCACAACAAGCAGCGGGGCGCCACTGTGCCAAGAACCGGAATTGGCTCCATATTGCCATTATATCGGGCAATCAATTTGCCACTTCCGGTGGGTGATACTGCGAAGAAATATTGTAACAGCAAATGAATGTAGGAATTGATGCCATAGATCTTTCAGTAACTATAATGGAGACATAAATCTGCCCCAAAATGTAAAAATTATGTCAGCTGCCAATTATTATCATAGCGCGTAAATTACAGAATAGTTCAAGAAGTCTTTGTTATCATTTTTATTTTGAAAATAAATATGTAGTTAAAAAAGTATTTACTTACTGCAGAAACTTGAAAATACTGCCTTAACTTGTCCCAGTAACCAATTCGTTGAATTATGAAGTTATGTTGTTAGTCTTAATTAGTGAACGGAAATAAAACATGGAAGAATCAATTATAGCCCAACGTAAACTACCCTGAGGTGGGCGGCACTTACAAACTACTCGATTGGCAAGTTCAGTTCGACCGAATTGACAGTCAGTAATCGGCTTATAAAAACAACGTTTTATTTTATTATTAAACATCTCCTAATGTGTCGTGAAGTCTGCACCACTTGTAAGAAGAAGTTATTCTGGTCATTCCAAGGACAGTGCAAACACTTTTCACGAGTAATAATCAGATAACTTCAGTAAATTTTAACCACCAACCATACTCTGCGTAGTGACTTTGTAGGTCATTACTGAACAACTTTTATTATAGGATCAATGCCGAAAGCGCGAAAAAAAATTGGCTGTCCCATAGAAATCAGCGGCATCAGAATCAGCCGGAATGTATGAAACAGGCAATTTTTTCTCAGCTCAGTATGACCTTTAAAGTCACTACTACATATACTCGTATATCCCTGTATGGCTAAGACTTGTCGAATCTTTCTTCCGTTGTGCATTTTCAGTTGCAGTTGCCCAGAAATCTTTCATCCGTCTTGCATTTACATAGCGCAAAAATATTTCCGTTGGAACTGAAAGTGGGGATGAGCCTTTACTGTCACTCCCCCTGTTCAAATATTTTTGACCCGATTCGTATACTATACCCATGTAAATTTTGCTAGATGTACCTGAATGTGACTATGCATTGCCATACAGATTGATAATAACATACTTATTATAGCGGAATATGTTAACACAACAATGAATATTTACTTTCGTTGGCTTAGTCTGTCATTTCATAACAACATTTTAACTAGTTATCTTTTAATCTTCATAAAATTATTATACGTGGATTATTTAACTGGTTCTTCAAACTATTATGGCTATGGAATATGGCCTATCCCTGTCTAGGTCATATTCTAATCAAAATATGAACCGCGAACTCTCAGCTGCCAGTACGTACAGTAAGAAGGTTAATAACGAATTAATGTCGCTGATTGGTAGTTAATAGTTATTGACATTATAAGCATTTCATCGACACTTAGCTTGTGTACATTAGTGTAATAGAGATGACTATTATTTCGTTTACCAGTTTTGATTATAGGCTCTGTAAACGTATCTTCTTATTTAAATGTCGGCGTCATTGTGTTTGTGTGCTAATTGTACCGATAATTTGAACGGTAATGTTCTCAAAGGAATTTAAATAAAAATTAAAATTTTATGTTATATCCGTTCACTGGTCTTGATAGATTAAATTAATTCAGTGGTAATCATTTGATATTGTTGTTTCGTCTCTGCGATGCCGATGCAATTTCTCCACATTGAAACTCATGGTATCCTACCTCGGAGCGCTACAAATTGTAGCCTTGCAGTGAATTAGCTCCCGAAAGCGCTTACTTAAACCGAACATTGATTGTCAGTTTTCACATTAATCGTGAGTTTAGACATGGTACGGCTGCTAAAGATTCGTTACAAGTATACAATAATTTCTTAGATACCTACGAGTAGGACTTACTCTGGCAGGTAATTGTGACAAGTCACTAAGTAACTTTACATATACATATCACCTGCCCTGACCATGCAAAACCATTTCAATCATGTTAGTTACAAAGTGACCACGCCACGTAAGTTTAAATCGAGCGGGCAGCGGGCGCGTGTATCGATTAACTGATTTAGCTCCCCCTGCAGATAACGGTGACAGGTACCCGTGGAGTCTTTCCGATTCAAATTATACGAACACTAGTTACGTACAGCTCACCCTTTAAACTACAGTGGATTGAGAGTTACTAAGACTGAATACCGAAAACATAAAATTTTGTTGGATTTGAGTATAAGTTATTTGCTTCCCGTAAAAACCAATACATAAAATACTTATCCATTGTTTGCAGAAAAAAATAGCCATCAATAAATAGTAGATAGTCAGGTGCATTTATTCTAAATAGACAAACGGGATCCACTTGCAAAAAAGCAAACATTAATAAAATGTCAAACTCTTTCCAAAATATCTCAATATAGGGTCGTCTCCAATAAATATAATAACAACAATGCAGCCGATAAAAAGTTTAATAAAGTAAAGTGTAGCATTAATACAAAAGACCTGTACAGTTTCCTCAGATTGGACGGCGATTTATCGTGCGGAAATGCCGTTACTAGGTAATATTTCCGCCCCGGACTATTCATTTTCCCTTTTTTACGAAAAAAAGGGCGCGAGACGTCTTAATCGAACTGACTGTTCAAACTAACACACTTGGCCATCCGGATTGCCACAGATGGTCGACATTGTTAGTAAGCTGTTTTCACTCTGCTGAAATCGTTTCTTTTTTCTAGGACTTTTCGCAGTGCTGTGGTGTGTGTGTGTTAATTTGGACAGGGGCTAGGATAACCGTCGTCACCGCGGGAGATTGTCAGGGGTGTTTTACTAACTTTGGCCTTAGTTGCTTGTCTCGTAGATTTATTTAGGTACATTGTTTGGATGTTCGGTCTTGGACGAAAACTGTTTAATTATAAAAAGTGCAATCCTAATTTATTAGCATAGAAATAACGCTCTTAAGATTGAGCCTCACGCTTTTATACTGTAGAAGAAAATCGGAGCATTTGGACACTATGTTAATGAAGTCCTTACATAAAATAAATGTGGCGCCACAAATAGGTACTTACAATGTTACAATATGTTTTATAGATATTTGAATTAAAAATTCTTCTGGCGACCGAGTATCACAATATGTCAGTTTAAATTTAGCTTTACCAAATTGTCAGGACGTTGTCTAAGCTCAAATGATAATTGTGTTTAGCAAAATCGGAATTGCCATATCACCAAACAAAAGAAAGGAAGGTCGGCCCAACGGAGTCGCGACCTAACCCCAAAACGGTCGCATCCGCGCGATGATATACGCGAGGGCATTTCCTGGCACCGGCCAGTAGCTACTTGATTTAGCGGAAAGCAAGATAAAACCTAATGCGCACAACAAAAAATATATCACAATACCCGCGCCATAAATATGACGGCCTGTCGTAAACCTTTATGTCTGTGCGTTGTCGCTGGCACGTGAAAAATGGCAAGCGATACTAATACAAACTAAACGATCGCGAACGGTTAGCGCGAGAATCCACGATGCATAGGGAAACTTAAGTAATAAGTACAGCTAGCGTTCTGATAGGGAATAAAATGTTTCAGGAGATTGAAAATGCTGAAATACTTCCAACTATATTGCATATAGCCGCTTTAAACTTTTATCGCACTAGAATGAATTTATTGTAACAATGTGTTCCTATTCGCATCTTTAGGTCTTCAGGTTGATGTTCCTTTAAGCGAGTAAATTGGTTAAACGCTAGTAAAATACAGTTTTCAACCTTTTACGTCTATGTTATATTTGTTACAAACTTGCAGTTGTATCATGGTCACATTTTTATCGCCTGTCACCATGCCTGTCATAATATGTAACATCACGTTCTAACATATATGGAAGTGCGAAAGTGACAGGCATAGTGATGGCCGATAAAAATCCTTCCATGCTACCGCCGCTGAATTAGGTATATGGATTACTAAAAAAATCATCATTAGATGAATTTCTTAGACTATTTATAATTTAGGCTCTATGAGGGGAGGAAATTTTATTCAAACGTAGACTAATCCTTAAAGTCCTAAACGACGCGACGACAGCCGACGACGCAAATGAAAACGTTAGATCGCGGGAACTGTTATTAATATTCGTTTGGTGCACAGAAACCATGAAAACGATGCGCTTGAATTAAGGGATAATAGATCTTTTTGCAAAACATTTAAGAGCCATAATCTAGTTTATATCGATATGGTTTAGCACAACGTGTTTATTAGCACTGTATAAATCGCAGAGGGCACGGAGCCACAGAATGGCTGACGCGTGTCGGCTGAGCTCTAACGATGTTCTTCAGATCCTAGTAAATTATTTGATGACTTTGATTTACTTATAGGATTACTTGGCGGATGTGTGGTCTTTTGAACATTTAGCCAAGCGAATTGTTGGGAATGCGTAGTTGTAAATGACTCACTCCGCAACCTAGCTTTTAATTGATAAGTGTTTTTCTGCATCATTCAGAATCTTATTAAGTTAAAGTGGTAATGCTCTTTGTGAATTGTGATTTCACTGATACCTATCTATTAAGAAGGTATTACTTAAGTTCTTAACGGTTAGATACCAACCGAAATTAACTATTATTTAAGAAAACGATTATCAGCCTAAGTAGTAAATACAAAAAACTCATTGAATGTCATAATTTTTAAACCATTAAGGCCCTATATGATGACGAATATCTAAAATGTCAGTTTTTACAACGTATTCGGGACGAAGTATATCTTGGTACACCGAATATTATTTATGTTGAGACTTTTCACCTTAATAACCGATAAGCATTTCAGGTGGCAAAAGTGCCATTCTTCCGCTGTTATCGCGTTTCGAGTCGACTGGGCGCGCTGACCGGCCCCGGCACGATACGCGGCCGTCCATCATACAGATATTGCGCTTACATCAACAATATTGTGTTTCATATGTTCGCTACTGATCCAAGCCCCAACCTAAAACCTACACTAATGACAAATGCACACGGTTAGAAGTCGAGCGACTACTGCTACAAAAATCAATACACCCCACAATCAGAACTCTGACTTCGAACAAACTATCAACTTCCTTTCCAATAACATCGTCTAAAGCAATGTAAACTTTATGGCATTCGCAAAAGGTTGAAGTTTATTTGATGCTTCTGCTTGTATCTATAGGTTTTGCTAATGATACTTTATGTCCAGGTTGCGGCTATAAAGGGCTACGTCATAACCACTTATTAATAGAGACATGCGCACCATTACTGGCCCGATAGAGATAAGCAGAATCTTATATTGATGAGTGATGACTTATGACTATTGACAGTTTGAAACAACACAAATGCTTGTAGTGAATTATTGTGCAATTTAATCGTTATAATTTTGGACTAGGTCTTTGCAACATCTGAGTGAAAGCTTGTGCATTCATTTTAAAATTATGCGGCTCATGTAACCCAGGTATTCAATTTAATTTTCAAGCCAACAGTAAATAGCCGATATTTTTAATATATAGATAAGTATACGAGCATGCTTTCGGTTTTCCAGATTTGGACTCAATATATTTTTATTGACAGAAAGAAAAATCGCAAGCGATGGACCAAAAGCCGCAATATATTTCAAATCACTGGATCATATTATTTGTTAATCGAAAACTTTGTCACATTCCAAAACTTTGTGCGAATTCCATTATTTTCCAAAGAAATGTTAGGAAGTCGAATACTACTCGAAAACTACTACTGAAACTATGATCTCGATAGCCGTGGAAGATATGCGTTTTCAAAGAGCTCATATATATAATGGTTTATCGAAATGCTTGCCAGCGCTCAGTGTGAGAAATTTCAATTATACCCCTTAAGTAGTATTCACTTGAATAGCCATGTATTACACATAGACGAGGAGTGAAGGAACAAACAAACATCCCACGTGTGTCACCGTCAACGTCAGCACCCGAAAGGCTGTATTTGTATACGCTAATCGGCTTAACCCTCGATTCTCTCTATTGGACCGATTGGGCCCTTTACACCGCACAATCGAAGGCGTTTGGAGAATTTATCGAAATTATTTCAGTTTGTTTGCCCATTGTGACTACCGGCGACTCGAGCCCTTTGTGCTGGTGTTATTATTTATTTAATAACGACGACATCGCATTGTCGCGGGCGTTTCGGGCGGAGGCGTTAGATTAGCTCTTTGTGAGACATTTGCCGGTGCCGATGCCGTCACACAGCTTACTGTTCCATTGGCAAACAAATGCTGGCGAAACTAGAAGTTTTTGTATTTATATAAATACGTATGTGTGTAAACATTTTATTTTTCTATTAAAAGTGCATGTGTGAACAGTAGGTATTGTAAAGCATTTTTAGAAGTGATCTTTTCAATATTTGGTGTCTTTCTATTACTTTACTACTCGTAATAGTTGTTTTTTTTTTATATCATGACGGTGGCAAACAAGCACACGGCCCGCCTGATGGTAAGCTGTCACCGCAGCCTATGGATGTCTGCAACTCCAGAGGTGTTACATGCGAGTTGCCAACCCTTTAAAAACCTATACACTCCTTTTTTGAAGAACCCCATACTATAGACCCTCTACCCTCCCCTACCCTCTGTACTACAGTCATTCTGTTTATTATGCATGCAATTTTAAAGAACTTTTGGTGTGTTTTTTAAACGGAGACTTTTTTCATGTTGTTCTTGGCGTCACTGTGGAGCAGCATCTTGTCTGTATTGATTAATATGAATATATGTACCCATGTTTAAATACCAGTGTGGGCATTTTTGCCTAAAACTAACGATCAAAAGGTATGTTTGCGCACTAAACAGTAACTTATTTCTTCACATATAAACAGTGAACGTTTGATAAAACTTACAGAAGGCTTGTGTGAATTATAATATGATGAATAATCTGAAACAACTTGTAATTATTTTTGATTAGCTTCTTAGAACGATTCTTTATACTGGTACCTTGCCTAACTAGAAAATATGTCATGTGATAAGGGTTTTGATTACTTAAATTAAAATGCACGAATACGTCGGAACTTATTTCTTTTGCTAATAGTACAACTATAAATAACTAGGCCGGAAAATCGGTATTTTTTTCTTGATTCAAGTATATATTTATTTTATACCTAAAATTATATTAGTTGTATCTGTAGATGCTGGTACTAATTGATTAAATTCACATTCACTACAAACAAAAACTAAATGTGACTTTTTTAAATTGCAATTTATGCCTAGTCTCGCTTAGCCTACAGAAATAGTTATTTGTACAACAAGAGAGCAAAGTTTGATATTTTTTCAAGTGCTAATTTTGGAGTACCGTGCAAGCGAAAGATTCTGTAATACTCGCTACGCTCGTGAATCTAATTTAGAATCATGAGCGTAGTAAGGGATCTCGTGTTGGACACAAAACTTTTTACGTCAGCAGTGAGAACATATTTGGAAGATAAAAATCAACCTGAAAATTTGTAATCCTTCTTCATCACTATTTCGCTCATGTTTTCTTAAGGTATTCTAACAATTAAGCTTAATTACAAAAAAATAATACAGAAATAACGAACATCAAGAAATTGACGGTTCAATCGACATCTTTTTTTTGTAAAAAAAAACTTTGTAAGATACGATACGAATAGCGGATACTGCTATTTTTCAACTATAAGTAGAGATTGTTAAAAGTAGAATTTTATATTTTGCGTAATAATCTTTGTATTTTTTTTAATTCATTGTTTTGATTGTACAATAAAATACTTAATATATGGTGTTTTTATCAAATATTGAACTTTTTTTTCATTAACTAATTATTACGAATATCCTCGAGTATCCTCGTAGTGTGATTTGGAACGGTCTGACTTATTTCGGTTTCTATAGGTAGGTATTATAAACCGTCAATATACCGTTCAATTAAGTTTGAACTTTGTTGTCTCTTTATTTTTGCTAATGACGTGAAAGGGACAGAGAATAGAATCCAAATATTTCGAACTTGTATTTAGGCCCCGCAAGTAGAAATGACATTCGAATATAAAGGTCACTTGAATGTCATTTTGGCTCACTCAGTGAGCAAAATACCATTACCATTTTACCATTTACCGTTACCATTTTGCTCACTGTTTTTAAGCAGCAAATTAGCCTTGTTCGAGCTGCTGAGGTGAAAATAATATTTTGCTTTCAGCCGAGAATGAATCATTTCATACTCATAGTTCTAGGTAACCTGCGCGCCAATAGATAAGTCTTGGTGTTAAATAGAACAGGTGAGGAGAGAAGTTATCACGTATAGGCACAGTAATCGGGTCGCAAGCTATCGGCAGCTCGATTAGATAAGCCCAGGTAAATGTTTAACCGGTAAACAATACTAGTACTGAGTTGCTGACATCAGTAACTGTTCGATAAAAGTAATCCTAGATGGGATGGTCAGCGGTATGTAAGTACCTACTAAAGTGGAGCGGTGTCCAAAGTATTGAATTCCCACCGATTGTGTAATTTAAAAACTATTTAAGCCGCTAACAGCCTAGACTAGGAAAAGGTCTCAGGAAACGCAGACTACTACTAATACAAGATCTTGTCCAACGGGATAATGATGCTGTATCCTCATGGATGTGGTTTAACTAACGCTTGAATGGTGGGATTGGTATATAAATATAATAAATACGTAAAAAACAAACGTTATGTCTTCTCTTCCAGAAAGTTGAAGATCCTATAAAGCAGGGGTGGCCAACAGGTCGATCGCGATCGACCGGTCGATCGCGACTGTTAGTCCGTGGCAAGTCAAAAAATATAAATACGTAGACCAGTTTCATTTAAGGTTTCAAGAAGTATGTATTGGTAGATCGCACAGGGTTTCGTTAGTAAACAGGAGATCTTGGGTCTAATCAAGTTGGCCACCCCTGCTATAAAGATTGTCATGATCTGGTATTTCTTTGTACCGAATTTCACGCATATCAAAAAAGTTATATCAAAACTACTGGTAGAATAATAAAAATATGATCATAAATTACAATTTATAGTTATAGTGAGTTTTTCGCCGAATAAGTATATTCCATTTCCATCATACCTCGTAAGTTTTTGTACAGCGTTTTCTGATAATCTTCACTCGCTTCCTGCTACCATGCCACAATTGTTTTATGCTCATTAGAATAAATAAGCTGTTTTACGCTCATTCCTCTCATTGGAATGTTATTTTATCAAAAAAATAATACTTGTAACTTTTTTTCTCCTTTTAAACTAGAACTTATCGTTATCGTATCTCATTCTTCGAATCGGGTCGTATGTCTACTTTTGATAAAATATAAGTAGTATATTAGGTATCGCTTGTTCTTATTCAATTATTTTGTTATAGACTTGCCACAATTAGTAGGTACCTATGGCTCTTTATTGCAAGAAAAAGAAAAGGTACTTATATTTTTCAATCATTTATTTATTTTTTGATAATAATTTATTTATCATGTTCATGTAACACATTTCCATTAGCTTATTTTAAATTCACACAGAACTAAGAATGGAGCAGTGCGTGACACCGCACGATGTATGGGACAAATATGGACACAGGTTTAGCTCGCTATGTAATGTGGCTGGCGAGATAAGATAGGACAGCAGTGATGCAGACTGACTGATACGGATCTGTTGGTATTTATTTGCGTAACTGGATACATTTTCTGTTATATACAATATATGTACAACTTACAACTCCTAAACTACATAAAAATGTATGTAGTTACGTAAAATAACAGTTGTTTATTTGAAATATAAATAATTACTCACTATACAGGACTATAATAATACTGAACCTTAAAACTAAATATTGCATTCTGATAAAATCTGGTCATTTCTCATAATATTAATCTAATACTTGTCAAAGGCTTTATACATAAATATACACACTTCTAAAGATGGAATGTTCTCAATCACTTAGTTAAGGCCTACTCCAAACAGCTATTCGACGTCTGCCAATAATAATTTACTTGATACAGAATTTTAGATTACCTACTGAAGACTTCAGAATATCTAAATATAAATAAGTAGGAACTCCAGATACCTTATATGCCGATTATTAAATAGTAGGTCTTACTTTAATTTAATTTAGATACTATTCGAGTTTAATTGTTAATTTAACAAGTTCCAAACTCCTAATTTTGTTAGAAACTTCGTCGACTGAGTTTGCGTGTTGCAAACAACGACGTTAGGACTAGTAAACACTGTGGAGGGGTTGGTGGGTTACCACCAGCAGGGCGCGGGCTGCGGGCCGTGCGCGGACACGGGCGGCTGGTGGTGCAGCGGCTGGTACGGGGGCAGCCCCATGCCCAGAGGTGGCAGCTCCGGTTTGCTCAAGCAAGGCCTTCCATCCTTCACTAGTACCGGAACGGCGACTCGCCGCGGTGAGCTCAAGCCTCCAACATTAAGCTCGTGTGCTCCTTTTTCTTGGACTGCGCGTTTCGTCTTGTACCTGTGATTCTGGAACCAGATTTTAACCTGCGTAGGGGTCAGGCGGATCAGGCTAGCGAGATGCTCGCGCTCGGGTGCTGATAAGTATCGCTGCTGGCGGAATCGCCTTTCTAGTTCATAGGTCTGCGCTTTAGAGAAGAGTACCCGTCGCTTGCGTTTTTTGTGCACCATGCTGGGGTCGGTGTTGTTGTTAATGGAGTCGTGCTCGTGGTCGTCGTCGTCGGGCTCGACGTCGTGGTCATCGTCGTCGTCGCGTGGGTCCGGCACGGGCGGCGAGGAGGCCGACGGGCCCACATACGAGAGCTCGGAGGCGCGGGACGTGCTGTCAGGGCTGGCTTGTTGGCCGAGAACGCCTGTAGACAAAGAAAAGTCTTGGTTAAAAATTATCAAGAGAAAAATTATTCTAACTTAATAAATCGAAAATGTTACATTTAAACACGTTCACTGCACTTGACCAAATGGCACAATGCAAAGTAGTGGATAATACTTATAATTTGGTATAAGTTAAAATGTGAGGAATATCTATTAAATAAGGTTTCGTTCAATTCAATTTAATTTATTTCATAATCAAAATTACAATTTTAAATCGTTATAGGCACAAATTTTATAGCTCTATCTACAAAACTTGTAATTAATAATAATATTAAAGTTTCCCACGTATTAACTTATTTAAAAGTCCTCGCGCCATATTTGCTCCTAGCTAGAGTTTATAAATATATTCATAATAACAAAACGGAATTATAACACCACTACAGTTGACATACAAATCTCTACTTAATCCTCAGGGTTACGCTCCATTTAACTCCAACTAAGTTCGCATACAAATTACAAACGAGATGTAAGAGGGGAAAATGGAGCAACATTGTAGTTGTCGCCCTCAGTAAACGGTTCACACGCGCTGGGCGTGGCGCGGGCCGAGGGGGAGCCACTCCCACCCCGGGCAGATGGTACTTTGTATCCTCATGAGGACATCTTGGAATTGAATAATGGTAATGCATGCGTCTATGTCTTCGTTCAGAGGTCAGCTCACTGATTAAGTACGGTGATTATGGACTGAGATTTTCTAAAAAAAAATCGTTTTTACGTACTTATTTTAATGGCTCTACCATATTCTTTCATATGATAAAAGGAAAACAAGAGACTAAAGATAATTATGTGCAAACTGTACTGACAGATACCTAAGTATTTTTATCTGGTGCTTGAATAATCGCGCCTTAGTTGCATTAATTACAAGTATTCATATCATTTCAACCACTGTATGCGTCTCCCGCGTGAGTAGGTACCTACATAATTTCATGCCCTGTACACCTGTCGAGTAGAAATGATGTTTAGATAAAAAAATGTTATCTAATCTTCCCCGTAACTTAAAAAGACATCTCAATACTTTGCAATATTTAATCTCTAACCGCAATGTTCAATCTAAAAAATAATTTAACTGAAAAAAATCTAAATAAATTGTGTTCAAAAAGGATACGCCTAAAATTGCTTAGGTATATCTAGATAACAGTATTAACTGGCAAATTTAAGTAGATAGGTATATTGTGCCTATGTCATAAGGACATAACTGGCGGGACCACTACCTAATCAATAGGTACTTGGTTATGAAATTAAAAACAACCATCTATAAGAAATAAAAGTAGGTAGGCGTACTTTTAAACTTAGCAATTTCACTATCATCTAGACCTTACCTACTACAAACAAATCTCGAAACGTCGCAGCCGACGGGACATTCCCGCTCGAACAACAGACAATGACGGCACAATAAAATCTATAACTGTCATTGAATAAAGAACAAATAGCGTCCCTAACAGCCGCAAACATTTGTAATTGATCGCCAGCTGCCGTCTATGGCTATTGGTGACAAATTCACCCCGACCCCTAGCCTGTGGGGCGTGAACATGCAACCCTTGGCGTGATTCGCATTTAGTGACACGGTATTTTTATTTGAGTTTAATTTTATGAGTATGTGCGAAAACAATGGGAAAGTGTTCATGAAGCTAAATCATTTTTATTTTATTTAAACTTCGGAAACAAACAGGCAAAATAGTACAATAAAATAATTAATTTAGACAATTTACAGCCAAAACAGTTTCCACTTATGACTAATATTATT
The DNA here is from genome assembly GCF_033807575.1 of Cydia pomonella. Classification (NCBI taxonomy): domain Eukaryota; kingdom Metazoa; phylum Arthropoda; class Insecta; order Lepidoptera; family Tortricidae; genus Cydia; species Cydia pomonella. The sequence goes on along the minus strand of NC_084717.1, from coordinate 7,639,165 downwards.
TATGATTGCTCAGACAAGACTTAATTTATTAGGTTACTACAACACCAATATTGCTTTTCGGTGAAGGAAAACATCGCGAGGAAACCGGACTAATCCCAACAAGGCCTAGTTTACCCTCTGGGTTGGAAGGTCAGATGGCAGTCGCTTTCGTAAAAACTAGTGCCTACGCCAAATCTTGGGATTAGTTGTCAAGCGGACCCCAGGTTCCCATGAGCCGTGGCAAAATGCCGGGACAACGCGAGGAAGAAGAAGAAGACTACAACACCAATATATTTTATGATATACATTACAGATATAATTATCATTTATACCAAAACTTTAATACTACTACTACTTTAATAATACTACTTTAATTGTACTTATATTTGTATGACTTGTCAAAAGTGCTTATTATTAAGCCTTCTTGAATAAATTATTTTGAAGTTGAAAAGTTGAAGTTTATAACATCAATATGAGAGTAAATTAGGCTATTATTTGTGGATGCAATTTGAGAAAGAACTATCTCTGGAAAATTAACGCCTCTAACGCTGACGGCTCTATAGAAAGCAGTTGAAAATTTATCAAAACAAATAAAATATACGGAATGTAACCGTTTTGTAAAAACCACTAAATAGATTTTGAAATATTTTTAACCGACACGATCTGACAAGGGAAGTCCAGTTCAAATAAACAGGCAATCGGACGCCAAAAGTGTCTGATAGCGATAAAAATAATTAATGACAACAGCAGATTAGTGTGAAGGCACTCCACTGGAGGAGCATTTCAAAAAATAATCTCTGCCTCTCGAAACACACTACCGAATACTATTTTCGAGTGGGCCATACACACATTGTCGATAATTCGATTATGTACTCATGAATGTCAAATTTGAAGATATATTTGATCCAATATGCATAGTACTTTATGCTTAAGTAAATATTTGAAATAATCATGTTACACTTTTATCCGAAATTAATACACGAAAATTGGGTCCAAGTATACCATGCTAAGATATGTTTGTATAACAATATTGTTTGATAAAACTGCTGATTACTATTTATTGTCATTTTTTCGTTTCTAAGTACACAATGTACATATATGTTCAAATCCAAATAGGAAGTAGCAACTACTGTAATATTTATATTACGAAATTTTCTGAAACTCACATTCAGTCACATTTAGAGTTCTGATTTTTTGCGTAGATCTATATCTATTGTAATTTACACTGAAAGAAATGTTTGCATAACTGTAACAAAATTTTGGTTACTGTTTACACAAAAATTGGGACTTGCGAACTATGTGTTATATGTTACAAAACCGTGTTTGGCTATCAGTGTTCAGATACTGGGTATACACTACAAAATAAGTTTGTAAATTTATGCAAAGTTTATTTTCTTATAACCGTAGTTTAGTTATTTAGTAAAGTTACAAAACCAGTTCGGCTATCTATTTTTTTCAGTGTATGTATCACATAATGGATACAAAATAAGTTTTGTAATGCACATTTTTTGTGAATATTACTAAATTAATAAATTTTAGATACTAAATATAGGGAAGGGATGCACATAATAAATAAGTAAGTATTTTTTTGATTTTCAACAACACAAACCGCGCAAACATCGCCTAACACCTGCTAACATTGTAAAAAGGTATATTATAATTATTTAAGTTAAATGAACTAACACTTACCAGTGTTATCATGGTGATCCAACGACAGCCATGGCTGGTGGTGCCGCAACAGCTCCGGGGGGTAGTGATGCGACGGATACGGGGGCAGCTCTACTGGACAAGCGCCCTGAGGGGGCTCCAACTTGCCCTCGTTCAGTCCAAGAATATCCGAAATCTGGAACCCAGGCCGCTGGCCGGGCATCTTCATGCTGTCCAGGAGGCTGAAGACAAAGAAAAATTATGTTTAGGTTTGGTGGCTATTGTGAGTGTCAAAACTCAAGTAAGGGATGCAATTTCTATTTATTTATTTTATCCTAATTAGATACAGCAGCTACTTAATTTGTCAAGTTCAAAATAATCTAGTGTACTTCCTTATTATCTATGTAATTAAATGAGAATCTTTTCCTGAAGTAGCCACAAGAATGCAATATATAAATAAAATATGCGACAAATTTTCTACAAACATTTTGTCTCTTCTTGATGTAGGTAGGTACTGAATGATACTTAACGCTTTCCTGATTTCAACTTTATTTTATGAAGGGAATTTTTGATGAACAGGACAAAAATATCTAAAAATAATGCATAGAGCTTTTAAACGCAGTCTAAATTCCCTTTAAAAGATTTAAACGCGCAATGTTACCGTGCTCGTAGTTCACTCAGACCCGTCTTGCAAATCAAACAGCAACCCGTAAAAGCCACTTTACACGCTTGTCCTCTCAACAGTCTACTTATGAATGAATGGACTCGAAAACGATGTCCTACTCAAGCTTTACATTCTTAGTGAGGGTGTAGATTGAAAGAAAACATGAGTACGACATTCCGACAATCGAGACGTTTTTATAAGCCTCTCGAAAGAACGTGACCTTAAGAATGAAACAAGTCCATGGTTATTACAAGCACCGTGCCGACTCAGAGAAAGATGGATTTACCACTTCTTTACGGCTGGTTATTTGAATAAATAGTCATACAATAGGGATTTCTAAGAAAATTGTGCGTCACTTACAATTATAAGTCAGTATCAAAATATGCTACATACAATAGGGTAGGTATGCATATTTTAACTAACCAATAATTTTAATACCTTCAAATATGTACTTACAAAATTCATTAAAATGACAACCATAGATTCAGAAGCTTCACCGCGCTACTAATCCTAATATTTATCCGCCGGATTCGCATACAAAATTCATGGTTGGGTTTTTGCCTATATTTTATACTACTGTTTGGTTTGTGCACAGGTTTCGTTATGCAGCTAGGATAGACTTTGAGTTTTGTTCATATTTAATTTAAATATTTTACACCTATTTTATAACTAAGCATACTAATTTACTTGTCTCACGTAACTATAAAAGGCGGTATGTGTCACTCCAATAGACTTAACCACGGGAACTTCTGATGTGAATCGTACGTGACCTGATGAATGGGCCCTCGGGAGCATTTAGCAGGTTGTAAACAAGTTCAGCCGAGGTGCAAACTGTCGCACGCTTTGAGAGCTACACATGTTAGAAATAATATATGCCGAAGTATTTTCAGATTTTTTACGTCTTAGGTAATCAACTAGTTTGTTGCCGGAAAATAGGTATGCCTATTTGAATTAGCCATTTGTACAGCTAAGTTTATGTTATGCGATAATAACTTGAATTCCATGCGGAAAAGTTTAGGTAAGTAGGTATATTTAACTGCTTGCATTTTAGACAGTAATGAAAGTACGAATAAACTTAGCGCTTATAAGGGCTCGCTGCTTGTACGCTTTAGCTTTTGCCACTTTTAAATAAGCTGACTGTACATGTTTTGCTCTCCGTCCGTCTGTTTTCCAAAAGAATGCACAGCGTCATAAATAAGTGCTCAAATAAAACAAAGGGTCGATCACAATAAACACTTGGGAAAACTTCTGGCACAAAGATGAGGTGAGGCTCACCCTGGGAACGCAGATCGGAAGGCCGCCGGGTAGAGCGCCGGCAGGAAGGCCGGCGCCCACGGCGGCAGCAGAATGGGGCTCCACGCCAGCAGCGACGCCGGCGGCAGCAACGGCGGCGACCGCTCGCCTTCCTCGCACTTCATCTCCCGACCGGGAGAGCTTGCCTTCGGGATAATGGTGAAGCCTTCACAAAACACTCGCGTGACACGTGCTGCGCCCTTCGACGCCGCGCTCACACTGAACAACCCTCGAGTGGCCCTCGGGGTGAAGAACACCCCGCGCCGCCCTCGTGCCTCGACAGCCTACTCAGCGTCGAGGGTGCTCTACTGACCCCCGCCAATCCGCGCTCGCGCCCGACTGGGCGGGGCGAGTCCCGACCAATCGCGGCGATTGACTAAAGCCTTCCCAACAAAAAAAACCTGGAGTATACTTTGTGAAAAGAGCTTTCGACGCAGCGTTATGTTATGTCGCTTTTTGTAATGAGTGCGCGCGTTAAGCCCATTGTTGAGGCCGGTTCGTTATGGACGCCGCTCCAAATGCCCGAATAACGATTTTCATTTAGAGTGTTTTTATTAAGCCCGTGTAAGCCCATGTTTTGGGAGTTTTTTGCGTAACATTACAATTTCGTTGTTAATGATTTGGATGCTATTGTAGTATCTACTTATACAAAATGTACGCGTTTATATCCTACAGACGAATATTTACTACCTATACTATAGCTATACATTTGTATTACTAATAGGTCCAGTTTTTTAGTATATCTTGCAAACATTATAACCAATAATTGTAATATCATCATAATGCTTCCCATTGTTCAAAATTTTATTCAGAAATTTATCAAATGATACTAGAAAAGTATCAGGTACTAGTACTTGCGAATAATGTGTAAGTCTCACTTAGAATTTCATGCCCGTCTTTGAAGTAGGCCCTCAATCCTGTGCCTTAATGGCAGACGTGTATACCTGAATAATAGACACCAAAATGCCAATATGATGATAGATAAGCATTTTTTGACTCATGTCCAAAATAATTTAGTTACGTTACCTAACGTATTTAAACAAGTTAAAATATTTTGTTCAACACAATAAAATTTGAAAGCCCCTCATTAGTTTTGGAAACATCTGTCAAAAATCCCATTTCGTAGTAATGGACACTTTACATTTGTGTTTCAACTTGAGAAATTGTATTGAAACATTTAGAATCTCGCACATGTGCAAGTACTTAGCGAAAGACAATGGAGGAGCGCCGATGGCGGGCGCAGCAGGTAGGAATGGGAGAAGTATCACTATTTAAATTTTATGACTTGCACGTGTTTGCATTGTTTTAGGGTCTCTTGAACTCACAACTTATGGAATTGGTAGGCAATTAAGAATTTTGAGTAGGTTTATTCCACTCCACGAATTTTTTCTTTTTTGAGTACCAAGGTATAAAAATTTTACCACAACCCGATGGCAAACACATATGAAACATACCTACCTATTAGTAGAACTGGGTGGCTAGCCAACGTGACAATCGTTTACGCTCCGTAGCGAACGAAACGCAACTGTTTCTGTCGCACTATCACGGATTCACGGACGAGTTATAGAGAGAGATTACGCTACGTTACGGAGCGTAAACGATTGGAAAGTTGGCTAGGCACCCAGGCCTGAATAGTTCGTTATTGACTATCTTACGCTATCCAGGGGGCCTAGTCAAGTGACAATCGTTGATAGAAAACGCCAATCGAAAATTAAATAGTGTATCCTGGAAATTAGTCACGTGAGTTTTCGTAGCAACTGTCATCTCGGCCCGATACAGTTTTTGTTATCGTTCGGCGTTTGTTGGTGTACTATTACCATCTTGGCTAGGCCCCCAGGCAAGTTCACATCAGAAAATACTTGCTTACTAATTTCTATTGTTGATTTATAATATTAAGCATTATGATATCGATACTAACTTGGTAGGTTACCTAGTCAAATGAAACCAGTAGTTCAAATCAGTGAAAAAGCCCTACCTACCGGTAATGCACATTACCTACGTTAACTTGCAGAAAACCGCCTTACCTAGGCTAGGTTTCTATAGAATATCTATAGAATTTTATAGAACCTTCTGTATTCTACAATGACGTTAAAAAAATTATTATCAAATATTGTACTTTTCTATTGGTACATAAAATATGTTTGCAATGATATTATATTTACGAATGGTCTGATGGCCTAGCTAGTGGTGGTAGCTAAGGTGGTGAGTGTAGTGACCCTGCCTATGAAGTTCGCATCCCGGTAAGGGCATTTATTTGTGTGATGAGCACAGATATTTGTTGCTTACTCATGGTTGTTGTCTATATCACAATCCTTTTTGAGCTTAGTGTAAGGCTTAGTCAATGTGTGTAGGTAAGGATATACCATCGGCCCGATTCGAAAAATGATTAAGACACGTTTAAGATCTTGAAAAGATCGATAACTAATAACGACATGTCAAAATTTACATTTATTTCGATTCCACTGTTATCCCAATAAGATCTATCTACGATATTTCTAACGTCAAAGGGCTATTGGTTGCCCGAATCGAGCTGCTTCTGTCAATTATCTAAATGAAAACTTATCTAAACCAGAACTTAACGTATCTCATTCTTCGAATCGGGCCGTATAATATTATATTATTACATAAACTGTCAGTTTCATTTTAGTAAAAACACTACTTCCTGATGTTTTCATTCGACCTGTAATCTGTGATGTTGCTTCGTGATGTTTTTGTTCGACTATAAGTTTAGTGTCTGGAATATAAAAACAGAGCTAAATTGCAACAAAATTATATTAATTATGAAATAAACTTTAACACGTAGATATGGCCGACTAACGTACAATATAAAATAAAATATTTGAATACGTGAAATGAAATAATAAGATTTTACTGTGTATATAAGTTTTTTACTATGTCATCCTCCTAGCGTTGTCCCGGCATTTTGCTACGACTCATTTGAGGAGTCCGAGTAACTTATACTTTAAGGCGCGGTGTATAGTAAAATGCGCTATTTTTAAATCGATATTTACAAGCTTGTACAAAGATTTCATCTATTATTTTCTAGTATGTATAACTTCAGTCCTTGAACTAGCCGTATGCTTGTCAGAAACACGAGGGCTCATCTTTTTCTCGATAGATTATCGCTTTGAAAATATGCTTAGAATTGTGTCTATTCCGATATTTTAGAAGTACTATGACGAATATCAATATGAAATTTACTTCATTCGATAGCTTTTAAGTAACTCTATGATTTTGCTTGTCATTTTATCGGTGCGTTAAATTTTTCATTCATAATTATGAATTCAACGTTTTGTCTACTAAACGTTACCCTGCGCGGCAATACCGTCAGTACGCCAGTACGCCCGTGACCACTGTCAGCGTCGGACCTGTGCTAGTTTAGCGGACGTTACATAAAATGGATAATCACACTATAAATACACAAATATGTTATACACACAATGTTTTTATCACACTTACGAAGAAAAACTAAAGTTTAAGCTACTTAATTCCTAAATACGGTGACATTTCAGACATCCGTCCGTCATATTATGTTTTTTGACAAGTTTTACACACGCATCATCCGGCATTCAGCCACGATTAACCAAAGGTTGAAATGGTGCCTTGCAACCGAGTTAAACACTCTACTTTTCATTTTTAATACGAGGAAAGTAAAAGTAAAAAAAACACGGCTAAATATAAACTTCAGTAGTATTTCGTAAGATTTAGGTAAAACATAATTATTTATGGAATGGGCAGTTAATTATCAGAATGGAAATGATACATCAAATCCATTTAAAATCAAAATTTGAAATGCTTATCGTAAAAAAAGAAACAAACGTACTAAGAACGTACAGTGCTCTAGAGTCTCTCTGCACTCTTTTGAAAACAACAAAGACCCACTTTCGGAGCATGAGAAATGATAAAATATTTTAAATGGCTATGCAGTAATAAGCAAATTGAATACCTATTTTTAAACGTAAACAAATAAATCAATTCGCTTGTTTAATTTATATCAGTCATTATATTGGAACAGCTTCAATTTTAACACATACAGGATGCAGGAGATATACTGTATTCAAATATGTGGGAGTGCTTAGTGAAAGATACCATATCACGACTTTTTGTTTGCGAGTTACATGCGTTTTTGTGGATGCGTAATAGTTTTGTGTTATATAGCCTGTTCCGTTAAGTAACTACTAAGTAAGTACGTTTATACAAGAACTTCTGCTGAATTTGGATTTCTGGTTTATTAACTTTCATATTTTAATGTATCATGGTATACATATAAGACTTTATTCGCAACATTTATCAATTATTTGATTTTGTAAGGTGAGCAGGAGCGATATTTACCCTTTAAGTCCCATACAAAATTTTCGCAGTTCGGATATATTTGTACCTTTCGCCAATATTTTTATTTCACTGGTTAATTATTCTGTAAATTCAAGAATATCACTAAATTCCATTTTTGTTAGTGCTACACATAAAACCCTTTGTACAAGTTTGGTAAAATTATATGAATAAGTACTTTTATAGCATGCTATTTCTAATTTGTATGAATAATGGTGACATTTTATTTCTTTTTTCTAGTATAAATTTCGATGACATTCTGCCGCCAATTTCAGGTCTCAGCAATGATTTTACCTTCTTCTTTGAAACCTTGGACCTTGTTATGTCTTTGTGATATGCTTTTATCTTTAAAGTGGCGGGGCCCCGTTGGGTGTTCAGCGCGGATTTAGAGAATATTACAAATTTAACTATTTAAGCTTATCTATGTATAACAGTATATATTGAAGCATATATTGTTAGAAGTTATGTCTTTGTGATATGCTTTTACTATTTTTCCTGCCAATACAAAATATTAGTGGAAAATCGATTGAAAATTTCACAAAAGATATTTTCTTCATTTTTGTATTAGGGTGTGTATGTGTAATATGTATGTATTAAAATGGTTTATTTTGAAATGAATCACTAGTCAAGGCCTATAAAATATCCCTTCAAGTGGCGGCAGCGAATAACGTGAAAAGTAGAAAAGTGGCGGGGCCCCGTTGGGTGTTCAGCGCGGATTTAGAGAATATTACAAATTCAACTATTAAAGCTTATCTATGTATAACAGTATATATTGAAGCATATATCGTTAGAATAAGCATCAAATACGGTGTTCGAATAGAACACTTAAATTATTGTATGTATGTATGTATATATTTTATTGTACATAGAAATAAAAACACGAAAAAAACGGTTACAGAGTAAATTAAATACAACAAAGGCGAACTTATCCCTGTATGGGATCTCTTCCAGTTAACCTTTGAGGAAATGAGAATTGTAATGTTTATGCATTTCGCCACACGCACCTAACTAATTAAACCTAGCAACAGTGACAGGTGGCCGACAGCTTACTGGCTTTCGCATCGACCCGTGAGTGGTGGGCCGCCATTTGAAGGGATAAATAACATATTTATAGATAAAATAATTTTGTTAATCGGAAAGTTTTGTATATTAATGTGTTCTTGTAAAAAACATTCCGGAACAGGTCTTAATTATACTTCGTTCTACAGGAAAATAACACTCATCGAGACAATTCTAACAACCTCAACCGCAATTAGGTTGCGATGTTTTTACACAGAGTTTCTATGGCCACCTCCTCTCGCAATCATCAGATCAGTTCGATGGTACCATAATATTTCATTGTCACCCTACTTACATATGTTTGCAGATTTTCAACTTCACCTGACCTCCTCAACCTCAGTGGGTCAAATATACTTGTAATATTTGATTAGAGACAGAGTAGACAGACAATAGACTGCTTCTGTATTAGACATTAATTAAAGTCAGTCAATTATACCCAGTACTATATAACTTCGAAGTAGAAGTGCGTTTTTTAAAACTTTAAATAATATGTAATAATAGCAATTTTCTCGACTTTTGCATTGAAAGTTTATAATCGTCGTCAATTCAAAAAATAATAAAGAAATACATAGTCGTTACAGTTAGAGTCATGGTTCTTTGTTGTGAAGATAGCAAGTTTTATCTACTTTTTGGAGCTACATAATATATGCTTATGCATACATTATGCTTTTGTTTTGTGTTATCTCAATACCTGCAAAAAAATCTACCTTTCCACGTTCACTCCCACAAATTACTTAGCTTTGCTAGTATTCTTCCTTTTTTCAATACTTTCACGAAATTGACTTCTATTGCATTTTTAAGGTCAACTAAGTTTTGAATAGGTATCTATATATGATTTAAAACAGACGGTTGTAACTTTTGTCTGAATTAGTAAGTAATATTTTTTCGTCAGAAAATTATTTGGTATCATTTTACTAGGTTATCAGTTTGCCGCGGTATACTTTAGTATTGTATATAATTATCTAATTTTTAATTTCATTGAGTAAAAATCATAATCGATATAAATTTCCGGAAAAGATCCCAGAACTAACAAACCAGAATACGGATGGCGTCAGAATAAGGACGTAGGCATTCTGCGGGCGGGGCGCCCGCCTGCTTGCTCTGCCACTTCGTCTGCTTCACCCCCTCAAAAACCTAAAATCCGACTATAAGAGCGCCTTAATATGTAGTATACGTTACGTAGTAAGAAATAATTATAATATGTATTATAAAATTATGAAAATGATAGAAAGCCAAATAGATAGAGAATGTAATATCAAAACTGATGAGCAACGAAGTTTAAACCCATAAAGCGCACTTAGTAAAGGGGCTAAACAAAGGGCAATCATTTATATTGGGAACGATCGTAAGTGGCGTGCGCCCACGGCTTTAATTGACTTATTGTGAATGAGTTTTTAAAATATCTATCGCAGCCATCGTTGCGTGCTCATCGCTTTTATCTACAGTATACGCATAATAAACCCATGAAACAGATACGGAAGAATACTTTATTTTTGACATTTTAATACTCACAATGCAGATTCTATAATTATTGTATCTATGTATGTATTTATAACGATTACGAATTGCTACAATATATCATTACTCTACTTAATATGATCATAAGTTTTGAGACGAATGTAAACTCAAATAGTTCAATTAATGAAATATTATAATGATTATTTAACAACCACACTATAAGTTATCAAAATATAAATTGATTAGTTTATTTAAAATGGCCTTCTGTGTTTTTCATTATAGTTGATTATAGTCGTTTAATACGTTGGCATTTAGGGGGTGCCGGCACAATTCCCAAAAATGTTACATTTACTGGCGGGAAAGTATCGGAAGTAGAAGAAAACTGCAATAGATGAAATATTAAATTATACACCAAAATATTGAGAAATATTTCGAATTCTATGGTAAATAACCAATATTTAATTACTATGCATGTATTGCAGTGGGGAGGATATTTTAAAAGGTAGTATTTTTCCTTATTTTCGAAGAAAAGGTGCCAAATTCATAATGTATAACTACCGGAAAGACTATTTAAAATCCTTAACTAACATAAAATCAGCCTGAAAATACTTTTCTTACAACTTGATCGATCAAGTATAGTCTCAAAAAAATAATTCACACTAACAAACATTTTTTCCTTCGATTTTTAGTTCCCAGTAGTGATTTCATGAGCTCTGAACGAAGTCTTTCAGATTGTTAGGTATTTGGGGACAAAAAAAATACCTATTTTTGAGCCAGTGAAAGAGGCCTAAAACCTGAGAACCTAATACCTAAATTTAATACAAATCTTGCCGTAATTAAATGAGAACCACTATAAAAGAAACAGAATGAGTCCGTAAAATACATGGCATGCCTACCATACCTTTTAAGGTATGCATCTATTAAATATACTCTTTTATCAAAAACCTAGAAATCATTTACATTTATTTTTTTGACTTATGGGCATTGGTCAAAAGTTATATTAATTAAAGGAAGCAGTTCGATAATTATTTATTCGATTTTCGTTACTCTGATGACTTTGTCGTCGTCTCAAACTTATTCATATACGAGGTACGTAAATAATTACGACTATATTTTGTAAACATATATTTGCTTTGTTATATAAATTAGTTTAATAAGTCCGAACCCTTGCTGTAATTAAGCCATTCATGACTTTAGCAGTAAGTAAACATGGAACTCTGCGAATCTTTTTTAAAACTAATTGGAACTTTAATAAAATAAAAAATAGGTACATACAAAAATATCTACTCTACACTTACAAACATATACTCTACGTATGATCACATTTTGTGCTACCTTTTACATACTATCTACAGGTTGCCGGCGACAGGAGTTACTTTAGATGATTTCACCCGATGAGTCATAAAATATAATAAACCGTTAGTCATCGTTGTTTGATTTATGTTTATATATAAATAAATAGGTGCAATATTATATAAGTATTTTTTTCAACATTCAATAAATTAAGCTAAAGTTAGAAATGAATATAGCGGACACAAATGTGTACACGCAGACAAAATAAGTGCAAGGTAATATTCGCCTATTTTAAACACTATAGCAATACTATGGACCTGCCGGCTAAAATTTTAAGCTTGATAATTTTTCTCATTTGTGTACGTACGTGACAACGCCGGGAATCTCGACTCATATTCAAAAAAGAACACATCGAGATGCCCAGGTGTTCTAATCTTTTTTAGCAGGTGTCAAGGATTCCGCGGATTCAAAAGATAACGACAAAATCCAGGTACTTAATGAATTGCACAGCTGCACCCGCTTTGAGGCGCCTAGGCCCTAAGTGCCATAAAACTATTGTTTTTCTTAATCCCTTTTATGTGTTCGCTTTGTTTTAATCTCGATGTTGCACGTGCAAACTTGAGCCGTTGTCTTACTTTATTGTTTACCGAACTGAGATTTCGGAGTTGTTTCTGATAAATCAATTGTAAATGGTGAGCGATACAGTGATTTTAAGAAAAAGGATTGTATGTAACTCAAACAAGCGGAGTTACAACTTTTTAATTTTATATTTATATCTACGTACTAGATAAGGTAAGTCTACGTTATGTTATAGGTTATTTATTATTACCTAAAAATTATCAGACTTAATATTGTATGTTAGAATGCTAAGGTCCGCAAAGACAGATTATTCATTTATTCAGTTATTTTAAATTACCTACACCAATTTAAAAAAGTATCAAAATTAAACGCGTTTAATTTGATCTGCGCATATACTGTGAGGTAAGCTGAGGGCCAGATTTGAGGGATGGCAGGCACCGGGCAGGTGCGCGCGCCCTCCGCTGCGCCTCACTAGGCATATGGTGGCATTGTTGGTACTCCCGCTATCCGATCATTCTGATTTTGCGCACTTTACGATGGATCTTAACTAGTGTATAAGTAAGTATAAATTCAAAAGATCGAATCGAACTTAAATCAATTCGGTAATTGCCTGAATTCATAGGAATTAATTCCACAAAAAGGCTGTACAAAAATAAGTTGTAAGTTAAATAGTTGTTGTTTTTTAATAAATTAACGATGTTACTTTTAATTGTTTATTGTGATAATTGCAACCTGCCTGCGACTCGGCGTCGGGTCTGTGCTCCACATAGGTGCCCCTGCGGCACTGATGTCGACGCCCTCGGACACCACGGGCTCTCCTGCCAAAGGAGCGCCGGCCGCTTCTCTAGACACGCCGCGCTTAACGATATTCTTCGCCGGTCTCTTGCCAGCGTGAACGTGCCAGCTCTTCTTGAGCCAGCTGGTATTGTAAGAGACGATGGTAAGAGACCGGACGGAATGTCACTAATTCCGTGGAAGATGGGACGGGTGCTGGTGTGGGACGCCACATGTGTAGACACCCTAGCCCCGTCTCATCTCCACGGCACAACTACAAAAGCCGGCGCGGCGGCAGAGGCGGCCGAAAAATTAAAAAAGATCAAATATAGGGGTCTCGGCCCCGAATACGATTTCGTACCTTTTGGCGTCGAGACCCTTGGCCCGTGGGGTCCGAATGCATCTACACTATTCAAGGAATTATCCAAAAAAATAGCAGACGCTACCGGTGATCGTAGAGCTGGCAGCTTCCTCGCACAGAGAATAAGTATTGCGATGCAACGAGGAAATGCTGCCAGCATCTACGGCACCATGCCGCAGGGGGGATAGTTTTTAATTATTTATTTTAAGATTAGTTTTATTTATTTTTAGATTTAGATTTTAAGTTTTATATGTATTATGTTGTGTTTTTAAATAAATTGTATCTGTTGTCACTCTCAAGAAAATATTTGTTACTCTTGTCTTATAAGTGATATTGATATGTACTAGGTAACATGTTAAGTTGTTATAATAAATAAAGTTGTAATATATGTATATATACTAAATAATATTTTCTACCACCGACTGTCGTAAGTAATATTTTTTTTATTATTAAGAATATTAATTATTGCCCCGATTTTCGACCTAGCATTTCATAAAATGTTTTTAAAGAGTTAAGTATTAGTATTAATACTTAGAATAAATAATTAATAATTAATTTTTTTATTATTTTTAAGAATATTAAATATTGCCCCGATTTTCGACAGGATTAAGACTCTACCTAGCATTTCATAAAATGTTTGTAAAGAGTTAATCCTGTCGAAAATCAGGGCAATATTTAATATTCTTAAAAATAATAAAAATTTTACTTACGACAGTCGGTGGTAGAAAATATTATTTAGTTATGGGGCAGGCACTAACTAGTAATACTGAGGTACCGTTAACATTAATCATAATTCCTAATTACGATATTTTATAATCAAACTTGTTAATGGATTACCATAGCACACCTGTCCACCCGGGATAAGAACTCCGAACCCCTACCAACAGGCACACAATGTTCAACCAAATGAGCCAGCTGAAACCCGGAGTGAGGGATAATCAGATATAAGGGCCAAGCCTCTTTAATATAAGCATAAAATAAATAATATAGAATATTATTTTAATAATGTTATCAGTAATAGGTGCGATTTGGTTTAGTGTCATGCAAATTTATAAACCCGAGTGTCGAAGTGGGAGATAAATGTTTTTTGAGTGTCTTACTTTTAGTTCTCAATAAAAATCTAATTTACTACAGCAGTAATATAAGTAATAGGTACGGTCAACCAATTTGATTCCTAGGCCACTATAGAACTATGTCATAATGACTTCTACGACAGTGCTTATTGAGTGATGCATGTCATGTATAGAGTAGTTAAAGCGACAAGGTTCTATAGTGGCCTAGGATTCAAATTGGTTGACTGTACATTATAACACGTACTCTACGCCATCTAAGGAGTGGATATCAATTTTATGACATAAAACAGCACATAATATTGCTGGTTTCAAATCAAACAAGGGCTTTTATTGCCGTTTAATTTATATCGAGCAAACGTGTCATTATGCGCCGAATTTAAAAAGATGATCATTTCGTATTTGCAATGGCTAATGATAAAATAATGGGGGCTGATAGCGGGCACGATAGGAAAGTAATTTGTGTGAAAGTTGAATATATACCGCCGCGCCATTCGTACCACGCGCCGCCAATCGCCAGAAAAACTACCCTATGACCAAACTAACTTGAAGCCATTACCTGTACCACAGTACCTGTAGCGTACCGCAGCTAAACTATGCATAATACGCCTAATTTAAAAACAACTTTGTATCAAGAAACCTAATGGTTTCGTGCTTCGAATAGGCGTTCGAATAGCTTAGCAGTCGGAACTGCACGTTGTCCTTTCGTCTTCCTGACCCAGATTAGATACGAAAAACAAACAACAATCGTACGCACGTCATCGGCCCGACACCTACGGTACTTTAGACGAATTTATTGCCAGTGGAGTCATGGATTCGCTTTAATTTTGTGACTTTGCGATCTCGTTGGAAATTTCGTTATGGAAATCTGGTTAGGCGCACGGGTCTAAATGGGTGGTGGCACGCTAGCTCGCGAAGAGGGTTTCAGAACCAATTAAGGGATAGGGCGCCTGGGAGAGGGCACAGCTGGTGGATTACGAGCTCGATGGTGCTCACTGCAACGCTTCACCGCCACGAGTGCGGACACGCAACCGCCGCTGCCGAATACCTGTTCACACGCGACACCATGACGAACACACTATCAAGTATTTCTTTAATTTTTTTTTATAATCAGAAACGTTAAATTGCTTGTTTTAATAGGCTGCAATTTAAGCGGAAAAGCAATTTGTTTGTCCCAAAGCCGCCATCTTTTAGCGCGGATTTAGTATTCCACTTGACCTCAACAGACTCTTCTAATAGGTCAATGTTTTAACTAGAATCAATCAACTGTCTGTTTGTCGGAATAATAATGATGTGTACCTATCTATATGAAGTACCTAATACAGACGTAGCAACAGAAATCTTTTCGATGACATTTACACAACGCCGTAAAATGCACAGTAGCGCTATTACGCTAATCTAAATGCTTGGCGTTATAAAAATGTAGGTACCTACTTAAGTACCCGTAGTTTACATATCTGCGGTATCATTAGTAATAATTACTAACAACCAGTTTTATACGTAAATCTTTACTTGTTAAAATATCTAGCCAGGTGATTCATCTTCACGTTTCCATTCAGTAGGTATTTATTTGTACCTACTAATGGTAAAGTTTCGAAAAATATGTAGTCGACATTCATATGTAGACGGCAAGCATTTCAATAAAAGAAGATAGAGGATCATTGAAATAGAAGTTTGTTATAAAGCCGTGCAGCGCGGGTGCACTTGGCGGCGGAGGCAACAATGTTAAGTTTGCGTGCATAAAACCCTAACTTTGCTACTTCTATTTTGTAAATAACCCTACTTTATGGGCACTGCACGAAGAGAACATCAATAAAATTTAGCATTAAGTAACTTTTTTGTAAGTAACAAATGGGAAGTTTACTGTCTACCACTATATATATATATATATATATATATATTTCTATAGATTATCACGAGTAAGTATGAATCATTTCCATAAGTTGATTAATAATTTATGTTGTTAGATTCAAAGTACCTATGTAGAAACACCATTAAAAAAGTTTAAGGTATTGCTCTCTTTCAAAAAACATTTTTTTTATCCTTTTTCTTTATATTAAAAAGAAAAGTAGGCTTCCTACATTTCTTTTTAATGCGGTACATAACATCCTACTAGATATCTATTAGACTTCGTCGTCGACGTTGTTAATTGAATTAACTAGGTACTTACTTTTTTTTTAGTTCAGACATATTTTTATTAGAGACCTCTAAATAATTCGACATTGAGAGACTTTTATACATCTCTAATAATTCAGCATACAGGTATTTTTGCCCTACAAAAGGCCGAGGTTAAAATGCTTTAATTTGTTATGGCTTAAGTATAGGCTAGTCATGAAAACTGTAAGTTTTCGACCTCTAGGGGTCAGAGCGTCATGCGCCATCTTTAATTGAAGGGGCCAAAATCGGTTTTTTTACAAGCTTTTATTTAGTTTCACCTGTCCCGTCGTCTGTTTGTCGGTCTGTCATCAAATCTTGCAAGTTAAATTTGATCCACTTCCCGGTTTCCGATTGAGCTGAAAATTTGCATACATATGTAAGTCGGGTGACAATGCAATATCATGGTACTATCGAGCTGATCTGATGATGTAGACAAGAGGTGGACATAGGAACTCTGTGATAAAACATCGCAACCTAATTGTGTTTGGGGTTTTTAGAATTGGCACGATGAGTATTCGTTGCCTGTGGAAAGAAACATACAGTCAGCGATAAAAGCTTGTACCAAAAATGAATTTTTTGCCAAAAACTTACATAATGCTTCAACAGTTGGTTTTATGACAAAAATGTCTACGAGGCGTATAGTAAACACCCCTATATAATGGAACAGGCACCAGTAATGGGATGGTATAGATAAATCTTATAAAACAAGTATTTACCATCAGTTTTTAAGCACTGACAACATTTTACCATAAACAAGAGCTAAAGAGCTGCTTAAGTTTAATTTTTCATTGATATTTGTTAGTTTGAAAATGAATGACGCCATACATCCCATGACTGGAATAAAAAAAACTTTGTTTTAATTGGTTAATAATATTGAAACCAATGGCATTAGCTTTCATTAAATACATAGAAAACATAGAGGATGAATTGGACATTCAACTTTTAAAGCATAAAGCGGTAGAAATATTACAGTATGCTTTACTTACGCATAGGAGTTGTACCGATAGTCCTCCTCCTGCGGCTGCCGCATCTGGTAGTTAGGGTCATAGTACTCCGGCGGCGCCCAGTTGCTGTCATAATTGTAGTATTCCCCGTAGCCCATGTCCTCACCCATCATTCTCATTACGCACCGCACTCCAAACTTACACTTTTACTTCTTAACTTTAACTATGTTTTTTTTTAATGTACGAAATGGTTAAAATGGTGGCAAGTCTGCCGCGCGCCTAGACGGGACTGCAGGGGATCGGATCGACTGATCGATGCCTGTGCCCTTATCAATAATATTGTATCGTTATCATATCTAGCAGCTTTCCCCGATACGTTTTATAAACGACGCGACGAGCAGCCAATATTGCACAGATAGCTTTATCGGTTCAGATGTGTGGCCACGGCGTGATGTTATGAAATCCAGGAATGACAGGTGTTGGGATCTTACGATAAATGTTATAGCAGTCTCGCAGTGTGACGGAAATGATAGCCGTGTAGCTAAGCGCAGACTGAACGGAAGATCCAGTATCATAATATTCATAATATAAGGTACCCACTTGTATAATTTGATCTAACCCTGAGGTTTGTACCGATCACTTATCGTCACTAACTTTGGATAAAACAGATAAAACTCGTTAAGTAATCGCAAAAAAAACTTGCATTTACCAGTGTAGGTATGAATACAACTTGGAATAGCAAGTATGAAATATATTCCAAGTAGTATATTTTTTCCAAGTAGTTTTTCAGTAAAGACGTTATTCAGAATTAGGTACTTCATATAAGACCTAGGTATACCTACTGGTTCGCGTAGCTCGTCCGATGCGCGCGATAAGGCCGCTCTTGGAAGAGCTAGGTTTTCAATAGGTACCACGTTTCACACGTTTGTATTGTAGGTATAGTTTTGCAGCTTAACTTGGTCGATTTATATGAAAAAGTAGCTTTGTTAGAAAAACAGCCTAAACATTGTATAAAAGCGATACCCGAGGCGAGGTAGGTAGATACTCATAAATGTTAAGAAACAAATAAATACTAAAACCTATGCGGTTAATTCTTAGGTACGAAAATAAAGCATAATTTAATTAATATAGGTATAGGTACAGTCAGCGTCAAATACTTTGTAGCAGTCAAAGTGGCCAAATAGTTCGGTACACCATACTAAATATAGGGTGTACCGAACTATTTGGCTACTTAGGTTGCTACAAAGTATTTGACGCTGACTGTACATAAAAAGTTACTAATATACACGAATACAATTACAATTGATTATTTTACTTGGTTATCTTCTAAGTATACCTCGTTTTGAGCATTAGAAAAATGAGAACAATCTTAACATGTCTTTTTATTGAAAAACTCTTTAAAAAAAATAGTACCTAAGTATTGCTTATGAAACCAAAACAATGTAAATTAACAAAGTACATATATGCTATATAATTGTTACATTTTTGCTGTGACTAACTAAAAAGTGTTTTCCAATAAAAATACACATGTATCAAGATTGTTTACTTTTTTTATAATGCTAAAAACGAAGTATAACTACTGAAACACTTTTTATTCTGTTTATAATAACTTCATTTTTTTTAGCTTTGATTGAAAATAATAATTAGGTAAACGATATTATTTGTACTTTAACTTCTAAAAGAAAATCCAATAAGATTAATGGAATATCTATTTATTCAATAAGATGGAACGTACGTAACATTTATTTATGTGTAGTAAATAAATAAAATTCAATCAACTAAATATTAAACATTAAAATGACACCCAAGGAGGCTTATGCCGCATCCATTGAGCTAATAAAAATTAAAATCTTATTAGAAGATCTAATAAGAACAACCCCTTTATCCCATATTATCTCGTTCCGTGCCAACTAGAGCTCCAAAGCAATACAAATTCCTCTAAACAAATTCTACAAAAAATCATGTTTTTACCTCTGGTGGGACTCGAACCCACAATCCTCGGCTTAGGAGGCCGATGCCTTATCCATTGGGCCACAGAGGCGGACGGCGGAGCGGCGCGAGAGACGGCTCTGGTTCGAGCGGCCGCGTCACCGCGCACGTCATGACGCCCGCGCTACACCAATTAATACCTAACCGATAATTACATACGGTAAAGTTCGGCTTCACTTACGGAAGCACTCGCTCGTGACGACGTGAGTATCACTCTCAATAGTAACAAAAAGCATGGGTATTTCCCATGGAAATGTAACAAGCTGATACCTATGGAATTTACTTCAAAATGTCATTCCATATTTGAGCTTTTTTTATACAAATGTAATTTATAGATGCTAGAGCAACTTGGTAACTATATTTGTGACTCAAATCGGAGGTAGATAGAAAAATCAAGGAGCGATGTTCATAATTTAATAACATACGCTACAATGTATGTACCTAACCTTGATATGAACTGATAGCGTTACGTTACCTACCGAACTAAACACGAGGTCACTAACCTATGGTATCACCATATTTTAATGCCGCTACATTTAAGTACCTATGGCTATGAATTAAACATAGGACCAATATTTATACAGTTCTTTCTCGTTCACTGCTCGTATTAATTATGTTGTAATTATCTATGAATACCAAATTCGGGCGAGAATTGTCTGTTTTCATATTTCGGGAAAGACAGACAGACGTTGCACGCTATTATGGGAACCACTAATTTGGGCGGGTAGGTAGCGACGAATTTAGATTCACATTTTTCGAGCGAGCCAAATTTATCGTGAAAAACAAAGAGTTTGATTATTTAAATTATAAATGGTTCATGTTCATGCCAGGTGTCAATGCGCATTAGAAGTTGTGGCTTTTAATAGATTGTTGACCTCAATCTAGGCCCATACGTAACTTGGCGTAAACCGGCCCATGTGTTAACTAATGTTTTCTTAGATAAGTGGGCGGCTATTCAACATTCACTCAAGCAAATAGAACGCCGTTATATTTAGGAACCATTTCATTATTCTCATCAACGTCATAGAATATAGATCAAGCATTAAAGACGAATTGTTTTGTGCGAAATACTGTAGGCGTATTTTTGACATTTATAAATGCGGTAACTAAATTATTAAGTATTAAGTTTTAAAAATCTAGAAACACCAACGAAACGTATGGCGCCTTAAATCTGTAAAACATACGCGTACCCATGCCATGTTTACTGTCAATATGCAATTTAGGCTTTAAGTTCTCTATATTTTGTGTAATTAATTATTCAAATTTATTTTGTTAATTTAATTTAATTAATTTTGTTTTGTTTCCTTTCTTTGTTTTGTATCATTTTGTGTGCATGTTTGGCGATGTTACTTAAAACTCTTAGTAAATCGAAATTCGAATGGAAATTTAACGTAAATTCCTATCGATGGTGACATAATCAATTGAACTCGTAATCGTATTTGTCCGTATTCACGAGCGCTAACGCGGATCGAAAACAAAGTGCACGAGCACGACGCACTTATAATCGGACCTCGCAAACCACATTACCCTCCTAGGTCCAATAACTGTTACATACTTAAATATAACACCAGTAGCCTTACCACGACTGCCTTAGCAGTATAAAACTCACATATTCGCTAACGTCTGCGTAACTTACTTTCCATACTTCTCGCTTGCACTGACAATAAGCGAGTACGAGCGAGATGCATGCAAAGTAAGTTTAAACGAATATATGTCAGTGTCAAACTGGTGGTAGCCGTACTGATATTATTTTATCGCGCGACATAGAGCTTTAATACCGAGTCTTTCGGGGTAAGAGCACGCTATGGGTAAGAGATCGCGGTGTGCCGTTCTCCGAAGGCGAGCGAAGTGTGTATTAGCAGGATTAGGTGTCCTTTGCGTCGACATTTCGGAACCACGTGACGCGCGAACGCAAAGTTTGACACACGTATTAAAAAAACCGTTAACCATTTCTCCGTTATAGTTGTTAGGGAAAAGTGTGTATAAATTACGCGGATGGACCGGAGTCAGTTAGTCTAGGTTTATATTAGCTACGTAGTTATTGCTGTATTTCAATAAAAGTAAATATATCGGTATATGGAATTGAATAATAAGTTACACCGATCGTACCTATATTTTTTGTAAATTGGGGCAAGAGAACGACGTTAAAAGTAAGCACGCCACCCCAGTACTTCCCCTACCGCACTATAAAATGAATAAGTTTAATCTTGTTTATTGAATACAAAATGCATAAGGTCAGGTAAGGTAAGGAAACAAAAATTCAATAATTATTCATTATACTGATTAGGTACCCGGATTTTATTGACAATACCATTCAAATTTTCTTGATGCGAACAATTACTGATTACGCACGGCGGGGCACGGCATGAGTACGCAACCAAGTATACGGTAATTTCTTCTTTAAACCTACATTTAAAAAAATCGTCGATATTAAACGTAAAGCTGCTAAAATTATCAAAATACAATAAATTCTCTGTAAGTTTTATGTTTTATCATTGCGAAAATCTGAATTTCAGTGCATTTCTGGGACATTAAAAAGTGCGTGCTCTTGTCCCCAATGACATTGCCTGGTCTTCGGTCCGCCATGTGGTATTGGAGTCATGAGTAAAATCAGCAAAACAAGTGGTTCGCCACTAGGCTCAGTTTGGTATTTGGCTTGATAGGACTTTTAATAATTTTACTGATTTAAACGACCCGTAGCAATATTAAGATTGAATGCAGGGTGCCTAGCCAACGTGCCGATCGTTTATACTCCGTAGCGAACGAAACTCAACTATCCCTATCGCACTAATTTGGAAGAGTGATGAAGACATATGACTACGCTACGCTGCGGAGCGTAAACGATTGGCATGTTGGCACCCAGGGGGGTTTATAATGAGTATTTTTATTAATAGATGTTTTTTAGTAGCGGGTGATTAAAACAAAATAATTCCGATTAAATTTTACTAGTCTATAATATATCATTTATACAGGTATAAATATTAACATTATAATACATAATTAACAAATAAAAATTCATAAATATACAGCCAAGTTTTTTCACTAAATAATTTAAACTTAAGCAATTAATTTCTACATGACTACAAGACGAAATCCTACAAATACTGCTTTAACCTCCTAAGGCTCACGGGTCCCAACTTACTTACTAAGTTCGACGAAATTTAAACCATGTTGAATTGAAAGAGAGCTGCTTTTGTTTTGTTTCGTTCAATTTTAAAACAAAAGAAAATGAACTCTATTTCCTACATTATAGGTTTATATTTCACTGGCAAATTTTGGACTTTTTTTCGTCTTCGCCCTTAGGAGGATAGGATCTACAACTTATTGGTGGTTGGCAAAAATGGCGCGGTGATTTTCTAGAGGGTAGCTTACGCGCTACGAGCGTAGCTGATAACATAGGTTTTCCAGTATGTAGCCAAAAGCGCCTGCGAACAGAGAACCCGCCTAGCGGGTCGCTGACAGTGAACGTGTTAGACGGTAGACCAACGGAATATACCTATAAACAACGGTAGATAATTAATGCAAAGCAGTATTTCCAAAAACTCGCCATAAAAATTATAGAGGCACTAAATACATTCTCGTAACTACCTCATGCAAAGGATAGGTATAATTCTACTAAAGCAGTCTATACAAAAGAATGCAAAAACAGGGCATTACAAGGAAATTATAAGGAAATGTGTTTTATCGAAAAATAGGTTTTTTTTTTCATAACGATATCTTCCTTTGAATGTTCCTTATAATACCCATTCATAAGTTTACATAAAAAACAAGGCTTAAAGGCTTCGACATTAAAGTTGCCTACAGAGCCCAGAATAGTAGTGTAATTATTTGATTTCCCTTCACGGGTTTATTTTCTACGCACATCGGTATGTGGATATGTACGTATGTAATAATTATATGAGTGTGGTAACAAAAGTTTTGAGGGATATTAGCTAAAAATTCCACAATACAAAATTTATTCGCGATAAAAAGCAGTTTTATTAACAAAATTAGGCAAGTGTCGTGGTGTGATTTGCCCAGGAAGAAATTAATATATTTAACATTTTTACGACGCGATAACCATACCGAACAATTGGCAGCATATAAAATTAGTAAAAGAGCCAAATGCACTATCCATGCTTGACGTTTATTGAATTTACTATCTAGTCTACTTGAGCAATGTACAATAATGACTGTGCGTGTTGGAAGGTCTGCTACCTTCTTCCCACCAAAAAAGAGTACGTAATGGCGGGATTCCGAGTACTGTGCGGCACAAGCATATTCAGTACAAAAAACTTGTGCCGCACAGTGCCGCAAACTGGTGGAATCCTGCCTTTATGAACGGAAACAGAGGTAACGAACTGAGCGGACCGGAGTAAAATACTTATGCACTTCCACTGAGAAAGAGTGTGTTTGCCTTTCACTGAAACAAACTTTGCGGAGCGAGCGAGGTGGGAAATGTGAGCGGAGTCCGTTCATAACCAGCGTAAAACACCGTGAGACATTTAACTGACTCAATCCGGTCGCTCGCGGCGTGTTGTGACTCTTATTTCCCTCCCTAAGAATGGAATCCCCTCTTTAGAACTAGTTTAGTCCTCTCAGCTCACTCTTGTTCAGTAGAAGCACTTCTATGCAGTTAGCCATTGCGAAAAGCCCGTACGGAATCCGTTTGACTCGCAGTGGAAGGCGGGTATTGTACTTGACAATGTCAAGTTGACATTGACAGTTCGCTCTAATAAACGGGGCTCCTAAGCGGAGGACCTACCGTGGATGTCCGAAAATTAAATTTTCGATAACTGCCTCGCTACGGGACAAGGGGGGCCCATTTCTCAAACGATATTAGTCTAACGAAATTAGTGTGTTGTCATGGCAACCCATACGATGTGATAGTTTGTGGACTAATAATATTAGTCAAATACCGTTCGAGAAATGAACCCAAGGTTGGCTCTGCTCTTTACAGTTTACGCATGCTCCCTATAGCACCAGGATTACATTACGAAGCGCACACTTAGTACGAGAAAAAAAACTCCTTTTACCGTTGGACGAGGGCAGCGCGCGATCGTTGGTTGAGCAGATACTTTTGGGGACCTATCACCAGCAGTAGACGTTCGGCTGATGTTAATGAAATATACCGTATATGAAATCACTAGTCTAGCCTACAAGAATAGTGCACGATGTCACCATTAGGGTAGCGCACGAAGGTGGTCTGGTTGCGGGAGCGATTTTTACACACGACACAGAGCACATATTGCAGTCGTTAATAAAGATTTTGCAGGGGGACCCATATCCAGCAGTTTACATCATCTAATGACTATGGCGTATACACTACTTCCAAGATTCACTTGTCTAGTCTACATGAATAATGCACGATGTCACCGGGGTAGCGCACGAAGGCAGTTTGGTTGCGGAAGCACTTCTTGCAAACGGAGCACACATTTTAGCCATTAATGGAGATCCCTGCCTTTAACCGCGCAGAAGACATCGGCTGCTGTAACATATACCGTAGTTCGATGGATTCACTTATCTAGCCTACATGAATAATGTACGATGTCACCGTTAGGGTAGCGCACGAAGGCGCTCTGGTTGCCGAAGCGCTTCTTACACACGGGGCACACGTTGTAGTCGTTGATTACCACGCTTTTTGACTCGTGGTACTGTTTTAACTCTTGGACCTGGAAAAAAATGAACAGTATTTTTTTTAGTTATAAATAAGATAAAACTAACTTGCACACCTACGCGTGTGAAGAATATAGTAACTGCGATATATATATTTTCGATCTAAACTTTAATACGATGTTATCTTATCTCGACATCATATCTCAATATCTGACAGAGTCCTTTAAGCTTGACAGCTGAGCTGAGCAGTAAGACTCGTAACATGAGGTTATGAATATTTTCTTATATAAGTGAATATGTATGACCCAACGCAAACTGTTCACTTAAAGCGACTGAGTATAGGCATCATTCAAAGGTATTGAATCAATACAAAAAAAAAAAACAATGTAATGAATACCTGTAAATGTTCCGCATAGAGCAATCCCTTGAGTACTTGCGTCCTGCGCTTGAGAGTCAGCTGGTTGTCCAGAGCGCTCTCTAGGAAGTACTTCAACCTGGCCAGCGGCACCGAGTCGGGAAGCACGGACAACGCCTGAGTACAAAATTTACATTTAGAACACGTATAACAAGCGGTAGGCTATGTGGGAATTTTGTGGTGGGGAAATTAACGGCAATGATAGCACTCAACGGAGCTTTTCGACGACCGGTCTGGCCTAGTGGGTAGTGACCCTGCCTACGAAGCCGATGGTCCCGGGTTCAAATCCTGGTAAGGGCATTTATTCGTGTGATGAGCATGGATATTTGTTCCTGAGTCATGGGTGTTTTCTATGTATTTAAGTATTTATAAATATTTATATATTATATATATCGTTGTCTAAGTACCCACAACACAAGCCTTATTGAGCTTACCGTGGGACTTAGTCAATTTGTGTCATAATGTCCTATAATATTTATTATTATTATTTATTTATTTATTTAACGGAGCTAATACGTGAATATTTTCGGGCACAGATTGTCATACTTTTTGGCAGCTATCAAGAGTCAAATAACTCGTTGTAACCAACGACAAACATACTTAATTGGAGATATCTTATTCGCGTAATGTATTAAGGCCTATCTCTGGTTATTGTTAGGACATTGCTTCGCTGCTGATTTTTTACGAATAGGATGTACTAACATTAATACTTCTCGTAACTGGCCATTAGTGGAACTTATATCTTTCCAACAAGGTTTATCAGCCAACCACTGGACGATGGTATGCGTACCAATTTTTCGTAAGAGCTATCGCAATAACAATAATAGTTCCAACGGCAACTAACCTTAATAGGAGATATCTTGTCCGCGTGATTCTTCAATATACTTAAAGACGTCTCTAGGTACGGTTCCGATATTTTCGGGTGTCCGGGTATGTTGGCCAGAGAGTTTTCTAAGGTTCATTAGTATTATGCTTATGTCGAGACTCTTTTCGAACGATTTATCGCAATATAACAGTACCAACTAACCTTGATAGGAGATAACTTGTCCGCGTGCTTCCAATATACTAAGAGCTGTCTCGATGTTCGGCTTCGAAGTTTTCGGGTGCCTGCTTTTGTTGGCGAGAGGGCCGGTGAGTGCGCTGCTCTGTTGAGGGTCCATTAGTATTCGAAGTAGCATGATATTGTCGCGACTCTTTTCAAAAGAGCTGTCGCAATATAACAGTACCAACTTGATAAGGGATATCTTCTCAGTGTGCTTCTTCAACAATAAGCAATATTCTAAGAGCTGTCTCGAGGTCCGGCTCCGAAGTTTTCAGGTGCGTGGGTAGGGCTAGTGGGCCTGGAAGAGCACTGCTCTGTTGAGGATCCATCAGGATTCGAAGTATCATGATGTTGTCGCGACTCTTTTCAAAAGAGCTGTTGCAATTTAATAGTACCAACTAACCTTGATAGGAGATATCTTGTCCGCGTGCTTCTCCAATATACTAAGAGCTGTCTCAAGGTCCGGTTCTGACGTTTTTGGGTGTCTGGGTATGTTGGCCA
This sequence comes from Cydia pomonella, assembly GCF_033807575.1. NCBI lineage: Eukaryota > Metazoa > Arthropoda > Insecta > Lepidoptera > Tortricidae > Cydia > Cydia pomonella. The sequence continues at coordinate 7,612,016 of NC_084717.1, read as the reverse complement.
GAGGGCCTGTGAGCGCGCTGCTCTGTTGAGGGTTCATTAGTATTCGAAGTAGCATGATGTATATGTCGCGACTCTTTTCGTTGGAGCTGTCGCAGGTTTTCTCGCAGTACTGTATGGCTCGATCGACGTCACCTGAAATAATTGGAATTACATCCCACATCGACTTGTGTTAACTGTTTTAAATTGAATGACTGGTGTTAATCTTCAATCCAAATATTTTTTGGTTATTTATATTTTGCCCAAATCTTCTCGTTGAACCTTTCTATGGCACATAAAAACAAAAAAGACACGCGAATAAGGTAAAATAAAATGCTATAATGAAAGTCATAAGTAAACGTGTTAAGCAAAGAGTGATGTATGTTTCGTTTTTATTTATTAAATGAAAATCCAACGAGAAATCAGACTTACCTAAAATCTGTACATAAATAGCAAGGGCCTGTTCATGCCTGCCCAACTTCTCCAAAATGATTGCTCTCTCTTCAAACAAACTGTCAGATGGGAAATGCAATATTACTCTCTCCGGCGTATAATGTGAAGATTTCTCGAGGAAAGCCAACAATTTAGACTTTGTATGCTGCAGCTCCTCTTCAGTAATATTAGCCTTCTTATCCGTAATTTTTTCTCTATACATATTAATCAAAGCATCGTGGAATAGATTATTCGTATCGTTCCACGTATGTATCACATGTTCTAAATAAGGAACAACAAGGGATTTGTGTTCCCGTAGTAAGAAATCTAGAACTTTCGGTCGAGGCAGGTTTTCAACTTCGATTTTGTCTTCGATGAATATTTTTAAGCCTTCTTCGGGGTGGTCCCGAATAATCCAGTCGGAGAACTCGAAGATGAGGTTTATGTGTTCGGCACCTGCAAAAATTAACATAACAAATTCTATTTTTTATACACACAGATTACACACACATTTTTTCACGTAAATTCCAAATCAATAAAGCTAAAAACTAAATTAAATTAAAAGTAAAAAAAAAGAAAAAACCGGAAACCATTTATAATCCGTGCGGATTATAAATGGTGCCCAACTGTCAGAAACCCAAATAAAGTCTATGGTTTATGTTTATAAGGCATATCTAATGACACATATATATTTTTTTACGATTGCAGCGCCATCTGCATTAAGCTTTGCTTTGTCCTCATTTTGTAGACAACTACAAAATGCCGGCCAAATGCAATAGGAGGAGGTGCTGCGATGTTCTGCAGCCAGAGTGCAGCACTAGCACATATTGTAAACCATAGAGTAACTTATACATCCTATTAAACTTAAACAGGTTTTTGAGAAGGTTTCTCTATGACATTGATCCTTGATGACGGAACTTCCTCCGGAACGGATAATGAATTTTCGATGTTTGTGTGTCGCGGTAGGCCCTCAGTATGTGCTAGTGGAGCCCTCTACACAGTTTTGCGTAATATTCTCTATTCAGACGTGCACTTCGAGGGTTCCGTAAAATCATTTATATTATGTTTTTTTTTTTACTGACTCTCATTTGAGTGTTTTTATTATTTTATTATCACACTGAGTTTAAGGTTGTTACGTTTAAACATAATACAGGACAAGAAAAAGTAATAGGTACCTAGTTGCTGCAAGCACTTCTTGGTCATATTGTAGCCCTTTAAATTGGAGTCCGGCTGCTTGGCCTGCTCCTTCAATAACTGCAAAGCCTTCAGATGCTGGCCCTTAGTTTGGTACAGGATCACGAGATCCGTGTATTTCCCGTGCGCTGAGAGGATCTTTTCGGCTTCGTCTAGTCGGCAGTTGTTCAGGCGCAGGAGTGGCGCGATTAGGGCGTCGTTGATCTGGTCAAAACAGTGGGATTAGTTAATTTGTTATGCTAACGCTTAAGAGCTAAAAGATATAGTTTTATGAAAGAGGCAGTGAAACGCCTAATGCCCGTCATAGACGGAGCGATAATATAACAAAAGATATTTTATAGCAAGGCATCTTACGATATATTTTACGTACCATTTGACAGAGTCCACACATGAGGCTATAATACAGATATATTTTCGTATCTTATAGCAAGTGTTAGTGTAAAGAGGTTTGACTGGCAATCGACGCGAGCTTGACTTTTAATTTTAAATATGGAATGTTAGATTTTGAATATCTATGAAATCAAAATCTGAGCATTCACTCTTCGTCCAACTGTCTAATGGAAGTCATGTAAATATTATGGAACTGTGTCAAATAAACAATAAAAGAATGTTATGATATTCAAAAAGTTCCTTCTCATCATTTTAGTAGATCTCCAAGGACCTCCCAATAATCTTAAGATACCTTGCGATATACACGGTGCTACATGAGGAAACCGAAAGATTTTGACAGTGTATTACTGATCACATTTAGAGACTAAAATGTCATATAAACTTTTTTGGATTTAGCCTAGTTTCAGAGTTAATACCAATGTAAAAAAAACATCTTCTTATCGTAACTTAGTGCAAAACACCTTTTTGATCGCGATGATGCCATTATGGGGCGTAGTCTAAATATCCTTATTGATAGATGTCAAAAAGTGACAAGTAACCTTTGCAAGAATTAGTTTTTACAAAAAAAATCGTCAAAAAATATTTTCAGTGCCAGTTTTACCATAACATAAACTTTTTATGTAACTTTGTATGTTTTTAAAATTTGAAAAAAAAAAATTTTTTTTTTTTGCGAAATTGACTGAAACTCATATAACATTTTTTCCTTCTTTTGGCCTCAGAAGTACGTGGTTAAAATCTTTCGGGTTCCTCGTGAGCACCGTGTATAAGTCGATATATTACGATATATTTTGGTATATTTCGTCTCTCTCACAATGTAGGTACTCGCCAAGACGAGCAAAGCGAATCGCAAGGGCACTACCTACCTTTTCTCGAAGCGCTTCGTCGTGTTTTGAACCCTCATAACTTTGGTTCTTAGAGATATCTTATATAGTATAGCTAAGCACCAAACATGCCAATGATACCAAAATATATATCCCATCATAAACATTTTCATGTAAAATGTTGTCAAGAGGAAAAGAAAAAAGATATCAGCGAAACGGCCAAGTTACATATTTTGACTAAGGTGTAGAGTTTGTGAAGTTAGGGTTTGTAGAGTTAGAAACTTGGCTCTACGAGAGATCTGATAACTTTTTACAGTTTCGTTTTGGCAACATTTTACATTAAAATGTTTTTAATGGAATACATATTTTGGTAATTATTGGCGTGTTTGATGCTTAGCTATACTGTAAGATATCTGTCGTATCTTACAGTCTCAGTATATTAATATATAATATCGCTCTGTCTGTCACGGGCTTAAGATACACTTGTAAGTTTTACTTACGTAAGTAGGGACACAGCTATACCACAGAATAAGAGATGAATACCATTATCTCATGCTAACAAATAGCTTTTTCCCTACTTACAGCGTAAAAAGTCTAAGTTAGCGCTCTGATTAACGGTAGTCTAGAGACATGACATGATGGAAACATTTACTACAATTTGTTAGTGGTAAAAGTGTTTTAATTTGTTGTACCAACTGATTCACAATTATAAACGTGTCATGTAGTTTTATGTGTAGTACTTTTGAATATGAATTTCAAAAAAGGTAAAGTTAAAGCAATCACACAGTTCAGCAAACACTGCTACTTTAATACTAACCTGCAAATAACACTTCAAAAGCGTAATATCAATCAGTTCCAACTGCTGCTGCACATTCCTCTGTCCCGCCTCGTTCTGGGAACCACTCGCTTCGCTCGCGCTACTCTTCCTCGACCTCAACTCCAACAAGTACTTTACTAAAGCGTTCAATGCATTTTCTAAATCTTCCCCTTTTAGTTTCCCATTTTTCCCGCTAGAGCCCGGTTTGTTGTCTAATTCTGGGAATAATTTTATGACGTCGGCGGGATCGGTGTTCAGTTTACCGAATTCGTTCATAGCCTGAGCATATTTCTTGTTGTCGAATAGCTCTAGGGCGTAGAGCATTTGAATGGAGTGTATCTTTTGACGTTTATCTTCCTCTGGGCAGTCGTTCAAACTCTGTAAGAAATAAAGTTTTTATTAAATATTGGCTGGGGTGTGCTAGTTTTTCTTTGTACGGAAGTTTTAATGTTGGCATTTTCAGTGCGTAATAACCAGATAAAATAATTAATTTGTCTGTAATGTATTTTAAGTTTAAATTTAATGTGTATGGGTATTTTTGCCTGAAATAAACATATTGATTGATTTAAAATTGCGGTGAGATATAAACATTATTCACTACTAGTGGATGTGCTACAACGGAAAAAATGCTACTTTGCCGCATACATATCTACATCGACGATTTTTGGTACACAGGTACTTTAGACCAAAACATTTCATTTTTCCGCTAGTTCCTAAAAATCCCCCCTTAGGAGGTTTTTTCCGTTGTAGCACATCCACTTTACCAAAATATAGTACAGATTCTTGGCTTCTTATACGGTTCTATTAAATAGGTATAGTTCCTACAAAATAGGAAATGTGGAAACAAGTCTTCTTTTGCTTCTCGTTATGACCGTTTACAAGTTCTTTCGTCGCTTCTACCTCTTGCCTTTGTACACATACTCCACTTACAGAAGGTCAGTAGAACAGAAAGGAACAAAACTCTTCCTTTGTGTCTGAGCGAAAGGTAGGTTTTCGAATGCGACAGTTCTTGTCCTATGACAGTCTTCCTAAGCAAATATTTTATATGGCGGTGTTCTCCACATTAGCGCTACCTATTTTGTAAAACGACGGTTGAAACTACAAACGAATGCTATAACACTTACACGAATCAACAATTCAAGTGTCCCCTTTCTGTTCCGGATAGCACGAGCAGTTTTTAATTTTTGCATCATTTTTCTTACTAATTTGTCGCAGTGATATCAAGAAATTATAACTAAACACTGCGGTAACAAGGTTTAATAGGACTAAATTCATCAAATAATAATTACAATATTTAAAAACCTGATAGGAAATGGAATGGACTTTCAGGAATAAACAACTTCGAATAAAAATCTTAAACGACTCGATTCCACGAAAGTTTAAGCCTTAACAAGAACTGTATGTTTAAATACATTCACAATACAAAAGCTGATAAAATTATTCAAATGTCTGTAAACGAACATGTACCACCGACATGTGAAAAGAAACTGCGATAGCTAAAAGGATAAAATAAATAAAATATACCACTAGCATGGTGGTGTATCACACCAGGAAAGATATTTAAAGAATAATAAAACACAAGGATAAATGTTAAACTATTTAATGGGATGTGTATATTATTATTTCAGTTATGACTGCATTTTGCAACAAACCTTGCTTTTGCACCTTTGGACCGTAACGATTGTTTAGTAGGCAATACTAAACCTTATTGTAATGCATGAATGTTTATTTTAAGCTGCACAGTTGCGGTTTGGTTTAAGTAGCTACTATAAAAATTGAATTTCCTGTTTGTTTTTCTACAATAATACCAATTTTGACCCCTCGAAAAGAACTTAAAGTGGGAGGTGCTTCTAAAGAACTCGCTTCACTTGGTGAAAAAGCGTTTTGACGAATTTTGACAGGTGCATTTCCCTTCCGAAGACACAAAAATGATGCACATTAAGATATAGTCAATAAGTAGCTAAAGTAGGGACGCTAAGTACGAAGAATTTCGAACAATCACCCGCCTGTCCCTACCTCTTTTCCACGCGCACAATTATCTTGCTGTCCTGCCGTTGATGCCGGAGGTCAATTTCACTGAGCGAGCGGGACAGCAATATAATTATGCGCGTGCGATACAGATATGCATAGGCTGGTCAATGTACGACATTCTTCGTGCTTAGCGTCCTTACTTTGTTAAGCTAGTACATCTACTCACCGTCAAGGTGATGGCAATTTGGAACTGTTTGTCTTTGAGGAGCTGCTGTATTTGTTTATTGATGTCCACGGAGCTTAGACACCACACTTGCCCTACCGAGGCAGCAAACACCAGGCCTCGGTTACATCTGGAACAGCATACGAGGATTCTTAGTAGCATTGTGAAAACAAGATAACTTCCTAACGCCCAGAAGCGCAAGAAACAAACCTAAAACTAGCCAGTGAAATTTTAACCTATAGTGTAGGAAATAGAGTTAATTTGGGTTAGGTTTCAAATTGAACGAATCAAAACAAACGCAACTCTATTAATATTGAAAATGGTTTAATTTCATGGAACTTAATGTATAGGTATGGGCACGAGTATTGAAGTCACGCACACAAAAGCAAAATCATGTAATGACTGCGAGATTTTCATATCGATAAAGTTGAACCGCCAATAGCAAGATAAACCAAAAAGTTTCTTCAAGGTTCTTTGCTTACGATGTACGTAAGCGTACGATGTTAAGCTAAAAATAGCTTAACATCGTACGCTTAAGTCCTCAGAGTATTGTCGGGGAATCTTGACTGCCCATTAACTAAATACTGGGTCAAGTGGCCATCGGCAGGGCCAAATAGGATGAGGCCGCCACCAACAGCGGGCCAATTTGCCGTGTTTCTCCTTCTAACTTAGTTGTTAAGTCAAAATTGTTACTAACATTCTAGGGATCATTGTCTGCATTTTTTTTAAGTCACATTCACTCATTCATTAATTTGAATACTGTTTTTGCGATTAGCTGTGTGTAATCAATCACCTCAACTTTCCTGCGATACTTATACTATAGGTAGCCTTACGAGGTTAAAGCATTTGTTTATTTTTTTAAAAGTTATGCCAGAAAGACACTAATGATCTGTGTATGATGAATATTAGATGATTTTTTCTCACTCAAACATCCCAAGCCGGAAAAGTCATCTGATATTTGTTCTATCATAAGTGTGCGCTTGAAAATTGTTAGAAGTTTAGCATGCCAAATACGAATATGACGACAGTTAATTTAATATTAAACGATAATTGGTTTTTTTTTCATCTCTGGCACCTTACTATACTTGCCGCAAAACTAACGGGCGACTGAGATCATAATACTATCTCCTTTACCCTTGTTAAGACCAACCAAATGTGAAAGAGATGGCATTATGACCGGACTCGCCACTTGGTTTTACGGCAAGTATAGTGAAAACTCATACAGTAGCATAAATTTATTTTTAATTATTTGGGACGGATGTTAAAATAATCCTATGTTCTGCAAGTAAACGTGCTTTTAAATACTTAATGACAGTAAAAAGAATTTTAGAAAAAAGATACTTCCCCCCTTCCCCCCTAGAATTTTTATATTTTATTAGGAAGATATATGGACTTAGGTACCCCATATTCATAAAACTTATCAAGCCATATCGTATGGCACAATATGGCACGTGATCAATTTTTACGGCTTTAACAAATTCGAAGAAGAGTTCGAAATTCAAAAAACGCACAAGGAATTTGGACTTTACTGCATTTGTTTGTTACGCGGTATTGCTATCCTCGACGATATGTCAAAATGACACATAAAGAGAAGGGATTATAGATAATTGAGGCGTTTTTTAGTTCGTTTGCATATTAAAGAAGTAATTTATATTCACCTGTACATCAGTCTCGCTTTGTTAAGTTCAGGCAGTGTTTGCACGAACAGGGCGGGCTCCACCGTCTGCACCACCACGTTGTCGTCCTGCATCAGCCCGAGAAGGTACGGTTCGTCCCACACTACAAACAAAACGTGTAAATATCACTTGTACGACATATCAAGAGATCGTCACGGCGTCAAATAAATAATATAATATATAGTCTTCGCGTATACTCCGATCTCAGAAATGAATGTCATCTTCCTCGCGTTGTCCCGGCATTTTGCCACGGGAGCCTAGGGTCCGCTTGCAACTAATCCCAAGAATTGGTGTAGGCACTAGTTAATACGAAAGCGACCGCCATCTGACCTTTCAACCCAGAGTGTAAACTAGGTATTATTGGGATTAGTCAGATTTCCTCACGATGTTTTCCTTCATCGAAAAGCGACTGGTAAATATCAAATGATATTTCGTAGATAAGTTCTGAGCCGGGGTTTAAACTTGCAAGTCGCAGATGCTCTTACCGCTAATAAATATTGAGATAAAGGGTCAAAAATTTCTATACACATATATTTAAGACTGTACAGTCGTCATCACATACATCTGAGCAAAGCATCTATTATCAAGACAGTAAAGGGCATGTTCAGATATTTTTGAGTACCTTGGCCGCTCCGATATATCTGATGGTGACCATACATAAGTTTCTGTGAAGTAATCAATTTTAGGGTTCCGTACCCAAATAGTAAAACGGGCAATGCTGTCCGTCTGTCACCAGGCTGTATTTCATGAACCGTGATTTTTGTTGCCGCTATATCAACAAATACTAAAAATTACGGAACCCTTGATGGGCGAGTCCTACTCGCACTTGTCCGATTATTGGAAATAGTTGACTGCAAAATACAATGAGCTTATATTTTCCACTGTACTTTGTTTGTAGTACTCATGAAGAGTTGTAACGGGCCTAAACTTGGCGGGGATGTATTGTTCTCTATACTGCCATAATACGGGATTCACCGGAGTTACGTCAGTATGCAAAAATTCAGTTCAAACATAGGGAGCTTCTGAAAACTGTGTTGTAAACAGGTTTATTGCTTCTTTTTTAAAATGATAAAGGCGGCAAATGAGCAAACGAATCGCCCGATGGTAATCTATAACCGTCGCTCATGGACACCTGCAACATCAGCGTGCGTAGACAAAATGCCAATAGTTCACGCTCCGCAGCGTAGCGTAGATAATGTATTAAATTAATCTCTCTATCACCCTTCTATATTAGTGCAACAGAGACAGTTTCAATCACTACGATTGGCATCTTGTCAGGGGTGTAGCTACCGCCGTATCTGCCGTATCAATTATACGGGGCCCCCGGGCCACGGGGGCCCCCAACGTGCGTTTTTGTGAAAAATCTTTACCCTTCCTAAGGGCCCCCAAACAAATTTTTATACGGGGCCCCGCCAAGGCACGCGACGCCACTGCATCTTGTCTCACACCCACCCAGAGGGGTTGCAAGTGCGTTGCCGGCCTTTAAAATCAGAGTATGATGGTCGTATCAATCCGGAAATACCGCAGGCGACAGTCACTGCTCTGCACATGCACTGTTAATGCTAATTAAAGTAGTCAATAACACCATAAATGTATATAAAAACTTTAAAGGTAAGTACAATAAATTCCTCAGTTCTTACCAAGAGCAATAGGCGCTGACTGCCACTTAACAGTGTTCCTTATTTCTATCTCCTTAGCTTCTTCAACTAAAACTGAGGTAAGGTCACGACCCAACAGGAAGCAAGTTTCTGAGTACTTTGCTATGGTGGGCTCTAGGGACCTAGAGCTGCTGGTCGGGAACAGTTCTTTGGGGTTCCCTGATGAGAGCTGAAAGTAAATGATAAAGATACAGATAGTTTATTTTTCTAGTAGGCATATTACAATGGGCTTACGAACGTCATATAAAGCTACGCCGGCTCTACCCCTACACCTCTGAAGATTTAAATCCCTCCTAAATTCTAGGAGTGTATCTCAGTATTGGACCGGCAAGAAACTCGGTGGGACACACCTTTTCAAAACATTACACCTTATAACTAACATGCATTAAATAAAAAAATACAATTTAAATTCTCATACAACTAAAAAAAAAACATTCATAACATACAGTAGGTATTTTCTTACAGAAATTTGATGCACTAGATTGCTAATGCAGACAATATCATTGTCAAATTGAACATTATTGGCTATACAAATAACTATTCGTTTGTATTGGCAAATAGGATAATCTATTGATTTACAATATACAATTTTTAGTTGGAAAGACCTTCATAGGGCAATAATTCTCGAATTTGTATACGTACGTCGCTCAGACACAGCTATAAAGGAAGAGCTTCACTCCTTCTGCACTACCGACCTTCTGTAAATGGAGTATGTGTACATACGCCAGAGTTAGAAAGAACGAAAGAGTATGTTGACGGTATTACCTGATAGACGGTCTTCTCCACATTGACCTTAATTGGAGTTGCTTAACTTCAAACTCAGATAACCAATACCTTCATAGGAAATATCTACACTATTACCTTTTTTAATACCAAAATTTGACTGTTGGATTTATCCGAGCTATGAAAGGTAATGTACTCGTAAAAAAATAATTTCTCTATCATAAAATAGAGGTAACCATGAGGTGCAGCTCCCTAAAGTATGATGCAGAAGTATTTGTTCAATTCTAATTAATTGTACTGCTATATAGATTATATACTAAATAAATACTTACATCATACAATGTATATTCTGATTTGAAACCAACACATAAATATTGTTGGCCCCACGCCAAAACCTTTGGCACGTCAGGAATATTGAAGTCAAACAAATGCTGTTTGAATTCTCTATTCTTCCCGTAAAACAATTGCAGCTTCCTTCGCACGGCGACGCAAAGACGGACCACGGAATTTGATTCACCGGTCATGGAGGTTTGAGACTGTAAATAATAAAAAAAATGTTTGGAAGTTTAATAGTTTTACTTGTAAGCATATTAATAGTATTAAAGATAAAGCACAATAAAAAAGCATCATCACCATGTCTTGCTAAATTGCTATAGGTCTGACATATTATTATTATGCCACTTGTACATTCACAGAAATAAATTACAACTTAGGTGGGTAATATTACTTGTCGTGTCTTTCATGATGACGCGCAGATTTGTCAAATATAACATGACAATACGAGTCAAGCCTTGCGTCTTTGTGAATGACACAATCTATAAAATTGTAGACTACACTTTTTTATGACACTCAGAATGACAAGCTCGTTTGAACCTGATAGGAGAAAAATATGACTCAGGCAGGTATTTTTCAAACTATGTTTCCTTGAAGTTAGTGAAAAACAATACAAAAAATATGACTCGGGCAGGTTTTATTCCTTTCAAATTATGTTTCCTGGAAGTTACTGAAGAATGATACAAAAACCCTTATATAGCTAAAATCACTGACACTGCAAATTAAAACGCTCAGTTAAACATTGTAAAATTAATTTGTAGATTCAATGTATTAGAAGCTAAACAGTTGTTATGATTTTCTTGCAACTTTACCTTATTGTCAATAGCAAATAGGGATGCCCCTTTTGTTTGTGAAAATGTTTTCAGAAGTGGGAAATTCACACCTTTAATATCATGTGTCGTTAGTATGTTATCAGTGAGACACAATAGAAGGTTATCTCCTGAAAGCACAAGAAAATTATAAAAATAAAATTATTGTTTAGACTACTGTTTGACCACCAACAACAAAGGAACTAGCAATAAACTTATTTTCTCTCACAAAAAATAGAATACAAAAGATAGCTATGTACTACTTTCGAATGTTGGACATATGAAATCCACTCATTTTTCTTTGAAAATAGTTTTCTACCATAAGTGGAGGATTTTGGAGGGGTAGCTATCATATAAAAGTATCAAACCCCCCAAAAGCATCAGTTCTTTGACAAATAAAATTAGGGTAGGCTAAAGGTTCAAGCCCCTACCAAACCAAAATCCAGGATCCACCACTGTCGACTATGTTATAACCTCATAAGACCCAGGCCAATTCAGATTCAGATTTATTTATTACACAACATATGATTGCATTACAAATTACATTCATAATAATTTATATGAATTTATGAACATTTAAATTTGGAACTTTCTTCTATTTCTATAAGAGTTTAAAACTTACTTGTACAAGAATGCAGAGACTTAAGAGATTAAAATGAACAAAATTGCTATGTAACATAATCTCTAATACATAAGAAATCCTCTTCTTCTCACCTGGGATGACTTCAATCTGCTGAATAGGTTTTTTGCTAAAATTCTTACAGTACTGTAAGAGTTGGAGCTCATATTTCTGATTCCCATTAGTGGTTGACAATGAATACATCATCAGGTGGCCCTGCCGGGTCCCCAGTATTAGGTGGCCATCTAGAAATAAAATAAATAAATAAATATTTTATGACATTCTTACACAGATTCACTAAGTCCCACGGTAAACTCAAGAAGGCTTGTGTTGTGATATACATAATATGCAAATACTTAAATTCAGAGAAAACTCTCATGACTCAGGAGCAAATATCTATGCTCAACACACAAATAAACTTCATAAGCAGGGTCACTAGATCACTACTCCCTAGGCCAGTCAGTCGTCGGATCTATGAAATGTTCCAAAATGGATAAAAAGAGTAAATTGCCATTACAGGACAACTTTGTGTTAACCATCTAATTTATGATATAACAGGATTGCTCACAAGATTACTATTTTATCACAAGTGTAGACTGTATACGAACTATTATTGAATATATAAAATTTATTGTTGGCATCATAAAATATTTCATATCATATTTTGTACTCTCTGCTGGGCTAAGATGGTTGGCTCTTTATCATTTGTCACCATGCTTGTCACGTTCTAACAAGTATTTAAGCGCGAAAGTGACGGACATAGTGACAAGTGATAAAAGTGGAACCATGATGCCGCCGCAGAAGTGTAAAAAATATTCAGTAAGCATTTGAGTATTAGGGTGAATCAATACAATTAATACATCAAGATTTTCTTACCATATGCTGCAATAGCTTCTATTTGGACCGTAAGATTAAGAAGGTGGGACACTTCATACGCCTCGTGCATGTTTGTATGAAGAATTTTCACGAAATTAATAATTGCTGACACGGTACGCCTCCAAAACTATTGCATCGATAGGGTTGTTTCATAACATGTCAAAGTATATTACGACTAAGGGGCAATATGAATACAAGTAAATTAGCATGCAATATATCTGCTATTAAATACTAAACTAAATAAAAGATATTTATCAACATTTCTGTATTGTTGATATTTTAAATAGCATTTGTACCATTTGACAATGACATTTTGTTTTTTTTTTTTTAACAAGATTTAAAGTCATTTCATTTCACATCATTTTGACGGATTGCTTGTATCATAAACAAACAAAGCGCGTATTAAATACCCTCTACACTATCGGACACATGTACAACCTGTCAGAAATCGCATTTGTTCCGTGTATACACTACCTTTTTTTATAAATATTGTTTCAGGCCTTCACACACCTTAGGTAACTGACGACAGGGATACACCTAAAGTATAGCTGCTTCTTTGTCGTTATTTACTGAATTGAGTAAGGTGTGTGAAGCGCTTAACCCTTCCAGAATGAGATGGATGTATGCAGAAACTTGGCAGAAACCACACGAAAATGCTCCCTTAGGTTTGTCTATGGTTTTCAAACGTAGACGGGAAACGCGCGCAAAAGGTACGTTATATTTTTATTTATTTATTCAAATTACTTAAAAATTCGTCGTAGGCCCACAATACTCAACAATAAGTTTGACTGTGGGGTTGTCAGTCTCTAGATAATGTAAAATGTAACTAAAATAACTTCTAGTAGGTCATTAATTACGTGTGATTTTTTTTTAACATTGATTTAAATTTAGTCTTATTATCGTTATGGCTTCAGGCAAACTAATAGGTATGTATGGAATTCTTTTCCTAAGGGTTCTATCCCCGTAGTAGTTATTAATTCTAGGAACTAACTAACTAGTGTGGTTCCTGGTGGCCCTTATCGTAAAATGGGGGTCATGAGGTGCATCGTCCCAACTTACCCAGTAGTGCTCGTTTTCATTGCCTCGTAGCTCACTCATGATACGTTTATATTTGCATATCTTTCCGCGTCAAACGATTTGGTAACCGGCAATTGTTTTGACAATCAGTAACACTTCGTTATCAAAATTTTTAATTATATTTTAATGTTAAGGAAAGAGGTATACCTAAGGGATGATTATTGCTAAAATAAAAAAAACATATATACTATTCATTTAATATTTACTTTTATAATTATGTTATTTTCATTCATAACTAACAACGATATGGGTGTTATGATGTATTCAATTTCAGTTAAACAAATTTAAAACAAAATACAAATTTCACTCACTATTAAATTTAATATTACAGTAATAGTAATAATAAAAAGTCCTTTTACTTTAAATAATTTATAAGTCATAACCCCATTTCGAACTATGTGTATATACGGAAATTCTCATAAAGGTAGTAAATGTGCACGCAAAACGTGAGAGTGAGAATTCAGTGGGATAAAGTTCAATAAACATCATTTTCATACATTCAGGTCACTAGTATGTCTTAATCTTTTTACACAGAGGGTCTTTAGAAGCAACGTCGATTACAAAATCCATATTAGATAGACTTAATAAAAATATGCGTATCTAAACTACTTCCCCGAGTCCGCAGCGGTGCCGGCAGTCGCAGGCTGCGGGGGCCCGGTACTGGGCGGCAGACGCCCGGTACTGAGCGGCAGACGCCCGGTACTGGGCGGCAGACGCCCGGTACTGGGCGGCAGACGCCCGGTACTGAGCGGCAGACACCCGGTACTGGGCGGCAGACACCCGGTACTGGGCGGCAGACACCCGGTACTAGGCGGCAGACGCCCGGCAGCAGGCCCGGTCGGCCTACGCCCACCCGATAACCGATAAACGGCACTCAGAGTCATACCACAAAGATAATTATAATATATTTACAAGACATATAAAGGTGTCAGCAAATCAATAGCCTTATTGACGACAACTAAGCTCCACTAGGTGTGATTTCAAATCGATGCGCCGCGCGCTCACCGAATGGCGATGATACATCCCTTAAGATACAATAATTTTACAGCTAATTAAAAGTCATCGCGTTTCAGGGTTCAAAGGTAAAACAAGGATTTTGGAAGTACGAGGCAGTGCATGCTAAAAAGAAAAACAAATCTAGCAAATACATTTCATTACATGTAAAAGATAAAATCATCGCGAAGTATATGTAACGATACGTTACTTTCACAATTTTTTGACTATTTATAACGTCGAGATTGCGACGAATATACACTTGTTAAGCTTTAAAACTTTCGATCAACTGTAATCATTACTAGGACGTGAGTCGTGACCGTGCTACTAACGGATAGGTTATAACATTACGTAGGCTGTTTAGGTGTCCGAGCTACCTATCACATCACCCGAATACACAAATACAACAATTATATCGTTAATGACATATCCATATTTAAAGAAAATGGAAAATTAATGAGACAACCTTTCTCACGAAGCAATATCTTAGAAGAGAAGGGAAAGTATTCCGATGAAGAACGCTATAATTTTAACCTACATTGCATAAGTTCCAAATGCCTCTATTCGTAAGTCGGCGCGCATTCGCGACTAAGCCGATGGCCGCGCGCTGAGACTACGTATTCCACGAATAAAGATTCCGATAGTCTACGTTAAAGGTTTACTACCTTTACCTAAATTTTTTTTATGCCCAATTGAAGTGCAAAACGAAATTAGTTCGCATACGTACTTAAAAACTATGACAATGAAAATAGCTTTATTTATACACCGTTTCATAAATGACTACTAATAACCATAGTGTTTTCAATGACAATTTTTTTATATAATAGAAATATCATTTATTGAATATAGAATACAATATTATCGAAAAAACTATGTCGTTACATTAGGACATCGACAGTGCTATTAAATAGATTACATTTATCCAGCTTTGGATAAGACTTAATAAGGTACACCGCAATAAAAAAAGGTTATTACATATAGAAGTTGCCCGAAAAAATCTATAATGTAGTAAATCTAAAAAAAATTATATTCTCTGAATTGTTTATACAACTACAATATTCCGAGTTATCATTAAACATTATAAATTATCTCGAGAGATCAGTTTATGCTAGTTATAAAAATTTACAAGTATGCTCCCTATGAATGCGAAAAATGTACCATCTGCTAAGTTTCATCGTTGAAATAACACTAGGCATACGCTTCGTAAGTTTTATGAGTTAGTGATACGTTCCAACAATAAATACACTAATGCACTACAGAATATGTCTGCCCTACTGATTACACGGCCAAGCAAGGTTACGCTCGTAATAGTGTCGCTGTCGGACCGGCGGCGGCCCCGATCCCGTGACGGTAGTACAAGAAACGAACAAAACACGGCTCCAGATGATCATCTGTCGTTTATCCGGTAAATATTACTTTCCAACTCAACATTTAAGGTATGTACACAAAGAGACAATTTGAGCTTACAAAAGTACAAAGTAATCACATCGCGACGGTTTAGAATCTACAGCGGATTTACCCTTCTCACCGACTACGACAGCTCAAGCTTTATCGACAACCACACTACAGTATCACACGATAACTCGCCGAAAACACCTATTATGCATAAAATTTATCCCCGACGGCCAATAAAAAGGACTATCTCTAGTTAGCATACGAATGACTCTCAATCTAAATTCCGTATCGGAGAGGTTCGCTCGGCTCCGGCCGACGGCACCGCGTCGAGCGGCGCCGCCCCCGCCGCCGCCGCCTACGAGGCGCCCGGCGAGCCGCCGCTCGGCCCGCTCGCGGCCGCGCTCTCGCCTGCAACAACAATCAATCACTTATAGACAAACACATCGTCAATGATACTGATAAAACGGTGCTCCCAGAAAAATCCACCGCCCTGTTTCCGGACGCTTTTGTTGTAGTGGTGAATTTCTCCGGCCGAACGGCGCTATCCGGAGTAGAAACAATTCCTTCACAAGGCAGAAACGGGCATGTGACACCCTTAAATAGCACCATCCATAGACTACGTTACTTGTTAGTCTCCAGGCTCCTATGGCCAAAATCGAGAATAAAACTATCCAAACATTGGATTTAGCAAGGAGCCAGTACCAGGGCCTCATGAGTTACAAGGTGTTGAACAGCCGGCCGCGGTGAGTATCGCGGCTGCTCACGTACCTCAGCTTTTGGTTTGTTTATCTATATGACTCTACTAGTTTAAAGTATATTTTACAGTACATATGGGGCTACTTTATAGCACTAGTGCGAGAAGTAGCATATTACGTTACTGTGTCGAACATTTAAAGGGCCATATGTACTGTAAAACGTTGTACGATACATGTGCGAATAGGTAATTCGCAACTCGTGTCGATTTAAAACACTCCCTTCGGTCGTGTTTTAATTTATCGCCACTCGTTTCGAATTTCCTATTTTTCGCACTTGTATCGTAATGTACTATTTTGTTGAAGAGTAGAAAAAGTACTTCATTATAGTATTCTATACAATCGTGATATATTATAATAGAGAGCTTTTCAGGCGAGTACCGTGTTTAGACAAGTCGTTTAGGCTGGGCTGGATGCTGAGCTCGTACTCCACGTGAAGTTGAACAGTGTCGGGTTAGTGTAGGAGTGTATCGCAGTGGCGACTCACCCGGCGGGTGCGGCTCCTGGTCCAGGTCGGGCTGGTGGCTGGCGGAGGGCGCGCCGCCGGCGGGCGGGTCGCGCGGCTTGAGGAAGTCGTTGAGGCTGGGCTGGATGCCGAGCTCGTACTCCGTGAAGTTGAACAGTGACGGGTTAGTGTAGGAATGTATCGCAGTGGCGACTCACCCGGCGGGTGCGACTCCTGGTCCAGGTCGGGCTGGTGGCTGGCGGAGGGCGCGCCGCCGGCGGGCGGGTCGCGCGGCTTGAGGAAGTCGTTGGGGCTGGGCTGGATGCCGAGCTCGTACTCCGTGAAGTTGAACAGTGACGGGTTAGTGTAGGAATGTATCGCAGTGGCGACTCACCCGGCGGGTGCGACTCCTGGTCCAGGTCGGGCTGGTGGCTGGCGGAGGGCGCGCCGCCGGCGGGCGGGTCGCGCGGCTTGAGGAAGTCGTTGAGGCTGGGCTGGATGCCGAGCTCGTACTCCGTGAAGTTGAACAGTGACGGGTTAGTGTAGGAATGTATCGCAGTGGCGACTCACCCGGCGGGTGCGACTCCTGGTCCAGGTCGGGCTGGTGGCTGGCGGAGGGCGCGCCGCCGGCGGGCGGGTCGCGCGGCTTGAGGAAGTCGTTGAGGCTGGGCTGGATGCCGAGCTCGTACTCCGTGAAGTTGAACAGTGACGGGTTAGTGTAGGAATGTATCGCAGTGGCGACTCACCCGGCGGGTGCGACTCCTGGTCCAGGTCGGGCTGGTGGCTGGCGGAGGGCGCGCCGCCGGCGGGCGGGTCGCGCGGCTTGAGGAAGTCGTTGAGGCTGGGCTGGATGCCGAGCTCGTACTCCGTGAAGTTGAACAGTGACGGGTTAGTGTAGGAATGTATCGCAGTGGCGACTCACCCGGCGGGTGCGACTCCTGGTCCAGGTCGGGCTGGTGGCTGGCGGAGGGCGCGCCGCCGGCGGGCGGGTCGCGCGGCTTGAGGAAGTCGTTGAGGCTGGGCTGGATGCCGAGCTCGTACTCCGTGAAGTTGAACAGTGTCGGGTTAGTGTAGGAATGTATCGCAGTGGCGACTCACCCGGCGGGTGCGACTCCTGGTCCAGGTCGGGCTGGTGGCTGGCGGAGGGCGCGCCGCCGGCGGGCGGGTCGCGCGGCTTGAGGAAGTCGTTGAGGCTGGGCTGGATGCTGAGCTCGTACTCCGTGAAGTTGAAGAGCGGCGGCAGCGCGCGGCCGTTGGGCAGGCGCGCGGCGGGCTCGCGCAGCTCGTCGAAGAAGCTGTGCGCGCAGGCCTGCAGCGGCGACAGCCGCGCGCCCGGCGTGTACTCCAGCAGCCGCGACACCAGCGAGATGGCGTCCGGCGGCGTGCACGCTCGGAACACCTGCAGACACCTCCCACTGCTTAGTCGCGCCCGTTCTCTTCACTAATTACCCTCAAAACGACAGCTCCGTACGACTGTATTTATGCCTACATATGCTCCGAATGCACACGCTCGACCCTATTGGCAGGCGAAAACGCTGCAAGTGTTAAAGTTGAACGTTTTCACTCAAAACATTTATACGATGTCTTCAAGTTAAGTATTTTTTACCCTCCCGACTATTTGCGCACGATATTAACATATCGTTTGCGAGCGACACCGACATGACTAGAAACATCTCTGATAATATAATATAGGTTGTACAAAGCTATCGTTCAGTCAATTACCCCCGGTGCATTTAAAGCAATCTAAATAGAACATTGCAAGAAAACCTAAAACTAAGAGCTCATCAGCTCATCTATATCATTCTGTATTTATAGAATGTACAATGCACTCAAAGCAATAGAAGACCAATGCCGGACTTATGATAACAAAGTTCATATACATAAAACTCGGGCACAATGAGAGCGATTATCTAATACTCCCTACAAATATATAGATAAAATAATAAAAATCTATACAATAGTACTAAAATCGCAGAATAAAATGACGTTTCTCGATTTTCATATTTCACTCAACTGTACATTTCGCAATAACTTAATTTAATAACGAGACACACAAAAACATTCTCGTATTTAATTCCCTTAGATGAGACCATTACAACATTAACCTACTTAATAATCAGAGTGTCCATTAAGTAAATATGTAAATAATATACGCTACCGGTTGTCTGGGCAAACGGTTGTCTAAATAATATTTACACCACAAATTACAAATAGGATCTAAAGCTTATTTTGGTGTGTTGTCATCGCTTTCAGTGCCCTCACCACGCACTTTGCACATTACCGATATATGAATACTAACAAAGATAATGACTAGCAAATGAACATCAAGGTTCTTAATATTAAAATCATGTTATAATGACTTTTTAATATATTTTAATCACGGTTCAAATCTTGTTTAATAAAACCACTCTTTAAAACGATGTTAGTAGTTACAGAATGAGAAACGGTTGGAAGACGATTATGTTAACGTTAATTCTCGGTTAGCTAATTTGAATTTATGAATTGACCTTGCGAAACCATTTTAGACATGATAGGAGCAAATGTTGCAATTTCATGAATTAATTCATAATCATACGTCGCAAAATGAAAGCGAATTGCAGGCATATCATTGAGAACGATGTGCAAAAAACATCTAGTTACTAATACTTGCTATTTTATATTAGGTGATTTAGTGGTATGAAAGTTTATGATCATACCTAATATATAAGTAAATAGCATGGCTTTTATTTACAGCCAATCAGCAGCGGTATCTAGCTCGCATTTTTATCACCTGTCACTATGCCTATCACTTTCGCACTTGCATACTTGTTAGAACGTGACAGGCATGGTGACAAATGATAAAGAGCCGTCCATATTAGGCCTACAGTAGTATTTATTCATGTCACTTAAATCACCTAGTATAAGATAACAAGTAGTAATAACAAGATTTTTAGCTCCTTGTACTCAATGAAATACCCGCGATTTCCTCCCATTCTAGCGACGTATGGTTATAAAAAGGAAGAAAACCAATAGTTTACAATATTACACTCAGCGTAACGGCACACTGAACACCAACAAACATTTCATAGGGATGGCAACTGCTGGGCTATTTACACTACTATTAGACCTACAGTTAAAAAAGCGTCAACAATGCGCGGTCCCTTATAGCGTGATACGCTATAACCGATCTCTATTGCACTAATGTACAGTCAACGTTAAAAAAATAATGATATAGGTATATAGGACCTACTACACACAGGGCCAAGTTACAAGCGGGGCCGTAGCCAGAGTTGAATTTAAGATAGGACAGCCGTAATTACAGGTAGGGCGACTAGGGCGCAATACCTATATTTTCAAAGTCAAAGCAAAATTAATTTAGTTTGTAGTTTTAAGTTATATAAGTACAATAAGATATATATTGCGTGCTGGATCTCGAGAGATTGTGATGGCCTTTTGTACTCTCTTTAATGCAATAAAAAATTATGAATTACATAACCTTCTATAATATATGATCGCGGCCGGCAAAAGTCCCACTTTGTCTCCTGCCATAAGGAGGAGATTTGCTTGTACATTTATACGAATAACCTGTCAAGGCGTCTTTATAGCAAGCGACAAAGTGGAACATGTTGCCAGCCGCAGTCACACATGTAGCAACGGATCGTAAGATCAGGCAGATGGTGAAATTCTTAGGCATATCGTAAAACGTTAAAATCTTTGTCTAGTCCCCTGTGTCGACTTCCTATATCTGGAGAGTTTGCCCTTAGCGCATCTGAAGCAATCTAACGAACCTATCCTACCTATCTATTGGTTTAATGTGACTAACGTCAAAACATTACACAGGAACATTACGACCAGCCTAATCTTACGTTCGGCCGGCGATATATCCAAGTGGGATTCAATCAATAGGTACATTCAATGAATCAGCATTGCCATCCCCATTCCATTTGACAGTTTCAAAACATTAGAACGACTGTAGGTCTCCAATTCATGCCAAAGGCCATGTAGCAACTGACACTAAATGCCTTCATTTACATACAATGATGATTAAGTAGGTAAAGAAACTTCAATACAATGATTTTATTTTACTTCTACGATAAAATGGTCGTTTCAAATGTGTATTAATTGAGCAAATTGGCAATGTCCACGTTCACATAATAATCATAAATATTAACTGTTATTTAAAAGGCTGAATATGAATTACAACTTGCTAATTGTAATAAACGTCTGTTTTTAAAACGTCAACCATCTAGGTGGCAAATCAATAGTGGCGAAACCATAATAGTAGTTTATCGTCGGGGATAGGTACTGCAATACCGCGCAACTATCAGTCGAAAGAGTTCAAAATTCAAACAATGTAAAAGGTAATTGGACCTTACAGCATTTGTTAATTACGCGGTAATGCACTGTCCCCGACGTGATCTGCTACATAATGAAATACATTAAAATACGAGTGTACTCGTAAGCTATGAAACGAGCTGAAAGTGAATCTCATAAAAACATCACACGAGTGTTATAATGCCTAATTATGTAGAGTTACATACACTACTTTATCTACATACACATTATAAGCTCTCTATGATGTGTTCAGGAACCGCATGTTACGACCGATATTGCGGCATTTGATCACACTGTTTGCAATTTACATTTAATTTTGTATAAAACGTCATCTGGACTGATATTAGAAATGAGGTCAAATCAAATTCCTTTGTTTTTCAGACTTCAGTTTCGGCTCGTGTCGATGGTAAACGAATTAAAAACAATCTCTGTCTACATTATTATTATAACTAATGGATATAGTCATACAGCAATTGCCGTATAAAAAATACATTTGAGCACGGTTTTCTCAAAGTTTTAAGGCCAGAGAACACTGGTTGCGTATGCGTATGCGTAAGCGTGCACGTGCGCGTGTGTGCGCTAAAATGTTGGAACCGTGCACACACACGGTGTACCTCTCATTAGGATATGTATATTACAACGCACACGCAGCCGGTGTGCAAAGGCCTTTAAAAGGATGACGAATCATTGCCAAGGCGCTTTAGTAATGTATCGAATGATGGCACTTAGCAACGAGCAGTGTCTTACTCGAAGGCGCTGGTGGTCAGTGAGATTCTTGGGCATGGTCATTCGCTCCAACATATACTGCAATGACGGCGCAATATCATATACATAAATATAATATACTGTGACTATAATATGGTGTCCATACGTTTTGTAGACTATTTGAAAAAAAAAAACAAGAATTGTACCATCTGATACTTTCAAAATACAGCTACCTTTTCAGGGTTATCATATATGTTTTTCTGCCCTATACACTAAATTTGCATGCGATTTCAATGAAACTGTGGCTTATTTTTTTATTAGTTGTATAAAGTCTAAGACAAAGACGTGTTTCGAATTTGACAGCTTAATGTACTCCGTACATTACGCGGCACTTTTGGTTGCCAGAAGTTGAGATTCGACGATTCAGTGATCACAAAACATATGGCGACGTGCACTGGCTTCTTTTTAGCTGTCAAACTCGGAGGCACAATTTTTTTTCATCGACTATACACATTTTATACGATTAATAAATATTTCATATAAACAGGATAAAACACGTAATGATCGTTCAGTTAAAAACTGTTCCCTAGAGTGCTCGCCTTCTTACCAAATAGCCAACAAAACGCTTGAACATTGTATCAAGATCGTGCATCTACTTACGTCAATCCATTATAAATTAATGAGTCTAACTAATCTACACATAAAACATATATTTAAACTTTATAGTCTCGATGTGCTATAATGTAGTTTGAAACTATGATATTAAAACAATATTGGTAAGAAAACTCACCTTCGCCCATGGATGACTCTTGATCTGAGGGAATTTGAATTCTGTGTAGTTCGGGTTCATTTCTCTGATCTGTTCCCGCGTGGGAGTGCCTAAGACCTGGAAAAAGAATATTATTGTACAATAAAAATAATAGGGCAGTAGAAAGTAGGAAATTATTAGCTAACACTTTATTATGATCTGATGGATTTGCTTCATGTTATGAAAAAGAGGGTTAGGAAGGTACTCTTTCTATATACATACTAGCGTTTATATCTTTCTATCATGTGGCGCAAAATACTTGGTAGATTTTTTCAAAGTTTATAAGCCTGTAGCAATAGCGATGATTTTCTTCGCGGGCGAGTGTTACGGAAAAAATACTCTCCGGCAATATGAAGTATCAGTGACAATCGATAAATATCTGCTTTTTTTTATCCAATCAGTACTCCTAGTGTAAATAAACTCGATTTCGAAACGTGACGTACGCGTTTGCGTTTAATCTCATTTTGTATTGGATTTAGAAAGAGCGCGCCAAGCGGGATGTTTCGGAAACTCAAAATCCTATACAAAATGAGACTTGACGCAAACGCGTTCGTCACGTTATGATATCCATTAAATTTACACTAGGGGTACCGATCTGTATCTACACGAACGTTTCTTGCGAGTTAAGAGTTCCAACAGCTGCTCAAGTGAAATAATAAGGAATACACCGTCAATACCTTGATGATTTCCACGAGTTGGTCTACGCCGGAGTCCCCCGGGAAGATGGGCTGGCCGAGCAGCAGCTCCGCCACCACGCAGCCCGCGCTCCACACGTCTGGAATGCGGCGCAAACAAATCGCTCATTAATAAACACTATACCCATTACATACACTTTTTTATTTTCTTAAAGAGCAATGTCATTGAGTTACGACGACCTTTGTTATAATATATTCTACCTGAGGAGTCTACTTTTAACGACTTCTTTACTTATGTTTTGCACAACATTATAATACAACCTTTAGCGATCACAGTAATAAGTACTCTTGGCTAAATAAAACACCCTTAACAAACGATTGACGTAACTTTCCAACAATTTTGTTTACTAGGCTTATATTGCCCAAGCCATAATATATGACACTGACACCCCTGTATCCCAGCGCACATCTACGACCGCAACACTTGAGCTGCGATAATGAATCGCTCTTTGTTCCTGTATTGTGCATTAACAGTAGCACATTCAACGGACTGTACATATAAGTACGTATTATATTTTTTTAAACATAATAGGTTTTCTAAGAGTTTAATAGTTTCAAGTACAGTTTTAACGTTTTTTTTATTGGGGCAATGTATTGAAATGTCACGTACCACCACCATTGGTACTATCTATCAAACCTTACATGAAAGCATGTAGGTTATTTTGGTCCTATAGGCACGAGAACTCACTATGAAAGGTTCTTGGAGATCAAAGAGTTTTGAATTTTTGACATAGTATAGAGTTGAGAGCGCCAGTTTTGAGTCAAGTTTCTTATGGCATAACAAAGCTGAAAGTCTGCATAAAGATACCAAATGTAAAATACTCACCAATTTTAGTGGTATAATCTATAGCGCCGAAAATAAGTTCCGGCGCGCGGTAGTAACGCGAGCAGATATACGAGACGTTAGGCTCGCCGCGCACGAGGTGCTTCGCCGAGCCGAAGTCGCACAGTTTGAGGACGCCCGTCTTGGGGTCCAGCAGTAAGTTTTGTGGCTTGATGTCCCGGTGGCAGATGCCGAGCGAGTGGATGTACGCCAGACTTCTGAACAACTGGTACATGTACAGCTGGAAAATATGGAAGCGGTGTTTTATAATTTGACCTTCACTCTAAATTACCGTTTCCAGGGGCTTTTATCTATTATTTGACTTATAATTAGACTTAAAACTTTCTCTACCAAAACGGGAGATTGGCGGTCTACGGATTCTAGATCTACTTCTAATCTATTGTTCATAGATATAGAGTTCATAATCCATTGGACCTTCATGATGATTCTAACGACTTTTTACTACGAGATTATTTCCGTGTTTTGCGGTAAACCTAACACTTTTTTGTACGCTGAAGTACACTGTGAAGTGGACATTTTTGATGAATCCATCTCTCATATGACGTCAAGAATTGCCGATCAAATGCTGTTAAAAAATAATTAAGTTATTCTAGACTGGTATCTCTACTCCTTATGAGCCCCTAAAATCAAATGATTATGAATATAATTTATATTGAAATCAAGACCACAACCTTAATAAAGGGTTAAAAAAGGAAAAAAAAGATAATTTTCGAATAAGCAACACTGTTTTTAATACAGTTCTATTATATTTAACATTTAGTAAACTCGACTAAATTTTAAGCACTAACGAGCATTTCATTATAAAGATATCTATTTGCGATGCCACCTAATAGACTACAATATATTTATTTAATATTGTATCATCAATTCAACAAGTCAAGTAAGAACACACCTAGACTCTCGACCTAATTTGCACACAAGTCTTACGAAGTTCAAGAGTTTTAGACTAACTAACATGAATATACATTTTAAAACAACAAATATCTTTTATTATACATAGTATAGCGACAAAAGAGAAAAATATCGGCCCATTATTGGTGTCGCGCAGTCCAGTAAACGTATCGATCTAACTAAAAATACCACTGCAGGGTCTGCAGTCCATAAATAAATTACCTATTTAACAGGTTTCGTAATTGACCAACGATTCATATTTCATCGTAAATTGGAAGTAAATTCATACACAGAGCAATATCGAGTTCTATCCTATGGGCGTTTTAAAGTAAACAACGCGCATTACGACGCTTTAGTGATATACGTCTATTCTATCTTATACGATAGCCTCTTCGTATGGGATTCGGACTTCTTTCCCATCAAATTTTGGTAATATTTTAAGGCCTTACCTTTATAAAACTAATGGGTATGGTTTGTTCATCTTTGGAGTAATGACGTGCCACTTTATACACAGTTTCGGGGATATACTCCAGCACCAGGTTCAGGTACACTTCGTCCTTCTGCAAACGCAAAAACAATGTTAAAAGGTGCCTTTCAAACTCTTAAATAACTAATGTACCATGTACCTACGAATATTAAAGCCTAGAAACATTTATAAAAAAGACGACCTGTTAAAAAGTTGAGACCGAATACGGCTATCTCCGTATCTTTCGTTCTTACCTTAATTGAGTGGTATGTCAAAATAGACTTAGTAATATTGGCTTCACACCGGATGCTGGTATCCACTTTCTAGGCTTTATCATTCTATGTACATACGTTGAAGATCTATTTTGAGATTGTAGGCCTCGACTAATTTATTTTACCAACAATTATTGTTTGAGTCTAGCTAACAAAAGTTGAACCGGCAACGCGATAACTCCATTGGTCAATATATGACGTACGGTGTAACAGCGTAATCTATACTCTGATTTACAAACTCGATTACAAAAATAAAACCTACTACTTGTTACGGTGACATTGCGTGTTAAAAATAACATATCAACCTCGAAGACCGTAGGTAACTAAAAGTAAAAAAAATACATGTAAGGTATGTAGATTGTAAAATTAGTAAAAAGATAAAACCAATCGTGTATTTTTTATGACTATAAGATTTCGGATTAAAAATGAATCGAATCCAATCTCAAGTCAGAGTATAGGGAGTTCAGTTTTAGTTAGCCAAAGTCCTTTTAAATACATTATTACCAACTCACGAATAGAGAAGTAATGTTAGGCGCGTGAAAACTCATACAAAATCACAAAAAGAGAATAAAACAACCCTTATTGTTAGTCGCGTGACCGTATGATTAGTGAATAGCATTCTAGGTGGATTTCTTTGTCTTACATGATTCATTTGACGAAGTATATACATATTTAGGAAATGTGAGAAACGCATCCTTGAGAGGACAAAGATTTGGATTTCTTCCAAAGGTTTTTGGCTCTAGCTTTTTCCGAGATATATAATGATAGTTTACTTTGAGCTACTGTGTAGGTATTCAGTATTTGAAATGGCGATGACTTTCAAAGCAGTCACAGGAAACAAAAAAACAAGCAAGCACGGGAAAAATGATTGATATTATAGTCCAAATGCATTGTCGGTCATGATATGATGTAGATCCGTGGCTTCATCCGTTCCAAATGTAAAGCTGTTTGAAAATGGTTTATGACGGGATCTTGTCTGCGTAAAACTCGACTGGCGTGCTTGGTTACCGAGTAATCTTTTACTATTGTATACTAGAAATCGGGTATACACCGTGATTGAGAGGTACCTTGCAAATGTTGGTAAAGTATTTCGATTTGACAATACATAGGGGCATAATTAAAATAAATTTTAACATATTAAAGCTTTACACATTTTGATAATGTTTAAAGTATTGATGACAATTATTAACTATTTGTACGATAAACTTATATTTTCCAAGTGATATTACAGCATGCACTTAACGTCGTATACAACAAAACTGTTAAGAGGTAACTTGTGCATTGTAAATGACTAAAAATAACTACTAATTTCTCAACGATAGGTAGTTAAATCCGCGCAGTACCTCCCCAGATCACGGTGTAGAGATTAGTATTAATTAGAATACTTGTTTATTTCTCGATAACCATTGCCAAGAGTCTGGAGCTAATTGTGCGTTAGCACACTAGCGCAACAATCTGATTGGTTTAGAGACATACTGTGACTTCAATAGACTGCATTGCGCTTAACAACGTACTGACTGCTGCGGGCACTGCCGCCTTCCCCCAAATAAAACACACAAATAACACAAGCTTAAAAACCGGTCATTTTAAAGTACAGTAGATCTAGTGGCACGCGCACCGAGGGTTCCGTACCATCGATCGTCGTCGGGCCTATAAAGTCGCGTTTAAATCAGTTATCACTGTGAGTAAACGTTCGTCGTTTCATTCGGAAGGTGACGGACGTTTTAACCGCAGCGATAAAAAGGCGAACATCATATCCGTGCATATCTTCGATCATGCTAGTTGCCTATATTACAGCATACAGAATACATACATAGAGTTTAGCCTGGACGCGGTTGCGTGGCTGTCGGGAAAATATGTTCACTGACTGATTCAATTGTGATATTATTGAAATTACTCTACATACTTGTTTGCTTTATAAATATCTATGACTGCATACAAACTATTAGGTTTAACATAACTTTTTCTTGATTTAGAGACATTAAAGCGGTTACGAGTTGATGAAAGTTACATTTGTTACTGTTGTTTCTGAACTTATCGCTAAACGAGTCTTGTAAAATGCTAAGCTACAATAGATATTCATTTTCTAGATACGGAACCCCTAAATAGTCACAATATTAGCAGAAATAAAAGAGTTAAAGAAGAAGATTGCAGTTTTTACTATAACTCTTATATCTCTGACTTATTATACACATAATGTTAATATCATTCGTAATAAATAATCACATAGTAAATATTTTAACTATAAGTATTATCTACAAAAATTATCACTCACCTTTTCTCCACTAGAGTAAAAGAAGTATTTCAATTTAACAATATTACAGTGCTCCAGCCGTCGCATAATTTGAAGTTCTCGATTCTGTAACGATTAAAATACCATTTTATCTACACAATATATATTATGTACATTAACTATTGAATCTATTCAATAGTGTTCAACTTATGCTATAAAGAAGTAGTTTAAATAATAATGCCTATCACAATAGAAAAAAATACACAAGGCGACTACGGCAGGTATAAAAACGGCTCAAGGCGACCAGTTAACTGATCACAACAATGATACATTTATATTTCATTTTAACGGAACAAAAAATGTTTTGCAGGATTTTTTTTAGTTTGGCTTATGTGCTTGAATTACACCCAGGCCAGTTGGCGGAAAAACTGATTTAGACGATGCTCTGGTCGATACTAGAGATTCCGTATAAGTAAAATTAGTTATTTATACGATACGGCACGATGGAAAATATATTATATCTCGAAACAAAATTAGGTTTCCGGTCCCCTATCTATACATTTTACTGCGTAATAAAAATATGTTTTGTTCCACCCGATCATACCATTTTGTATTGTTATATCGTTTCCATATGTCTGAAAGTTGATTAGGACGAGTTATGATCGGGCGATTGGCAGTGTTTTCGTAAACAAATTCTAGAGAACGAACCTTATATGATCGTGCCATTAAGTAATTCCTCCGTTTCAGAACTTCAACTAGGGATAATATAATATTAAAAGGTTACAAGATTTCATTTAGTTAAATTCTCGATGATATATGGCCCCGAAAATACCAACATTTGATCGATAGGTTTTTACCGAATACCGAAGGCTTAAATACGTTACGTCGCGTAACTAAACAATTTCACGAACAGGCGCCGGCAATAGCCCGGCCAGTGCAATTAGCCACGCCACAGGTCGAGACAGACGTGGCAATATGTGGGTCGAGCAACTTTTTTATTGCTGTTATTTTGCCCCGTGAAACCAATGAAAGTATTTTATTTGTGGGTCATGATATGAAAGAATGGGCTTATAACTGCTAAAGTAATGTTTGTTTACTAGTAGCTATAGTTATTAATGTTGACCCAAGAAACATTACTGATGCAATGTATCAATTCGTGTAGTGCACTTTGTTTGGTGCTTTAATTGATATAAATTGTGTCTACTGATGAAGACACGCCTTTTCTAAAAACCACTGCTATCTGTGGACTGTGTTTTCTGGTTCCTGGCAACTACCGTGCGTCATTTTCATTTATTATCAGGTGTCAAAAGTCGAACACCTTACCCACCATTCGGTATGTCTAAATATAACCTGCCTAATTCCATCATTTATCATACATTCCATCGAAATGCCAGAACGAGCACAAGTCAAGCCACGTAACACGTGAATGTTCATTACCTTAAACCTTTTGTCCTGGAGCACTTTTTTTATGGCAATGAGCTCGCCGGTGTCACATAGTTTGGCCTGGTAGACGACGCCGAAGCTGCCGTTACCGATGAGCTTCATGTCAGCATAGCTCACTTCCTGCGGCCGGTCGGGGCCTTGCCCCGGCGTCGCCACCACAGTCGTCACCTTTGAGCCGTCCTTGCCTGGAAAAGATATAGAGCCGTTTAGTATGCCATTTATTACGTCCCACTAGGACACATTATAAAACATTTTCTTACTTTCTGAACTGAAAGACAGCTAAAGACTAGCAATCATTAGCGGGCGTTTAATTTAAGAACACCAGTAAAGCTCTCATCACGCATCATTTAAATGCTCATATATAAGTAGGGTACATAGGTACTACATCTGCTACGTGGACACGTTTATGACCTTGCTCCTATCTTCAATTCCACAAACTTAATAATTACCTATCTCCTGACAATGACAATTCGCGCCACCATAATTACTTTGTCAACCCATAAATGAACGATTTATTATCATGGCCAGAGACAATTATCAAGATATTTAATTGTAGGCATGTGCGTATAAAATTCATTCGAATCTAGGGATAAATATGGGATGGTATCTTATAGTGTGGGATGCAATTGGACGGCGCTACTCGCGGCTAGTACTCTACAACCACTTATATAAATAGCAAGTGTCGGTCATCTTATATGGTAAATAGCCATTTGTGGTACGCAAATCTAGGTCACCACACGACCCGATCACCTTTTTATGAATACAAGTCGAATTAGATTGATTATATACATGTTCATAGTTATTTAGTGCTTGCGTCAAACCTATAATGGATTAGTTCCAATGGCATTTGACCGTTATTGGAAAATTACAAATCGTATTATGTAAGTTTCAAATCAAACAAGAAATACTACGACATATATGCAGCTGAAAAAAAGCACGCTAATTAAGCGTCGTTTTAAATTGTATTTCACGAAATTTCGAACAGAGACAAAACGAACGATTACGAATACCTACGAATTTACGAATAAATAAGGGACTAAGAAGGGTTGGTTTACTAGAAAGGCCCTTATAAATAATTGAAAATGTGATTATCAGCGCATTGCGCCCACACACTTTTAGCTGGGTAATAGGTACAGTCAGCGTCAAATACTTTGTAGCAGTCAAAGTGGCCAAATAGTTCGGTACACCATACTAAATATATGGTGTACCGAACTATTTGGCTACTTTGTTTGTTACAAAGTATTTGACGTTGACTGTACATGTAAATCTTATACATTCAGTACGTTTTTCGGTCCATACCCCTAGTGTAAATTTAGTCGATAGCGAAACGTGACGTACGCGTTTGCGTTAAGTCTCATTTTGTATGGGTTTTTGAACAGCGCGCCAAGCGGGACGTTTTGGAAAGTCAAAAATCTCATACAAAATGACACTTAACGCAAACGTGTACGTCACGTTTCGCTGTCGAAAATATTTACACTAGGGGTAACGATCTCGAAACGTCAAAATCGCATTTGAGAATAGACTTAGTTGGTTTTAATCTTGTATTTACAACGGAATTGCTTACGCAAGGATTGAATGGCCTCTCTAATGCAATTGAGTGTGTGACGCAAATGAATCCATTTCACTGTAATGCGTGCCTGGGGCTTGACAACTTATAAACCACCTTTGTAAGAGAGAAATTGAGTCGGTGTTTTTTCCCTACAAAAACTTAAACCCAAATATTTCCTTTAACTTATAAATTGTGTTTCTTTGAAAAATAATAATGTGATAATGCTGATTCGTTTTGCTATGATTGATTAACCAAATTGTTTACAGTTCCGTAATATAAGCGTCGTTACGTCGTACCTACACTAACACGTCCTACACCTCGTCAATATTCGTAGAAAAAATATTTTAGAGGAGCAATAACTCAAGAAAGCAAAGTTTTCGTAGGGAAGGGCGGAAAGTCAACCGTTGCTTGTATTTAAAGTTAGATATGTGTTAGTTCTTTTACATCTTCACATATAAGGATCATTTTTACATGTTAATTTAAATTAATATTTACGAAACTAAACGACTGTCGATACATGTAACTTTAATCGTTAACAATTAGTACATTCCATTATACCTAAATGTTTCTTTTTATACTTAAACAACTCACCGACTGATTCCATTATACCAGAATAATTTATAGGCATGGCTCGCATCCATGTATTATACATCATTTTTACACGTGGTTATCTATAACCCCGATTTTAGATTTTTATAAAAAAATATGTAAAATATAAATGTATTTAGAAAAGGTAACCATCTAGAGTAAATGTCATTTTTCGTGGTCCGTTAAAAAACATGTCAAACAAATATACAAACAGGCCTTATCTTGGTGCATCAATTCGATAAATTGTTCGTATTACGAAACTGTCTCTGTAGGTATGGCACTTACGCGGTAAAATTCACGGTGTGATTTAAAGTACAACCACGTGAACCGCATCAATAGAAACATTAGAAACGTCATAAAATAATGTAAGCTCCCTTGAAACTAGTAATTAAAGCTGTTTTGGTGAAATGCGCTAGAAAGTATGAACAGTTTCAAAGACTATGCGAAGGAGTGATGAATAGCAAGCAATATTTCATTAGAAGTTAGAAGGCACGTGACGAATACAGACCACCACTAGTGCAGCGACCATCCAGTTTATTTACAAAACATTTTGTTTAGTAGGTATTATGGCGTAACTTCGACATTCATAATAACAACCGGAAGCCAGGTTATATTCTGGTCCGCCAGTCGTGTGGTCTGAAAGCCTTCAACTCGGAGTGTAATCGACGCATCGTAGTTACGTAAAGATGCTTTGCACACGCAGTTCTTCTACCTACTCGTACCACGGGATCTAGCTACGAATCTGATCGCGTTGACAATTCCGCAACTCGCTAGCATATTACATTACTAATTGCCTATA
This sequence comes from Cydia pomonella, assembly GCF_033807575.1. Classification (NCBI taxonomy): domain Eukaryota; kingdom Metazoa; phylum Arthropoda; class Insecta; order Lepidoptera; family Tortricidae; genus Cydia; species Cydia pomonella. The sequence continues at coordinate 7,579,229 of NC_084717.1, read as the reverse complement.
TTGTTTGCAAATGCGTTACATTCTTGTATTCATATATACTTGGCCTCCAAATCAAAACAATATCTTTGTTCTCAGTTATTTTATAAACAGGAAACTTGTGGGAAGTGGAAAAAATTCAGGTATTTCCTTGTGCACCTGTGCGAAAGCGGTAAATTTTGATATATCCTTACCGTATCCTGACCTAAAATTGGACTGAAATTAAATGGCAAGCGAACAAGCGTTTGAAGATTGTTTCGTTATGATATTGATATTTTCTAAACATCCAGTCCAGGAAATCAATTTGCAAGTTGAGTTAGCTTTTTGCAGTGATTACTACAGGGGCGTAGGTAGGTACAAGCCGGGAGGGCAGTGGAGCTCAAATTTTACACATACAGTAGGCATATATTGCCTCTGCAAGGCCTCCGGCGATATCAACTTGTGCCCCACTAGTTCAATGGCTGGCTACGCCCTTAGATTATTTGCAGACGTTTAAAAATATCACCTAGCCTAACCTGCCTGAGGCGGATATAATCAATCGTGCTATTCGTTAAAAAAGAGTAAACTAAATGAAATGAATAGTAATGTGCTTAATACAAGATAATAAATACTTTTGCGCCGTCAAGCGACATAATGAAGGTATTAAAATTAATATCCAAAGACGGACGTAACACAGAACTTGAAACATAATAAGAATTCAAAGACAGATGATCAAAAATGAATGACCGCTCATAAGTATGCACAAAACTTAGTATTGTTCATTCCTTCCAATTTGTAATACAAAAACTGTTGACTTTTATACAAAATAAGCCCCCTTGTTATGGTAATGTCTCTGACCATTTTTTGAATATTTAACTCGGCACGTGTAACAGACGAGCATATATTGCATAATCATTACAATCATAATCATTACGAGACGTGGCAAGGCAAGTAGCCCAAAAATAGTTGTTGCCGAGGGATGGAAAGAAAGGCATTTTCTGAGGAGGTACCTAGATGCCAGGCCGATGTTTGTCGAGCCGGAAAATGCCTGTTTCCATTGAGGTATATACATGGTGTTTTTCTCAAACTATTTGTGATTTGATATTAATGTCATGCTTAATCAGGATTGTACATTTGAGCATAGAATATGCCCCATATCGTAGATGGCTTCTTGGTTTTCGGTTGCTTACTGAATTACACTAAAAACACACTTTTAGAAAAGGTGCTTGCATTTTTGCTTTCCTTCCACAGTATGAACAGCTTGACTTAGCACCTTAGCAGTAAGCAAGTTGTTCATTTCTAAGTTTGCATATGCTTCCAAATGAGGCGGTGTGCTATCTCTGTCATTTTCGTCGCTTGAACTCATTTCAATAGTATTTATAAAATAACGAAATGATAACTTTTTGCACAACGAATTAATTTTTCTCCTTTTTTTGAATATGTTTTTATTTATATTTCCATAGACACTAAATATACTCACGCGCATGCGTCAATGCGCGCGCACCGCGAAGCGCCTTTCGGCGCTGCTAAGCGACTAGAGTTTGCGATAATTTGACATTTATATTTGTCTGGTTGGGTTGAACGAATTGTTTCAGTTGGCTGAATGCGACTTTTCCTTGGTCTTGCGAATTTTTAGCAAATGCAGAATTTAAATAGTTAACGCAGCGGAAAAAATAAGTTTTCATAACATTATTATATAATCGTTTATTTCCTTGAAAAGAATAAATTTAGGCACTTTGCGTTTTCAAATTTCAATTTACGAACAATATGCGACCATTTCCGAGCATGTTTGAGAAATAAGATTAATTCAAATAAGTTATGAACAACTAAAGAATATAACGATTTTAGAAAGGAATACAAAACAACATGATTTAGACATGACTATGATACCGTTATTTTAAAGTGACATGAATATTGTCAGTTACGAACAATCTTTCATTTCCTGAAAACCTGCAGCATAACTTTACTGCGGACCTACGACAACCACGGACTTCGAACTAGTTTAGTTTAGGTAAGGCCGTTTGGTTATAATCTTTATCTCCTGTTAGGGGATTTGTAACATGAGCCCAATTTTACGTCGACTCTCCCGATTTATTGTTGGAATGAAAACAAATCATGAAATTCTCGAAATGGGCTCTTTGAATCCAGACAAATTAAACGGAAAAATCGGAAAGTTTGGGTTAGTTTTAACACAAAGACAACTAATCTACTAAATAATTATTGACATTATAGATAATACATCTGTAGGGCTGAGATGGTCGGCTCTTTATCATTTGTCACCATGCCTGTCACGTTCTAACAAGTATGTAAGCGCGAAAGTGACGGGCATAGTGATAAGTGATAAAAATGGAACCATGTGGCCACCGCTGGTTATTTTAGTGGTTAGGTGCCCGGAGGTTGTCTTTACTAGCGACAATATTTCCAGTAACTTTGTTTAAATGGAATTCGTTTTTTCTCCAGTCCCGAGAGGACTATTCATTTCCATTTACCCGAGAAAATCCTCTTCTGGAAAATCTATATATACGTAGCAGTTACAGGATTTTTTTCCCAACAATATTTTGCTTTAAATAGATTAGTAGAATATTTAGAATCTAAATTTTGATTATACATATTTATAAAACGTCTTAAATACTGCATCGTCACGACTAGCACGGTAATTAACTCTTATTTAATGATGCTTGCGGTTTGCGCGTGACAAGTATTACCTATAGTAAGAATATGAAACATATTTAGATTTGAATACATGATGTAAGTAGTTGTTGGCCGAACTTGCCTTTTCACCCCTTGAGCCCTGAGAATAGACAAACACTCCCCGAGGAAATCCATCCCACCGAAAGAAAGGCGGGAAACTGTCACAGACTGAATCAAACACAGGTGGACTCGAGGTGCAGATTAAGTATAGGTATACAAGATAAAACGTAAATCACCTCCGTAACTGTTTGCAGAATGCTCCATGTAATTATGTAGCATGCGTTATTTATCGTTTATCACCTGTTAAGCGTAACCATATTACGCCTGTTGAGAACTGCATCCGCTGTTCTGATCGTAAACATGAATTGTAAAATTGCAATAGGTTTAGTTACCCATTTCATATTGGACAATAATCAAAAGATTGATTTTGATCGATCGTGCATCTTCAGTTGTTTTGTTAGGTAGTGGAACTAGTAGATGTGAGATAATTGACCGCAGAGCAGATAACGTGTATTTTTTATCGTACCTAATAATACTGACTGTCCGGGTGATCAATTGATCATACATTATACCTTTTTTTTTTACGTCGGTGGCAAACAAGCATATGGCGCGCCTGATGGTAAGCAGTCACCGTAGCCTAGCCGTATATCAATCTAACTATTTCTAACTAAATTATATTCAAGTAGTATTATCGGAAATGTATTCTGAAGAGTGAGACTAGAGAAGAACTGTTTGTTTCATACGAGATGAACAAGGTTTATGAATAAAAATGACAGACCTATTAGAAAATTGTTTTGTATTACTTTCACAAAGGAGTGAATCAATCATATCATGTCATGGATTTTTCGTTCCAATGTCTCGTAAATATTGATTGATTGATAAGAATGACAGTAATTATTTGCTAATACCGTTATATCCTCGTATTTTCTAAAATGTAAGCATTTAAATAACAGATCAGCAAGATTTACATTTACAACATACGTTGTAATCAAGTATTCCTACGCAGGCAATTCGCATTCAGAAAACTAGTAGAATTCTGCCAATACTAAAGTTACGAAGTTTACCTGACTTTGCGAGTAGGTAAGTACGTAAAAGCGCCATAAAATGTTATATGTACAGTACAGCGTAGAAGTTAACTCAGGAGCGGGGTGCGCCCAGGGTAACACCTCTAAATAAATTACGATCGACCAATAAACTCCAAAGTTACCTTGCAGACTAATCGATTGAAGGATGGAGTCTTCGACATTGACTTTACAGGTAAACTTAGTACGAAAAACACTAGAAAAATAGTTCATTGTTGCATGTTTTAGGAGCCCGCATGTTGGTCATGTCTACGTCTTTATCGCCATAAATGAGATACCCGATAAGAGTAATGTCATGTTCGAAAACAGGTTTTATTGCAGACAGTCTTTCTCAAACAATCATCTATTATTATCTACTACTCGATACCAATCGAGACGATTCTTTCTAGTTGGCTAATCTGCGTTGTTTTACTCCGCCTTCGATCTTGGTTTACATTAATATACTTGTTTGTCGGTATTGAGAACTTGCTGGCAAGTTAAATAAAAGCTTGTTAAAATGTCGCCAGACATTTTTTTGTATGAGCGGGAATCAGTCATACGCGCCCTAAAACACCACAAGGCACACCACACCCTTAGCAACCTTTATTGACGCAAGACCAAGCGACACTATACTCCCTTGTTTATCATATTATTCATTCGAGTTTATATTTATGTACACTCGTTAATATCTTTAATAACGGTTATCTCAAATTGTCCGTAAATTTATTTGTATTTGAATCGTATTCAAGCAATTGAAAATGTTTATAATGAAATTGGCAAGGTGAATAGTAAAAAAGTTTCTATTTTAATTCAATATTATACATATTCATTTGTTAATTTTGAACAGTATAAGTAAAAGTACCTAAGTTACAGTACACTATAAGCTATTGTTACGGTTTAGCTGATAAAATTAAAATAATGAATGTAATCCAACTGCACATGGTTAGCGTGTATCAAAATCACGTGTTAGTAATAGTTGGAAAGTGAAGACGAAGTTTCGGTACATTGCACTTCGAAGTAGCCGTAGCGGCCAGCAGGAAGCTAGAGAAATGTCAAGTGTGGTATACCTACAATCCTGTATACTTACATAAAGACTAGTTTCTGTTTTCCTATATAATATAGAGTAAGGTGAGTTTTACAACCACATCAGAAAAAAAATACCCTCATGTTCAAACAAATATCAAATTGACAAGTAGGATGGTAAAAAAAAACACTTTCTGCAGATTGGGTTGGGCCATCCGTTAAATTTTAAATAAAGAAAAACGAAAATTGAAATTTTCGTATTGACCCCATTTAGCTAGCAGCTAGAGAATTGGAGTTAGAGAGATTTTAGAACAGTAAAACAGTAATCATTTGTAAAAAAAAATGGTTGGCTGCCCCAAAAACCACCTTGCCTTTGGCAAGTGACGATAAAAGAGAATAAAGTTTAACGGCATTTACGTTTTGACAAATGCTTAAGGCAATAACGTACTAAGTTCCACTGTCAAACTAATCCAGCGTTTTGACAGCAAATGTTTACGACTCATTCTGTTCTTGTATTACGGTTAAATCGTTTACTTTCGGCTTTCTACGGTTGGCTATTTATTGTGTTGCTACAAATAATTGTATTATTATCAGTGGATAGTAACACTATCTATAACTCTTTGGTTGGAAAGTTTGGAGCACCCATAAGCCAGGCGTATACGCTATTTCAAGTGACACCCTCTAACTGACAGAGCTCAATAACTAAGACACAGGCTCAAGCAAAATATATCTTAGTCTGTAGCAACAGGGATGATTCCTAATTGCACCTTTATTCCAGTAAGTAGGTACGTTACAGACGAAGTACCTTTTTTCCGAGAACAGAAATAACTTCGCACTCTAACCCCCGGTACAATTACACTGATTGACTATTCAAGACTACGGTCCTTCAATATGTTGACATAATTACATCGCATTTTCATATGAACGGTCGGTTTTCAACTAGAGTAATCAGAGGACTTGTTTGGCAGAATCAACAAAAAGGCTTTGTTTTATACCCAACAATTGAAAGGGAGGTGTGTAGTGTATTGCTTTGGCCGAGCAATACTGCGCGTCACATGCTCTATTCTAATTCTATTGTTATAATATTATGAAATCAGTCGTGTTTTAAGAAGTTTGACTCACTATGAAATGTGCAAAATACTTACTAAATGAGGAGGGTGTGTGTTTATACTGTTTATCAAACAAAATGCAGCGTTAGTTTCTAAGCTCTTATTTCTTTGGTTACAATCGTGTGTAATCTAATGCTTGACTGTGTACCTACTTTTATGTTTAACTTAGTTGAAATAAAGTGGTAATTGAAAAGACAAGAAACTTGAAACACAAACTTACCGTTTAAATATAATACTTTAATACATGTTCCTATTCTTAGAAACTAATTAAGGGCTGTTGTATCTAAAAAAATTACAAAACAGAAAGTTCAATTTGAGGAACACTGGAACTTATCTTTGTGTACCAAACCGAGAACGAAAAGGCCTTGTAAGACCAAAGAAGTTGTACCTATAAATTAGTATAGACCTACATGGTATTTTCATATATCCACAGTTACAAAGTGAACAGATAACAAAATAACATAGAGGACAACTTCAAAATAAAATAAAAAACTTCTAATGCTTAATAAAAATATTGCTAACTTTCCCATTCTGGTCTAATTTAGGGGTGGGTATAGGTACAATGAAATCCATAGTTATCATTAGATTACCTATACCATATACATATTGTACATCCATCCTCTCAGTGACAGCAAGTTGACAAGCCGGTATGTATTAATTATTATCTCATTTGCCTATAAAATGTGGCTCCATGTCGACCACGCCAGTATATACCTACTATGCAAAATGCATTTGCTAATGAAGTAGAACTACTTACACGATTGCCTTATTGAATCCAATTTGCTAAGTACATAGATGCATTTATAAAATTAGAAATGACTTATCTAATATACTACCACATCAATTGATCAGAAACTCCAGAACAAACAGCACACATTAACAAAAAAAAATAGATGAAATTGAGTGATCCAGCATATTGCGATGATCCTATTAGCACTCAAGACTCTTTGGAAAATTTAGAATCTATGTCGTTAGCGCCAAGACACCATTTTTGCTTTGACGACCAACAAAGTGGCATCTTTAGCTACAAGACTTGACATACAGTCGTCATCAGATTTATCTAAACGACTAAGGTGTTCACAAATATCTCAAAAAAAACACCTATTATTAAGAAATTAAAGTGCATGGTCAGATACTTTTGAGCACCTTGACTGCTCCTATCTGATGGCTACTGCATTAGATTCCTGAGTCCGAGTGAAGGATTGCCACATTGCCGGTGCACGAACAGACAAGATGGTGAAGGTTGTGAGACTTGTGAGGAAATGGCGACACTACAACCGAGCTAAACTAAAGCTACCAATCAACTAGGAGTATCTATACTGGGCAATAATTCTCCAGATCCGTCTAATAAAAAGAAAATATAGACCAGAGGGCTTCCGCGAAAATCTAAAATTGAAATTTCGTTATATGCATCACATCATTTACTATCAGTTATCACTCTTACATATCGAGCGATAGAGGCAGATGACGAAATTTCGATTTTCGCGTTAGGGTAATTTGTTGACTTATTTATTTATTCCAATACATATTCCTTAAACCGTACAGTTGAGATCCAAGGACATGCGTTGGATTTTAAATTTAAGATTGCATGTATTACATGTGTCAGTCGGAAGAATTGCAATTAAGAGTTAAATGCATCTGTTCTAGAAAAATAGCGGTTATTTCTAGAGTAGAAGCATCGTCCAATGGTTGCAATGTCCCGACCCAATCAAAGATTCCACGAACAGGAGAACAATTACCGGGGTCAAATCCTAAGTTGATTGGACTAATGAAGTGCGGCACATCTAGCACTTACGCGACGCAGCGCCCTTCTTTTCCGTACCCAGCTCGGCCTTTTTAGGAGTTTCCACGTCGCCTGCGCGCCGCAGCAAAACACAAAAGCAGCATTAGAACATTGAAATGGAGATACATGTATGATACAACAGTGAAATACCGGTGATATTATACGAGATATACATGACACTGGCGTTATGAAGATGTCAGACACTCACTGATGGTACGTCGGAGTTTCTTACAGAAAGACGACAGACGATCACAAGCGCGGCTGATTTGGGTTTTGTCATTGTCAAGTAGCCGCAGTAGGGAGGGTTCGGAGCGAGCGGCCACCTCGCCGACGGGGCGGAGCGGTGCACCGGGCCCGTCGGAGACCGCCAGGCTGTCCACGCATACTGGGCCTGATCGCTCCAGCTTGAAAGGATCGCACGCGAGCGCGCGACGTGCTAGACTGCCGGCCGATCGAGGCGCCGCGTTCGCGACGCCCCGCCTCTAAGACCGACTACCTAATTTACTACTGGCATGTCTCGGTTGTGAGCACAGTCCTAGTATAACTTGACTTTGAAACTCATAACTATTATTCGTAATCGCAGATCACGCTTACACTGGATCGTTTGTGGCGACACGGTATGTGATTCAATGAACACCAAGATACATTACATTTACACGCTAAGAGTATGTTTGTAGTGCTAATTCAAACAACGCGACTCCACACCTCTCTGTACAATAACTTTCATGAAAACATGTGTCATGGTGCACAGCAATTTTTTCCTGAAAGAAACAAAACACGATCGGACACTTTAGTTAATTATATGCCCTATAATGTCTAACAAAGATACAATTAAGACAAGATTGCAATGCTATGAATAACAAACGTGACTAACTATTATGTAAGTTAAGTATAGGTAAGTACATATTAGATAAACTGGATTAAGCTTAAGAACTTCAACAATACACCGTGTTGTTATTGAATTCCGTTAACTTCGGGGTATCGGTAAGAACGTTAAGGGAAACTAAATGGCATAGTTAATAAATAAATAAAACTTTTTTTTTTAATTTCAATATTCTTTTTTATAAAAAGTAATTAAATGTTGCATATAGCGTTGTTGTAACAGCATTACATTTAACTCAACCAAACAATTGAAAACTGTGACATATCAATGTCATTTCGAACATCAATCGTCCGAGATAATATTGACGTTTAGTAGCAAATGTATTATCTCATACTAATACTAAGGCAAGTGTACACGGTCGTAAAGGCCTTATAAGATAAAAATTAAATATTGATTATCTCCGAAATGGAGTTAATTGGAATACCGGTGTCTTTGAGAAAGTTACTTAATTTAAGCTCAGGGATGCACCCTTGAAATTAACGGAAATCAAAAAAACACGGTGTATATTTGACGTATGTACGTACTAAGAGGTATAATGCAATTTGCCAATATCAGACTATCAGTGGCAATAGGATCGCACACTCGTATTAGCATGCAAACTCTGTGTACATTTAACAAGTTACAATATATTTTCACACATTGCATGTGACTTTGCGTGTACTGATTTACTATTGGTAGACCAGTTTACTAATGCGAGAAAACAGAAAAAATATATAAATAGTCAATTACGATTATAACACTCGTAACAATACAATATAGTACATATATGTTACTAAGGGCTGTCCGCGGTACATTGTATCTTCCCTTCCCTATAGTCCGTTTTTTTTAGATTAAGAAAGAAGGTAAGAGTTACTAATTTTATAGGACTGATTTTTATAAAGCGTTTTTCAATAAAAAGACATGTCAAGATTGTTTATCTACCTTTCATCTAAAGCTAAAAAAACGAACTATAAAAAAATCACCGTATCTGTCTCAAGATTATTAATGTCATTTTTTTAAATTTGTTCGATGAACCTTTATTTCGTTTACCTTCATTTAAAGATGTAAACAGACAAAAGTTTGCATTTCATAATATAAAATGGGTGACGCAAGATATTAAGTTTGACGTAATCTATAAGTTAATGTCAATAATTTATTGCAATTGTTATCGTAATGATATCGATTTACGAGCATTGCTGTATTAGTCTTAGTCTCTAAGTAAGGTACGAGATAAAAATACCCTCAAAAACAGATTTTCACCATTCTATTTTAAAATATTTGAATGTATTTAATCTATTACGATCAAGAATGCCAAAAAGCATGTAATCTAACACGATCTAGGGTCAAAAAATTCCAAAAACTACTCACGCAATAGACGCCCCCAAAGAGACGGCTCAGAATATTACATCTTAAATGATGTATTATATTGTTAACCAATTCACAAGTCCAACGAAGCTTCCAGTGTGGTCCCATTCGTACATAAAGCATAGTTAAAAATTGCAAGCTAGGTTTAAATTAGGTTCCTACTTAACTTAAACTTTGCACAGTGCCACAGCAGCAGTAACCGACCGTATTACAGGTCAGTGACCCAGCAGTAGGACCTATGATGGATGATGGCCACATTTATGTCGACTCTCGGAAGTCTCAGACAAACTTTTATTGCAGAAAATTTTTTCCGCGCCCTAATAGACTCACGGACCGGATAACCGGCCCGCAGGCCCTAGCTTGGAGACCGCTGGTCTAAGCTCACGGATACGATTCAAAATCTCTCGATAGGTTTGTATTGATGACGTACCGAGCTCAATGAGACCATGATATGTATTGTCATTTAATTTACATTACTATTTTAAATTACAAGTCAATTAAAAGCCGGAGCATTGATCAAAATTTTGCTCGCTTGTTTTTACGAAACATATCAAACAAGTCAATTATTATTAAGAGTTTTTTTTTGCTTGCCCACTAATGCAGGTCTAACAGTTCAACTATCCTATCACGTCGGCTAGAGCGTGTAAAGCTTTTTATAAAACTAGTGATAATGAAACGTGACGTCACCACTAAACGATAAAAGAATTTGTACACAAGTCGACCACAATAAACTAGATATTGCAATTTGCGGTTTTGTATTTTTATAGCAAAAAGTACGTGTTAACGTTAACACTGTAATTTTTATTACTTTTCCAATTGCGTAGTAGATTTTTTGTGTATTGTTTTATCGATAAAGAACTCTTATGAATTGACCTGAGGTAATCAAGCGGCCATGGCTAATAATGTCTTAATAGAATTATGTCTGTCATATGGTGGACAATTGGATTAAAGTTTCGGCGGAGTTGGTTGGGTTCCTAAACACGCGAAAGATTAATAAGGCAACATTGGAGAGAACGCATCGGTAAACATAAATTAACACGCAAGAATCGAAGAAGTGGATCGAAGATTGGTTGTTTACACCATTGTGATATGTGAGCAACGCGAAGAATAAAGCGATAAAAAAAAATATTGTCCCGAACAGGTCGTAGCACCCAGATAGCTTAGTGAACAAGCGCGTTGGCACCGATAGCAGTTTGGAGTCGCCGGTTGAAATGCCACTTGAATGAAACTAGATTTTAAGGTAAGTGTAATATTATACTTTTAAAATGCTCTGCAAATATTACTGATAACATTTTGAAGAATCTAAAAATTCTAAAAGTCAATACGATAAGAATACACTAAAGCAAGTAATGGGGCGATTTCAGGCAAAATGAAGAGTGATGCTATAAATGTTTCGTAACTAACATTTCGCCAATGTTTGTCATATCACGCGTGGGAGGACAACCGTAAGGAGTCTTACTACTTATACGTAGACTGCTAAATTCAACAAAACATCTAATTCGATCTAAAGGCGTTCAAACAACGCTCCCAGTGCGAATAGCGTATCATGTACATACTGCAAGAGTAAAATGAGTATGTAATGTAGTAGGTTTACATAGTAACAATAGGCACAATGCATTTTCTCGCTAATCCTTGGCAACACCATTGTTCTTGAAAGACGACACCGCGTTTAGTCCCGCGGCAAACAGTCGGGAGTGATTTGCCGTAATACATGAGAGTTAAGCGGACGATAAGAAACAACTGAGAGTTAAGCGGATGATAAGAAACAACGGAGTTCAACGTGGATCGAAAGATTAATTAATAAGTGATTGCTGAGGATGGCGACCAAATAGGTTTCCTTCGTACTCTCCATTGAGTCCGGTCATAGCCCATGTGGACCGGGCGATGTAGGCTGCCTACCAACTTACTTCTTTATAGTGTCAGACTTGACATGCAATGTCCTTCGTCCACATGGGTAATAGACAATTACTAGATCTTATTGCAAATAAATAAGGTTCACCGATACCGCATTGACGTATTAGAGGCAAGTGTAGAGAGGAAAATATGAACTTCGTTAGCTTAACTCTGGAGTTGGACAGAGAAAATGTCCAATGAAGAAGCATTAAGAAGACCAAAGTTATAAAGTATAGTATCCTGAAAGAAAAATAGAAAATATATATGATAATTAATTGCTTATGTATTCTTTTGATTATTGATATCAACGCATAATTTAATGCTAAATATGAAGAGGAAAATCTTAAAAAGACAATATACTCATCGCGTGATTATTATTATTAACGTGCTAACTCATGGAATTCTACCGCAACTAAAACTTCCAACCTTTACCGCTATAGGTTACAAATTCCACCATAACCTGCTGTGACGAGAGACTAACTGCAGATAATAGGACGAACCGGTCGCGGCAGCTTGCTATGACGCATCGCACCTCGGGTCCGATTACAATCGCTTGCATAGGCGGGCGGTCGGCGAACCAGGATGAATGGGTTGTTCGATTACGCATATTAATCTCGAGGTCACAGTTAGAATGGTAGATCTTAGCAATCGATTCAGTAAGCAATGGGAATACACGGAAAATGCTTCGCATTAGCTCTTTTCACTGTCAGTCGGCCCACACGCGGAAAGTTGAGGCGTTTGAAACCAGAACCTGCTAAATTGTTAAGGTTTCAGGGTACATGTTTAGATACTTTTGTGCATTGGGGCAGTGTGGCTGCTTATGCATACATTAGAGCAATGTGTACCTAACCCCCCATAGTTTTGTTTAATATTAAGTTCGCCTGTCGGTATTAGCGTACATTTTTCGGCTCACAAAATACAGCCCGCTGACATGCCCTAATGAATCAGCAGTTTAAAAGGACGCTAAAACTATTTCCCTTTTGAAAGTATTCCAACGATGTTTATAAACGGACACTACACAAGTTATAATTGTTTTAACTGTCTTGTAACGAAACAAGTCTGTACAGTGGTTTGTTCTTTTTCTACTCCAGCGCTTTTGTTTATCGATTAAATGACTGCCAGTGATATCGAAATCAACTTCATAAGAAGCGCAAGCCCTGTCTTTCGGATCCTAACAGCAGTTGTGTTAGGAATATTTATACAAAATTAATATTATGCAACTGTGTATTTTTTTATTCTGACTCTTAGGCAAAAATCTACAAAAACCAATATGTATTTACTTAGATTTTATTTATAATTTTAGGCATGCTGCTGTTTTAGCAAAATATTGTGTTCAACGGTGCAGGTCAATTCACAAGAGCTGGCACCAATTATTGAATGAAAATGTCTGTGTGACTGTGTGTACGACATTGACCACTAAAATGGCGGCTCTGACTGTATACCAATACATGTGTCACTCATACAATGAAAGTTTCGTTCATTCCATTCGTGCCAGCTTTCGTGAAACGACCTGTACAGTCACGTCTGAAAATATCGATACAAAAAATATGCCAAAAATATGTATACACTACCTTAATATATGGGCAATAAAGTCGTGTATACATGTTTTTGGCACTTTTTCGTATCGATATTTTCAGACGTGACCGTACATAAAAAATTAGGTCTTAAAATTCTCGGGCGTGTCGTTAACTCAACTCAACTTCGTTTCGTTTTGAAACCCTGGCCCTTGTATAAAAACCCTTATTAGGTATATTATGTACCTGTTGGTATATTTTTTATGTTATAATACCACCCGCGTTAAACCTTGCACATTTATAAATAAAGGTTTATTATTTAGAAAAAATGTCTACATAAACATAAGGTAATTTTGAAATGGAACCTTGTATGTACATAGGTATAGTTTGGTTCCCTTTCCAATTAATATAATATTCCCGCATGATAACGTTTATCTAGACAATCAACGGAGGAGGCATTCAACGAGTTAATTGGTTCGTGGAAGCCGTATTAAATAGGGAGCTAATCTAACCTAATTGTCAATACAGCAGGATGTGTTGCTTACCGGAAAACAAATAGGCAATACGAGGGTCATGCCAAAAGAAGTTAGATACTCTATGGTCATTTGATCGATACTGGCCAGTTATACACCATTGTAAAGGTAGGTTATTTGCTAATAAATTCAAATATGGAACACTCGGAAAATGTTAGGATTCCTTTTTTAATTATTTTTTTTCTGGGTAATTTTGGAGGGAAATTTTCGCAACAATGGAGCTCACTCGACGTGATTTTCGTGTTATGATTTATTATGATTTTAAAAAAGGTTTAAAACCTCAAGAGTGTTTTGAACTTTTAGTTTCAACTTTTGGCGAGTCTGCTTGTTCACGTGCAACTGTTTTTAATTGGTTTGCTGAATTTAAAAGGGGACGAGAGACCTTTGAAGATGAGGCGAAGACCGGACGGCCGCCAACCGCAGTCACTCAAGAAAACGTACAGGCTGTGGAAAAAAATGTTCGTGCGAACCGACGAATTACATATGCAGAGCTCGAGCGTGAGCTGGGTATTGGATCAGCAGCATTGCAAACTATAATTCATTATCATCTGGCCCTTCATAAGCGTTGTTCAAGATGGGTGCCGCACAAACTCACCGATTTGCAAAAAGACCGCCGCGTAGATTGGTGCAAATTTATGATAGATAAATTCGACGCTGGCGAGAAAAAAAATGTATATGATATACTTACAGGTGACGAAACATGGCTATATAACTACGACCCCGAAACAAAGCGGCAGTCCACAGTATGGTGTTTTGAAGATGAGCCGACGCCAACAAAATGTCGCCGAACCCGAAGTACACAAAAACAAATGATTGCCTCATTTTTCTGCAAGACGGGACATATTGCTACGATAGTGCTAGAAGATCAAAGGACAGTCAACTCTGAATGGTATGTGACAGTTTGTGCCCCCAGAGTACTGTCAGCTTGGTGTGACAAGCGGCCGAAATCGGGAACTCAGCACCTGCTCTGGCACCATGACAACGCTGCCCCTCACACTTCTGCTAGAACACTTGACTATTTCAGCTCAAAAAACGTGACTATCTTGCCCCACCCGCCATATTCCCCCGACCTAGCCCCTTGCGATTTTTACTTATTTCCCAAAATTAAAGAAAAATTAAAAGGAAGGCGATTTGAGAACAAAGAAGATGCCCTGGCTGCGTATAATTATGAAATTTCTGAGGTATCTAAAGAAGAGTGGTCATCGGTATTTTCTAAGTGGTTTAGACGGATGGAAAAGTGTATACGTGTTCACGGTGACTACTTCGAAAAAATAGATAGCTGTAATAAAGAATAAAGTCGGTAACTTTTGAGTATCTAATTTCTTTTGGCATGACCCTCGTATAATGAAGTTATCTTGATAGTTAAGATCTTGAAAAGCATGATAACGAAACGATTAGGTATCTTTTTTCGGGTCAAGTCTCTGAAACTTTTCATAACAATGAAGAAAGGTAGTCGACAGATTTTATTATCCTTTTCATGTTACCTCGTTGGATAATCCTTGGCCAGACGAATAAACTATAATTTCTTTTAGTTAAACAGTAATCACATTAATTAACTGTTAAAACAAAGCTAATTCCAGTTAAAACGTATTTAAAATTTATTTAAAGGCCACTGGCTTTCCGTACCGGAGGCAATGCCTTTTTTAATTATAACACACGAATATGATTAACGTACTGGTATATTTGTGTGAAAATTCTGGGCGAATTTCCAAAGGAGACCGTGTGACGTAAGTAGCGTGTTTACTCCCGAGAGGTGACCACGCAACGACAGCAAAAGCGTGACAATTCAGTCTCATCTATTGACGCGTGATTTGTGTCGGTCGGTATAAGATGACCTCAAAATTCGATACAACGTTGCCCTTGACGGTACTTCTACTGACCGGTATACGTTTTAAACAGACCAATGTCTCCAGTGTAGCTACGCGAGCCTAGGGTACGTGGACAGTTGTTGATGAATTAAATATAACCCTACAAAATTAGTAGGTGAAACCAGTTATTTTGGGTGAAGAAAAATTTATTCATGGAATTAATGCAATGAAAATTTAATTATATATCAGAGTACCTAGCTAACGTGCCAATCGTTTACGCTCCGTAGGGTGGCGTAGTTATCTCTCTCTATCACTGTTACATATTAGTGCTACAAAGACACTTGCGTTAGCTACGCAGCGTAAACGTTTGGCACGTTGGCTAGGCACCCTGGAACGAATACTCAGAAAACAATTTGGCCTTTTTTGTTTCGGAAAAAACAAATGTGTAAATTCTGCAAGTAAACTGTAAGTATAACGTGTATCGCCTCTGACATAGTTTTGGTTTAGCCAAAATTTTGGACAATTCTTTTTAGATACTTTATTCGAACGAGAACTGTGTGTGTTATAAATATAGTATGACCACTTTCGGTCTTTTCGGTACCATAACATTGCCTTAACAGGAATTTTACTAGGTATGCATGCATTCAGCTCAATCATAAAACAAGCAGCTGGTCAAAGTCCGTACTAGCCATATCCAATGCCTTTGATTAATTAAAAATATGAATGACAGTATATGTATATGTATAAATGAAGGTGTTTATCAAATTTCTGTATTAAGACATTACTCATACAATGATAGATATGTCATCCATTGAGATCATTCCATTTGTATCAGTTTTGGTGTATCGATTTCGACGTAAAGATGAAGAAACAGATAACAACAACAAGACATCGACATCCGTCACAAACTGCGACATTAGCATTCCGATATAAAAAAAAACAGAAAGTAGGTCAAGCATCGCCTTTTCGATGATAAACTCGGGCGATGTAAATAAAGCGGTTTTAAATGATGTCGACGTGCTCCACTCTGTCAAGGAGGAGTGCATTTTTAATGAACTCGCGGACTTCCAATCGATATTTCAAGAAAGATTCTCTTAGCTTTCCTTAGATCAACTGTACTATTTGACTAGACTCGTTGTGTTCTATATCTTATCAATACCTGTCAAAGATAGTAACATAGTTTCTTATTGCCGCTATTAAATTCTGCAGTGGAAATATGTAAGTAAGTAGATACTTCAGTAACAACAATTATGACTTTTATTACATGAACTGACGTATTTATTGTATGTTATTCAAACGAATGCTATCAATTTATCACTAACTGATAAGGAAGTGTCATTTGTCTTGTTGTTACCCTGTTAGAAGTTAAAATTACAAAATACTTGCTAATTATGGCTAAATTTTACATCCATCCCTAATTTGTATTTACCAATAGTTTGTCGGCTGTTTACCAGTCTGTGCTTATAAATATATCAATTGGAATAGAGCGCAGTCAATGTAAAAACAGTCAACATGCGTAATTAACAGAGGCTAACTGCTGCCATATATATAACATGTGAGTCTATTGAACATAAAAAGTTTGCATCACATGCCACATGGGCTACGTAACCACTCAGCTGATTCAAAGATGGAAGCTGTTACGTTGTGAAAATAACTATGTTAGGTTAAACAATTTAATCACAGGCAAAGAATAAACGTACCATATCTTTTGACTAGTAGCGGTAAAGAGGACTTAGGCCGATCGTCGGGATCAGCATTGACAGTATATATGCCACGGCGTCGCAACATTGTATCGAAACAAAATGCAAAGAACGCGCAACACTAAGAGCATTAGCTCTGATACTTTTCCAAATTCACTTTTCCACATCACAGTATAATTTTACGGTACACACAGCACAGCATCACATTATGGCAGACCGAGAGCACTGACGCGACGGATTGTTTTCAAAACGAGCACCGGATACAGGCGGCGAATAACTGAGGAAGTGGGTTAATGAACCAATCGGCAATTTTGCAACATGCACCGCCTGCTACCACGTCGCTCGACTGTGACCGGTGCTTAGCGAAAGGAGACTCGAAAACCGAGAGTGCGTTAGCGCGATTCTTCCGCGAATGGCGGATGGCGCGGTCACGCCGGCCGCGAGATAGCGAGATCGTCAACGCCACTGATAACGGCGCGATAGCACCCACACGTACCTACTCCGCGAAACAACTGAACAGCGCTCATTCAACCACGGGTAACTACAAGTAAGTTACTTAAAACCCCCACCAAAATCCACATTCTTGACTGCAAATAGCATTTTGCATAGCGCGGAAGTCTAACTAATTAAAATAATTAAATTTATAACACGTTACGAGGCTATAAAATTTACTTTTTCCTAATTGCCTCTTTCAACTATTTTATGAAATGCTTTAGTGACTATGAAGATTGCTATTATGATTAATTTACAAGATAAATATTCTGCAAGCTTCAAAATCCCACCCAAGATATTAAAGATGCTGAATAAATGGATTAGGAACTTCCTAATTTACTGTTAACGTCTTGAAGGAAGCTGGGAATATTGGAAGAAAATGTGAAGTGGCTAAATATGGTATATATTCAGTTATGATTTTTCCCGGCCAGTGAATTATCTCATTTAACCACTACTTTAACAAGCCACTCTGGCAAACTTCATTACTTAAGTAAACTCATTAAGTCGTTCATTATACAAACGAGTAGGTATTAATGAATGCTCCATTCGAACCGTTCGAATTCGTAAAACTTTTCATTAATAAACCTTCATTAAAATTAACATAGTCGAACGCTTGCAAAAGTGTAACAATCTTAACTGCATGCCAAGGTTGCGTTCAGCGTTGCCAGATCTATATAAAATCGGTAAACCTACAGATCACATATAAATACAGGAATCTAGAATTTTGGGAGTTTCTTTTTTGACACAAGCAACTTTTATAACACAAAAAGTCTGTATTTTCGAGATTAGGATATACCTAAATACTGATTATATGGCGTTCAAAAGTATAAGCATAATTTGATATCCTTGTAAGTTCTGATCTTTGCCAGTTTTGTGCCTTGTACATTAAGGGTCTGTTACAAAATGTCAAAAGTAAAGTATTAAATAAGCTACCTGCCACTTATCTGGCAAATAAAATCATCGTTGGCTTTTCACAATCTTCAAATTAGCTTAACTGGTAGATAAACACCTTTATAACTTATGGTAGTTTTATCTGGCGGTTTATTTATTTGTTAATTAGCTATCCAATACTTTACTTGGATATCGTGAAACAGGCACTAAATGTGTAATAATCACCAATTAAAAATAAGTAAATACTTATTTAAATCTGAAAGATACAAACTTTATCGACGTCAATTTACGAAAGTATATTTTTCACGATCATTTCTAATGAATAATGATTTCGAACATTTTGATCTGGCCACACTAGCTGCGTTGCCGAGGCATTAAAAATGCAATCGCGCGTCCGTCGAGGTGTTTAACCGTGAAACGTACGCCCGATGAATTTTTTACGCGCGCCCGTCCGCAATGCTACAGCGTGCATTGGTAGACAGTCAGCGAGACTCCTGACACAATTTCAGAACTAGGTCATGCAAATTTAAAAAACTAGCTCAAAAAGGGGAACCCTTGCAAGACGTGGCGTGTGTTGACGTCTCATGTTTGAAGTTCCGATTTAAATTATATCGTTATCATCTGCAGCTGCAGTGATTTCATATTTAAACGCCAAAACTACGTCAACAGCGCTATATTTCGATAATCTTCATCCAAATATTAGGCACGAATGTTTAAAATAAAAAAAATATGTCTTTGTTTCCTGTATCATTTACGATCTTTTAGAAATTGGAGCGTTATAAAATCACTAACAGCATGGCAAAGCATGTATAGTACCAAGACCGAATAATTTGGATATTTATATTAATACAAACAAAACAATGAAATACCGTTACATAGGTAGGTATCTACGCATTAGATGTGTAGGTACCTACAAGCAAATTGACTGGTGGCCTGTGGGAGATTCACGTAAACATATCAATTTTCACATAAATCTGGTAATTTTCTTATTACCTTCGATGGAGATGGTAAACAAGGTGTTTATCGCGCGCCTTCCGGATTTATAGCATTACAAATATATATTCTCTTTCAAAAACCACTTTAGTATTTACCTTATGATATCGTTTTGAACCCCACGTATGTATTTGTCACTAAGTGGTTAGGTAATACGGTATAACAGTAAAGACTTGTACCACTAAAAAAACACATTTATCTACCTAATGGAGATGCTTAGATGATATAGGTATCAGCTAATAATAATAATAGGTTAATACATTATTATTAAAATGTAACGTGACATAATCGCGTCTATCTGTCTCTAGATGTCTTTGACGTCAATCACCATTGTCTGTTTAGGAAGATTGAAAAAATATTGGCACATGCGCTTTTACGTCAGTCTAAATGAAATGCGTGAAATTGAAGCAAGAGTTAGCAGCGGCAGCCATCTGCCTTCAGCGGAATATCTGAACGGGTCAAGAGCTCAAAAATATCTACAAAAGATCCAACAAGGTTTAGCTGTAGTCGAGCTAACATTAATTAGGTGAAATTATTTCCACCAGTGCAAGCCGAAAAGTTGACCTGATATTATTAGCTCCAGTAAGTAGTTTTTTGGTTTGGCTTTTAGGGTTCCGTACCTCGAGAGGAAAAAACGGAACCCTTATAGGATCACTTTGTTGACCGTCCGTCCGTCTGTCTGTCTGTCAAGACCCTTTTTCTCAGAGCGCGTGGAGGTATCAAGCTGAAATTTATATCAAATACTCAGGTCTACTGTCCCTTGGAAAAAATCAAACTTCTAAGCCAACGCAATCAAAAGATGCAGCCGTTTATGCCGCAAATTTTCGACACTGGCAAGGGAATCAAAACCTACAGGGTACTTCCCGTGAACTCAGAATCTTGAAATTTGGTACGAAGCAACGTCTTCTAGCACAGATAAAGGAAAAATCGCGAAAACCGTATATTTTTAGTTACATCACATAATAAAAATATTTTTAATAATTGATACGACTCGATTGTCGTGATGGGTGAACTTTTACTTATATACCTACAGGTTTGTACGGAACCCATGGTGCGTGAGTCCGACTCGCACTTGGCCGGTTTTTGTGGTTTATCTGTGTAAGTAGGTAAATAAATTGATAAAATAAAAGATACTTTAGTGAATAGTGTTTTTCTTAGGCACTTTTTACGCAGCCTGTCATCGACAAACCTAGTTTTTTTCGAACACGCTACTACAAAATAACCAAAGGCGGCCATAAAATATTTCTTTGGGGTCTATGTATAGGCTAGTCAGGAAACTTTTTCTTTGTTTATTAGGGGATGTTATTCTTCGGGAGAACGCAATCGATCGCAGTCTCCTACAAGACGTTGGAATAACGACAAATAAGATTTTCGCGAAAAAATAATTTTTGAAGCTTTTGTCGCTGATTGTACTTTTCTTTTATTCTGAACTAGAGGAGGGTAAGCGGAAAGTTGGCGGACAACTCCTCCGATACAAAGATGTTCAGAAACGACACATGAAAAGATGCAACATTGACGCCTCTCGGTGGTGGTGGTGGGAAGGTTTGGCAGCACATCGTCCTGAGTGGCGCAGGCTGGTGCAGGGCAATGTGCGCGATTTCGAGGAGCAACGTAAAGCTGACCTCGACGCTAAACGCGACGAGCTGAAAACGCGCCAGCCTGCGTCCATTCACTACCACTACCTAGCTGGTGTCCTCACGTGCCCTCAATGTGCGCGGGGGTTCACCTCAAAGATCGGCTATGTCAGCCATCTTCGGGCGCATGAGCTCCGAGCTAACTAGGAGTCGAAGTGGTCGCCATGGTCGAAATCGGCCGGAAAGAAAAAAAGATCATCACCACAGGCAAGGCAACTAATACTCATCGAGACAATTATAAAAACCCCAAACACAAGTAGGTCGCGCTATTTCATCACAGAGTTCCTATGGCCACCTCCTATCTCCATCATTAGATCAGCTCGATGGTACCTCATACCTATTGCATTGACACCCGTCTTACATATGTATGCAAATTTTCAGCTCAATCGGGAATTGGGTAAAATTTAGCTTCCAAGATTTGACTCACACTAACTAAACCAGCACTAAGAGCCAGTTGCGCCAACCACAATTAACAGATTGATCGTGATCAACGTCACGCAGCAGAGATCTATGAAACTTCCCATACAATAAGATTTAGCGAACGTTTTAACGGTAACAGACGGTTTGGTGCAACTGACCCTAACTAACTACATACTAACAGGGCAAGTTAAATAAAATCTTGTAAAAACGGCAAGTTACTCGGAAGGTCCGAAGTTCAATAGGCCACACAGCCAGCATAGCGCACAAAACGGCCACTGTAGACGTGCCTCGCCGCTTCCGCCGAGGCACGTCTACACTGACCGTTTTGCCTCGCGCGTATGCTCGGTCTGTGTGGACCCGCCTAGTAACTTTTTGCGCCAAAATGGGTAGTCATATTGAGTCATACTATTTATATAAAATTTTCGTGCAGAATAGATATAAATTTATCCTACTTAATTATTTTTGTTAACTTTATTGGTTGGTAAATACACGGTAATTAGCCTGCTTTCTAGCCCACCAATAGGAATTTTTACTAATAAATCACCACCACTTGTATTCGTAAAGCCACGCACAATCAACTCTGATTAGTAGCGTGTGTGAAGGTTTGGTGCCGTGGGCGCGATGGAATGAATCTTTATATTAATGTTATGTAACCCAATCATTCTTAAAAGCTTCAGCAGATCAAATTGTGTTAATGGACTATTGAGTTTTTAACTACATCATGTAGTTTGTGACCCTAAAAACTACTTTTCCCTATGTTTGCTGCGGGGTCCAGCAAACATAGGGAAAAGTGGTTTCAGTCAAATCTCACGAAATTTTAGTATGATTGAGATTTAAGTCTCCTGATTTTCTTTCTAAGAGCAATGCTCTCTCAGAAGTATACTTTTAGAAATAATAAATTCAGTTGTTTCTATACATACAAAATATTTTTCGTAAATCCTTCTCTTTGTTCTATTTTGCACGTCGATCGTAACATAGATAATTATTCAGATGATATTATATCTCCGATAATTACATTATTACAATAAACACATGAATTAAAATAAGCAAAATTGCTAATTGCTAAGTGTAGAGGATGCATGGAATAAGTTCCACCTTTTTAAGTGTGGTTTATGGCAGGGGTCGGCTAACTTTTGAGAAAAAAGCCAGTTGGAGTAGAAATCGCCAATATTAGAATTATTAAAGAGCCGCAAATTATGTTTTCAGTGGTCTTATAGAGCTAAGTGCGAGTTGCAAGAGTAGAGCCGCAATCATATCACCAAAGAGGGAGAGTTTTGCTACTCCTGGCTATGGTTTTTGTTTCCGTTATCTGTTAATGGGCTTGTCGTTTTTTAAGGTTTATTTGAAACACTCAATATATTAATTTGAAATTGAATTAAATGTTATTAATAAAATTGTGGTTATTAATAAATATTGAAATTATGGATGTAGCTTATTAATATTATTTATTTGTCATATTTAGGATGATGAGCCCACGCTTAAAAGAGTGCATGAGCGTAATGTAGTAAAGAATCTTAGATCTTGATAATTTCAATGACATTTTATTTTATTTTATACCCCATTACACACCTTATCTTATTGCCTACCCTATTTCATCCCAATGGTCCCATATACACTCCAAATCCATACTTATTATTGCTACTGCCAATGTGCCAATAGGCTTTCTGAGGGAGGTACAGAATTTATTTTCAAGTACATGAGAATTTGAAGATCTGAGTTTGTTTGCATATATTTTTAGTCACCACAATTATAAAATTATTTTAAAAATGATTCTTCATGCTCTTCTTATCAGAATTGAGACCTCAACATTAATAATGTCGAGGATTCTTTTTTTTAATTTCCTGCTGTAATGTCTAAGTTGAATAATCTTTATTGATGGAGTGTTAGCGAAGGTCTCCATTTCAACTTGGGCAAAAATGCTTACATCACATGTTCTCCTCACAATTCTCAACCGTTCCTCGTAAAATTATGTGAGCAGACTTGATGATTAATAATTTTTTTAAGCCTTTTTTTTCAAAAAGGCGAGGTACATGTTTGATTAGGTTTAAGCTATGGTTGTGAGGTATGTGAGGAGTACAGCTCACAGAGCCACTAGTGATTAGTGCTTGTTTGATCCACCCAGATTTCATATCAACATTTTCTGCTTAATTAATTAAAAATAGGATTGCAAATCACATTATCTAAAATAGATATTTACACATACTCAGTGCATTTTCCTCATCTTGATTCATAGTTTCATTCCGTTTCAACAATATTTAATACCTTTATTTTGGGTGTGCTTCCATGACTCGTTTTCAATACAAAATCAATCCAGGACATTTTCTGGATTGATTTTGTATAGGAAACAATGGAATTTCCAGTTTGGGCCATACAAATTCAGTCCTGAGAGCATTCCCTATATTAACTTCAGTGCTTAGTGGTCAAGCATCTATAACAACTGATTGCCACTGATCTCAATGAAAATGTAAATCAAATAAGTTCTGGCTAACAAAACTGATAAATCAGCCATACTCAACCTGCGGATGCAGGCTTCTTTATGTAGCCTGAAAGGTGATCCTGGTATAGATACATAACCTTACCAACCGAATGTCACCTTTAAGCAAATTCATATAGCGGCCTGGGCTCTCATAAAAAAAAGGGTTGATTATAGGTTCGATAGAAGGTAGATTTGGAAATAAAAATGGAAATAACTTTGTGTTATCCATATTGGTATTTTACTTGGCATACACATAGCTTAGCTTGCTCAAAGGATGTAAAAACAAAAATATAGCAGTAACAGTCTTAATGCATTCTTATTATGTCTAAGATTATATAATTGCTTATAAATGAAAAGCAAAATGATATATAATTAATATTATCAGTTCAGGTAGAATGCAGACTTCATTAGGATTACATATTTTTCAGTTGTTCTAATGAGAAGTTAAATTTCAAATTCAGTTCACTTAATTAATCTTTCACTGGCTGCCTGCCCTTGAAAGGATTATTAGGTTTGGGAGGAAGAAAATGAATCGGAATTTACCTAACCCCAGCTCAATAATACTACAAAATTATATCTGTGAACTCAAGAGTTGTATCACAGAAAGACAAAATGATCATGCATTCAGTTCAATCTTGTGTAACAAATGTAACAAACATTTTTTTAATAAATTCAAAATAATTATCATTATGTTGTAAGAGATAAAATTATCCTGTGTTAGACCGCTAATAGGGTTGTATCCATGAAACTCAAGTTGTTTAAGTAAATTAGTGGAGGTTACAAGAAATTATGACATATTAAATATTCTGAAATCCCACTTTGAAAACAATCATACATGTATATTTCTATCAGCGGTGGCAGCATGGTTCCATTTTTATCACTTGTCACTATGCCCGTCACTTTCTCACTTACATACTTGTTAGAACGTGACAGGCATGGTGACAAATGATAAAGAGCTGACCATCTTAGCCCTACTGGTCTGGTTTGAAAATGTAATGTAATGTAAAGGTAGGGTTAGCCCATGATATATATGTCTAGCCTATGCAGATACATCAGAGCTACAGCTGTCAAATACCTATATAGTATGCGCCTAGTTAATGTCGTATTCCTACTTTATTACAAAGTATATCAATGATACTGTACTACTATTTAAATTACGTCATGAAGTAACCTCAAAGAGATAGTAAAATTACTAGTAATTAACCAGAAATTGCTTAGCAACTGCACAAAATGGACTCGACAGCCGCCACCTGAGACATTGAGGCGGCGACGGAAATACATCTTCCCTTGTTCCAGAGATGTTATAAAATACTACGCACTTTTTAACTAAGTTATTTTGACGTGCTAACTGTCACGCCGAGGCATATGTGGCAGAATCGAACCACAGGCTGTGGCCATTTTTGATATGCTTCGGACACAAAACGCTCCAGATATTGATTATTTCTAATTACAGTAACACACAACCTTAATTTTAGGATGAATTGTGGCAGTTTGCAGCCATATTTGAAATTGTCAGTATTCTGATACGTCACAGGCGTAGGAAATCACGATGGCCGACAAAAGAATGGTTAGGTAGAGGATACTTACTGCTGATTTTTACCCCTCCTAGTGGTTTTGGTGGTTGATTATCGAATGTCTTTCGAACGGATTTGCTGCCCTCGGCGAATGACGTGGTCCTAGGGCGTCCGCTCATTATTATAGGTATAAAATAAAAGGCTTTAGAATCCTGAACTTCATAGATACTTCACATTTCTCGTTACCACCCTTGCACTCGCACTGAACTCTCTCACTTTGCCGACGAAATACAGAGTTATGGGTGTTACAGTCAAAACAATATCACTAAGATACAATTAAAATCAAAACAAGATTGTCTTATTAAGCTTTTACATTATCATTTTGTTGAATTTTCAAAATTTACATCACTAAGGTGAACGACAGATTTTTAGTTTCTTGATTTCTTCAGTCTTGTACTAGTTCGGCTAGTTTCGGCGTTCGCTCGGACGTTCGATCATTGAACGAAGATGACGTCACATGAAAGCTAGAGGCTTGCAGCGCCATCTAACATTAGTATTCTGCTAAATTTACTCCTGTGATAAAGCAGTACATATATTGTCTATGGTATTTTAGGGCAAGTGTTCACAATCACAATACGTTCGTATGTAAAGTCCAGTTAGCATGATTGTCACATTTTTAACATCATTTTCTCGTGGAAACTATGCCTAATTAATGTGATCCCTGTGATCCAAAAATTGTCCTTCGACCTTATGTCAATGTCAAAAACGCCAAAACGCGCAATTTTTGGTTTTACGTTAGGTTTAAAATTAAATATAAATGTTTGACCAGCGTTTCGTATTCGTACCAATATAAAACCTGTTACTTGTTAAGTAAGAAAACCGTGTATAAGCTTGGCAGATAGAGTTAAAATATTAAGAGTGAGCGTACAAAAAAAGTTGGTATGTAAGTAAAACACCCACCCAATTTAATTCATCTATGTAATGTACCTAATGCGCAAACAAGGTTAGAATACACAAAATATTGCATATCCATACGAATGGCGATGCACATGACCTTCATGATACAACGCTATTCAGCTCTTCGCATAGTCACACGTCTAGAGGGCCACCAACCAACTTCAATTAGGTAATCAAAGCGAGGCGGCTTGATCGCTTGATCTGTCCTCCGCGCACCGCGAGGGGCGCGAGGCGGCCGCGGAGGCACAGGCAGTTGCGCGCGCGCCTCGAGCTAAGGCGCGCGGATACACCCGTAGCTCATAATTATAATGTGATTGAACACTTCAGTGCAGAACGTAACGAATTTATTGTCAACATCTTACAAAATGGAGTGCTACACATCCGACAGCTGTGATAGCGACAGTAGGGAACAAAAGACTCTGGACCTGTCCAACCAGTTGCTAGACACGAACGGTCTGGCACTGGAACTAAAAGGGATCGTCGATGAGAAGGACTGCGCAGAAAATTACGAGATCGT
Source organism: Cydia pomonella (assembly GCF_033807575.1). Lineage (NCBI taxonomy): Eukaryota > Metazoa > Arthropoda > Insecta > Lepidoptera > Tortricidae > Cydia > Cydia pomonella. Next base: position 7,552,038 of record NC_084717.1, on the reverse strand, counting down.
TCTCCTATACAGCAACAGAATCAGCGCATTGCCCGACACTATAAACAGGTTTTGCAACTTGAAGATATTGGACGTCAGTCACAACAGGCTCAAGACTCTCCCTGACCTGCTGAAATACTGCCCGCTGACATCCCTCATAGCCAAACACAACTTACTCACCAACGAATCGCTACCAAAATGCTTCTTCTCCGCGAAAAACACCTTAAAGGAACTCAATCTTAGCGGGAACCAACTCAGCTCTTTCCCAGAGCAAGTAATGGAGTTAACATCACTGCGTTATCTCTATATGGGCGGAAATAATATAGTCAATATACCAAAGGATATATGGAAACTCAACAGGTAAGTCTTCATCTTATATGGTAAAAACTTTTTTACCTCCTAAAAAGTATAATTACCTAACACTTACCAACAAACAGAACCAATTTACTGCAGAATTTTCGGTAGGTATAATAGGTACTGTTCCTAAATTCAATACTAAACTATAAGCAGAGTGCTTATCATTACACAGATAAGAGGCTTGTTTGTATTTATGCCAAATAGAGAACTAAGGACCCCCACACAACCTCGCGTTTCCAATGAGCTGCAGCCTGCAGCTGTCACGTGAAATATTTGCAGACATTTTTTGGAAGTAGGTATACCTACTTCCAATAGCGCACATAGTGCGCTATAGCGCACATTAATTTATTTACAAATGTAACATTTAAGTAGGTAAAAACATGCATATTCAATATTTTTTTATAATTAAGCGACTTGGTTTGTCATCGGGATCATCATTCGACGCGTGAAGTAGGTATAAAATTACAATCGGATATTGCTACACCCTTTCCAGGGTCCATGTATGTAACATACTGGTATGCAAAAAAAGATCTCTATTAATGACATCATATGGGTAGTATATTTTGTTCTTAAGCAGAATTTTAGCAGGACTTAAAAGAGGTGAAGAGGCGTTAATTGTCTATTTTTTTTATATGTAGGCCGTTCAAATGTTTAGAATAGTTTAAAAAATAATGAAAAAAGTTTAGGTCTCTTGATATGACGTGTGACAATTTTATTAAAAAAATATATTGTTGCAGCTGAACAAAGGGTTAAAATAAAACGGGTTAGCAGAAGTGTTTTCGCAACGAGGTTAGTTTAGTCATCGCAATACAACAAGTTTTATTGAGACATTGTATCGTTTACATATTTACATTGTAAATACTCGTGGAAGGCTGCGTAGTTAAATGATTGATTTTATTACTACAGATTTTATTGCTAAAGATGTTTACAATTATCTAATGACACTATTGCCAATTTGAAAGGCATGCGAAATTGTTACAGTAAAGTGTCATAGGTCAGGGGTGTCACCCGACATAGATAACTGAAATGTTAGGTCTTATTTAACACTTCAGATGATCGTGTTCATCATATTAACATATTGGACATATTATTATTAATCATATTTGTTAGCCTGTTGTGTCCTACTGCTGGGCAAAAGCCTCCCTCTCTTTCTTCCACGCGTCTCGGTCTATGGCAGTATTAGGCCAATCTTTCCGAAAGACGTCAAGATCGTGCCGCCATCTCCTTCGAGGTCTGCCGTAACGCCGCACATGTTTGGTGTCCACTAGTAGTTTGCGTGACCCTCTCATCTCTGCTCAAAGTTTAACTGGAAGAGATCCTGGAAGGGATAAGTTCGCCTTTGTACTTAGCTTTCCCTTATTATAAGTTCCTTTTATTATGTGTTTTTGTACAATAAAAAGTTTACTACTACTACTAAAAGTCGTTTGGCGTACGGCAGATATGTCCGGCCCAGTCCAATTAAAGCCTAGCGGCTGTCAGGACTACGTCGGCTACTTTGGTTTTGGTTTCTACTATCTTCTACAAAAAATCATCTGAATCTGTTCATCAGTTTGAACGAGAAGAGGTGACAGACAAATAAACAGAGTTACTTTCACATTTATAAGTAGGATGTTGTTGTGTGTAGGGTAAATTGACATACTTAAAAAGTTTAGCCAAGTGAAGAGTTAAGAACCACAGGAAAATATTGGAATATTCTCGATCCCATGGCGCCCTCGCGAACGGCAAAGAGGAAGAAACGCCGGAGTGAGTTTTGTGGGTAGGGCGGTGGCGGATTTGCCCTAAGGCTCGGCTCAAGTAAGCCCGGGCCTAGGGCGGCAATCTAAGTATAGGTAAATGTGCTGACAAAAGAGCAGCTGGTAATTAATAAGGGGCCCGTGGTCGATGACGGCCGAGGCTACGCAAAATTCGCCACTGGGGTAGGGCCAGAGGGCCACACACTGTGCGTAAAAGCATTCCCACTCCGTCCAAAAAAAGGAACCTCAGCACACCCATTGCTTAAATAAGATTTTTTCTAATTCCTAAGCGACAAAGTAGCAGCCATTGGTTAAGACTGACTTAATAGATAGGTTACCTTCACAGTAGACAATGTTTACATTTTCGAGAAGTGAAGCTCTTTGTTACAGCGAATGTTATTCTAATACGTACCCATGAGTCGGGTTCACAAAACGACGTGACTGGCACAGCGTGTAGTCCATGCTAATTTAAACAAACATGTTTATACTTTACGTTCTGTATTAACTTCTTGCGTCATATTATGGTGAGAAGATACGCTATGGCTATGGCTTTCACGCAGACCAGATACAGGTACCATTTGAGAACCGCCCGTAACCTGTAGCGTCTAGACAAAAGAATATACTCGTGTACATAAGGTCAATGTGGTGAAGACCTGTTCTTTCGTCGCTTCTAACTTTAGCGTTTGTACACCCTACTCCACTTCTAGAAAGACGATGGAGCAGTAGGAGGGAAGCTCTCTCTTACGGACTGTGTCTAAGCGACGTACGTATATAAATACGAGAGTCCTTCCCTGTGACGGTCTTCCTAACCAAAAATACTAATAAGTTTTACGCCCTGCTACAAACAGTAGCCTAGAGTCAAACCAAGATAAGTTGGCAGCGATTTTGATAGCTCAGACGGTGCACGGGTTATTAAAAGGTCAAACTTCTATGTAATTATGACGTTTTGTTGACACTTGCACCGTCTAGGCTATCAAAACCGCTGCCAACTTATCTTGGTCTGACTTTAGCTATATCGGTGAGGGCAAAGCGGCCCCTCGCTCACGGCCTCGCGCTTAAGGAGGCCTCACGGGCCTTTTAATTGCCTTGGTAATGCAAATTCGAAGAAAAGGGCCGCAGAAGCATTCTTCGCCCACGGCTAAATTCACGCTCCGCCACTGGCTGCAAATTACCTTTGAGTGCTTATTACCATAGCTTTATTGAATAATGAAACTCGTTAAAGATAGAGGTAGACAACAAGCGGCCTGTAAAGATAAAAAGCGATTTCTTCAAGGCAACCTGGGTGCGTAGACAAGATGGCAATCGTTAGCGCTCCGTAGCGAACGAAACGCAATTGTCTCTGTCGCACTAATCTGGAAGAGTGATAGAGATAACTATGCTAAGGAGCGTGAACGATTGGCATCAGGGTGCGCACACCCTGTTGTATGCGTAATTTTAGGTTGATTCTAAATCGATAAGAGATGTAAATTTGTAAGTTTTATAAACTATGAATATGCATAATCCCTATAATATAACCTGAGCTCATGAGCTGGTAAAGTCACCTGTCTAGGTATATCAATGAATTAAACACAAATCGTTATCTAACTCCTATTTATCTGCTCACAATCCCCAGATAAGTCAGGTGGAAAGTATTGATAGAAAGATAATACCTACCTATCACGATAGAAACATGAACCAAAAGCGTGAAAACTAAAACAATGCACAATGGTATAATAAGATTCCTTTGCCATTGCCAATGAGATTCCTAAAGGGGCCCTCTATTAATTACGTCACACGAATTTATAGGTTTACCCCTCCCCCCTCCTGGTTATATTTTGCTAACCCCTCCCCCCTCCTGGTTATATTTTGCAAACCCCTCCCCCCTGGTATGACGTTACAATTTTGTTTAAATACAGCGAATAAAAAAAATATAAATACATTTTCGGTTACAGATGTAGTTAAAGTGAAGTCACAAAGTTTGTGACTCCTGCCTCCCCCTTGTCACATTGAAAGAAAAGGGCCACAGAAGCATTCTTCGCCCACGGCTAAATTCACGCTCCGCCACTGGCTACAAATTACCTTTGAGTGCTTATTACCATAGCTTTATTGAATAATGAAACTCGTTAAAGATAGAGGTAGACAACAAGCGGCCTGTAAAGATATTTATTTATCTTTTTTTCTCATGTCACATTTTGACACCGTCCCTCCCAGTAAACGTGTGACTTAATTAATGGATGACGCTAAAGTATCTATAAGTACCTAATATGTTTGTGGATTCCGATTATTCTATGAAATCACACGTCAAAACATATAATTAGGTACTCTCAATAAATCAATAAACACCATATCTACTACGTATTACGTACGTAGGTACCTAATAAATAATATGTATCGATTTAACCCGGTTCTTAAAGTAGGTAAACATACGTAAACATCAGCTCCAAAGACCAATAGTGTGAACAACATAACATAATGACTTGCGAAACTGGATCAGGCTATAAGTAAAATTATTCGCGGGTTCTTATCTCGCCAGACGCACAGTCATGTCACACGATGATAGCACCTAAGGATATTACGTTATCTGGGCTGGGACAGACGAGTCTTCTAAAGGATATAATAGTAGGTATTCATAAATGTGAATTGTACATAAGGAAATATGTTTTCCCTTTAAATGACCATAATTATTTACGAACGACGACGAGAATATAAATGTGCCGATACGAAACTTACATACCTGTTCTAACACGGCATTTTCACTTCGCACCTTTACATATATGTAGCTATACCCCATTTCATTTACCATGGCGGGATTCCACTTGAAACTGTACAAAGAGAACCATAATGTTGATCTTTTGTTTAACAATTGATTTACGAGCTCTGCTCTTCAAAGTCAGCGTATGGTGGTATTACCTACAGTGAAGTAATGTCGGGTCGAGCGAGCGAAATATTTATGTTAAAGGTTAAAAACTTTCAATAATAAAAAGAAAAAGTCGTATAGACAGTTTAAACAATTACCTTTTTTTGCGTATAACAGTAAAAACTTAATTAGGTATTTACCTATTTAATAACGTCTAGCCTTGATCGATTGTAAGTATGTGATAGGATACAGTCCCTACAAGTCCAACAACAACTAGTTTAAAAATATTTTTAAAAGGTTGATATGACTGTCAAATAATAACACAAAAGGATCAAGCCTGGACAGTTACAAAAGACAACGCCGCGCCCCGCAAGAAAAGTTTGCCGGGTATCTTTTGTTGTCATCACTACTCGTATTGTTTAGTTGTTTACGCCTAATGACCGTCTTAAGTAGAATCCCGCCATGGTATATGACATGGGGAATAACTAGATACCCAGAAGCAATCATTAACCGTCACTACAAAAACTTTCCTTGACAAAATGACTACCTACCTTGAGGTACTTCTTCTTGTTTCTTATAGTTTTCCCTAAATAGCTCTAATGATTTAAGTGGCAATATCTCCACTGAACACTATCTAAATCTAATGGGCCATGTCTTTGCAGTTTACAGATTCTCTCACTAGGAGGAAACCAAATCATCGAAGTCCCTGATGCAGTTGGAAGGCTGACGGGTCTGCAGGCCTTGGTGTTGAGCGACAACCTTATAGAGCAGCTCCCGAATAGCATAGCAAACCTGAACCAGCTACGGTCGCTGCTCATCCACAGAAACAAACTTAAGACACTGCCTACTCAAATCATCAAGTTAAAATGTCTAACAGAGGTAAATAAGTATGATATTATTATTTCCATTTCAGATAGATAACAATTCTGCGATTAAGACCAAAGATCCAAACATCAAAAAGAATGGGTCAGACTGACAGGTATAAAGCACTCAAAGCTCTTTATGCAAGGAGTAGACTCCGGTTGGAGCAAAAAACTATGGCAACTTAGCAAAAGACAACTCCAAATGATAACAGGGGTGTTTACTGACCATTACGGGGTCAAAGCAGTTTTGGCCAAGATGGGACACTCTGAGAACACCGATTGTCGAATGTGTGGCGAAGAGGCAGATACAGTAAAACACCTGACGTGTGAATGTCACGCCCTCGCCAGACAAAGAATGAAGGACTATGGAGCAGCCTATCTGGAACCAAAGGAATTCAAAATGCTACCCATGAGCTTAATCATCTGGCATCTCCATCACCATCGACCATATGGTCGGAAAAGCTCTTGAGTAGTTGAGGGATCTTTCCTAAGGGGGTAGTTACACAAAAGATCCCTATGGGTCGAAGTGTATCTGCAAGGGCCCCCGAAAACTATAAGATAAGACCAAAGATTTCTGAAAGACCTTTCAGTGACAAGGGAACGCTCGAAAAAAAATTGTGAAGGACCGACGGTCTTAGAGCGTTTAACCAACCGGAGTCGCCTTTAAGAGCGTAAGCTGTCGAAAACCTCGGCGGGAACATTAATCTGACATGACTATTTATACGATTTGACGCACCCCTCCCCCGCATGGGCAGACTGTTATGTACAGAAATTTATAGACAAGGCGTCTCCAGTTGGTTAAATGCTTTAAGCCAATGGTTGTTCTATTTATTTATCTTCGGATGCTCTCAGGAACCACCAGTGGTCAAGTACATCATTCTGTCATCATTAAATTATTCCTAATGTTAAGCGTTGAATTGTGGCAATTTTGTACCGCTAATTAAACCTATTCGTTTTTTTTAAACCCCCAACGACGCAAAGAAACGTCTGTCTGTGGCATCGTAGCTCTCTTACAGATGGGCCGATTTCGACGCGGTTTTTTTTATTCATTATTTATTTAATCTATTGCTTTATTATGTTCATCAGTACATAAAGATCTTATTTTTTAGAGTTAGTAGGTACATGATACCCTGTTAGGGCATACAATAAGGGACATATGTTACTTAATCCTAAACTTAATAACTAAAAAAATTATCACGAGAAAGGAAATTTTCCTGCGGTGGTGCTTAGCTATGTTTCATAGAAATCGATCCAACATTTGAAAAGTACCTATCAGCTCTTTTCCAAAATGATGTAGGACATTTTTGGCATAAAATGGATTTTGTTGGCATAGAGCGTTGTTGTTGGGTTTTTTAAATATATTTTACAACCACGAATAGAATCATTCATTAATAAAAGAGGATTGTAAAACGATTAATACATTGCCCTGTTTGTCTAGTCTAGAGAAACGCGCAGTTCGAGTTGTGACTGTCTTGCACGCGATTAATCGCAAGCGGTAACTGCGTAAAATGAAATATTTTAAGGAAACTAGCAAAGAAATTGTGTGAACTACTTAGTAAATAATTTACTATCTGCAACACAATATATTGCGCGTTATATTGCTCCCGTTATCGTGCACGTGTGATGTCACTGGCTGGACGAGAATGTTAGAAACATTTATCACATTTATCGTAAAAGGCTAAAAACATACATCAAATTTCTAAATTATGTGCTGTACGCTGTAGCCGTACCACGAGTAGACACTCACGGTTACGTTAGCGACTACGTATGCTCGATCGCTAAACTTATTATATTACCTATAATGTATAATTATACGAGAAGGCGATGTTTATCAGTGAAGCATAATATTTTTAACGAATTTATAATAACAACTTGTCACGAGCTAAAAGCGGTATCGGCCAACGATAAAAAATTCGCTTTTAATTGTAAAAAATAATAAACAACCACAGAAATAGTTCCCTACTTAGAATTCACAAGATAAAATCAAATTCAGAAAGCCTATAGGTCTGTTCACACCGGATGCGTCTGCGCTGACCTTAAAAGAGACCACTTCACTTTTCGGCGATTTTATAATCGTTTTATAATGTGACAGTCAGCTATTTATAATTACCATTTCCATCATTATAACTATTTATACCTTCAAGAAAAGAACGTACACTCATCTTAAATGCCGGCAACGCACTTACAACCCCTCAGGTGTTGTGGGTGTCTATGGGCGACGGTAATCGCTTTCCATCAGGTGATTCGTCTGCTCGCTTGCATCCTATATCATAAAAAACATGTGTTGATTTCATTCTCTGTCCTTAAGTGTATTTAATTATTTCTATGAAATACCACAATTTACAAATTACCTAAATTTTTTTTATAGCTCAGTCTCCGAGACAACCCTCTCGTGGTGAGGTTCGTTCGAGACATGACATTGCAGCCCCCCTCGCTACTAGAACTCGCTGGCCGAACCATCAAACTACATGAGATCCCAACTTTGCCCGGAGAGGTTCCGAGGGACCTAATTAACTATTTAAGCGCAGCGCAGTGCTGCGTTAATCCTAAGTGCAAAGGTGAGTATTTTTTACAATCAAAAAGTCGAGGCATTATATAGTTAGATTTCAATGTATTCCCTTTCTAACATGATATGCGCCACACAAATGCATCTATTCTCGACGAACTAACCATTAAAACGAGGCTCTCCACTATTTGCGCCCAACGTGTACTTGGTTTCTTCGACCATCTGAGCAGGACAGGGCCAGATAGTCTGGAAGAGCTCATAATCACTGACCTCATGCCCAGGAAGCGTAAGGATGGACGTATGGCCATGCGTTGGGCGGACAGAAAAACGTCAGAGACTAAAACCACATTTACAGGCTAGAACTGGGCCCAAGATAAAGCGGAGGACCGGTGAAGAGTGTCCAGTCGTCACGTCCTTCAGCCATGAGGATATGAAGAAAAACATGATATATCCGTACAGTCAACATCAAAATATGTAGTGTCGACTGAAGTGGCCAAATATATCGTAACACACAGTTTGTTATCATATAACTCATAGAAGTAAGGACGTGTTCCGATAATATTTGGCCACTGTGGCTGTCAATATATATTTGATACTAATTGTATTGTACCTAATAATAAGTCTACCTTCTATTTTGCTAATACCGATAATGAGTACGAAACCCTAAAAACGCAAGACGTTAAAAAAAACATTTGTAGTTTTACATGTATGTAAAATGTATAATTGTTGGTGCAATAAATAATAGTACCTGGGCGACTTATAACTATTTATTGTAATATGGTGGTGTATAGGTGATAATCTTAACTACATTTTTTTACTAAATTAAACTTGTCTAAAACAATAAAAATTTAAAAATTATATATGAACTTGAACATATATAAATAAATAAAAAGTTAATCACCGGGCGAGATTCGAACCCGTAACACTCGTTTCTAGCCGTCCGCGTCTTAACCCGCTGGACCAGACGGACAGTGGCCGGCAACACGAAATTAGCGACCATATTCTGCGTCGAAAGAAAAACGCATGAAAACTCGAAAACACGCGTTTTCCCAAACATAAGACTAATCTAGATCGATTGTTTACCCCCAAAAACCCCCATATACCAAATTTCAGCAAAATCGTTAGAGACGTTTCCGAGATCCCGGAAATATATATATATATATATATACAAGAATTGCTCGTTTAAAGATATAAGATTTACTTACTTATTACTTACTTTTTTTTTCGGACGATACAATCCATATTGTGTTGTTGTCAAGTTGACGTTAAGTGAGTTTTCGCGACAACTGTTCTTTTTTAAGGCAGTAATAGACGGGGCTACCAGGCCGCGACCTTGGTGCGATCCGATCGTGTGGAAGGTGGTTCGCCGTACGTCTGGTAAGGACGCAGCTATGAGTGTGAGCGAAAAAGAAATATGCGGACTAAACCAAGATCGCGGCCTGGTACGCCCGTCTATTAACAAGCTGTCTAGTAAAAAGTTTTTACCTTATCTTGCATATTATTTCAGGCGTGTTCTTCGACAACCGTGTGGAGCACATCAAATTCGTCGACTTCTGCGGTAAATACCGAATCCCACTTCTGCAGTACTTGTGCAGCTCCAAATGCATCACTGGAAGCTGGGAGAGTAGGGAAACAGACAGCAATCCTCATCCTCATATGATGCGGAAGGTCCTCCTGGGATAACGCTCAAAAAGATCATGAAATACTCATGTTCATGACTACTGCAATACTGTTGCAAAAGGTTTAGAATAGACCAGGGGTCTCCAAACTTTTTGACCGTGAGGACCTTGCAAGATTTCGAATCTCTGGCTTGCGTCCTGCGGGCCAGAATGGAAGGACTCGCGAGTGAAATAACTTGTGATAACTATTAGAAAACAAAAAGCATATAAAGATTTATTCTACATATTTGGGTTCTGAATACAGTAATAATGAAATTGACACTTGTCTATCTTAAAAGTTCAGACTTTTAAAATGGTAAACTTTAGGTGATAAACTATAGGTAATATATTCTTTTACACCTGATGAATTATGATTATATCAATTTAAACTGATACTAAAATTTACATAACCTTATGAGAGTTAAGCTTAGAGAATAGATTGGATCTTTTGATAAGATATAAATTTAGAGCTACAAAAATGCAGTATATAAAAAAGATTTACCCTTCCATAAGTCTGTGATTTCCAAATTAAGAGGACATCTTGGTTTAGGTTCTTGAGCTTCAAGCAAAGTCAAGATTATTATTATAAAAGTTTATTGCATTTTTTGTATCAGAGTTTGTATAGGTACATTGTGTTATACTGTATATTTTGTTTAACAGATTGTTTTAACTAAGTAACTACATATCATTTATTTCCTTATTACTCTAAATAATAAAATAAATGTTATTGAAAGTCATTTGTTTTTATTCGGTTTCTTGTAGGAATTTCATTCTTGCTTCCTTACCTCTTTGTATGGCACCTTTGAATAGTTTGCAATATAGTTCAATGGCTGCTGGAGTGTCATCATTCCCTGGTACTGGGTAAGTGATTAGATTAGGATTGCAATTTGTGTCTACAATGCCAATGGTAGGTATGAGCATCTTTGCACTATCTCTTACTGCTGTGTGTTGATTTAAAATGTTATTCTGTGTGTTGAAGAATATGCAGAGATCTGGCAATCTTGTGACCGCACCAAACTGGTGGTTAGCATTTGTGAAGATACCTCCGCGCCAGAATCTAGTATGAGCATATTCACCACATTCTTTTGCAGTTTTTTCAACAAGATGTGCGTTTAGTGCATTTCTGTTAAAGAAGCAGATTATACCACCTCTGTAGGCAACATGAGCTGTGAAGTTGAGAGCTTTACGAAGATGTTCTGCAGTAACATCCAGATCAAATATCAAGTGGCCAAGTCTCGAACCATACAAGTATGGCCGCATGTAATCATTGAGGGAGCCCTCTTTGTGACCATAGTGCACTCTGGCATCAAACAAATCCTTCACAGTGAATAAATTGTGCACTTGGAAGAAGTCAGGACTATCCAGAGGATTTTTTCTTTGTGTGTTAGCTTCTACAAGAAAAATAATGGGGTTCAATAGTTAATATAGGAATGATTCAGTAGTATGAAAACAGGATGATGCTATCTATATACATCATTTTATTACATTAAAATATTAGGAAGTAGGTTCATACAACTTGCAGAACAGTGTATCTTACCTACCTTCAGGCACATTTTGTGGAGCTGCAGCCGCCTGGGTTGCTGTGGAACTGTTTCTTAATGATACAAGTCCATATTTTACAGGTTGTCCTTTAAATAAAAGATATTATTTACAATAGAATGGACGAATTCAACTATACCAGCAACCAAATTGTACAAAACCTTTCTTATAATACTTACGTAAAGTGCGTGGCAGCATTTTGGATTTTTATTAAGGATGAAAGGCAAGTAATAAGTTGTAATTATTAGTAAAGTCTATTTGGAATTATTTCAAATACCACAAGCACGTAAGTATTAAGGCCACAGAAAATAATATTTAGGTTAGAAGTATGTCACAATGACAGTTACAGATAAGCTAAATAACTTGAAGATGAAAAAAGCCAAGATATTTTTAAAATGGTCTTAAATAGCTTAGGTATGTCAGGGGGCCTACCGCAAAAATCAAAGTTCATTTTTTTTTGTCTATCTAATTTGGTCCTAGTGAGAGTAAAAGAGAAAGATCCCCGCAATTTGCGAATTTCGGTTTTTGCGGTAGGCCCCAGTACAATAGAGTCAGACTTAGATGATTTGGCAGTGATTTTGATAGTGCAAGTGTTAAGTAAACGTCATAATTTCAGAGTATTTGTCAGGTTAGAACAAGGTTAGAAATTTAATATGGAAGGTAAAGGCACTGACTCTACCTTCCATAGTTAGAAATTGTATTGAGATAACAGCTGTCACCAAACCCAAGCTATGTGAAAAATATTATAACAATATGCTGATATTCCGTGAAATGGAAAACGATTATCAGTCCCGATTTCGGGCCTGTTATCGGGAAGTGTGGATGTAATTGGCGCTTAAATCGTTTTTTCTGTAATAGCTCTAGCAGACGGGTGTATCGGCCCACGGTCTCGAGACGGTCAGCATATCTTTTTCGCGCTCTTACCTATAGCTGCGTCCTTAATGGATGTACGGAGAACAATTACCACACGATCGAACAGGCCTCGGACCGCACGAAGGCCATGGTTCGGTCTGCCCGTCAGTTATGGTTTTATGATAACAATAAAATAGAACAAAAGGCCACTATACAATTTTAAAATTAGGAAGAAATCAAATTTGATCAGTATTACGATTTCGTGGCTACATCACTACTAATGTCAATGTCACTGTCAGTCACTCCGTCAAATTACCAACCTGAAATTTTAGGTCCGCTTCCCATTTAGCAGTGTATTTATTTAAATTAAAAACATTCAAATGGCAAAAACTAAAATTGAGGATGTCGATTTATATGCTATCCTTGATCTTACTATCAGCGCCACAGAATCCGAGGTAAGAAGTCATGTGATGATGTTATGGTTTATGTTTAAGAAATGTGAAATCATTGTTTTTACTGCTTACTGATGATCACTGCATTAAATTTCAGATCAAGAAAGCATACCGCAAGAAAGCACTACAGTGCCATCCAGACAAAAATCCAGATGACCCAAAAGCAGCAGAAGCTTTTCACGAGCTCTCAAGGGCTCTGGAGATCCTTACCGATGCCGCCGCCCGATCCGCTTATGACAAAGTATTGCGCGCTAAAGAAGCTGCAAAACTCCGGCATAAAGAACTCGACAGTAAGAGGCAGAAGCTCAAAGAAGATCTTGAAAGGAGAGAAAGAGAAGCTATGTCTGGGTCCGGAATGAGCAATCTTACAGATGAGCAAAAGCTGGCTGCTGAAATACAAAGATTGCAGAAGGAAGGTAGTAGACTTCTGCAAGAAGAACAGAGGAGGGTCAAGGAAGAAATACAGAGAAGCCTCGGCCGTCTCACTGAACCAGTGTGGGACTCAAGTTTAAACAGAATCAAGATTAAATGGAAGGCAGATAAAACAGATGAAAGCAATGGGGGCTATGATGAAGCAACATTGAGAAAGTTTTTGAAAAAGTATGGCGATATTGTAGCATTAATTGTATCACCTAAGAAAAAGGGAAGTGCTTTAGTGGAGTTTGCTTCTAAAGAGGCTTCAGACATGGCCATTGAATTTGAGAAAGGTAATTTTTTATGTTTACTACTTTAAATGCACTAGAATCCAGTAATTATAAAAATATACCCAAGTTTTATTTGTGACTTTCCACAGGTAAAGGTGCCTCATGATATATGGTGAGAGTACTAATATTTTAATTTTTATTTTAGGTTTACCTGAGAACCCGCTCACATTGAAGTGGCTAAATGACAAACCTGTACTAACAACAAAGCGGGAAGCTCCAGGGCCCTCACTGGTTTCAGATAGGGACTATGAATCACTAGTGATGACTAAAATGAGGCAGGCAGCTGAGAGGCAGAGGCTCATAGAAGAAATGATGAAAGAAGAATCATGACAAACAGAATAAATTACTTGATAAAATAAATATTTGTTTGATACTTTTTTAACACCTAGTAGATAATGATTTTGATGAGGGTAAAACATCAATGAACATTCCATTGTTGCTATTTTTTTTAGTAAGACTGATATGCCAATATTATGAAATGTAGACTGAAGAAATTCTCATAATACTTAGGGATTTGAATAAACATGCATTAATCAAATACTCTGTCACACTTTATTCTTACTAACTATATCAAATGGTTTCCAATCTCTTGAGAATTCTAGCACTTTTTGCCTTTGTTCATTACTTGGTTCCCTTTTAGGATTTTTCCATAAGTAGTGGTCCAGGTCTAGAATACCCCCAATTATTTCCTGTAAAAGAAAAAGAAGTATTATAGCAATTTTATACATTTTCTGTAGTTGCACAATATTGCTCAACAATTTCAGTTCTTTGAAGTCATAAACAACAATTACCTCTGCAAAATTTCTTGGAAACAGCTGCTGATCTTCTATAACATGGGCAAAGCCAGGATCCATGGCGAAATCAACCCAAAAATATGGTAGCCCTTTAGGAACACCTTTCCTTATATTTTTCCCCTTTAATTCCACAACTTTCTTATTGACGGACCATTCTGCTTCACATTCCAGAAGTGCTTTCTTGAAGTAGATTGATGCCATGTCTCCTACATCTCTTGGCAATGGTATGCAATTTATGACCAAATGTGGGAATTTATGTAGCCTTGTTGCTGTTTCGAAGAACACAACATCTTTGTCTTGGGAGTTGAAGAATTTTGTGAGAGCTTGTCTGTAATTCTGAAAAACAATAAAAGATATGAATATCACAGGTCAACTGGCAACAAATATGTTTGTTTTTTTATCTTGAATTCATAATAAGTAGTTTAAATGCTCACAAATACTAAGCTTGAGCTCAATACCTATCAAAAACCATAAAAGGTTGTTATTTTACAATTAAATCTCACCATGATTTCCTCCCAAACATCTTCATCAACAGCAGTAACGCATGTGGAATGCTGTATTGTAGTTATAATGCACTGCCCTTTCACGAGTGACTTCTTTGCAGGCAATGCTAAGTACACCTTAGTCCCGCAGCTAACCATAAGATGTTTCAACATGTTCTTAGAATCCAGGCAATATTCACATCCTTCCAGAGATCTCTCCATCTTGCTATGCATTTGAATAGCTCTCTGTTTCTCTCTCTCAGTCTCCCTAGCTTCACTCCTGTTTTTGGATATCTCGTCGGTGAATATATCTTCCAGATCATCATTTGGATTCTTGTGTTTGGATGCAATTTTAGCGAGCTCTGCATCTTCATTATAATTGTCACCATATTTCTCTTCTTGGAACTGAAGTAATAAAAATAAAATACAGGAAATTAGAAGCTAAATAATATGTCAAAAGACCAAACTTACAGACACTCTTCAACAAGCTCTTCATCTAAAATGGCAATGGGCAGGTCATGTATCCAGATATAAAGACAAAAGATGGACATTAGTAGCAACAAAATGGACCGGACCTGCAGGATGGAGGCTCCGAAGAAGGCCCAAAAAGAAGTGGATAGAAGACATCTCCTCCGTCGCAGGAAAAGACTGGCTCCAAAAAGTCCAAGACAGGGATGAGTGGAGAAAAAGTGAGGAGGCTTTCACCCAGCAGATGGGATCTGCTGTCAGCCCCAAATCAAAGTTAAAAAAATAAACATAATAACAATAATCTGACTGTAGAACAAATAAAGCTTTAATAATTATATTTTTTTAATAACAAAAAATAAGAAAATGTTAGGTATGGTCAGTATTTATACAAAATATCTTGTCATTTTCAATAATGTCAGTGCAATCTAAATCTAATTTTTAAAATACTATAGTAGACTTCGAAAAAAAGAGAATATCTATTTTGACACTCACCATTTGCTTAAGATTATACTTGTCATCATTCCCAAAGTACTTAGTCCTTTCTCCAGAAACATGTGTTTCAGCCTTTCTCTTCCCCCCTTTACTCCTAGGGTCCCCACTTGACCCTTTGGTCAAAGGTCTACTATTACCCATACTGTTAGTAGACATCAGCATTACTCTATCATCCTCCTCCTCCTCTTTGCCTGCATCTGGATTCTGTTTCCTGTATTCTCTTGCTGCTTCAAGTTTAGCTTTAAGTTCAGTAACTAAAATTGTGTTTCCTATAATTTCTGCTTTTACAATTTTTGCAGCTAACTTGTTCAGTTTTTCATCACTTAAATAAAGTGAATCCTGTTTAGAATCTTGCTTCAGTTCCACAGGATTTGATTCTTTGTCTTTATTTTCAGGGGATTGATCTCTAAAATCTCTTATTTTGTTCTCCCTTTCATTACAACTGTTGTCATTTCTTCTATGCATTGAATCTTTTTTGTGTCCATCCCGTGACTCTTTTCTATAATCATCTCTTGAGTCCCTTTTGTTGTCATCTCTTGAGTCCCTTCTGTAGTCATCTCTCGAGCCCTTTCTGTAGTAATCTTCAGAATCTCTTCTACTTTCATCTCTTGAGCTACTCCTATTTTCCTCTTTTGAATCCCTATGTTCATCTCTTTTGGATTCTTTTCTCCAACCACCAGACTTGTGACTATAAGAGCTACTGTAACTGCAACTTTTTCTTTTGTAATCTGTATCAGTGTAGGATTCTTTTGAACTAGAAGATCTAGAATATAGATCTGTTGATTCAGGTTTGAGAAATTGTCTAGATTTCCGGAAACTCTCAGGAGTTTGTGGTAAGCCTCCACCACCATCTTTCCAATAGGGGTTGAGTTCTCTACTGCTAGTTGCTGGGTTGTACGAATCAATGTGTTTTTTCTCTTCTTGTTTTGGCTTCCTTATATCATCCTTAGTGTATGTTTTCATCATACCTGTCATGGCCATCCAATCTTCTCGTTCACCAGTACTTTGGTTAGGTGCGGGCTGTTTTTCCACCCATTCATCCTCACCAGAGCTGCTGGAACTAGTGGACTGTAATAAAATCAGAGACTAAATGTATAAATAACTATTCTTTTGATTTAGTAAGTTTATTATTCGTAATTGTATCGGACTACTTACGCTATGACGCTTTCGTTCACGTTTATCCTTATGTTTACTTTTCTTCTTGTGCTTATCCTTCTTCCGTTTTTCTTTCATTTTCGAATATTAATATTGCTACTGCAATTGGAAATAATTTATAATTTAATCCAATCAAACATGCTTTTATAGTATCTTCATCTGTCATTGTCACTCTCATTAGAACCAAAGAGCATATAATCACTACGTTTTAAGAGACGGGACTTCCATACTAGCGAGTGGAATCCCTTTGTTTCGCAAATCATTACCAAAATGTACAACAAAGAACTGTCAAAGAACCATAGTACCAACATAAGCAATTTAAATAGTGTAGTACGCTACACGCTTGCGTTTCTTATCGATATCGATAAAATGGGGAGGGTTGAAATATAGACTCTTGTCTACAAATTTTGTACTCGAAATCAAGTTAGGATCGAGTCCACATTTAAGTTGTATGTTATATAGTGGATAGTTCTATGAAATTGAAATTGAAATGAGTGGACTAATACGTGGTCGAGCTTAATGTGGACTCGATTTTTTTTAGAACACCTTTTTGTTCTTCACCACTAGGAAGGATCAAAGTAGCACTTTTTTTCCCTACTAGGAGGGATCACTTTTTTTCCTCTTTTTGCATACTTCTTAGGTTAAATTATTTAATTTATTTACCATTAATTAAATTTATTTATTTATTTGTACCATAATAATTTCCTCATAGGTGATGTGAAAAGCAGTATGTAAATTTATCACGTGGTAGCAAAAATATTTCCACATTAGGGTGGTATTCCACCTATCCAATTTCTTGGTCCAATGTCATTGCGTCTCACTCTGTCATTAATCAAAATGTGAGACGCAATACACATTGGACAAAGAAATTGCATAGGTGGAATACCACCCATAGGCGTTAACACTTGAATCCCTCACTACGCTAGGATTCTATTTTAGAATACCTCGTTACACTCAGAATGTAATTATAAAATCCTTCACTATTTTTTTTCTTATTTTTTTTTATTAAAAGCACTATTTTCAAAATGATCTGCAGATACATGTTTCAATAAATGTAACTTTTCTATGGGAAGATGTATCAGGTCTTCGCTACCAACAAATTTAACCCACTGCCTGCATCTGAAAACATACAGCCTTGGTTATGTACAGTTTATATTCCAAGTGTTTGCTAATGAGATGATCAACTGATTATTTAGCGCTAATATGCATCTATAAATCATGTTTTTTGGCATCCAATTATCAACAGCCGTTTATAAATGCTCTAACTTTTTATGTATTTATATGTCTGTTAATCATGAGAACCGGTCTGGCCTACTGGGCAAGTGGGCAGTAACCCTGCCTATGAAGCCGATGGTCCCAGGTTCAAATCCTGGTACGGACATTTATTTATGTGATGACCATGCATATTTGTGTCATGTGTGTTTTCTATGTATTTATATGTATATATCGTTGTCTAAGTACCCACAACACATGTCTTATTGAGCTTCCTATGGGATTAAGTCAATTTGTGTAATAATGTCGTATAATATTTTTTATTGATCACAAAAAGAGAGATTAATTTACTTACATTTCAGATTAATATATTAAATAATGACTAGATTAAAAAAAATATGTTAAATAATGACCATTAATGCATAGATGATAGATAATTTTCCACTGAAAATCTTCGACGAATTAATTTTGTGTCATATTGCATGCAAGTTCTCAGGAAACTTCACATATTTTATTTAATTACTTACACTGATATACAAATAAACATACAATTATCGATAGTTTTAGTACATCCCTAGTTCACAACTAAAAATAATATAAAATATCAAATTTTCTATGTGTTTAAAGCCTGCTGCACCAAAATAAGGTCAAAAGTATCTAAAGCAATACGTACCGGTCTTTATCCAAGGGAAATTTCGCCATAAAATCCCTTTTTTCGTGATTTTGTCGAGTGGCTCGCTTGCCACATATTTCACACTTAGTAAACCGTTTTCTCGGTGGCATTGTAACAAACTTGTTCTTTACTCTGATCACGGTTCACTATTTTCGATATTTTCACTAAATAATAAAGAAATTGCACGAAATACCCGAACAAAACATTGAAGCCTTCATAACAAACAAAACAATTAGGCTGACAGTTGACTTGATGTAAACTTGACAGAATAAATAGCACTGACGTTTTATTTTTCTTCGTTGGCAAAGATTTGCGAAACAAGTTCTATACAAAACTTATTTTGTTCCTAGTTGCGTCAGCCTGATTAGAACGTAGTGATTATATGCTCTTTGACTCTCATAGATGGCAGATGCGCTGTACCCGTGCGCCCGTGAGGGACGGAACATACGCAATGCGACAAAATTAAAACCACGTTATAACATTCCCGACAACATACCAAAACAAACTACGTAATTTGGTCGGTTTGTTTGTTGCCCACTATAAAGCATACTAAATTTTGCGGAGGGGATTAAAAAAAAATGAGACTGACAAAGACAAACTATGTTAGCGCTTTCTCTGCTACTACTACTTAAAGTTCCATAAGTGCATCTCGTTCGGTTTCTGCCCCCCCCCCCCCCATTTCATCTCTATATTATTGAACCTCTATGGTCATCCTTAAATGTAATACCATTGTAAAACACTGAACTAAACCTCACTTTAACCTCATAAAATTAAGGCATAATTTAGCATAACAATCACCCTTATTAGACTTTTCCACAAAGTGGAGAATTCTGGGCACGATCGTGTCCACAATGCGTTCAAGAATCTATAGACAGAAAAACCGGTTCAAGATGAGTAAGTACAACTCTAGCCCGGAATGCGCTTTTTTGCGTTTTGTGAGGTTTTGCGTGACAGTTTTGGTTGGGTGATAGAACGACGTGAATTTTAATAGTTATCACAAGAGTCATGTTTTTATGTAAATCAAGCATTTCCACAGTGAAACGTTAATATAAATAAAGTCCGTCTATAGCCCGTTAATTCAATTTGTTTGATACGCAACGACATGGCCGCTAAGAATGTCATGGTTTCCATGGAGTAGACTATTTGGTATTCAGTTTGTGTTCACCAAGCAACAAAGTGTGCAAGTATTTAGGATATCTGAGGTTCGTATTGACATACACTTGTGGTCATTGTTTCCGTACAATAGCTCATCTGGTTGTACATGAATAGTAATCGATTGTTTACGCACCTGATCTAGAAAGTATTGCTACGCTATTTTCCAGCTTTCTTTTTCTCGTTACATAAAGTATTTCCGGTGCTTTCTGTTATTACCGAGTCTAATGAAAAGTAAACACGCTTGGAGAGCTTCGATTAGAGTCTTCGATTGACGTGTTTGGTCAAATAAACAAACTTTATTGCAGCAATATAAATGAGCAGTATGTTTTCTAAGAAAAAGAAGAAGCCTCTTATTTCACCACCCAGTAATTTTGAACACAGAGTCCATACTGGCTTTGATAGACGAGAGGGCAAATTTGTTGGTCTACCACTACAGTGGGCATCTCTTGTTGGAAACAATCAGGTAAAACAGTATACATATCTTAATATTTTAAATATGTACTTATTACATTCCATACAGATCATAATTAATCAAAATTTATATTTTGCAGATACTTAAATCAACAAACAGACCACTGCCAATGGTAGATCCTTCAGAAATTACCCCCACGGAAATCCTAGACTTAAAAACCATAGTAAGAGGTGACCACAGAACTGCCTCTGTATCCTCTCTAATTTCCACTCCATCACAAGTGCTACCAAACCTTCCAGTACAACCTGTGCAAAATGGTGTTATATTGCCCAAAACATCAAATGTTGCAAGATCAAATTCATTGAGAAGTAGTAGTCCTCCTAGAATAAGAAGGGATTTCCGGAACCAGCCTAATGTTCCACCAGCAGTTCCTGAAGAGTCCCCACCTGTACCACCAGCCCCAACACAGTACCCCAGTTTACGAAGAGAACACAGCAATTATACTCTGAATAAGCCGATAGCTGAGTCACCTACGGAGTGGGCTCAGCACACCCATGAGGCCACAGTCAGGCCTGTGTCCGAGCTGAATGATAACCACCACGCTACTATGACCTACCAGAATGTGCAGAATGCCAATGTACCTTATCAACACAACCACCCACCGAAGCAGATGTCACACAGTAGCATGCACCGAGGGCTCAATGGAAATAATGTCAATATGGGTAAGGAATATTATTTATTATATCAATCATTTAGGAGTATTACAGTGGATCAATCCAACACATGTCCTTTAAAACATTGGACCCAAAACTAGGGCAATATTTTCACCATAATGGTAGAACAGGTATGCAACAGAGTTGGTATCTCTGGTATATGGTATATATATGTGGTTGGTGGTTTGTTACCTAGCTGTTCTACCACCCCTATGGTGTATAATTTAAGTTAGACTCCACTGCTTCATGGCATGGTAAACTTATCATTATTTCATTAAGTAGGCTGAATTTGTTTACCTTTATCTTATCAACTGTCGAAACTAAAATGACAATTAATGAGAGATTATGTTTGCTCCAAATTTAACCTTAATAGCTGGGTTCACACAGAGTGAGCATACGCATGAGGCAATTTCCTCACGCACAAACCGGCCAGTGTAGGCATGGCCTCGGCTGAGGCCATGCGCTCGGGCGAGAAAAACGCACGCGCCGCGTCGGCCGACGCACGTCTACACTGGCCGGTTTGTGCGCTAGAACATTGCCCCGCTCATACGTGCTCGCTCGCTTGCTCTGTGTGGACCCACCTATTTGATATCTCAAGTGGTAATTAACTGCCGAGTTTTATTATTTAACAATTTAATAATTAATGTCAATTTATTACATTAAATCTTCTCATTGTCTTAGTAACATTCAAACTAGTATAATTATTTTAATTTTTACCCAATAAAGGGCTCTAGAGCCAAACCAAGATAAGTTGGCAGCAATTTTGATAGCACAGATGGTGCACGGGTTATTTTAAATGTCAAACTTCTATAAAATTATGACGTTTACTTGACACTTGTACCGTCTGGGTTATCAAAATCGCTGCCAACTTATCTTGGTCAGACTACTCACCTTCCAACATGTTGCATGTGATTTTTACATTGCAGCATTTTGAGCATTTGATTGATTGATAGTTGGCAATGCATTAAAAATATTTGATCCATTGCAAGGTCTGTGAATAAGGATTGCAAACGAATGAAAATCAATCGATTTTCAATCCGGTTTGAAATCCCTATCACGGGATCCGGCCCGATTCGTTGTAACGTTGACATCCATTCTAGTAACAAAAGAAGATATTTTACTTTTAATCAAAATTATATTAAATGCGCTCCAATATTATCATGCTCTCATTTTTTTTGTGCGAAAAAGTATTAGACTGTATGATTTAAAAAAAAATATTTTTAGGGATAGAGGGCAAATTATAGGGAACGAAATACGACGCGACGATCTCATGCAAAAATAATGGAGTGTAGGATTAAAACCATCGGGGGATGAATAAAAAAAAAGCACCTACCAGAAGATGAAAGAAATTGCATAAGATTGGATGAAATTGTAAAGACAAAAGATTCTCTCTTAAATTTGAATAGAAAAGAATCTATATTTTATCATATATATATATAATCGGAGTAAACTAAAGATTATCAATAAACCTAATAATAAATTAACCTTCTGTTTAGCATAAATTACAAATGCCTTCCATGGCATTTCTATTACAGGATTTGTGTGCCACCAACATGATAGAAGAAGAAATTCTCTCCTGTTCCCAGTCATATCGTCATAATAAATATATTTTTATCTCACTAAATTTAAACGTGTTCATTCGTTTTTTGTTCTGTTCAACTTCATACCTCTCATCCGTCGCTTTTCCTCATCTAAAATGCACAGCGCGTGCTGTATCCAAGGCCTATTTTTATTTTACCGGATCCGGTCCGGATCTGGTGATTTTACCCGGTCCGATAGCTCCTGAAAAGTGCCTTCGGTGGTTACACTCTTTGTAATATGGTCATCGCAACGGCGTTGAACATGGCCAAACCATCGCAATCTGCTTTCGCGCATTTTGTTCCGAATGTCCGCGACTTTAAAAGTGCCTCTTATATGCGTGTTTTTTATTTTGTCCAGCCTTGTAACTCCTCCCGACCAGCGTAACATCTTCATCTCCGTTACGTGCACTCTTTGTTCATCCTGTTGTCTACTACTACTACTTACGTTTCTACTACTACTTATATGTGATTAAAATTACAAAGCATTGCTAACATATTGCACATATATAAACATACATTACAACCATGCTTTGTCCAACAGGTGAACCATACGGCGCGCGACCTGCGCACGCGCCGGGCGCACCGGGCGCGGCGCACCTGCCGCTCGCAGCCTCCAAGCACGAGCTGAGGTTGACTCATGAACAGGTACTTATAATATCTTGCTCAGATGCGCAAAATTATGTGAAACAATTTTATTCATAGAGAGGGTAATAAGAGAGTGTAAGATGTTATTACAAGTGACTGTACCATCGCGGAATTGAACCATTTAGGTTTAATTTTACTTTAGAACGTTCATAGTACAACTAAATTAGCTTGAAATCTCAGTGCTTAACAATTAAAACTCATGGTCTTACTTTCATTAAAACTCTCTCTACACTCCCCTTATGTTACATTTTCTATTAAAATATGAAATCCTCTATTACATCAATAAGAATTACTACACTGTTAAATAACAATTTGTTGTTATTGCAAAGATATAAGGTTCGCCGATTATCATTTAAGTTTAAAATGTGGTATCATTAATTTAAAACAGGTTTGCAAGGTGCTTCAAACTCAATAGTGGTTAAGTACAGGAAATTGGATAATTTCTAGTTAAATTTAACGCATTGCGCTAATGGGCAGGTTGTGGCATATGTCCGTTTCAACATCGCCACTTGTGTCATATTACTTTGTTGCAGGTGTAATGCCGTGTTTATAAAATATGCGTACAATCAAATGTTTGTAATTTGTAATCGTAAATGTGTATGATTTCGGTTTATACTTCTTTGTTTGTTAATGTTAATGATAAGTTACAGACAGTTATTTAATTTTATATGAAAATCGCATGGTCACCACCTCTGGCGTAGGTTTGCTAACTTTGACAAGGAATCAAATCGACTTTGAGACACTTCAGCACCCCAACGATAGCACAATCAAATTCATGTTCTACAAGCATTTTTAAACTTGCTATAGTTGCTAAGAGGTACATCTTACTTAGTCGTTTGAAAGGTTTTGCCGATTAAATGTTTCCATCAGAAAATCGGGGGGGGAATATATCGTAATAAAAAAGTTTGTTTAGTTCCGTGCAGCGCTCCGCCTTGTAGTCAGCGAGGGCGACCCGCGCTCCACGCTGTCCGGCTTCAGCAAGATCGGCGAGGGCTCCACCGGCGTGGTGTGCGCCGCCACCGACTCCCGCACGCGCCGCCGCGTCGCCGTCAAGATGATGAACCTGCGCAAGCAGCAGCGGCGAGAGCTGCTGTTTAACGAAGTGGTGAGTTGGTGCAATCGTCCGCTAGATGTCGCTGTATCGTACATTACAATTCCTACATCGTGCTAACGAGTCTCGACGTAGAATCTACATAAAGCGACAGGATCTTCTGAGACTGTTTTCTAAAGGACCGGATTTGTCCGGTCGACTGTTTTCCATGCTAAAACAAGCGAGTCGTTTTTTTAAATAAATAAATATTAAAAACCAGATTCATTGTCAAAAGTGCTTGTTATTAAGCCTACTTGGATAAATTATTTTTGAAGTTTACAAATCTGGACATTCTTGGGTTCATTCTGCTCAGAATCGACTGCATTATTATTCATCCTACCATTAATAAAGGTGTTTCAAAATGTCTGTTCCATTACGTCACGTTTTAGTATGAAAAATATTCACATATATGTATTTGCGTGACGTAGTGAAAACTACAATATCCATACAAATTTTTGGGACAGTTTTTTAGTTGAGGATTAATGCTAGTGATTCTGAGTTGAAAGGGCTCAAAAACACCAGGATCTGTGACAATCAGGTCTTTTCGTCATCTACTAAGTTGTTTGATTGATCGTTCTACTTTATGCGGGGCGGCTGCCTGACCCCTAGTACCTTTCTCACTATCTACATTGATAAGTTTGATTGACTAAGTTATAAGTTATTGTTGTCAGGTTATAATGCGCGACTACCCGCACCCGCACATCGTGGAGATGCACGCGTCGTACTTGGTCGGCGACGAGCTATGGGTGGTGATGGAGTACATGGCCGGCGGGGCGCTCACCGACGTGGTCACCAGAGCCAGAATGGACCCGGAGCAAATCGCCACCGTCACCAAACAGTGTCTCAAGGTATGAGCCCTCTGATTCCGACGAAGATTTTAAAAAATCTATTCTGATTAGCGGAAGGATTATTTTTATCAAGTGCCTTTTAATGATAATGTCAAAAACTCTAAGGTCAACACGTATGCGATATCGCGTCCGCAGGTGGATTACATGTGATTTTTATTACCTGACTTTGTTGGAGCCCAAAAAGAAAGATTAAGATTTTTTCGTTTTTGTACGTTAACATATTTACATTAATTTCTATTTTTCAGGCTCTAGCGTTCCTCCACGGGCAAGGCGTGATACACCGGGATATTAAGTCGGACTCGATACTTCTCACCGCGGACGGCAGGGTCAAACTATCTGATTTTGGCTTTTGTGCTCAAGTTTCTCAGGTAAACTTTAACCCCCTTATTCATAAACGTGTACTAAAGTTACGATGCCGCTAATAATCGTTTGTCCCTTTCCGACGTATTGGTATGATGGAAAGGGACAAACGATGATTAGCGGCATCGTAACTTTAGTACATGTTTATGAATAAGGGGGTAAATGTTGTTTACTATCCATGGATAATGAATGACTGAGACATGTAAAGTATTGTAAATAATTTTGGTCGCAACTTTGAACGGTGAAGTAGATGCAACATTAGCGCCTCACAACCAAGTTACTTCATAATGTGCGGACTTTTTAGCGCCATCTATCCCAGTGGTCAATATTGCAACTTCAATACATTAATTTACGTGTCTTAGCTTAGCATTATTTTGTCTTTGTTATTACTAAAACTGTCTTATAAATCGCTGAATCAAAGCGAAAGCTCTAAATATGCTATTACGGAGATATTCTATATAGTAGTCTATGTTTTTGATGATATTAACTCAATTATTATTTCCAGGAGCTTCCAAAACGTAAATCCCTAGTCGGCACGCCATATTGGATGTCGCCCGAAGTGATATCGCGGTTGCCGTACGGGCCCGAGGTGGACGTGTGGTCGCTCGGCATCATGATGGTGGAGATGGTTGACGGGGAACCACCGTTCTTCAACGAGCCTCCCTTGCAGGTAAGAACAAGGACTATGGTTAGGGAAAATAGTGTATTCACGCCACTGTTTGGAAATATGGCAATAGATGGTCTAAAACCAAGCTGGAAAGTAGGCAATAGCTGTAGCACCTGAACGACCACTACTACAGTGTTTCATTGTTATCATCATCTGTCATTGGTGACGGTAAACGGTCTTTTCTGGCGCAACTTTTTCCTTCAAAAATAAAATTAGGTTATTTATATAGGACCAATTACTTAATTTAAAAAAAAGAAACGTCAAAACCATTTAGTTCACGCTTAAGGCGTTTTTACTTTTGTAGCTGTTTGTGGTTTTTTAACAAAAACGCTAAGTTTAGAGTCGGTGAGAACTGTTTGAAGTAAACAACAGAAAAACGCCTCTTAAAAGTGATAAAAAAGTAAAAAAGGCTGGATCGGAAAATGCTTGCTGAATTCGATGGTGTAAATTGTTTGACTTAAAATTGTAAAAAAATTGCTTAAATATTCAGTATTGAATAAAAATATTCGATTTGGATATTTTCTCAACAAACGATTGTAAGACGTAATGTTTCTTGACTAAATGTTTAGTTGGTTCGATTCCTGGGACAAGCGATAAAAAAAAATGAATACAGTTTAGTTTCTTTTGATAAATAATAATTCTGACTGCGACTTGCATCGCGCAGCGCGGTACGCTCCTAGCAATAGCAACCACACTTCTTGAACTTTTTTTGCATGTTTTGTTCTACCTGACACACACCACTTTTATTATATTAGATTGTTTTTCTACTACTTACTAGCGCGGCACCATTATTTATGTATTTACTTTTATCGCTCACTAATTTAATTTGTAATAGATTGTTGTTTTTTCTCATATCTTCTATCTATCTATACATCTATACATATAATAAAGCTGAAGAGGGTCGAAAGTCTGTACATGGAAGATATTCGAAAAAAAGTTGGCTGGGGATACTTAGAATCGATAACAGAACACGTTACAACAGTTTTTAGAATTTTTGTCTGTTTGTCTGTTTTTCTGTTTGTCTGTTTATTTAACCGCGCATCATGTGAAAACGGCTAAACGGATTTTGATGCAAACTTTACTAATCTGTCGAGAAAATCCGCGGCCAAGTTATAGGCTAAAAAAATTCAAGGGGGGGGTAGCCACTACACTCGAGCACTTGCACCTGAGTCTTATGGCGCTACAAAAAAGGAAAGAAGAAGGTGCAAACTTTTCTTGGTTTTTTTTTTTTGGTTTGAAGGAGGTGCAAACTTTTAAACTGACAGTGCTAAACTAACAGATGGAGCTGAAATTAAACCTCCGAGAAAGGATTTTGCCACATTAACTCTAAATTTAGAAGAGGGGGTACGGATATCAACAAATTTAATTGTATTTAACAGTAAATTGATTGTCACACATTGCACAGTGCCATCTTTTGAGGAACTGAGTAAACTTTTAGTAATCAAGTAAACTAAAAATGAGTTTACTTAAATACTTACGAATTAGTGGTAAAATCAACACGCGCATAACTGCATAATTATTTTAAAAAATATTAATTTTCTCCGTCATGAATTATACCTAATCGTAATTATATCGCATCCATATTCATACGTATAGCCTTCTTTAAGCACCTAATGATGGCCACGAAGGTGGGTACTTTGAAAACAAAAACAGTTTTCTCTGACGTTTGCGGAGTAAATGTCAAACGATTTCGAACTCGCATTTTATACGCGTTTAAATGCCTTCCCGAAAAAATGAAATCTTTCGCGAAAGTCTCGCAACGCATTAAGGCTACAAGGGGCACGGTCTCAGGAGTCTGAGGAAGACCACGGTAAGAGACTCAGTGGCGCTCTAGCCAGGCAGGCCGCTTCACTTTCGGCTGAAACGGCATGCCAGCGCGAGTCTCCGTTGCGATCCCAAAGACATCGGACACAATCTGTGAGATCGCTCGAAACTAGCGACGATCGTGATTTCAAACGTAGCCGCGACTACCAGAGACGTTATGCAGAATCGTTCCTTCCGTCCGTGAAAACCTCATTCGGAACGCAGACCTGACACAGGTGACGCAGCGTGAGAAATCTTGGGTTTGTGAGAGAGCCATACTCACGCAAAAAAAAGGAATAGGCAGCGGCAGTTAATGCGCGGAAATCGAAGGTGAACATGCAGTATATAATTCCTCTAACACTGTCTTGGATGAAGGCAACGTCACAACATACCCGGTGGAGTTTCTAAACTCATCGAGTGCTTCAGGATTCCTAGCACACGTTATGCAACGGAACCCGGCTAAAAGTAGTGCAACTGCAGCGAAATCTCATCGAGGCGCAGATCCTGATGGGGTGCGGCGCCGGAGAAGCCGTGTTCATCCCGCGCATGCCCCTCATCCTGAGCAAGTTCCTGTTCCGCTTCAAGCACCTACAGTTATCCTTGAGCGTCTGCTTTTCCATGACCATTTAACAAGTCGCAGGGGCAGACATTGTGCGCCGCCGGCATGGACTTGCGCACGGGTTGCTTCTCGCACGGGCAGCTCTACGTGGCGTGTTTGCGCGTTACCAGCTGCACGGAGCTATTCGTGCTAATACCCGCTAGGGAGACTTACAATGTGGTGTACAAAGAAATATTGTAAAATGTCAATGTTAAGTAAATAATTATACTTTACATACCTACTTATTTGTATGTATCTGTAGATATAATTGTATGTATATATTTGGGTGTGCATACATAAACATAACTGTAAATAAAATGCAAATGCTCGGCCTCAAGATTTTGATATCTATTCTCCTTTCCTCTCATCTTACTTCTAACTAACATTACGCCTAAATCCGAAAGTATGTTAGGAAGTATGGATTTCTATGTGTATATTTCTTACCTTTTCATGGACCGATTTGGATGATATTTGTCATGGACATGATTTGGATAGGTACAGTCAAGCACGTAAAAATACAAAAATGGTACTGTATTGTCCGATATACACCTACTACTTTATGTCGTTTAAATCACCTCAAAAATTTGAATAAGCGCGAAAAAAACTTTTGATTTTGGAGTGTAGTTTAAGTGGTACCTAATTTTAAAATATTTTATCTGGACTATAGTCCTCTAGCGTATCCATCTGTCAACTTTACTTCAAGTTCCACCTCCATGGGAGAGGGAGAGAAATTAGGGGCGAAATAGCCGCTTAATAACAGACACCGAATTCCACGCGGGCGGAGCCGCGGGCACAGCTAGTAAGTGAATAATTGTTATTCTTTTGAGAAATAAATCTTTAAACGGAATAATGTTTTCTTTAAGTTGATGTGCTAACTTGTTTTAAGGCACTTTCCTTCCAGGGCCCTTAATTTTTTCAACCCTGTATATTATGCCTCCACGGGAATTCCTCTCATTGCCGGGTCAGTTTCACTTCGTCTGATAAAGTCGAGTATCATCCACGAATTGCCGTTTCCTGGCATCTGTAATAATGTACATGAACTGTAAATTTTACGAACACTATTTTGATAACAGTGAGATGTTTGTAATAGTTTCAATTCAAATGATCATTATCAGAGTTATTATTTCAACTATTTAGATATTCGTTCACATTTTTATAATAAAAATAAGTTGTTTAAAATTGAGTGTATTTTCCAATTATATTAGTTACATTTTCTAAAACAGAGACATACAGTTTGACCAGGGATACATTTCAAACATACCTAGATAGAGAGAATTAGCACCCAAAAAAGAGATGAGTATAGTTTTTTCTTGGGTTTACCAAACTATATAAGTAAAGGAGGATGGGCAGATTTGTATGGACACTGGCCCATGAACCAATAAGGATAAATACTCCATTTTTTGTAAGGTGTGACTTGACAAATCTCGTTAAAAAAAAATTTACGCAAAAAACATAAGAAAAACTAAAAATATCGTGACACAAAATCATCGACACTAACAAAATCTTCATGATCTGAGACGTTTCTACTCACACAACTTTTTGCGGCGATAACTTTTTCCGTACCAAGATTTGGTCCTGGGTGCGAATCCCGGTATTGGCATTTATTTGTGTGATGAGCACAGATTTGTACCTGAGTTATGGGTGTTTTCTCTGTATTTAAGTATTTGTATATTATATATATCGTTGTCTGTGTACTCACAACACAGCCCTCTTGAGCTTACCGTAGGATTAAGTCAATCTGCGTAAGAATGTCCTATAATAAAAAAAAACTACCTTCCATAGTAAAAGTTTTATATCCTTGAATAATCTATCCGGTGACATACCGCTTGTCCTTATTGGTAAAATGGGCCAATTAGCCCATCCTCCTTTGCTTTTGATAAAACAAATGTATGAATTTACAACTCTTAGATAAAAGGGTTGAAGATCACCGAATAAAATATGTCCGCGGTAACGGTAACACTTGCTTGCGGCAAGCGAACGAGTCGTTTTCGAGCATACCGAAAGTGAGGTATATATATATACATACAGGGTGATTCAGGAGACGTGAGCAGGATCAAGCTTGAGCATTCAGTAAGTTATAATATAAGCAACTGTTTCGTACCAGTATGTGTGAGATAACGTTCTTTTATTTTTTACTGTTCAAAAAAATGTTTTAATTTATTTACGCCATGTATGGTCACCCTCTTTGTTTTATCCATAACAAGTGACAAATTGAATGTCATCGGAGTCTGGTTACTTTTGAAAAATCGTATCTCACTTAAGTGTGACATTTTGTTTTCTTCATAATCAAACTGCTGTCATAACGGTTAAAGAGGTTTTATCTTTCTTAATTAAGTGTTGTAGGGTGTCCATGATTGTAGATTATCAAATTTGTCCATCCCAAAAAGTTAAATAACAGAAATAAAGCGAGATTGTTTTACTTAAATATGATGATGAACGGTTCATTAACATTTACTGATTTTGTAGGCTTAGTCCTGCTCACGTCTCATGAATCACCCTGTATAGCTGATTTGCTTCGCGCAATTAGCTTCGCGAGGCGACTTAGTGCCAGCTGCATCAATCACACTAGGGTCGGTTGCACAAAACCTTATACCTTATGTCACCGTTAAAACGTTCGCTAAATTTGATTGTATGGGAAGGTTCATAGTTCTTTGCTGAGTGACGCTGATCAGTACGCCAACCGGTCGGTGCAACCGGCCCTAATAGACGGATCAACCTCACTCAGTAGTGAATTATAAAACATTCCATACAATAAAATTTAGGAAACGTTTTAACGTTGACAGAGGGATTGGTGCAATCATCCACCCTTGATCTTGATTTAAACTTATATTTCTCCTGCAGGCGATGCGTCGCATCCGCGACATGCCGCCTCCGCGGCCGCGCGGCGCGGCGCGCTGCCCCGCCGACCTGCTGGCCTTCATCGAGAGCGCGCTCGTGCGCGACCCGGCGCAGCGCCAGCCGGCCGCGCGCCTGCTGCAGCACCCCTTCCTGCGCCGCGCCGGCCCGCCCGCGCTGCTCGTGCCGCTCATGCCGCCGCCGCCGAGGCCCACCGCCACGTGTGAGTATACACGACACAAGCATAGACCCGGCGCAGCGCCAGCCGGCCGCGCGCCTGCTGCAGCACCCCTTCCTGCGCCGCGCCGGCCCGCCCGCGCTGCTCGTGCCGCTCATGCCGCCGCCGCCGAGGCCCACCGCCACGTGTGAGTATACACGACACAAGCATAGACCCGGCGCAGCGCCAGCCGGCCGCGCGCCTGCTGCAGCACCCCTTCCTGCGCCGCGCCGGCCCGCCCGCGCTGCTCGTGCCGCTCATGCCGCCGCCGCCGAGGCCCACCGCCACGTGTGAGTATACACGACACAAGCATAGACCCGGCGCAGCGCCAGCCGGCCGCGCGCCTGCTGCAGCACCCCTTCCTGCGCCGCGCCGGCCCGCCCGCGCTGCTCGTGCCGCTCATGCCGCCGCCGCCGAGGCCCACCGCCACGTGTGAGTATACACGACACAAGCATAGACCCGGCGCAGCGCCAGCCGGCCGCGCGCCTGCTGCAGCACCCCTTCCTGCGCCGCGCCGGCCCGCCCGCGCTGCTCGTGCCGCTCATGCCGCCGCCGCCGAGGCCCACCGCCACGTGTGAGTATACACGACACAAGCATAGACCCGGCGCAGCGCCAGCCGGCCGCGCGCCTGCTGCAGCACCCCTTCCTGCGCCGCGCCGGCCCGCCCGCGCTGCTCGTGCCGCTCATGCCGCCGCCGCCGAGGCCCACCGCCACGTGTGAGTATACACGACACAAGCATAGACCCGGCGCAGCGCCAGCCGGCCGCGCGCCTGCTGCAGCACCCCTTCCTGCGCCGCGCCGGCCCGCCCGCGCTGCTCGTGCCGCTCATGCCGCCGCCGCCGAGGCCCACCGCCACGTGTGAGTATACACGACACAAGCATAGACCCGGCGCAGCGCCAGCCGGCCGCGCGCCTGCTGCAGCACCCCTTCCTGCGCCGCGCCGGCCCGCCCGCGCTGCTCGTGCCGCTCATGCCGCCGCCGCCGAGGCCCACCGCCACGTGTGAGTATACACGACACAAGCATAGACCCGGCGCAGCGCCAGCCGGCCGCGCGCCTGCTGCAGCACCCCTTCCTGCGCCGCGCCGGCCCGCCCGCGCTGCTCGTGCCGCTCATGCCGCCGCCGCCGAGGCCCACCGCCACGTGTGAGTATACACGACACAAGCATAGACCCGGCGCAGCGCCAGCCGGCCGCGCGCCTGCTGCAGCACCCCTTCCTGCGCCGCGCCGGCCCGCCCGCGCTGCTCGTGCCGCTCATGCCGCCGCCGCCGAGGCCCACCGCCACGTGTGAGTATACACGACACAAGCATAGACCCGGCGCAGCGCCAGCCGGCCGCGCGCCTGCTGCAGCACCCCTTCCTGCGCCGCGCCGGCCCGCCCGCGCTGCTCGTGCCGCTCATGCCGCCGCCGCCGAGGCCCACCGCCACGTGTGAGTATACACGACACAAGCATAGACCCGGCGCAGCGCCAGCCGGCCGCGCGCCTGCTGCAGCACCCCTTCCTGCGCCGCGCCGGCCCGCCCGCGCTGCTCGTGCCGCTCATGCCGCCGCCGCCGAGGCCCACCGCCACGTGTGAGTATACACGACACAAGCATAGACCCGGCGCAGCGCCAGCCGGCCGCGCGCCTGCTGCAGCACCCCTTCCTGCGCCGCGCCGGCCCGCCCGCGCTGCTCGTGCCGCTCATGCCGCCGCCGCCGAGGCCCACCGCCACGTGTGAGTATACACGACACAAGCATAGACCCGGCGCAGCGCCAGCCGGCCGCGCGCCTGCTGCAGCACCCCTTCCTGCGCCGCGCCGGCCCGCCCGCGCTGCTCGTGCCGCTCATGCCGCCGCCGCCGAGGCCCACCGCCACGTGTGAGTATACACGACACAAGCATAGACCCGGCGCAGCGCCAGCCGGCCGCGCGCCTGCTGCAGCACCCCTTCCTGCGCCGCGCCGGCCCGCCCGCGCTGCTCGTGCCGCTCATGCCGCCGCCGCCGAGGCCCACCGCCACGTGTGAGTATACACGACACAAGCATAGACCCGGCGCAGCGCCAGCCGGCCGCGCGCCTGCTGCAGCACCCCTTCCTGCGCCGCGCCGGCCCGCCCGCGCTGCTCGTGCCGCTCATGCCGCCGCCGCCGAGGCCCACCGCCACGTGTGAGTATACACGACACAAGCATAGACCCGGCGCAGCGCCAGCCGGCCGCGCGCCTGCTGCAGCACCCCTTCCTGCGCCGCGCCGGCCCGCCCGCGCTGCTCGTGCCGCTCATGCCGCCGCCGCCGAGGCCCACCGCCACGTGTGAGTATACACGACACAAGCATATCAGTCGAAGAAACACAGTTTTCGATATCCCATTAAAGCCACGTCATGTTAAAAAAAGCTAAAGTTCGCGCAGCAAATTCCGCGCGAGGTGGCTCGTCTGTGTGAATCTGCTCATCGCCAGATTATCTAACCAATCTAAACGTTATAGGTACGAAAACGAGAATGAATTTCAGTAATGGAGCCAAAAATTTAGAGTGTATTAAGCTTTATTAGACTAATTTCTAACAACATACAAAATATGAAATTTATGCGTTCGCGAAAAGAATCGATTTATAAAAATAGGTAAATGTGTCAATAACAAAATTACATAATTTTCTACTGCACCTAAAATGACACTAACTTATAATTTGGAAGTCTATTTACATTTAATACCATAGAGCCACATAGAGCGAGCAGCCTCGCGAGGAAATTTCCTCGCGCGGCAAACGCTCGGCCTCGTGTGGCCGCATGCTCGTGTAACTTTGCCTCAACCAAGCCAATTTGCTCGGCAAGATGGCATCACTCAGTCAGCCGTTCAAAATGGCGCCACACGTTATGACTGCAGTGACCACAACTTTCGAAACTCGTGTGTCATAAATATCTTATGCTTCGCAATTCAGAAAATAATTAATATTTAGCAAGATTCTCTTGAGGTATGAAGGTTAGATTTCAAAGGAACTTGTTAAATGTTAATGTCTCATCGATAGTAAGCGGAAACAATGTATGACATAACTGATTATTATTTTATTTTTCAGGTAATTAAGATATTCCTAACGACTAACCAGATGCCCACCAGTTCGACACGAAAAAGACGTATTTATTTTATCGAAGTGACGTAGAGCTTGCAGCTTCCTTGCATTTAGCGTTCCCACAACGATCATGACAAACCAAAGTTGTTACGAAGCAACTTGCAAAGTGTAATTTTAGTTTTTTGTACAAAATAATCGTTACGAATTTTAGCTATCGTAAGCGGGAATTACGTATAGACCTGAAATGTTGGTATCCTATATAAGTTTACTTTCCATAATATATTTATAATCTAAAATGTGACTTTCCACATCAATAGGTGCCTTATGATACAAATGTATAAGGTAGATTTTTGAAATGGAAAGACGCAAATATTTACTTCCAATGCAAATAGACACAATCAACTAAGGGACTGTTGCCCCGAGAACATGTATAATCGTAATTACGTACCCTAAAATTGTGTTGTAAGATAAGTGATTTGTTAGCTGTGTTGTTGTTGAACAACAATCCGTTAATTGTGGTTCGTAAAACCGGTAAGTGTTGTCTATAACAGTGGATTTTCAGTTAAGAACGGTGCAAACATGAACAGTGTGAAATCTACTCGATACTAAACTATTGGTAGTCGATATAATTAATTATAATCGTTTCGCTATTCAAACACTCTTGATTCTAACTGTCCGAAATCAAGTTAGATTTGGATTCATGATTCACGTATTTCATAAAAAAAAACGTACTATTAAAATTTGATACATATATATTTTCTCTTCTACTTCGCTTTGTATCTTTCTTTTCTAAAATCCACTTGTAGCCTAAATTTAGCACTTTGAGCAGCTTGAAAATAACAATTTAATCTTGACAACGTATTTACAATTTTCAAATACGTAATTTCCGCGTCTTTTCTTCCAGTGAAATCATTCCATCGCCGATTCATGTACTATATGGAAAACATTCCTTTTATTTAATTACTCTCTTGAACATGTAATCGATATATCGTTGAAAATATATTTATCGTGTTTTTATGCCATACAATTGTTGGATACATGTTTGTTGTAGATTTATGCGTTAGTGTATGCCTTTAAGCGTTAAGTAATATTATTACGTTTTTATAACTCACGCCCATATGGAATGTTATACTTTTTTCTTGCACTATAATATTATATTCATACCTTAATGACTTAAAACAAGCATTTTACACTTATTTAGGTTCTATTCTAACCGAATCGTGTCTTGTAAAATTAGTATCTTAAAAGATGACAAAAATGAATCAGTATTATTGAGTAGCATGACGGCTGCTGTTGTACTTAACTTACTAAATTATAAATCGATATTAGTGGATATTATGCGTAATCGTAAGTTAAAAACGTCGATTAATCTTCAACATTCCGGAACGAGTATTTTAAATTTCTATTTTCTTATTTTTATATTCAACTTTATACTTGATATTAAATGAAATTTACAAAACGGTCATATCAACCGATATTTAGACTTAAGGCTGAGCCCAAAATCTCAAATGTTGTGTTTATAGGGCTTTGTATAAAACAATTTTTTTTTTATGGAACCAGTATCCTAGCCCATCAAATTCAGTGGCAGCTAAATTTAAGATAAAAAGTTTTAATCAAACTTCAGTCGGGCCACGTCCGACCACGGGTAAAGATGGAAGGGCTTTAAGTGACCATATGCCCTAACTGATTATTGTTTCTTGTAGGAGTATTCGATATCTACATATTTTAGTAAAATTATATATTTTTTAATTCGAAATATAGGTCACTAGATAAGTATAAAATAATAGACAAACATGAAACAAAGAGGTGGCCTATCACATATACTTTTTAAAACTATGTTTCCATAGACAATGATTGACCCGAAAACATTTACTTTATTTTTAAATTGATTTATTAAAAAAATCTAACTTCGTATGAAATGAAAATGTTGTATAAATTATGCGTAAATCGTCCTTAGCCCACGCCGACGTTTTCAAAGTTTTATTTGTCAATTGCAAAACTTATCTAGCGACTATGTAAGTTGATTCCAGTTTTATTAGCAATAAGAATAAACAGACAGTCACAAATACCCTTACTTTCCACTCCACAGGTATTTTTATAGAAGTAAGGATAACTTAAATCGATTTGGCCTTAAAACTGTGATGTTTATGAACCTGATTATGATATTTTATCTTAACTAAACGAAGTTTTGCCTGCCTAATATTTTTACAAAAGATTTCATTCTTACTTGCCAGATTTTTGATGACTATTTCTCTAGTACAAATTAAAATTAATTCACATAAATAACTAATTATTGAAATTAGGTATTTTGTGAAAAAAAAAACTAACAGTCATACGAACTAGTAAGCGATTACCAATTCTTTAACCTCGAAGTCGAGTATTTTTTGTATGTAAAAACAAACCACGCTATTTTGGCCTAAATGTTTAGTGAGTAACACTACTAACAAAGTTTGTATGTGAATTAGAAAGCTAGAGTTGTGACTAAATGATACATATTTAAGTCGAAAACGTAGGCAGCTAGATGTTACTAAGATAGACTAGAGCCTTACCTAGACTTAGTGCCTTAACACAGCCTAGATTGTTGAAAGCACGTTGAATGCACCTGTACGTTTGTTATTTACAATATTTGCTCGTATTTATACAATAACATGTAGATATTCATCACAAATCATTTCCATTGTCTTCTTGCGACATGATGTTTTTCATCAGAATGTCATAATTTATTTGTATCAATTTCAAATTTATGTAAGGTATATGCCAAATATTTTGTAAAATTATGATATCACATTGTTATAAGATTGTTATGAAATATAGATTTTGAGAAAAATATGTTTTATTGTTACCTTATCATAAAGAAATGCAAAAATGCACCCATTCATTGAGTTTGGCTCTTTAGAATCGCCTCGATTAGTAGTAGATGAGTGTTCGAAGGAAACTAAAGACGGCGATAAAATCCCGTATAAAAAATGAAATCTGATTTCGGAAAAAAAAACAACTTTGTTTAGTGACCTAATCATATATTTACTTGGAGTTAATTATTTTACGACAATTACACGAATACAATTTAAATCTATTTGTAGAATTCGTATTCACTCTCATCCTTCTTGATGTTGTTCTTGTATCCTTTTTCGAAGTCTTTAGGCAGCACGATATACCTGAATAAAAAACAAAAAAAAATGTGGTTAGTTTTGAGCATTTCGAGCGCTAGGCAAAGTAATAAAAACTGAGCTGTAGACTTCGCGTGCATAGCTTACAACTGAATAAATGTACGACTTTGCTATAAAATAATTGTAATGAAATAACGTCAAATAAAAAATAAATTTACATTACGATAAATAAATAACCTAAGTGCTAGTGTAGAGTCGGGAACACGCACCTGTTCTCGCGCACGGCGTGCATGCCGGCCTCCTGGCAGATGGCGTTGATGTCGGCGCCCGACACGCGGTCCGGCCGCGCCACGAACTCCTCCAGGTCCACCTCCTCCGACAGGTTCATCTTCGCTGTGATCGTCGAGAAGATTAGACGCTTCTGACGCCTGGAACATGATAACTCATGATTAATACTCCTACTGATCATCTGAGACTACTTTATAAGAAGGATTATATCTTAATCCCTCGAGTCGCACGGGTCCGACCGATATTACGTGAGCAATGACAATCAAAATGTAATTTAGATCACTTGGAGCGGTTAAGACACGAAAGAAGTTTTGTGTATCAGCAGCTATACCAAGCCAGAGATCGGAATGGATCATCAAGAAAATAAACTGAAATGTTTATTTCCAATAAACTAAAAAGTTTATTTTCAATAAACTAAAAAGTTTACTTTCAATAAACTAAAAAGATTATTTTCAATTCAACAACCATTGATATATTAGTTACTGTAAGGAATCTCATTGGAATATCAGCGCTGCACGCTGGAAGCCACCAGCAACATGCTGCCATTACGTGGCACTTTATATTTTTTATGTTTTTGTTATATTATGTAATTTGTCTTGATTATGTTTTTGAATAAATAATTCTATTCTACATATTCGAATATCTTACCTATCGGGAAGTGGGAATTCAATTTTCCTGTCCAAACGGCCAGGCCTAAGTAGAGCAGGATCCAGCGTATCGGCACGATTTGTGGCCATTATAACCTGAAATATTGTATTTATTTATAGACAAAAATATTATTTATTTAAGGGTACAATCCATTAAAATAAATGTCCCTAAGTAGGTACCTTGACGTTAGTAGTCTGATCAAAACCATCCATTTGGTTCAGAAGTTCGAGGAGGATTCTCTGAACTTCTCTGTCGGCACCAGTTTGTGCATCAAATCTGGAACAATTTGCATGTGTCAGTAAAGATAATTTATTATTCATAATATTTATTATTTATTCCTTGTTATATAAAGCAGAAGAATTAAAAGAATTACAACATTTGAAGAAAGGAGCTAAAATTAGCCTATTTCCTGAATATCAGGTGCAGTCTCGTATCGATTTTTCTCTGGGAGCTTCAATAATGATGATGCCTGGGGTGCTATCTCGAACCGAAGCTCGTCTGTTTGTATCGCTTTTGCTTAGTTGTAATAATTTAGCTACCTCTTGGTGGCGATGGCGTCGATCTCGTCGATGAAGATGATGGCGGGGCTGTTCTCCTTGGCGAGGCGGAACACGTCGCGCACCATGCGCGGGCCCTCGCCCAGGTACTTCTGCACGAACTCCGACCCCACCACGCGGATGAACGCAGCTGGAAATTAACAATACTTGCAATTACTCAATTATAATACACGCTTTTCGTATGTATTTTGTTTCTGTTGTGAGTGATGTTCCGAAAGCTCCCAAAGATGCTCTATGTTGGCTGTGAGGGGCCTGAAATTGTCTCTAAACCCTGTCAACAGCATTTGTGACGTCACTGGCATTGCAAGAGTCCATAGGCTGAATTATTTTACATGTAATTTAAGGTATTTATAATTTTATTGTTATTTAGTATTAATTCACATGGATTATTATTGTTATTTATAAATTGTATTTAATGTAATTTCTGACACAATGATTGTATTGTATAAGAAAAATAAATGATATGGAATGGGCTGGCCACTTACAACTAGGCCGGACATACGGTTGTTTGCTGCTGATACGGTGTAAAAGAAAACTACTCACCAGTAGTGTGGTGCGCCACGGCCTTGGCCAGCATGGTCTTGCCGCAGCCGGGCGGGCCGTACATGAGCACGCCTCGCGGGGGCTCGATGCCGATCTGCCGGTACAGCTCCACGTGGGTCAGCGGCAGCTCTACTGCCTCGCGGATTTCTTGCTTCTGTGTGTCCATGCCACCGATGTCGGAGTATTGGACGTCGGGTTTTTCATCTGGAAAATATTAAAATTATTGAAAATATTTTGACACAATTTGTAGCTAACAACCACGGCTATCCTGTTTGACTTTATTCGAATTTTTACAATAATAAAAAATCGAAAGGACTCAAATGTAGGGATTATTATTGGGGTATAGCTATTGTTAATATACATCATGTGCGAATCGAGGCGCGAAGCCGCGAACGCGAGTGTGGATGGCCCTCGCGTCGATTTCGCAGATTGTTCACGCCTTCGCGCCTTAGTCCCCGTTTTTTGTCGGTATTTGACCCGCGTCAAAGGAGAAGCGAAGCGCGAACTTGCAAGACTCCACACTCGCGCCACGATTCGCTCACGAGTCGGTTAATCTGTTAAACTGTCATAACCTTCTATGGCGGCTACTTGGTTATATTCGGTGCGAACTTGATCAACCAAAAATCGATTTGACAGTTCCCAGTTTGAATCAGTGCCTTGCCGCAAACTAAATCCGATCAGCTGACGCTTCGGCGCCATCTTGCCGCGAACCAAACTGCGAAATCGCCGTGAAGTTGTGCGAGTGTGAAGTCTACGTCAACGTCGCGGTATGTTCTCTCCGCGAAGTCGCGCCGCGATTCATGCGCATAGTCTGGAGGGGGCTATATCAGGGGCATATATCCTGTATATCCAGAGAGGAAAATGGGGACTACATTTGTATGGAGATGTGGCCATCCCCTTTCCTCAGAGGAAATTCCTCTTAAGTATCTATTGATTAGGCGGGTCCACACAGAGCGAGCATACGTGCGAGGCAATCTCCTCACGCACAAACCGGCCAGTGTAGATGTGCCTCGGCCGAGGCGGCGCGCTCAGGCGAGGAAAACGCGCGCGCTGCCTCAGCGGAGGCACATCTACAATAAACAACTTGTCTTTCTTATAAGTAAAAATGTTCTCAATTGACCTAAAATAGAAGTGGATACCAATTTTAAGATATTGTCACATTAATAAACATACCTGCTTGCAACATGGAGATGGAGCTGTCAGCTTCTGGAGGCAACACATCAACCAGAGCATTGGAGTGCTTGTGCAGGGCCACAGATGCTGAAGGCTTCAGGAGTTCCCGATCAATGGTTGACAGGATCCGGACATAGTAGTTGGATCCCGTTGTGCTGCCCACTGTTAGCGGATAAGTAAAATAAATATTTATATGTAAATATCCTTTAGGATTCATTCACTCCTTCAATGAGCTTTCAAGCATTAAATTATTTTTAAAGTTAAAATCACTGGCAAAATGTAAAAAAAAAACCCTAACAAATGTTTATGAGATATTTTGTCTCCTCTATTACTCTTCAGTATCATTTACATACAAAGCCAAATTTTATTTTGTCTTTATGCCACCAATGTCCTGTTGGCAACTGACAAAATATAATGTTCTCATATAAGCTTATTGAAGGTGTTATAGTTATTTCCTATAACACCTTCAACAAGCTTTGCAGGCTAAGAAAGTGTTAAGAAGTATGTTTTATGGCAAAAACAATTTAAGTATTCTTTTATAAACACCCTTCCATGTAAAGAAAATGTAACTGCCACAAAACTCACAAACAACACAATAAATACCTATGCCTGTATTCTGATCCACAGCCTCAAGGAACTGCCCGATGACCAGCGGGACAGACTGGATGCGCTTCACCTCCTCCTGAGCGTGGAGATACTCCTTCTTGAGGTTCCTTTGTTCGTCTTTAATATAGTCTTCCTGCACTTCCAGGAATTCCAACATGCGCTGAAGTTTCTGCAATAAAATAATTCAGTACAAATATAGTTTATAACACATTTCACAAAG
Source organism: Cydia pomonella (assembly GCF_033807575.1). Lineage (NCBI taxonomy): Eukaryota > Metazoa > Arthropoda > Insecta > Lepidoptera > Tortricidae > Cydia > Cydia pomonella. Next base: position 7,510,188 of record NC_084717.1, on the reverse strand, counting down.
TTTACATACAGAAACAGAGACATAAACAAAGAAAATACATTTGAGTCGAGGTAACAACAGGCAGTTAACTAAATAATTCTTTTTACGATCTTGTCTTCCTTGCCTTGATGTTTCTTAGCATGTAATACTACTGATTATAATTGTAACACTGCAATCTTTTTTGTCACCATTTAAATAGTGATACATAGAATAGAACCAAGCACAACACTATGTTGGTATACAGGCCAGTTCCAGGGGGACATGGGTTAACATTATGCATTTATACATGTAGTATTTTGTACGGTACGGTTGTATGTTAAGCGTCTTATGCAGTAGGTAAAAGTTAACCTACATTTACTAACTAGAATGATATGCATATTTCAAATCAAGAATATAATATTTACCTTATATTTAGTGTATAAATCTTCTGATTCTATTTCTTCGAAGGTTTGTGGTCCTGCAAACGGTCCTTTGGCATCAGTAGTAATGTCATCCTACAAAGGCGAACATTTGGATAAATGCACAAATCATTTTAATAATAAAGAAAATGTATAATTTAATTAAGCTCATTTACCTTCTCAGGTAATATAATACCAATTTCTTCCATGTTTGCTGGATTTTGATTAACAATTTATTAGAAAAGGTAATAATACAAAAACACTGCCAGCTAATTCAATCGTGAATTGTCAAAACTACCTAAACTAAACGTCAAACAACTAACGCATTGTCATGGCTATTTCATTTCACGTAGATTTGTGCAGCAGATTTCGAAATATGAAGTAGGTAAAGTTTTCATGTGTTCTATGTTTAGTATTTTCTTAGTTTTACCATTTGACATTCAAATATAGAAAAAAAAAATTAAGGCAATTTTCTGATATTTTCCAAAATTACTATTAGCTAATATAGGAGCCTGAAAATAATATGACCGCAATCTTTAATATATATGAAGCACGAGGCCATCAGGCGCATTGTAAGATTGTGCACATTGGTCTTAAGTTCTGAAGGCCATATAGAAAAAATTAAAATAGATATCTGTCTGTCTGCCACTCGAATTTGCAAGAGCGATAGAGAGGCAGATAACGAACGAACGTTTATTTGATTGTTAGATGTTGACGGTAGGCTCTCCGATTCTAAGATTACTTTTCAGTTTACTAAATGAATTAAAGCAATGGACCAAACGAAACAATAATAAATAATTATTTTCACCAAACTGGAAAGGCCCTCTCATGGCCCTCTTGATTGTTCAAAAACTGATGAGAAAGTTGCATTTTATCCACATGTGTGGCAAATAAATCAAATACAAATTTTGAGTTGTTTCCTTATGTTGGCTGGCAGAATTGACTTACAAATGATAAATATTTAATAACATTAATGTTCAATTGATTTTGTTTGATACCTATTTAACGCTAGGAAAATATATTAACTGTAAAACATTACAAATCTAATTCAAATAAACGTTATCAAATATTTATCATTCAAAATCATCACAAGTCAATTATCAGCCAACATGAGCAACACAAACAGCGAAACGATATTTTTGAAGTAGGACCTATACAAATTGGAAATCCAGTGGAATTTACCACTCGTTTTCAATAAATCCCTAGATATTATTACAGGGAAAACACGAAATTAAGCGATCAAAATTAAACAATCGGCCCCCTGGTCATGTGAAAACAAAATACATATATTATTTTAGTAAATACACCTTATGGCTTCTACAGATCTTGGAGCAAATGGCATGCGATTTTAGTCAATTGCTGGCTAAGTAGGAGCAACAAATTCAATAATGCAGCAATGTATTGCAGATCGTGTGCGATTATCGGTGACAAAATCTTTTTTGTAGAATAGGGTTGTTTCCATCTACAAATCTTAGGGCAGAATAGTGTCCCAATAAATTCTTATGGATTATAAGAACATGTTAAACTACCTTTAGTGGACCTGATGAGCATATTTTTGTAAATATTGAATTATCATTTATTTTTAAAACAGGAATTTGAAACCAGACATAAATTAAAAGTCACAAGTCAATGTCATCCACAGCGCAGGCTTCGTCAAAAGCATAGATACAAAACAGAATCCGCAACAAACTTCGTCCAATTTACATAAGTGTTTTCACTTCCGCCACAGGCTTCGTCATTAATGTAGGTACAACATAAAATCCGCAATAAGCTTTGTCCAAAAACCTAAAACTACCTACGATTCCCCGTTAATCCCCAAGACGACACGTACCCGGCGCAAAAGTTCCAAAAATACTGGCCGCATTACCGCGCTGTACTGCCAATGATATTTGCTGGACCAGGTATGAGCCAGAACGGGGACCCAAACCTCGCTCTCTTAACCACCGCCCCAGATTTTTAATAAAGGTTTTCGCCTCAGAACACCAGGGTCCACCAGTTTCCACCGCAACCGGGACAAAGTCGTAAACTGGTTCCAAGTTCGAGTATTTGGAATGCTTGAGCTTTGCTGGACCCTCCGCCGCAGCCCCTGCTCACCGCCCCGTGTGACTAAGATGCGACGGAGCGAAAGTACTGACGCAAATTAAGATGGAGTGACTGGATTTATTATTAAAAATAATTTATTTTAATCGAACAGAGTAACGTCCAAGATAATAATTAATACAATATTAACTTAAATCTAATTCTTAACAGCTATTTATAATAAAGTATTGACAAGTAAGCATTGACGTCAAGACCTAATTAGGGGTAGCGCTGACAAAGGTTAATTGTATTGGTTGCTCCACCTTAACTCCTCCCTCCTCAAGAGAGAAATTATCTGAAGACGACACAGTTGGGTTCAGAGAATTTCGTCCTATACACTTTGTATAAGGTTTAAATTTATATAAAGTAAAAACAATGATTAAAAGAATGACAACATATAGTAAAATGGTCCAGACACTAATATTTTTCACCACGTAAATGAAGTCGTCCGTGTTGCTTTCGCTCACGCTGAACTTGGCACTGTTGATGACGTCCTTGATGTCGCTGAAGTCCACATTTTGTAGGTCTAGTCGTCTTTCTTCTTCTCTAATGGGCTGTCGTAATTCTGGTAATGGTACGAACGGCGTTTGCAGGTCGTTCATTGAGGTGTTTGTGGGTGTTGGAATGATAATGTCTCCTACTTCTGTTCTGCATTGTTTCTTCGGTTGTAGAAAGAAGGTTCCTTGTATGGTATGTTTGTTAACTTCTTCGTTGCAGTATTCTGTAACTATTAGGTTATTTTCGGTATATATCAGCCAGTAGTTTTCGGTGATCCTTTGGATTTTTTCCTTTTCTATTTGTATGACGTTCTGGTGGCATTTCGTGTAGTTCTCCTTCAGCATCATAATTTGTTCTATGCAGGTCTCAGTGGCGTAGGGTACGAGGTCATCACTCGAACACAGGAACTTGTTGTCCTCGATCTCTTCACATGGGTTTGCTACGGGCCTGTATTTCAACCTGTTCACCACTAGGTAGGGGTGTTTGGGGATAATTGTGGTCGTTTTTAGGGTTTTATGATTATGAATAGGGATAGGGATTACCTTGTAATAATTATACGTACTTGGTTCTATCAATGGAACTTCTAATACAAAAACTAATTTATTACTAACTATATAGGATTTAAGAATAATGTTACGTTCTATTTTAATTAAGTTTATTCTATCTACTGGGTAAATTAAGTGAGCATGTTTCGTTATTTCTGAAAGGATGTGAATAAGTTCTGTAGAATTTATTATAGACTGATGTAGGACATGTAATTTGCTGAAAGCTATTGCTGTCTCTGTTTCTTGAATAAAATCGTATATAATGTGAAAGTTGTTGGATATTTGAAACAGGTTATTCATAAGTGACAAGGTGATATCTCTTTTGGATTCTCTTTCTAACAATGACTCTAATTCAATAGTTTTATTACTTAATATATTAATGTTTGAATTTGTAATTTCTGCAAGATTGGCAAATTTATCTAGGCTATTCACCATCAAAGATACTTTACGTTCTACTGAATGTTCTGCATTTTTAAGTTGCCTTATCTCGAGGTCATAGCGTATTGCGTCTGTTTCATCTAGGTTTCCTGAAATTGACTTAATTACTGAACCTAAAGGACTAAATAATGCTCGTTTAGATCTAGAAAAAGGTAAAATCTGATTAATCCTATGTCTTATTTTAGATTCAAATGATTCTATTTGTTTACACAAATTACTTAATTGATTTTTATATTCTATGTTGCTTGAAATAGTTATGTTTAATTTACTATACTGTTGAAAGTTAACATCTACTTCATTTATAAGTAATTCTAAGTCTAATGTCTTAAAAATAGTCCATGAATTAATCCTCATCACTGCTGTGCCCAGTTTGATCGGTGCTATTCCCGGATTTATTTTCAGGCTTTGAAGTTCCAGGCTGTAGGTCGAGCCGATCAGTGTCAGGATTGTTATTCTTAACCTGTGGAGGACGTTTAACATTCTTAATAGCTACCTTAGTTTTCCTTTGTTTTAATTGAACTGGAATAATATTTCTACTTGGTTCACCTATTACCTTAGCCTTTTCGAAGCGTGGTAAATCTTTTGCCTTTCTAGTCCTAGTATTTTTCATGAAAATATCATCACCTTCTTTGATTTTCGGTGGTTCTTCACCTCCCCTCTTTTCCCTAACTTTAGCTTTATCTTTATGAAGTTTTTCCGCCACGTATTCGTATAAAACCTTTAACCTCTTCCTATGGTCCTGTAAGAGTTTTTGCGTGAGATTTCGTTCTCTATCGATATCGAATACATTATTCGAATCCGTATTACCAAAGACCATTTCGAAGGGTGTAAAACCAGTAGCCGAATGGATGGAGTTATTGTATGCCATGATTGCATAGGTCATTACGGAAGCGGCATCTGAATCACTTCTTTCATATTTAGCTAGACGATAGATTTCGATAACCGTCGAGTGAAATCGTTCGACCACTGCCATTGAGCTGGGGCTATTTGGAGTACCTATGTGTAGCTCGATTTTATAAAGTTTTAGCAGCTCTTTTATAAGTTCGTTATTAAACTCGGTACCTGAATCACAATTGATTTTCTTGACAAGTCCGTACATACTAAAATATTTGATAAGCGCTTGTACTACCTCTGGTGTGCTACGATTTGGTATATTAATAGCCTGTCCTAATTTACTAAACGCGTCTACTATTGTAAGATAGTATTTACTATCGATGTAAAGTAAATCCATAAAGACTTCTTGAAATGGTGAGTTTTGGGTTTGCGTTAATTGTATACAGGGTTTGATTGGTTTCCTTTCGTACTTCATTCTCTTACACTGTTCGCATGTATTTATGATGGCAGTAACGGTGTCTTTCATATTTGGCCACCAGTAGTGACGTTTTAGCTTTATTAATGTTTCGTTAATTCCCCTGTGGCACGTTTTCCCTTCATGATATTTTATGATAAAATTGCGTTGATCAACTTCTGAGTCTGTCAAATTAACTATGCGCTCTGTACATTCTATTAATTTTAATGTTCCCTTTTTGTAGAGTTTTGTAATTACTGTTGAGAAAGTTTTCCTAAACTCGGGGGCTTCAAAGTAAATAAAATATTTGTATTTTGTATCTACATATTCTTTAAGAAATTCCTTTACCAAGTTTTCATTATTAATGGGCATAAATACTTCTGTGATACGTTGTTTTTTGTTAGATCTATCATTTACGCATATTTTGTCTTTAAACCACGCGTGAACCAAGATTTGTTTTGGTTTGCTATCTATGGCTTCTTTTAATATTGGTATACCCTCGTGTTCTCTATTTGAAACGGAATTCGCTGTAGCATTGTCATCTGAATCTGAGATTTTTATCATTTCGGATGACTGTTCGCTTTCGGAGTCTGAAATTTCTATCGTCTCCAGTTGCGATGAACGATTTTGTTGTATGTTTTCCTCTAATTGTTCTAACTCTCTCCTAACTTCAGCTACGCGATCTTCGTTTTCATCTATGTTTGCTATTATAGAGTCTAAATCATCATCTATGGCATTAATCCTAATTCTAGAAAGGGCGTCAGCATTCGTATTTTGCTGTCCTTTTTTGTACTTAATCTCGAAATCGTATTCTTCGAGTCTCAATCGCCAACGTGTGAGCTTACTATTCGGCTCTTTTAGTGAGTACAGCCATGCTAATGGTCTGTGATCTGTGTAGATAGTAAACTTTTTACCGTAAAGATATGGTCTAAAGTACTTCACGGCCCAGATTACGGCTAGGAGTTCCTTCTCGATGGTACTATACCTACTCTCGGTATCACTTAGAGATCTACTAGCATATGCTACAGGTTTATCTGACCCGATTGGTCCTTGTGATAGGACCGCACCTACTGCAAAGTTGGATGCATCAGTGGTTAGAAGGAATGGTTTGTCGAAGTCAGGAAACTGAAGAAGTGGTGCGTTAGTTAGCAATTTCTTACATGTTTCAAAACTGTTAACATATTCCTCATCTAAGACTATCTTTTTTCCTTTCTTTAGACAGACGGTAAGAGGTCTCGTAATCTTCGCGAAATCTTTAATGAACTTTCTGTAGTATCCTATAAGACCAAGAAAGCTTTTGATTTCCGTTGCTGTCTTAGGAATTGGATATTTTAATACGGCATCTATTTTATCATTATTTGGCTTAAGGCCTTCATTGGTTATTGTATGTCCTAAGTAAAGGACTTCTTTTCTAAGGAAATGAGACTTATCTAACTGAATTTTAAGGTTAGTTTGACGAAATCTTTCAAACACGGCCTTTAATTTATCTACATGTTCTGATAAGCTTTTTGAAAATATTATTACGTCATCTAGATAGACCAAACAGTGTATTCCTTGCAACCCTCTGAGCACGTTGTCCATTGCTCTTTGGAAGGTAGCCGGGGCTGTTTTTAACCCGAACGGCATTCGATGGAATTCGTAATGACCAAAGGGTGTGCTGAAAGCCGTTTTAGGTTTATCCTCTGATTCTACTTCTATCTGATGGTACCCACTCGCAAGGTCTAGCGTAGTGAAGTACATACTTTTACCTAACATATCAAAAAGGTCATTGATGTTTGGTAAAGGGTATTTATCATCAGTAGTTCTGTCATTTAGCCGCCTGTAATCTACGACCATTCTCCATTTTTGTTCCCCCGAAGCGTCCAATTTTTTTGGTACGAGGTGAACTGGGGCACTCCATGGTGAGTGTGATTCTTGAATTATATTATCGCGTAACATTTTACTAACTTGTTTCTTTATTTCCTGAGTTTGAGTTTGAGGTAACCTATGAGCTTTTAAGTTAATGGGATCTTCATTTTTAGTCCTAATTTTATGCTTAACTTGATTACTGAAGGTTAATGGAATATTTTCGCAATAGAATATATCCTTGTACTCTCTACATAAGTTGCCTATTATTGTTTTTTCTTCCTCGTTCATATGGTCTAATCTAAGTTTATTTAAGTTGTTTACTAATAATTCATCCACATCTTGTGAAATTTCCAGTTGATTTGAATTGATTGAATTTATGTTAAGTGCTTGTTGATTAAATAACTCTACACGAAATGGGGCTGTCACTGTTATTTTTTGGTGTAAATCAGTTGTATTTTGAATTACAGTTGCAGCGTAACCGTTAGTGCATTTTACTATAGCGGCTGGCATTCTTACCCCGTTAGTGAACTGGGTAAAATTTAAAATTCCTTCCCCATGTAACAAGTTAACTGGTAATTTAACTCTAACCTCAGTTCGCGGCGGTACATTGAAGGTTTCTTTTCGAAATGATTTATATGTCATTGGTATTTGCGTGGTGTTTGTGACTAACATCCTTGTTTTATAATTAACATCGGCTCCTAATTGATCTAATAAATCACTGCCTATTAGACCGTCGTATCTTTCGTCCACCGTATAAATATAAAATTTATGCTTTTCGTTAGTGTTAAAAGTTTTTGGTAGATTAATGTAAGCTGTCTCATTATGTGTGCTTATGGCGTGTGTGCTAACTACTTCGAATGGTTCAAATCGTTTTGAGTTTCCGTAATATTTGTTAGCTATTTGTGGACTTAAAAATGATCGAGTACTGCCCGTATCTATCATAAAAACGGCGTCTAACTCTGGTATATGAATGTATGGCAGATTTTTATGCTTATTATAGTTTAAAATTATTTTCTCCCTACAATTGAGGCTTCCACGTAAAAATTTTCTACTGGTTCGCAGTACGAGACAGAATTTTGACCGTCATTATACTGTTGAGTATCGTAATTATTCTCTGTGTAATTAACACGCTTCGAATTAACTGTTCGCATAGTGACATCGGTATTCGAACCCGATGCTACCGGTTGTTGTGCATCATAGCCTGTACGATACCTATTGTCCGTAGCAGATTGCTGACGGGGCGTCTGCGCCGGCGCCTGCATTGGCGGTGACCTACTTACGCGGGGCACGTGTTGTGGATTATTGTCGCTAAATCTATTATTAGAATATGAAGTTTGTTGACGATTATTTCTATATTGGAATGAATTATTTTGGCCGTTTGAAACATTGGTGCTATATGGCGTGAATGTACTTGTTGAACCAAATGTCCTATTAAGTACAGGTGTGTTTGATTGCCTTTGCGTATTGTCAAATTTTGGAGTGTTGCTATTAATCTGGTTTCGGTTTGAATTCACCCTCGGATTCCTAGCGTCGTATATAGTTTGAAAGTTTTGTTCCTCTAAAACGATTTTTAAAGCATCCTCCAAAGTTGTGACATTTCGCAAACGCACTAGCCTAACTAAAAAAGCTGGCAAATTAAAAAGAAAAACATTCAGTGAAGTGTTATTATAGATATGGTGTTTAGCTGCTCGTAAATTTTCGTCTTCTATTGTTTCACTTATTTTTGCAAACAAACTACTTCTTAATTGTTGGACTTTGTGGCAAAAATCCAAATAACTTTCGTTTTTATTACGTTTTAGTGATTCTAATTCCATTGCCAAACATTCCTCGGACCTAGGGTCACCAAAATGTTGGCTCAAAAGCTGTTTTAACTCTTGCCATGTATGTATGGAGTCCCTTTCTCCTATTAAATTAGCGGCATTCCCAGAAAGTCTACTGGTTATAATGTGAAGCAAATATAAGTTTTGTGCGATACCTCCCGGGAAAGATTGTAAAACATATTCACATTTTTTAAGAAATAATGGTAATGCTCTTGTTTCTCCATCGAATACTGGGATTACCTTAATTATTTCTGCAGGTACCCTATTAACGTTCTCCATTATTATTGCAAAGTGAATTAAAGGGAAGTGAGAGAAAAGAAAAAAAAATACCTCGAAATTAACTAATATTCTAGTGTTTACTTACTGCTACACGCTATTTGAAAAGAATTTTATTCTCAATTAGCTTTACTATTTATACTATACGATTAAGGCAATGTCTAATCCGTAAAGGTACGTATAAATATTACTAGTAGATAACGGAAGTAAGCGAGGGAATGGTGAAAAGGTGTACTCACAGTCCCGCAGCTTCCATGTCCTTCCGGAATATTGTAGATCTTGAAAATACTTGTTCTCGGGTCCAGTCCAGGTCTGTCGCTGCTCGGCTGCTCAGCTTCACAGGAACTTGACTCAGCTTCCTCTTAATAAATTTATTTGTTCGAATTCCCGTTTAAACGTAGAAACGTACGTTGTCCGGCACGGCACAGTCGCGAGATTTTATCGGCTTTCTGAACGTGTCAGGATACGACGGGAATCCTGTCCTCAGCGCCAATTAAGATGGAGAGACTGGATTTATTATTAAAAATAATTTATTTTAATCGAACAGAGTAACGTCCAAGATAATAATTAATACAATATTAACTTAAATCTAATTCTTAACAGCTATTTATAATAAAGTATTGACAAGTAAGCATTGACGTCAAGACCTAATTAGGGGTAGCGCTGACAAAGGTTAATTGTATTGGTTGCTCCCAAATGAGACTACGCCCCCTCGCCCAAGGAACCAGCGTTAGCCCATCCGGTCGTTTTCCGTCTGTCCTACTTAAACCCTGAGGCTCTAAAACACAAGGCAGTTGGGCGGATATCAACAATACAACGCCCGACGAACGATATCATTTATGGAATGATGCCTCGAAAACCTACCAGCACATCTTGCACAATTTAGGCCATGGTGGCCGTTCGCCTCAACCATGGCTCCGCAGATGCACTGGTGAGGCTCGCAAACCGCACACCCTAACCTCAAAGCCGCCCCGATCCTAAGAGACTCATTATCTAAGAGAGTCCCCAGATGCGACGACGGTAGCGCGTGTAGCCAAGCTCCAGATTCAGGCTCCCCCACAGCTCTCAACCGGGCAGCATCCACACCGACAGCACCCTCCAATAAATTATCATAGGTCATTTTACAAAGCAAGTCGTCCCAGGACCTCTGCGACTAAACACGTCAGTTATATTGAGCATTTCATACCGATTACAATGGTACATTACACCATCCAATTTAAGTGAATATCTTAGGAGTTATCGTAACTTAAAATTTCCATTTCGTGCATATAATGACGACGCGACGTACGAAATGTTAAATACGCTTCCTTTGTTAGTGCCAAATTTTACCATCGCATGCGCTGCGATCGCTTACACCCACCATTGTTAGCCGAACGTTAATTGCAATTAACCATTATAAATTGAACCGTAAACCGTAACGGACGGTTACAGTTCACGGTTCAATTTATAATGGTTAAGGGCCAATAATGGTTAATTGCATTAACGTTTCGGCCAACACTGACCCCCAACATGCACTTCGCACGTAGCCAGTATATATTATCCTACTCTTTGTTCCGCACACCAACTTAAAAAAAATATCGAAATAGAATTGCTCAACATTATTGAACGAATCTATCTAATTCTTTTAATCCGATATCTTTATTATAATGATAACCAACCCCAATTATCTATCTAATTACGTAGTCGGCCAAGCAGTATGTCTAATACAGCATACTTTACTTGTAAAACGATAAGAAGGTACTTATCCTACAATTAATGCCGAAATCGATCAATACGGCTATAGTTTGAGTCTTGGGAAATGCCATCGCATTATTATGACGGATATCATTCCATAAGAGGAAAGAGGACGGTCGATTCTCCATACAAACGTAGTCCCCATTTTTCTCTCTGGATATTGATATTTTGGAAAATATTTTTACATAATTTGATGTATATTAATCATCCCCTATGTTTGACTTTTTTCGATTTTTGTATTATTATGAAAATTAGGAGCGAAAAACAGATTTCATACAAAATTGAAATGCGTCTAACTCCTATAAGTAATAAATAAATATTCGAAAAAATACGTATAATAAACATACGTAGGGGCATAGCTGTGGTTGATATACAACATATCGTGTCAAAATATTTTCAATAATGTTAATATCCACAGAGGAAAATGAGGAATACGTTTGTATGAAAAGGTGATTTCGCGCGGGTCCTTCACTTTCGTCTTAAGGATGTGAAAAGGGGAGTGGAATTTACAATGAGAGTATCAATTCCACGCAGACGATATCGCGGACAGACACTAGTTAATTATATATAGATATGTTTAATTAACAACAGATTAACTGCAGTCACTGATTTTGCAACCGATTAATCAAATTAAATCTTGACATAATCTATAGCCATGATCAAAATTGTTCGTCATAAAAGAACTACACCCACAAAACGTTTTGCAGTTGACATTATGAAGCTATTACTGGTAACTTTGCTGGTAGTGTCCGCTTATGCGGAGTACACCGAGGACACTGCAAGTACTCTTACCGCTTTCGGGTACTTGACTAGGTACGGTGTGCCTCGCTTGGAAGCAATCAAGGCGGCTGAGGAGGCCTATAACAATAATCCGGAATCTAGGATTGTAGGTGGTGCTGCCTCATCGCCCGGACAATTCCCTTACCAAGTAAGTTAGAACACTAAGGCCGAAGAGTACCTACTAGTTTTAGCAGTGTATAATTGATCGATAGGAAAGCGATTTTTGGAAAATGTACGGGTTAGATTTTAACCTTTTGAACGCTTTCTCTCTCGCATTAAAATGTGGCATACACGCCAACATCTCAACTAGTGAGAAACGAATTTAAACCTTACCTATTAACAGTAATATTGCTTTGACAGCGTCTGCCATGACGCCTTTCGTTCAAAGCAATAAGCAATGTGGCATACACGCCAACATCTCAACTAGTGAGAAACGAATTTAAACCTTATCTGTTAACAGTAATATTGCTTTGACAGCGTCTGCCATGACCCCTTTCGTTCAAAGCACTGACATAAATGTACTACGTACTAGACAGGTTATCGAGAACAAATAGTGTCCGCCATTTTCGACGTTTGACGTCTGTCACTAAGCTAAAGAATATAAGCATAGGTGGTCAGACGCGAAACTGTTATGACATTTTCTGTCTACATACTGAGTGCACTGTAAAGAATCTAGATAAAATTTATTTGTTTCCTTACATGAAAAATTCAAATTGTTTTACGTATCTGTGTGACAGTGACAACATTAAAATTTATAAAAATAGCCATAAATTCTTTCAATTTGACTCTCGTACTCGTAGCATTTTTTATCAAATCGCGCTTGTAGCATATTATACTTTTTGAATATAAGAAAAACGCTACAAAAAATTACGAGATAAAGAGTAATATATCATCATTGTGTAAATATTCTGCAAACAATAAGGTAGGTAGAGTCTGGCTACTGAAATATTACACAATATTATGGCGGGTGTAACCTGTAAATCTATGAAATGTACCCGGCTGGTTACATAATATATACCTAGGGATGTACTAAAGGAAAGAAAAACAAGAGAGTTCCTTGATATATGTTTTATTTCTTCTTTCAAAACTCCTACATACCCTAAAAATTCAACTTCTAGCTCAGTCTGCTAACGGTAGAGCTGTTGGTTCATTTATATCTGTATTCTTACACTATAGGATAAATCACCAACAAACTAGTTGTTTAATTAAATTTTATTCTGGTAAATATTATATGAAAAGTTACACCTAAGCATTAAATTTGGCGAGCAACACTGTCCATCAGACCTTAGTAAACCTTGATTATGATATTAAAATTATTCATTATAAATGTGACAAAAGCAAAAGGTTACCGATCTATGACAATGACAAAACTTGTTCTACAAGTAAACTATGAGCTTCTTAAGGGCTACCTAAGGGTTTTCTAAGGGTTTCCAAAAGATTTCCTAAGGGCCAACACATACCTGCTGCCACAGACGATGATTATTCCTCCGAATTAACTCCTCTGCATTCCGCCTGACGAACAAGACAGACGACAGAAAAGTCTGCTGCAGTCAAAAATAGCATTTGGGTTGGAACTCGTAACAATGGCCGTGAAGGCGTCCCGAACTGGACGAAGAGAAGACCCGTCTCTTACATCAGCCTGCCACGCTCAAGGGCACGCTCCTCTTTCCTCAGCAACTTGGCAAAGGAAAGCAACATTTGCCTCGACCTATTAAAATCTGGAAAGAATAAATAACTTAGTCTTCCGAATTTGGATTAAGCTGGTTTGCAATGAAAACACTTTGTGAGAATTGCTTACCCAGAAACCAAATCTGAATCTCCGGAACTATATAATATATTCGTATGGCGACAATAAATTTCCACGCTGAGTTTTATAAATATCTATTTTAATTTTGTAACAAATCAGTATTCTGACACTAACCCATGCCGTCTTTTCTTCTCCTTCTTTTTTTCCCTACATTTCAAATTTAGTGCTCTTTTCAGCCAGAACTGTGTGTTGTCAGTCAAATTGTGCTACCTTTTAAAACATGTAGGTTTCATTACCTAACGACACAATATCCAGAAAGAAATGCTTAAATACAACTATTTATATTTGTAACTAAACTAATTAAATTAAATCATGTTTCATATTTCTAAAAAAAATATAACACTAAGAGAAATAAAAAAAAACAACGAAGTCACGCTAACACCACTAGATGTCGCTATGTGACACGGGAAATTTGAGAAATCTTGGGCTGGTCACACTATGTGTAGTAGGTATTATAGTTTTGATTCTAGAAAATATGTTTGATTTTCTGGGCACACGTAAGGTACCTAAGGAAATAAGTTAACATACATTGACGTGCACTCAAAGTCAGCTCATGTATTTTCTACCTCTATGTAAAGTACAAAGATATATATAGACATGTTCCGCCAAGATATTTTTATATATTTTATAACAATTTACTACTGGCCAGTCATTTCACAGATTTCTTCTAAATATTAGTTTTCAGTAACTCGTTACGTTCCAATGTTTCGATTTTATCGATATTTTCCTGAACTTCTAGTTTATCCTTTTCTTTACACACTTGTTCAGTTCATGAGATTCAGGTATTAATAAATTCACGTACTTAATCAGACATACGTTAATGTTAGAACTAGTACTTAAAGTATCAAAATATTAACAGAGCACCAACCTACTAAATTGTTTACGACTTGTAAACATTGCCGTTTTTCGTTATACAACGCTTCACATCGACTTCGGACATTATCGTAATTATTTATGAGCTTAAATAATAGTTTGCGGATCTCACTCGGTATAGTCATTATTAATATTATTTAAAATAAACCCCTTATAAACCGCGAACAATTTGAATGAATGACATAAATTGACAACAGACTTTTAGCTTTTTTTTTTAATAGACAATTGGTGATACAATATGAAAATATCTGTCAACAATATTTCGCTAGCCAGACTCTAATCATTAGTACCTGTACCTACGTGTTACATCTGCGAAATGTAATCTATGATCCAAAGAAAATGGCGTAACACCGCGAGTGTATAAAGTTATTAGAGTACATTTTCATAACGCACAAAGGCATTTTTTTTAAATTTTGTCACATGTGTGGCATCTCTTCAGTAGTCGGAGACATCCTAAACGAAATGAAGTGCCGGCACTTCATTGAGGTGCGGAAACATTTTTTAGGGATGCCGACTCTAATACTAATACCTCAATGGTTCAAAGGGTTAAATTGTTTTTAAGTAGATAGCGCTTTAATAAGGGTCCATATTGGGTTGCATAAAAGTTTAAGTCATATCTTTGATAGGTACGCATAACAACTTGTGTCATAATCAGAGATCGGACTAATTTGCGTCATTGCTCGCAATAATCTGGACATGACTCCAAAATTAATCAAATATGTTTAATTAATTTCTTACTTGACTTAAATTTTAATTCCTAGTCAATAAATACAAAAGTTTGTTAAAGTATAGATTTATTAACGAAAATAATCAGTATTTTTTCCAAAATTTCTGCAGTCAGTCTATTTCTTTTTACATCAAAAATATACTTAAGTGCTGAAAAACTTCGCTCGCACTCCACTGATGTTAATGGGGCAAACTTAAGTAGTTTTATATATATTTTCTGTTCTTTGTTTAGATTATCCCGATTTTGAGGTTATCGCCCACAACTTAGAACAGAAAATAAACTCTGAATTATACTGGAATAATAATATTCCTATAAAACTACTTAAGTTTGCCCTATTAACATCAGTGGAGTGCGAGCAGAGTTTTTCAGCACTTAAGTATATTTTTGATGTAAAAAGAAATAGACTGACTGCAGAAAATTTGGAAAAAATACTGATCATTTTCTTAATAAATCTATACTTTAACAAACTTTTGTATTTATTGACTAGGAATTAAAATTTAAGTCAAGTAAGAAATTAATTAAATGATTACATATTTGATTAATTTTGGAGTCATGTCCACATTCTTGCGAGCAATGACGCAAATGTGTCCGATCTCTGGTCATAATCTCAGTGTCTTGTACAAATGAAAAGTCATATTACATATGTATATTGTGTCATACATTTTTAGCCATAATATTTGATGACATATATATCAGTTGTCATTGTTTTTATGCATACCTAACGAACCTAAGCTAAAATTTTATGCGAATTAAATTAATGACTATAAAAATTATGACAAAACTCATTTATGACAAAAACCCAGTTATGCGCAGGAATAAATCTGACTAAAGATTTTTATGACTTACAATTTTATGCATAAAGTATTATGAGAATTAAAAATATGACAAAAGTGGTTATGCGACCAGAAGAAGTCCCCTTTAATGATGTTGCCGGGGGTTTTCAGTGATACCAAAGTAATAAATCTATATAAAATCACCGAAACATATATTTACCAGTAGGTACCTACACTATAGATTTTATCATTCACGAAGACGCGTAACTTGACTCGTAATGTCATGTTATTAAAGATTAGATTTGACAAATCTGATGCGCGTCATCGTGGATGTCACGAACTATAAGGACCTATTATAGCCGAAACATTTTAATTTAGTAAAGGTCCGTTCAGTTTTAATTACTTCACCTTTGTGAGAGATTGTAGTCTGAACAAGGTCTGAACCTATAATTATTGCACGTGCAGGCTGGCCTTCTAATTGACCTCATCGGCTTTACCGGCCAAGCGGTCTGCGGGGCCGTACTCGTCAACAACCAACGCCTGCTGACGGCTGCCCACTGCTGGTCCGATGGGCAGCACCAGGCCTGGCGCTTTACAGTAGTGCTGGGTACCGTGCAGCTGTTCACGGGTGGCACCAGGCTTCAGACCAGCGTTGTAGTGACCCATCCCAGTTGGCTCCCAGCGCTCATTCGCAACGACATTGCTGTTATTTACTTGCCTACGGCGGTTGCTACGTCAGGTATGTGCCCGCCATCGTCATTTATTCTATAGATTTCGCTACATCGTTTATCATGTCGATTTTATGCAACTTTTAGCACCATATAACCTAGTACACAACAGGTACAAACTGTACAGTAACCCTGTAAGGTACCCTGGTACCTTCTCAGTCAATGCCTTGTCGTAAAAACAATACTTTTGTTTTCAGCAACTATTGCCCCTATCGCTCTGCCGTCAGGATCCCAGCTGAGCGAAACCTTCGCTGGCGAAATTGCCATTGCTTCTGGATTTGGTCTGACTTCTGATGGTAAGTCGTACGTATTAAATAAGAAAGTCCAGATTTCTATGATACCATAATTATTTTTACTCCGGAGAGTAACTATAGCCATCGGGATTAACTGGGTACATATACATAATGTCATTTGGTTGGTTTTAGCTATTAACCGTTCTCGTTTTTAGGGTTCCGTACCCAAAGGGTAATAAAAACGGGACCCTATTACTAAGCCTCCACTGTCCCTCTGTCTGTTTCTCTGACTGCCTGTCTGTGACCAGGCTGTATCTCATGAACCGTGATAGATAGACAGTTGAAATGTTCACAGATTGGCTAAAATAGATTAAAGTAGATTAATCTTACGGTGTCTGCTTTTCTTTTCGATTTATGTAGAGTCAGACCAAGATAAGTTGGCAGAGATTTTGATAGCCCAGCCTGTGCAAGTGTTAAGTAAACGTCAAAATTTCACAGAAGTTTGACGTTTAAGATAACACTTGCACTGTCTGGGCTGCCAAAATTGGTGTCAACTTATCTTGGTTTGACTCTACATTTGAGCTGAAGAAGTGTGTTCCTATTTGCATTGCAGGCGGTTCCCTCACAACCAACCAGTATCTCAGTCACGTCACGCTTAACGTGATCACCAACAGCGCCTGTTCCATCGGCTTTCCATTCGTGATCCAAGAGTCCAACATCTGCACCAGCGGGTTCGGCGGTGTGGGCACCTGCAGCGGTGACTCTGGTGGACCTTTGGCTGTGTACAGGGACGGAAGACCTATTTTGGTGAGTTGAACATCTATTTAAAATAGCGGTATTTTAGATCGATGGAGTTGAAGTCGCAGGAATAATGCAATGAACTATTCCTTCTCAAGACGGATAAATTTTGTAAAGGGACGGGGCTCGGGGAGCGATAGAAATAGTCAAGCGATTGATTTTATAAGAGCATAAGGACCCTTTAGGCATGCAAAGTCACAAATTCTCGCCATGTTCTCGCCACTCGACTAGCCTTTAGTGCGACAGTGACAGTAGCGTTTCGTTCGCTACGGAGCGTTAACGATTGAAACGTTGGCTACGTAACCAGAGGACCTAGCCAACTGAATTTTTGTGATGGAAAACGCCAATCGAAAGTGAAATAAAATCGAAATCGGAAGTATGGAAACCATCACGTGACTTTTCCTAGCATCTGTCATCACGATACCCCGATATATTTTTTCTTTTTGATCGTTGTTGTACGATTGTTATGATAGGCTCTCTGTAACCGGAGGACTGATTTTTTTGACTCTATAAAAAAGAACCGTAATAAAACTATACAGTGTGTAAATTCAATACCTTCAAGCGGTGCTGGCATAGGACCTAAGAAGTATATTAAGATTACTTTTGTTTAGAAATACAATGATTTAAAACATTAACCGTATAAAATAATTCCGCAACGCTTAAGCGACGAGATACGAGCTTTTTATTGTAACTGTCAACGCTTGTTGACAGCTTGACAGGTAGTATAAAAGCCCATATCTCGTAATGTCTCGTAATGTTGTCTATTAATGTTTGCAGTAGGTAAGTACATTGCTGTTCGGTATTTTTTTTAAAATTAAGTACGCTGTCATTTTTAAGTGTAACTTTAAAAAAACTTCTTATTCATAATAACACGGGTAAATTATAAATTCTTTATCTGGTTTAATTTATTGCCCGTATTGGATTTACACACTGCATTGTTTTGATCATTATGTGTTTCTGCCTCCTGGTTAATTAATTAATTATAAGTATTATTTTGTCCTCATGTTGCTTTTGTGTGGTTAAACATTTTTCATTAAGTGCATTTTTTTAACTCTAGGTTGGAATCACATCTTTCGGCATCGCGTTCGGCTGCCAGCTGATTTTCCCATCAGCATTCGCCAGGGTGACTTCATTTACCGACTTCATCAACACACACCTGTAAAGTAAAGAATGTGATAGCCAACTCGTATTTATTTTGTGACAGAATGTACCTACTTATTATTAAGTTCGACATCTTTGCTCAACCCATTAGCACCCAAATTTTGCTTACCAATAAGGCTCTTAGTATTTATATTGTCATTCATCAGATTGATTGGTCAGGCGAATAAACTTCCAGGTCAAGGCCAAAAGTATCTGTATCAGTCGTTGACATGACCATGACACTCCCTTTATCATTGGTCGTATTGTAAGAAATGTTTCAGAACGCATAGTAATTTAGACAAACATGGGGCCGATTTTTGAATTTTGAGCGCTCGATTTCGTCACTTGAAAGTCTGTGTATTTGTGTAATTCGCGAAATGCTAATTTTTGACCACTGTTTAGTTGACTTTATAATAAATGCTTAGTAGTGGAGATACTGTTGAAGGGAGTCACACGATCGAGCACTCGAAATTCAAAAACTAGCCACCATTGTGATTTGAGGTTTTCTTGTACTGGCCGGGCTGTATTGTGCAGAATTGTGTGAAAGCGGTAGCTTCGTTTAGCGCAGCGGACCGAAAGTTGACGCTTTCCGGCCGGAGGGCATAAAATACCAACACGAGTAATAGAAAAATATGCGAATACCTACGAATTCTAGGATGTTCCGTCGATTATCTTATGGTATAGATTCCATCATCAGATTTCAATTCTGACAGAAAATAAGTGAGTTCTATATTTGAAAACAAAAGAAAAATCGAAAAATGGAGTTGATCTCTTGATTCATTTTAATAAAATGTCAGGCTAAGAATCCAAACCCTTCGCCGTAAATTGTCTAAATAGATATTGCTTTTGTTGTTTGTTGTGCGATGGCAATGTATCAACCGACATCCGCACAGGGGACTGTCAGTCAAGCAGTCGCCTGGAACAACCCAATGCTATTAGATAGCAAATTTCAACGGACCCCCGCATGCACCGTTCCGACCCCTCACAGATGTCGTATCGTATCAATTTGCAGTGCAAGGGGGTTCAGGATAAAATGGAGTCTGGGCCTACGGCCTGCAGCAAACACTGACAACCTCTTTAGTTATGCCGACAATGTATTCAGATTCAATTCGCATGCTACTCTGTTAGTTTGCCCGTCACTTTTCGGTAGACGTTTTCGAGTATAAATAAGTGAGTGGATTTATTATGAATTCTTGATCGTTAGTAGTCTGCTCAGTTAACGAATATATCAGTACAAAATGCACATATAATTAATTTAACGATGTAGTGAACTTTGCTAAACATTACCACCGCTGTTTATTTGACTACATACAAGGTGATAATAAAAGGGTCATTTGACTCACTTATTTTATGTCGATGCATTCCAAATTGCATACAAATTAATGTGTGCGGGAGTGGACAAAACGAGTCCAACATTTTAGCAAAACTTGACTTAAACTCGTGGTTTTATTTAATGGTTAGCTTCAGTGTCGGGCTCGGCCCGTGGTTCAACCATTTCTGCTGCTTTACCTTTGACGATTTGATTGATAAATCGTTGAATATTTAACAGTGCATGCTGAATCCGCTGGAAACAAAGAGATTTGATTGGCTGTCTCCGGGCTAGGACAAGCTGCGTCTCGTTCGCTTGTTACTGGTTGACTAACCAAACATGACCCACCCGACATTCTAAGCAATATGCCATCACAAACTCCTATCTAACTCAAAAATACAACAGTGTAATCTACTCTACCTTCCGCCCCTTGGGCGGAGGTGGGTCCATGTGCAAGGAATAATTTGCGACCGGTCGCTGCTTGCGATGGGTCTGTCTCTATGGTAGCTACCTGTCCGGTAGTTAGCATGGTGAACGGTCTCGGGGGGAGCACAAGTTGCGGAGAACCTCGAGGCAAAACTGGTTGTGCTCCTTCCCGAGGTTACTGCCTGTTAACTGCCTGGTTCTACCGTAGAAACAGGCAGAACGGAAACAACCAGTTGGGCCACCTTGGGGTAAGCTTTACAACGGATCGAACATCGGGCTCGGAGGTAGGTGTTGTCATCCGCATGACTCCATCTACAACTGGGCCAGGTAGGTGAACCAGTGTAAAGAATACCCTCCATGTAATCCCAACCTATCCCTATCCCTCAGATGGGTCTTTATTTGCGTGCCAATACTGAGAAGCCACTGTAGGAGCGTCTTCTTTAACGGAGGCGAGCCTACAGTGGCGGGAAGGTTGGAGGCGCCCCAAATAATGATCCATATCCCGTATAATCAGCCGTAAGCGATGACGTGGCATGTCGCAGCGGGCTTCTCATCCACAAAGAAGGATGATTAGCGGTAGAATGCCACCCGCGTGTTTGTGCCGTGCGCGGGGACCCGTACGGGTGGAGAAGGAGGTCCTGGGAGCAGGTTTTTCGAAGCGGGGGTCTGTAGTCGTTATCCCCGTTAGACGAAGTTCCTTTGGCTCTAGATTCATCTCACACGGGAGGTCTTGTCTTAGCCAGTCAAGATCAATCGGCTGTTGTGTCCAGTCAGATGGCCGCATGGCGAGTGTCCTGGGGTGTAGGGGTCTGTAATCGGCGGAGCACGATTCCTGTGTCGGCTGTGGAGCTGACTATGGTTTTGGCACCGTGCGGATTCATGGGCAACGCACTCTGGGATGCTATAGCAGCCTGGTATCCCTGATGTGTCAAAGCATCCCAAATATGAGGCTCCAGGGAGGGTGGGGAGCCAGTCTGCTGAAAATTTCAATGGAGGTTTTATGGAGAACAATCTACCTAAAACGACGGAAGCAGGAGGAAAAGCCGGACCCGTACGGGATGAGGCAAAGGCGCTTAGCGCAAAGGCTGCCGCACCAGCTGGTAGTGGGCCTGTCCCTGACAGGAACGCGAGAGCAGGTGGCGACAGAGTGTGGAGGTCCGCAAGGACGGAGGACGCGCACGGCGCGAAAGCCAGGGGCCATGGTGGAGCAGGCCACTCCAAAGGTACCACCCGACCTTTTCCCCAAGGGTTGAAAAGCGGATGCGTTCAGCAAGTTCCCCTAGGGGGACCGACTAGCGCAGGTGCCGGAGGAGTAGGCAGCGGAACAATGGCCTACTGCGAGAAGCGAGCGGGAGCACCGCTTCCAAATCCTGCTGGCAATGCTCCGGGCGCCTTTGACGGCACGGCCATGCCTACGGGCGTGGGCATGCAGTCGGGTGGAGGAGCCGCTATGTCCAGGAGGCAGAAGAGGCGTGCGAAGGCGCGAGCAAAGGTGGACGCACAACCGGTAGCCGGACCCTCCACAAGTGGGGCGGGAAGGCTACAGAATAAAAGGCCGCTGGGGGCCAGTGGCGACTCGTCTCTGCTCGCTGGTGACTCCAAAAGAACGAGGGTGGGGGGGTCGTTCGCGGAAGTTGCAGCGAGCGAGAAGATGGCCATCGTCCCAGTGGCCTTTCCAGCCGTAAAGGTGGTGCAGGAGCATATGCCGGCCATCATAGGAGCCCTGCTCCTATTTCTTGATGAGGCCGCCGAACCCATGCCCGACATCACGCTAGGCAACCTCGTGGGGGGCGCGCTCCACGTGACCTGCAAGGGGAGGGATGCCGCGGCATGGCTCAGCACGGTAATCGGAGGTGGGGAGATTGCCGGGCTGCGCCTGAAGGTCGTGAGTGCCAAGGATCTGCCGAAACCGGTCAAGATGGCCTGGAGAACGATGATCGATGGCAGTCAGGACATCGCGAGGGCCCTCAGAGTGTTGCAGAAGAAACACCCCGGACTGCGCACAAGTGAGTGGAAAATAGTCGACACCGTGGGGTCGGGGCCGACCACCAGGCGTATCGTACTGATGGACCGGGTGTCGGCCACCGTCATCAAGGAGGCCGACTATGTTCTGCACTCGGGGCTCGACACCAGCCACTTCAAGCTCCTGGAAGAAGGGAGGGAGCAGGGGCTTGGGGGGGCTGAGGTCGAGCCTTGCGGGGAAGCAAGGGAGGGGGGGGAGGTAGCCCAAGAGGCTACGGTAGCTGTGGCGACAGGGGGGGGCCCGGAACAGGAGGCGCTGCTAACCAGTGGCGCACCTGTGGAGGAGGCTGGGGGCCAGTTGGAGGAGGCGGGGAGCATGGTGCAATTCGGGGAGGACTATGCCGGACCGCGCATGGCTCGAGAGTCGTCACCGATCTCATCGATGGCGGGCTCAGAGGATTTGCGTGGCCTAGCGGAACTCTACCTGGAGGGCACCATGTCACCCATGTCCTTCGACGACACGGTCCAGGAGGTGGCTGCTGATCTCAGCACCACCAAACAGTAAAACGCCGAAATGGAGGGTCTAAGGTGTGTACAAATAAATCTTCAACACAATAAAGCAGCCACCGCCCTTCTGGCTAGGCAGTTAAAAAGCGACAAGTTTGATATTGCCCTTATTCAAGAACCATATATCTACAAAGGCGAGATAAGAGGCTTAAACGGTACTGGCGGGACATTGCTTTATGTTTGTCCTGAGAGTAATATGAGGACATGTATTTATGTTAAAAATGGCATTGATGCTATGCTTCTACATGCTTTCTGTTCCAGGGATCTGACTACGGTCAAGATCCAAAACAAGGGGGGGGGTAAGGCACTAATCATCTCATCAGCCTACCTTCCCTACGAGGCAGCGGATCCGATCACTGGGCAGCTACGGGATCTTGCTGACTACGGCAGCCAAGCGAACACCGACCTGATCATTGGCTGCGACGCGAACGCGCATCATGTCATCTGGGGAAGCTCGGACGTCAACAGAAGAGGGGAGAAGGTACTGGATTTTCTGGTAAGCTCTTCCTTACAATTATTAAATAAAGGCAATGAACCAACATTCGTTAATGCTAGACGGGGTGAGGTTATTGATATAACGCTAGCGTCCAACAACGCGAGCAATAAGATTAGTTCATGGTATGTCTCTGGGGAAATCTCTTTATCAGACCACAGATACATATGCTTTAGGTATAAGACTAAAACTCAATTAGGAACTATACGTAAACGGAATCCCAGGAACACCGACTGGTTAGCTTTTAAAAGCGACTTGAAGGTGGAACTAGGAGAGCCGAAAGGTAAGCTAAACTCTATCATTGACATAGAATTTGAAGCAGACAAAATAGTACAAGCTGTCTATACAGCCTGGTCTAACAACTGCCCGGAAAAGAAAATTCTGGCGAAGAGGGTGCCTTGGTGGAACCCGGAGATCGCAAAACTCCGGAAGGAAACCAGGGCAGTCTTCAACGATGCTAAAAGGACTAATGACTTTGAACATTACGCGCTAAAACTCACAGAATACAGCAAAGCTGTGAGGAAAGCAAAAAGAAAAGCATGGATGAACCATTGCGATCAAATCAGGTCCATACCGGAAGGTATGAGACTTACAAAAGCACTAGCCACGACAAAGTCAGTTCCGCTTACTTCCATTAGAAGAGGGGACGGAGGAATGACTGAAACGGGGTTAGAGACCCTTAAAGTTATGTGTACAACACACTTCCCAGGCTCGATAATACATCAGGGCGTAACGGACGATGTAGCAATCAGTGCAATGGAACAATCCAGTAGCACAACCAGGTACAACTGGGACACGTCTAAAAAAGTAGTAGATCACAATAAGATACAATGGGCACTATCAACATTTCAGCCATACAAAGCCCCGGGGCCAGATGGAATCTACCCCATACTACTACAAGAAGGTGCCAATGTACTAATACCACACTTAGGTAGACTGTACAGAGCGTGCATAGCCTTTGGACACGTGCCACGTGTCTGGAGGATGGTAAAAGTGACATACTTGCCTAAACCAGGCAAGGCAGATTACACAGAAGCCAAATCGTACAGGCCGATAAGTCTGTCATCATTTTTCCTTAAAACACTGGAGAAACTGGTAGACAGACACATAAGGGATGGTCCTCTTAAGAGACATCCACTACACCAATTGCAGTGTGCGTATCAGCCAGGTAAATCAACTGAAACAGCACTACACCTGGTGACAGCCAAAGCGGAACAGGCAATAGAAAATAAGGAACTATGCTTGGCCAGTTTTCTAGACGTGGAGGGGGCTTTTGACCGCACCACGTATCAGGCAATCAATACCGCAGCATCTAAACACGGCATAGAACCGACAATCTGCAGATGGATCGGTAACATGCTAAATAGCCGACTAATGAAATCTTCCCTTATGGGAGACGAAATATTAGCAACGGCCACGAAGGGCTGCCCACAAGGTGGAGTTCTGTCACCGACTCTCTGGAGTCTGGTAGTGAACTCACTGGTGGAAGAACTTAACAAAGGCCCAACATACACGGTAGGGTATGCAGATGATTTAGTGATTCTTGTAAACGGGAAATTCCCGGGAACAGTATCAGGAATCATGAATACGGCACTGAAGCAAGTGGAGAGATGGTGCAACAGCCATCAACTCTCTATCAACCCAGGCAAAACAGTGGTAATACCGTTTACCAGGAAAAAGACCCTCAATGGCATGGAGCAACTGAAGCTTTATGGAAGGGTACTGGAAATGTCCGATGAAGTGAAATATCTAGGTGTAACACTAGATAAAGAACTGAACTGGAGGAAGCATGTCGAACTTACCACAACCAAGGCGCTGAGAGTGTTTGGAATGTGTAGAACGGCATATGGGAAAACATGGGGTTTAAACCCAAAGGTACTAAGATGGATCTATACCATGATGGTAAGACCTATCATTTTGTACGGATGCCTGGCATGGTGGACAAGGACACTAAAGAGCACATGCAGGGAGAACCTTATGAAAATACAGAGAACAGCATGCATGGCTATTACCGGGGCGTTTAAAACAACGCCAACAGCGGCGATGGAGGTACTGCTAGACCTCCCGCCGCTACATCTGGTGATACAATCTGAGGCGCGGAAATCGCTACACAGGCTGGCTCTAACCGGCCTATGGAGCGATAGCAAGCCAAAGACTAAACACACAAACATGGAATGTGACAATTTCATGGAAAGGATAACGAATATGGGCTGCGATAAGATGCAACCCAAGTTTGTGTTCCGTAAGAATTTTGAAGTTAAAGTTCCAACAAGGGCTGAATGGACCGAAGGTCTTCAAGCACCAAATTCGGATGAAAACGACATCATATGGTACACAGACGGGTCCAAGACAGTATCTGGTACGGGGGCAGGCATTTATGCAAATGACTTTAGTTGTAGCATAAGCATGGGTAATTACGCTACTGTCTTCCAAGCCGAGACGTACGCTATAATTGCCTGTGTGCATGAGAATATAGTTAGGCAAACCCAAGGGAAGAATATCTATATACTCAGTGACAGTCAGGCTGCACTCAAGGCGCTCAGGGCGCCCAGAGTGGACTCTAGACTGGTGTACAATGGTGTCCAAGCTCTGAACGAGCTTGGAAGACAAAATAGAGTGCAACTGGTATGGATTCCAGGGCACGAGGGATTCATAGGCAATGAAAATGCAGATGAACTTGCCAGAGCCGGATCCGCAAGTAACCACATAGGTCCGGAACCATTCGTGGGGCTCTCACAGGGAACCATTATAACGGCTATTAAAGACCACACTAGGACGAGACACCAAAAAGAATGGGACAGTCTGACGGGTCTAAAGCACTCAAAGCTCTTCATACAAGAAGTAGACTCCGGTTGGAGCAAAAAGCTATGGAAACTTAGCAGGAGACAACTCCAAATTATAACAGGGGTGTTTACGGGCCATTATGGGGTCAAAGGGGTTTTGGCCAGGATGGGACACTCTGACAACACCGATTGTCGAATGTGTGGTGAAGAGGAAGAGACAGTAACACACCTAATGTGTGAATGTCACGCCCTCGCCAGACAAAGAATGAAAGACTTTGGAGCAGGCTATCTGGAACCAAAGGAATTCAAAAGGCTACCCATAAGCTCCATCATCCGACACATGGAAATGGTCAAAAAGGCTCTTGAGTAGCTAATGGGTCTTTCCTTAGGGGGCAACTACACAAAAGATCCCTATGGGTCGAAGTGTATCCGCAAGGGCCCCCGGTAATCAGAAGATAAGATAAGATAAGATACCTTCCTCATAATAAGACTCATATTTGAAAATGCGTGAAGATAGTTCGACGCGGTGGACGTTCACAGGAATTATTGGGACAACGTCGAACCATGCATCGTTGTTCTAGCAGAAGCCAATTAAATGCAGCGAGGAAGTATTGTTCGTATTTTCTGATGCACCCGAGGTCATAATATAGCCATTCAAATTTATATTTTATTAAATAATATCTCGAAATAATCAATTGCTTTATTTTAAATACTGAAATAGGTATAGACATATTTAAGCACACATTAATATTTAATTGTAGGTACCTAGTTGCGGGTAAGTAGGTATCTACGGTGACGTTGGAATATGAGGGCTCAGGTTTTACTTCGTGGGTGGGTACCTACTTTTCGTGGAATTAATTGTATGTGCCTGGCTTAAATATTTTTCTAATCTCATTGCCAAAAAATTGATAAGCTCCGAAACTTTCATTGCCCGGCTTCCATATAAAATTAATTTGTTCCTGGCAACAAAAATACTGAAAAAAGCCACAGAAATCGTTGCTCACAAGGGTCCGAAGTAGGAAAGTGCAATTCCGTGTCCCAATGATTTTTTAAACAGGTTGCGTTGGTCGTCGTCGTCGATATAACTATGCACAGCTTTCAAATGCAGTTTTGTTTTATTTTATCACGCATAAAATGAGAGAACAGATAAAAGGATTGCCGCATCGTTCACTGCCATTTTGTTTATTCCCTTTCCACGGATATAAATATATTATATATTAAGTTTAGTGTGTAGGTAAGGTATGTTTAGTGTGTTTGGCCTAGTGACCCTGCCTATGAAGCTGATAGTCCCGGGTTCAAATCCTGGTAAGGGCATTTGTTCGTGTGATGAGCCTGGATATTTGTTCCTGAGTCATGGGTGTTTTCTATGTATTTAAGTATTTATAAATATTTATATATTATATATATCGTTGTCTAAGTACCCTCAACACAAGCCATATTGAGCTTACTGTGGGACTTAGTCAATTTGTGTATTAATGTCCTACAATAATTATTATATATTAAAAAATTATATTTATATATTAAAAAGCGGTGGTGGCCGAGTGGATATGACGTCCGACTTTCAATCCGGAGGTCGCGGGTTCAAATCCTGGCTCGTACCAATGAGTTTTCGGAACTTATGTACGAAATATCATTTGATATTTACCACTAGCTTTTCGGTGAAGGAAAACATCGTGAGGAAACCTGCATACATCTGCGAAGAAATTCAAAGGTGTATGTGAAGTCCCCAATCCGCATTGGGCTAGCGTGGGGACTATAGCCCGAGCCCTCTCGCACATGAGAGGAGGCCTGTGCCTAGCAATGGGACGTCGTATATAGGCTGAATTATTATTATTATTTGTTTATTTATTACTTTGCGATTCTTAGATATCTTAGCCATGTACCTACGTAGCAACTTATTTTTCTTGTTTCATGTGTTCATTTCATTCGGATAGCAATGGTAGGTACTTTTTATAACAAGTATGTAGATATATGTATAAGTGCGAGAGTGTCACATGAAACGACAGACGATAGGTTATAACCATCATATTCACGGATTACTTAAGCAAGGTTTAGACTAGCAAGAACTTGCATAATTTACGTTACATTGCCGACTACTAAGGACTAAGGTAAACTGCATCAAAAGTTTGATCAGATACCGCAATGTAATAAAAATTGCATGCAGGTTCTAGCTAGCCTAAACCTCGCTTTAGATAAACACGGCGAGAACTTGCATACAATATTCGATACATATATTTTTTAACCTCTATATAACGAAAATTGCATGCAATTTCTTGATCCATCTAAATGGGGCTTTAGCCTAATCATTAAGTAGGTACATAACATAACCTTCAGGTTCCAGAATAAAATGAAAATTGTGAAACTTTAGAAAGAACACTTTAAAAAAATTTGAAAGTCTAGTTCTCAAGATAAGAAGCGCAAAATAAGCTTTTACTTTGATTAAAAAACGAAATCTCGGCGTTTGAGTTTGCCTTACTGTTTTTTTTACAAAAAGCAAGATTTTTCTGTGTGTGTGCCAGTTCTTCCTCAGTTATAGGATATAAATCCCAAAAGAGCTCTCCTAGCGAGGCGTCCAAGAATTATAGCAACCGACAAAGAAATTTATGAGATAAATACAAGCCTGAGCAGCTTTGTGTCAAAAACTGGAAATTAGTAGCGGAGGTGCGAAAAAGCAGGTGCATTATTAAACGACTTTTGAACAAGATTCAATTTAAAACTTTATAAATTAGGAGATTACTCGGCTCAGGAGCTTAAGTCATTTATCCAAGTGCGATTCTTGTTATCTCGAGTTCATTGGCACATTCATTTAATGTAACTTTAAAGGCTGCCAAAAATTAATCTTAACGAGACTTAAGAATAAAATATACCTTTTTGGCTTTCAGAAATGTCAAGCTACTCCAAGCATGTTGTAGGCGATATCCTGCGTACTACCTACTTAACAAAGTGAACATTGATAGGTAATTAAAATTTTTGCGTACACGGGTAAGTATTTCACACACTTCACAGGTATTTTACAAAAAATCTGTAACATACGATTTTCTTATTACGGCATGTGAAAAAGTACCCTTGGAGTCTAAGAATGGTTTTCAACTTATACCTATATCTACCTAAGATGAGAGCTCATAGGGCATGCCATTTTTTACGATAAAATATTAACTTCTTGTTTCGTGGGTACTTAAAGTTCTAGGTACATTCAAAATTTCAATAAATTGCCTTTAAATGTTGTTCTAAAAACTGTGCAGCTAAAAGCCGTGCGTGACTATGAAAGCTGCTGTACGTTCACGAACGCTTTCCACGCTGGCCAATCTTCTGTTATTGTTCTTATGCTCCTATGAAATTGAATCACGTAGGATTTGCTACTTCGCTTGCTACGAATATTTAAACTCAAAATCGGGACACTAATGTCACGTTATTCGTAAAATGGCTGTTTCGGGAGTTCCTCAAAGGCTTTTAATCGTGTGCGTTATTCGCGGCGTTTCAGTCGCTCTCGCGGGCGGCACATTGTTTCATCTCAGTCGTGCCGCGTGCCGCTGACGTTTAATAAACTTGCCGAGGATTATAGAGTTAACGGTGATACGTTTTTGAAAACGAGGGTCGGCATGTCTTGATACTTGCTCAAGTGGTGTTTTTCTGAAGGTGTGATGCCGACATACCTCTCTTAACTTATCTCCCTTGCGATACTATGCGGAGAGAACGCCGCTAATGCCATGGGTTCCTTAGCACGGGCTGACTTGTTGAACGCAGTATTCCTTTTTTAATTTTTTGTAGGTAAGTAAGTATAGTTTTATATTTTTGTGTTTCTTGTTAGTTTGCTACAATTAATTTTGTTTCTGATGTCCGGTTCATTACATTATGTATTGTTACCAAATTACCTAAAGCAAAGTCACATGAAAACGAAATCTGGTATATTTCTGTTTGTAGCAGTTAAGGTTTCTGGTTTTTGGCCTTTTTTTATTTCTCGAGCCAGAGGGAATTCTCGACGAGCATTTCTAAACTTTTCTATCCTTCTTGCACGCGCTAAATCTAGCGATCACGCTGGAAAACAATACACTAAATTCATACTCTGACCATTTATTGATTTCACTTCGTTTTTATTATGAAATACTACATTTTACTGTACACAGTTTATAAATCGCGAGGTCTCAGTTCGGGGCGAACTACCAGTAAATATAAATTTAAACAGTACTCAAGTATCAAGTATCACATAGCCGCAAGTGGAGGCGAGTTCACGGGCGCGAGTGTAGGCACTCGTGTCTACGCAGGGCTGCCGCGATATCGGTAATTAAAACTAAATATGTGGATTTAGTCAGTGATAAGTTGTTCTAAAAATGATTTGGCAAACAAAACGCTCTACCCCTTTTAATAACTTTGGGACGTATTTATAAACAAAAATTAAAATCACCACAAAAATGTCATGTTGTCCGTCTATTTGTCTTTATCTAGTTAAAAATAAAAGTTTTTGGATTTTATTCGAGAATACCAACTCATGATGTGTTCTCGATGAACTTTGTCTAGATCAGTGATATTCCGCATGCGGCCTGCCGGGCTATTTAGGTGGCCCGTCAGGTGATCCTGGTATAGATACATAATAACCTTGCCATCCAAACGTCACCTTAAAGCAAATTCAACTTGTGGTCCAGGACTACAAGGCAAATCGTCTTTGTGGCCATAATAAAAAAAAGCTTAGAAATGGCTGGTCTAGATAGCAATGTTGGCCGAACGTTAATTGCAATTAACTATTAACCATTACAGATTGATCTGTATACCTTAACGGACGGTTACAGTTTAGTTTTACACCTTACAGAAAACCGCAGCCAAATAACACTAGACCCTACTCATAGTTGTTGTGTTCCTGCCGGTGAGTAAGGTTGCCAGAGCTCAACGAGGGAAGGGAGGGGTGTTAGGGTCGGCAACGCGCATGTAACTCCTCTAGAGTTTCAGGCGTACATAGGCTACGGAGATTGCTTACCATCAGGCGGGCCGTATGCTTGTTTGCCACCGACGTAGTATAAAATAAAGTTTTACGTGTTATTTACGAACTGTACGTGTTGAATTTGAATGGCATATAAATCTTTAGTACCTGGGCGACGGTTATAACTATTTATTGTAATATGGTGGTGTATAGGTGATAATCTTAACTACATTTTTTTACTAAATTAAACTTGTCTAAAACAATAAAAATTAAAAAATTATATATAAACTTGAACATATAAAAAAAACAAAAGTTAGTCACCGGGCGAGATTCGAACCCGTAACACTCGTTTAGCAGTCCGCGTCTTAACCCGCTGGACCAGACGGACAGTAGGCGACAACACGAAATTAGCGACCATATTCTGCGTCGAAAGAAAAACGCATGAAAACTCGAAAACACGCGTTTTCCCAAACATAAGACTAATCTAGATCGATTGTTTACCCCCAAAAACCCCCATATACCAAATTTCAGCAAAATCGTTAGAGCCGTTTCCGAGATCCCGGAAATATATATATATATATACAAGAATTGCTCGTTTAAAGGTATAAGATAAGATACGACTCGCAGCCCTAGTCTAGTCACGAGCACACGTTTTGACGTGCCGCCAATAATATTAGCTCTCTGAGATGTAGGTATTTTATGCTCGGGACAGCGCGGACGGATAGCGCGGTACATGGTAACTTTTTAATTAACGATTTATATTAATAGTTGTATTCATTTATTTTTGGAACCAAAACAGAAAAATATATACCCATTTCTTTTATTCAGGCTTCATAAGGTATCACTTATTTCAAAAACATCGCTAGGCCTAGTAAAGTCTGACGCTCGCACTTGGCGATTGAAACACCTCTAACAACATATTGTTAGAGGTGTTTCAATCGCAACAATATCATAATATATAATATTGTAATGTGACGTCACATTAGGTACATTATTCTGTCCTAAATGGGATGTCAAGAAAATTGCCATTTTGACAGTATTATTTTTTAATAAAATGTAAGGAGTCGAATGGTACCATTGAAAGTAAAAAAAATTTTTTTTTGAGACTGGATCCTTGTATTTTTTTATAATCTTAATATATTTTTTTAAATTCAACTTTTTTATAATGAATGGCTCATTTATTATCCATTTAGCTAAATTTTGTTATAATATTCAACATTAATTAGTTTATGTCAATTGAACGAGATCATTAAAATTTATTAATGGTTTTAAACAGTATAGCGGGTGTAGGAAATAAGTAACAAAGAACGGCACTGAAGTTAGAAAAAAGTTTATTTTAATAAACGAACACCGTACTATAAAAACACAAAAAGTGATTACAAAATCGATCGGTCGTGGGGTCGAGTACGCGCACACGTTTATCCCCATCGGCACCTGCTACCGGACTAACTGCGCGCAGCGCTGTTGGCGTCCGCGCAATACTAAAACATGTGTTCGCGCAAGCGACCAGCACAAATTGACCTGCGGCTTAACCTGTCAGGAACCGAGCCGGAGGTCGACCTCGATTAGTTCTATTGGGAAGGCGCAAAGTTGGAGTGCCAACTACTTCCAACGAACGCGTAGGCGTGTCGTCTCTGTCACACGCTATAGACTCCCCCTCGAGTTCATGAAGACGCCCACGTCCATGGACTCGCACAACACTCTGGTCTCGGTTACGTGGACGACCTCTATTTCGTTTAGGCACTACGGGAGAAGGAAGGACGTCATCCCTACTATTATAACGAACCAGCTGAGAGGAGTGATACTTGCCCAGAACCTCACCGGGTGACTTAGGATCAGCGACTAGGTAAGTTGTCGGACTAACCTTCTTAACAACCAGGTAAGGGCCATCTCTTTTTGGCACGAACTTGGCTGAGACGTTCTTTGATGCGTTGCTCAGAACGTGTGACTTAATGAGGACACTGTCCCCGACGTCAAATACATCACCTGGCTGACGAGACTTGTCAGCGTGTTCCTTACGCCTGTCTTGCTGAGCTTCTACCCGGTCTCGTACTGCTGACAGAGAACTAATAAACGAGCGAAGATACGGCGTAATCTGGGGAACAAAGTTTTCCTTATCAAGGACGGCTCTTAAGTCATAACTAACCTCTATAGGAGACCTCATCTGCCTTGCAAACATGAGGTACGCCGGAGAAGCACCAGTCGCTTGACACACGGCACTATTCATGGCAAACCGGATCACACCCAGTTTCGTTGGCCATGTTGTGTGGTCGTTCCCAACCAGCTGCCCAAGCTGAGTCTTCAAATCGCGATTTTTGCGCTCGGCGGGATTCGCTTCAGGATGGTACAGCGGAAGGAGGCTTTGTTTGACTCCTAGGATGTACATGCACTGTTGCATAACGGCTCCTACAAACTGTACACCGTTGTCTGAGACTATCCTGCGAGGGAAACCGTACCTGAGAAAGTACTCTTCTACAAGAGTACGCGCGCAAGCTTCGGATGTAGCTTCTTGCAATGCATATAGTTCCACCCAACGTGTGGCGGTATCTTCCACTAAGAAAATCCAGCGCTCTCCTTTTTCTCCTTCTGGTAAAGGACCAAACAGATCAATAGCTACGACCTCGTTGCGTTGACTAAGAACAGGAGTTTGTAGAAGACCAGAGGGCTTTTCATTAGACGCTTTGTATCGCTGACAAGATACACAACTTTTTATGTATTCAGCGATGATACGACGCATACCTGGGAAGAAAAAACGTTGCGAGATCTTATGAAAGGTCCTCTCAACCCCTTGGTGCCCTGACAACGGAGAATCATGGCATTCCTTCAAGATGTCAAGATGAAGCGAAACAGGAACCACTAGCTGCGGCTCTTCGCTATCCACGTCGGGATTGTACCTGTACAAGACGCCTTGCTGCATAAAATATCCTCTTTCAGACCAACGCCTTGCTCCAACAGCAGCATCGTCTGACGTACTCTCTAACTCTACTATTATCTTTTCCAGATCCGGGTCATCAAGCTGAGCACGACGCAGGTCTGTAGGGCTGCGAGCAGGTAAGTCCACGACGACCGCACATATACCACACTGATCCTTACTTTCCTCTCCACAGGCAGGACGGCTGAGAGTATCGGCGACTACATTCGCTTTACCCGGAGTGTACTCGAACCGGACGTTGAAGGCCTGTAGTTTTAATGCCCACCGAACTAACCTACCTGAAGGTGACTTTAAGGTAAGAAGCCACTTTAACGGCTGGTGGTCGCTCCCTATCACGACAGGATGCCCTTCAATATATCCTCTGAACCGCTCTACAGCCCACACGACCGCAAGAGCCTCGCGTTCTGTAGTTCTGTAGTTTCTTTCAGCTGGCGTGAGCAGACGACTGGCGTACTCGATGGGACGTTCATCTTTACCTTCTCCTTGAAGCAAAACGCCACCGAGCGCGTAGTTGCTCGAGTCTGTTCTTAGAATAAACGGCCTCTGATAATCAGCCTGGATAAGGACAGGAGCTGTAGTCAACCGCTTTTTTAACTCCTCAAAAGCTTTTACCTGTTCCGGACCCCACATCCATACCTGGTTTTTCTTTGTCAGGCGGGTCAATGGTTCGGCAACAGCAGAGAAACTAGGAATAAACTTACGGAACCAAGAGCAGGTTTGCAAGAATGTCCGTAAGTGGCGCAGCGTCGAAGGGGCCTTCATGTCTAAGACAGCACGGACTTTGTCATCATCCGGCGAAATACCGTCTTGCGAGATGACATGACCAAGGTATTTTACCTTTTCACGCGCAAATACACACTTCTCACGATTAGCGCGCAGACCAAACATACGTAGCCTTTCGAAAACAGCACGGAGATCCGCAAGGTGCTGGTTGAAACCTTCAGAAATGACCAGCAGGTCATCTTGATAAGCGAGCAAGGTCACGTGTTGGAGAGAAGAGCCTGAGCGCAGCCTGTCTATAAGCCGCTGAAAGGTGGACGGCGAATTTTTCAACCCGAACGGCATACGCTTAAAGCGGTACGTACCAAAAGGAGAGACAAAAGCTGTCTTATCGCGGTCTTCCGGCCGAACAGACACCTGCCAAAATCCACTGCGCATATCGAGCGTACTCATATAACAGTTCCTTTTCGTTGACTGTACAAGCTCGTCGATCAAAGGCATTGGATAAAAATCCGTCTTGGTAATAGCATTAAGCTTGCGATAGTCCACACAAAAACGTACCTTGCCATTAGCCTTGGGGACCAAAAGAGCTGGGGAGCCCCATGGGGACTCGCACTCTTCTATTATATCGTCCGCCAGCATCTTCTCTATTTCCGCTCGCATCACCTCCTTCTTGGCAGGTGTGACACGATAAGGCGGCACCGCGATAGGTGCATGGTCACCCGTGTCGATCCTGTGCTCAGCAAAAGGAGTTGGCCCTCCCCCTGGCTCAAACAGATCCCTGTTCCCAGTGAGCAACTGGGCAAGCAACTCGCGTTGTTGTGCGTTCAGCAACGTAGCCTCGTTCTCCCGAAGCACCTCTAAAGCAGCAACACACAGAGTGGGAGGTGACACGCTTTCGAACTGTAACTCATACTTTTGCTTACTATTTTCAGCGAAATACCAGAGATCATCGCGAAAATCAACGACTAAATCGAAGTTCTTAAGGAAATCTATTCCTAAGAGAGACTCGTTACCGACGGCATCAGGAAAAATCACAAAACTAGTTTTTCTTGTCTTGTGTTTCAGTGTCACCTCCACCTCCGCGGTTAGTACAGTCATATCCCTACTAACACCGTCTGCCAACCTAACACTCATTGTTGACGACACTAACGGGTGTCCTTTACTTCGCAGGAAAGCGTACAACGTGTGACCAGCGACACTAGCCTTAGCCGCAGGATCAACAAGTGCAGAGCCACTCGCCCCGAGAATATTTATAACCATAAGAGGGCGGGGAGAAGCTTTGACATTTACCTGACAAACATTGATTTTATCAACACCAACTTGACTTACATTGTTACAAAATAAAGTTTGACTATCATTATTACAAGACAGCGTCTGATTATCATTATTACAAAACAATATTTGTGCGTACCTAAAATCACCCACAGGATGCGTAGGGTTACCTCCTCCACAGTGCGCAGGCGAAGGGTTAGCGGTCGGCGCGGCGCATATCCCTTGCATGACCGCATCGCCCGGAGTGCGCGCCGCTGCTCCGTGACCGGCGGCGTAGGTACCGCGCTCTCGCAAGCACTCGTGAGCACGCGCAGCACTTTCGCAAGGCCGTACGGCGGGACTTTCGCCGCGCCATACACGGGCCTTCGCGGCGTCGGGCGGCGGTGACGCAGGTTGCGACGAGTCGTGTCCGCTCGACCCGCGCGAGCGCGGGTTAGCGGCGTCGTCGACGTGACAGGATACTACGTCGAGCGAATAAAACGACACCCCCGAGTTAGAGTTACAACTAGGACACTTAGACCGAATAACATTAGGGGCACCGCAACCGTAACACTTAACTTTTTCAACGACCTTATTTTCTACGCACTTATCACTTTTTTCACTTTTATTTAATCTTTCACAGTTATCTTTACTGTGCCCGCCGCGACGGCAATAAACGCAATACAAACGACGAGGCTTGACGTCAGGTTGATCGGAAGAAGACGGCGCACGCGACGTTGAAGCGTAGGTATCTTCGGCGGCGGCGGCACTTTGCCTAGCAACGCCGCTCGCACCGCTGGCGCGCGACCTTGCGCTATTCGGCGAAACGCTCTCTGCCGTGGAACTTTGACGATCGTTCGATTTTTTCGCCGCAACGGGTATATGATTTTCTTTGCGTGAATCTTCAATACTTTGACAATGTTTCAACAATGTATCAAAGGTATCTATGTTGTCTCTTTTTAACCGTTTTCTTATTCGGCGGTCTAAAAGCCCGAACACCATGTCTATTTGCACTCGCTCACTTAGGTCTTCCCGTGGCAATTTAGCTAATAACGCTCTGGCTTTGGACACAAATATTTCTGTGTTTTGTTCGCCTTGAACTAACGAGAAAAGCTCTGTGTATATAACAAAAGGAGGGCGGCGCTCGCCGAAAGCACTTTGTAGCTTATCGAGCGCATCTGCCCACGTCCTTACTTGTGATTTTACACCTTGCCACCAAACTCCTGCGTCTTTCGTGAGTAGCAGTGACAAACCGCGAACAGCATTTTCGTCCGTAATATGCAAGCATGACTTGTAACTTTCAATGTTATCAACGAAACTTTCTAGATGCTCTTCTTTGCTGCCGCTGTAACGAGCCGTACACTGTGCAAAGTTACCATTAACTGAAGCGAATGTAGCAGCAGCAGCGATGGCAGCCGCCGTGGCGTCGGCCTGTGACGGAGTTGAAGACCTCACCTCGCGAAGCAGTTGCTGACAAAACTCGTTCTGAGTTTGTTGCAAGGTGGTCAACATCGTCGTTAAGGCTTCCTGGTTCATTGTGATGTTCTCGTTGACTGACTCGGTGCTCCCGTGTGAACCCAACGAGAGTCTACCACCACGACGCCGACGTGTGAGAGGCATTTTCTTGAAAATCCAGACAAATCACGACCGGTAGGTACTCTTGGTGAACGCGCGTTCGAACTTTCCAGACCCAAAGACGTTGGGCGGCCAGAATATAGCGGGTGTAGGAAATAAGTAACAAAGAACGGCACTGAAGTTAGAAAAAAGTTTATTTTAATAAACGAACACCGTACTATAAAAACACAAAAAGTGATTACAAAATCGATCGGTCGTGGGGTCGAGTACGCGCACACGTTTATCCCCATCGGCACCTGCTACCGGACTAACTGCGCGCAGCGCTGTTGGCGTCCGCGCAATACTAAAACATGTGTTCGCGCAAGCGACCAGCACAAATTGACCTGCGGCTTAACCTGTCAGGAACCGAGCCGGAGGTCGACCTCGATTAGTTCTATTGGGAAGGCGCAAAGTTGGAGTGCCAACTACTTCCAACGAACGCGTAGGCGTGTCGTCTCTGTCACACGCTATAACAGTCATTTTTGCTTTTCGTAACTATTGTAATTATTTTCGTTGGATTTTTAAACGTATTCTGTAAAATTAATGTATGCCTGAACCAAAAACCTGCACGCAATTGCTGGTACTTCAAATCTGGTTACAATTTTTCTTTCTCACGCAACAAAAATTCAAACACATTTATTTCGTTCATTATCAAGCAACATTGCCAACAACTAATCTTTGACCGGTCTTAGCGTGGTAATTGAGTGAAGGGTTTAGGTGAAAACAGGGGTTTTTTCATGAAAACAAGGGCAGCGGCATTAGCGATACGGCAATTATCGCTCTTTAATTAAATTTACCCGCCTTATGACTAATTTATTCGATAACGCGCCCTCTCCGCTAGACCAGAACGACGGTGAAGGACGAATGCGTAGAACTGATTGTGGTTTTTTTTTTTCAACCCTTAGCGAGGCGAATATACAGTGCTTTTGTTATCTGTTACTGACCAAACTCTAAGGAGTGAATACTCGTATGTCGGTTATAGCGAAAAAAAATTAGTTGTTCTTTAGAAAACATTGATTCTGATTCACCGACATGTGTGAGATGAATATTTTTCGCGATTTCGAGGTTGGCCCCTTAGTAAAGTTGTTCAGTATGACCTACATATTAACTCTCAGTTTGGTCAGTGATGACAAAAGCACCCTGAATAGGTCATACTTGTTGTCATATCATTACATTTTGGCTGATCACATGCTGATGTTTTTATGCCAAATTTCAAGGATGGCATAGTAAAGTTGGTTAGTGTTACCTGCATATTTTAACCCACAAATTTGGTTAAAACAGCTGAAAAACACCCCGTATTTCAGACACATATCCATATCATGCAAAACAGTAAAAAGACGAACACAGTAATAATTATGCATTTGAAAATTGTCTATAGATGATTCATAAGAGCTGCCCCGAGATTTGTAGTGTGCTGCTGTTAGATGAAATCCGTGGCAGTTTCGGTAAACTACCTATAACACTAAATACATACTATACACAGCTTAGAATACTAGGCATGCATACGATTTCGTTTTCATTTAGGTCCAAATGGTTCAACTTTTCTGTCTTTTTTCATAGCACTAGCACCTTACTTAAGTTCAATCAACGTCTAAGCCATATCTTTATTTGTAAAAATGTATATAGTATGCGTTATAACATTTTAGAATGATTAAAGTAAAGTAAGGTGCTAGCTTTTAATAAAGACAGAAAAGATCGATTATCTCGAACACCATAACTCTTTTACTAAACCCATACTTAAGTGTATTTTCTGGACCAGCCTAAGGAGGTCGGTGGTTAGAAAGTTATCTAATAATTACTGAGCATCCTGTATACGTCTAGTCTGAATATATCTGAGTAAAGTTAAAAGTACCTGACTCTTAAATCTGTTATGCGAAATAAAAGATCTGCCGTTGCAAGAGTAAAGAAGAATTTACATCAAAAAGTCCCTGTGTGTCTTTTATAAATGGACTCAGGTCCCGAAACTATAGCACTTAGCATAATTCTTTACGTATGTAAATAATTTAATTCCCTAAAGGGTACGTGCGCATATCGTATGTTAATCCGTTTACCGCGATATTAACATTCGGTACCTTCGTATTCGGAAAATAAAATACAATACTAATTCAACATGCATAAATGTATATCCGTGTAAGAGGCGAAGGTAATGAGTTCAAGCCTCTTCGACGCTCAATTGTCATAATGATTCTGGTTTAGAATAAATTCAAAAGGTCAAAAGTTACGCTTGTACAAATGCGTTGTAATGCGTTGCAAGTGATATCCAAATCAGATGAAATTATGATCCATTTGTTAAGTTCTAATGAAAAGTTGGGTAGGAAAATTACGCAATTTACAACATATACTTTGGTGGATACTTTCCGTACTCATCTCTGTCAAACTCTTTAGATTGTTGTATTTGCGCATCATATTCGAGTCATTCAGCGTATTCCATGTACCGATGCGTCCGGCATGTAACTAGATATAATCGGATTGGGATATCTGGAGCCGGCTATAACCGACAGGCCTGTTTGCCAAGAATCCAATTTTGATATCATCTTGATCCATCATATACTCATTCGAGAATAAACCCGAAGAAAATCCCTCTTGGGAACAAAGTAGTGAGTATACTATTATCATATTTTAAGACCACTGAAAATAGTGTGAGACTTGTTGCATTACGAGTGTTTTAAAATATTCAATGGGAATGAAGCACCTGAATATGACTGAGATACTACTGCTCTACCTCCGAGAGTTTGAATTTTGTAATACAATGTTAGTTTATTCTGAAAAGAAAAGCTACAAGGTTTTAATAATTATTATGTATTTGTTGCACACTATTAACAAGGATTTGTATTATATATCTGCTTAGATACTATTAAGAAAACTTTATGATTTCTGATTTATGATTAAAAATATAAACATTAAATCTATCTGATTTGGCACGGAAGGTTGCCTACTTCTGGCAAACTTAATGTCCTATGCTTCAGATAGTTTAGCTCTTAGCAGATTCATATTAGGCTCGCTGAATTTAATTTGAGACTTTCGCTGATTTACCATATTTAAAGTTCCGTGTAAATTCCTATATCTTTATTGTTACCATAATTCTCCAGTTGGAGTGCTCCAGAATCGAGTGAGATAATAATATTTCACACAAAAATTACAGCAAAAACAATTGCACTACTACATATATTGACGTTCCAAGGTCTATGGTCGTGAGCCGAGTGGGAACATTTTTAATGGAGTTAGGTGTTGCGCGATGGCTCGTCGCGGCTTCTAATTGGGCCCGATGTTCGGCCGCGTCGGTCCGTGCGGTGCGCCAGCCTGGACCACTGCGCGCCGAGCACCATCCATCCGCCATTAAAATCTGGATTTACAGCACACGAACTCGACTGTACTGGGTTCACACAGAACAGTCGGTTACAGGAAAAAGTAGCTGGGCGTAGCATTTGCCAAGTACCTGACTCACGCTAGACCGGCCCAACCCGGGCCCAAGCGTTCGACACGTCATTTTTTATGACGGCTGATCGGTGATCACGTGTGCTTTCCGGAGAAATAGAAGCGCCCGAAGCTTCGGTCCGGTCCCGGCCGGTCTAGCGTGAGTCATCCCTAACGCGATCACGTAAGAAGCCAAAATAGTACCGTAAAATGAGCCTACTTTGCACCAAAATTCGAAAATTCATTTAATTTTTAAAATCATTATATTATGGTAGGTATACTTATATGACGATTTAAAGTAGACCGTAACTACTATTTTGTAGAATTTAAAAGTGATATAGTTTTTGTATATAAAAAAAACTGTTGGCGCACAATTACCTAGTGGGAAGATAAGTAGGCACATTTTACTGTACCTAGTTATAATAGAAAAACATAAACTTTGAAAAAAAAAACTTTCGGACATTACTTCCTCCCGGACCTATGTCGAGTTCGGTTTCCGAGATTCGACTACGCCTAATATTTACGATTCAGCTTAGTCCAGTTTAGGCAACTAAGTACCTAATACCTACTGTTTGAAGCTTTTAGGTTGCCTGGGGGTATTTAAATCGGCTTAGCGACTGGTATGGTCTACAATTAAAGTTTAAAAAGGGTTGCTTTCCTAAGTACCTACCTAAGCAAGTGTTCAGTTAGTAACTTAACCACTCATAATACCGTTTAACAATCAAGTGACAAGTTAACGTTAATTACAAGCTGGGTAAGTAACGACGCGGAGGTTAATAATTTGGAGAAAATAAACATTTTAACACATTGATCTCAATCCGGAGCGCTCTTCTCTTCGCTCAGCAACCCGTATCCAAATATAAAAGGCTTTAAAGAAATCAAGTCATAAGCGATTATCAACTACTTAATCAAAGTTAATGCCTGCGTGAGAGACTATTTGGCCCCAGCGCTTCACATCGCAGACAGGTCGAGTAATAGGAGAGGTAAAAGAATTTAACCTCCTAATGGACATCCTTTTAACACATTAATAGGTTTTAAAATTCGTCTAAAGCGGTGGTGAGGCCGAGAGCGGCATTAATGCAAAATGCGGCTTAGGTACTCTGTCGTCCCGTGCGGTGCCCCGGGGGTCTGTTTCGAAAATTGAAACGTTTTCCGATCCCTTTACTCGCCAGTTAAACAGGTATGGAGTAAAAGAGACAATGGACGGGTTTTTGAATTTTGTTATTTGGTGATTCCCTACGCGGCGGTTGCGGCTGGCGGCCGCGGGGTAGCCAGGGAATTGAAATTCTAACCCGTTATTTTACCACTATTGTGTTTGTACATAATGCTCAATATTTTATTATAATGAATGTCCCGTGCTTATGCATTTGCACCTACATAGAATGTTAGAATTATACAATGGCAGTGTTTTCATGGCCTTGCTTGCCTACTATATTTTACAGTATTATCTAATTCTCCTTCATAATTTTTTGTGTATTTTACTTATAATTAATATATTTTTACTTTAACATAACGCAATATAATTGCACTTTTGAAAGCACTGCATTATAAATAGATAGGTAAAATTAAATTATCCATAAAAATATCTTGTATATTTTAGAACTATCGTATACTACTAAATGCATTCTCATCATTTCAGACTGGGCCGGCATAGGTACTCTCCAGTGGCCGACCCTCGAGCCCATTCACAGCTGCCAGGCTAGATAAACACCGGATTGATATCGGTAGAAGCCAGATACCTCATTCACAAAACATTTTGCCTTGATTGTGAGCTCACCTAGTATAACGCGACCTGTATGTCCCTAAAAACTTTGCACTTTCAGAGGTCTTCATATATACAGGTTCACCTGAATATATGCGCTTGTACGTTTTGAATAACATTTTAGGACACACGACGTATGATCGAATAGTTGGATCCTACGTCCTCTCATCACAAGTTGGTCCTGTACAGTGCGTAACTAATATTTCACATCCCAAAACAATAAGAACACCTTTATACCAACGGCTTTAAGGGTTGCAAAGGCATACTAACAGTTACACGTGTCGCACGTTGTACATATCTGTGCAAAATGAAGTGAGTGCATCAACCGCGTTGCATTCGGTGATCCCGTCCTCTGTTCCGATCCTCGACATGCCGATATCACTCTTGGCAGAGATCT
Organism: Cydia pomonella; assembly: GCF_033807575.1. NCBI lineage: Eukaryota > Metazoa > Arthropoda > Insecta > Lepidoptera > Tortricidae > Cydia > Cydia pomonella. Next base: position 7,466,881 of record NC_084717.1, on the reverse strand, counting down.
CGAGTTCGACTCCGTACGGCGTAGACAAGTATCGAGTATCGAGTTTAACTCGAGAGGAGGGTAATGTGAACTAACGCATACTTGATCGCCCGCCAGACTCGACTACCAAATTCGATTAATGTTTGAGCCCGCAGCCACTCGCTCCGATTCGAGTTGACTGCGACTAATCGAAACTCGAACGGGTCTTGCCAATTTGAAATATCTAAATCCCCGTTAAGTTCGCACTTGAAAATGTGTATGAGGTATTCTGTTTGATTGCATTTTGTATGTATGTCTGTATGTAAATACTTTATTGTATGCAATAAAACGAAATAGACAAAATATACTGTGTACAAGGGCGAACTTATCCCTATAAGGGATCTCTTCCAGTCTACCTTTGAGCAATTTTACTATTTTAAAAAGAGATTTACTATAGATATAGTCTATGGAAGTTTTTATTCTATTATGCAGCTGAATTCGCCGACAGATACTTCGTGAAAACCCAATTTACACACAAGTAGGACCTACTGTCCAGGGATTAGATATACAGCCGAGCCGGTCAGATCGGGCTCTATTGTAGGTACAACTTAGAAAGGGCTAGATTAAGAAGGTCAAAGTTCAAATATGGCGTATCAACGCAAATCGACTTAAGGACTTAATATCGTCGGGAACGGTTAATAACAGCAATTAACATTTAAATTAATTTTGCTACAAGTGTGCGTGCGTGCCATCGTTGTCGCGACGAAGATTATCGCAGTGAGCCGGGCTTACTGTAGTTTACACAAAACGCCATCGATCTGGCGTGATTGGCAGACTCAGCCGGCTGGTTGGGTATTTTCATTGCATGAGCTAGCTCGGCTAAAGCCAGTTCTAGACACACCAGTGTAACAAGGTCCGAGGACACTCAGCGACCATATCTCGACGCAAACATATGGTCCAGGAATTTCATGTCTATGACATGACCCTTTGCAGTTTGTCACTCTGAAAATTATATGAGATTCCTAGACGCTGTCATACGAAATGGCTCTGTGGTACGAAGTAATAAATAAAATTACTTGACTATAATAAGTATTCTGTTTTCTTTACTGTGATGGCGCTATCACATAAGTCGTACGCCGCAAGCAAACAATGTCTGTTGCCAAGCATTCATAATCTGCATTCGGCAACCGAACTGGTGAACGACGAACGACCCAGTGTGGTTGCGCGAATGATGTTTATTTTATACCCCGCGCCTCAACGATGTATAGGGCGAACGGCCTAACGTGGTGGGTTCTCTATATTTTTTAAACTAATGTTTCTCTGCTACATACAATACGACTAGTTCTGATAGCTTCGTTGGTGGCTTCGAGAGTGCTAGCCCGTACCAAAGAGCATATAATCACTACCGTACATCCTATCTGTCTAACAGCGACCGCCAGTTCTAAATTCAAATAAATCTATTGCCAGTCACTGTCCAACGTCAAATAAGAAGGCTGTAAAGGTTGGCCACCTTTACAGTATTATCAAATACCTACAAGCTCGGTTACCATTACCATGTGTCCTTAAAGGTCTTCGCACACTATACCAATTCCACACCAACTCAACTCACTTTTGGTTCATCTTAGTGGACGACGAGTGGACGACGCGTAGACCACCCGACAGTTACCAAATTTTAAACATTGTACTATAGGACATACAAGATAAGGCTTTAATTTCAATATTTAATTTTGAGTCGAGTGGCTGTTGAGTTGTAACAATGTGCTAAGACTCACCTAATAGCGCACCAGTGACGCTCTGAGCTACGCAGTCGCTGTGGGCGAAAACGGCTAGCAGGAGATGATTATGAATCTTGTTCAGAGAACGTTGTACAAATACTATTAAGACTTGTTATGATTTCCATGTCTGCCGCCTCAGAATATTGAAGTCTACAGGGAACGACTTTAATAGCGTAATATACCACCTTACATGTAGGGCTTGCAATAGGGTTGTTCCCATTTTTTTGAAACGCTTGTTTTACGATCTATATTAACTAACAGTTGCCCTAAAATTCAACTTTTATAATAAAAACGGCTTTAAATATGTTAAATTAACAAATTATATTTTGACAGATGCTTTCGCGCCCATAACGCTCTTTAAAAATTGTGTGACGTCACAGTTTACGGTTTGACACATAACTACACACACACGTAGAAGATACGAACTGTCAACTGACATTTGTCATTTGTTGTTTATCGCCTTACTGTCAACAGTGTCAATCCGAGAGTTGTGACGTCATCAGAATCTTCAATGACGTTTCGAGTTTGGTCACGTGACGTGTGCCAAAAGATATTTTAAATTCAATATTTACAAAAATATGGTCATTCATTACAGGTCCCCTAAAAGTAGATTAACAAGTTCTGATAATCCAAAAGTATTTATTGGGATACAAATCTGCCCTAAGATTTGTAGATGGAAACAACCCTATTCGATTATTCGAATATTAGAATTTGTCGAATATTCGACCTACTTTGATATTCGAATATTCCGCCGCTCATTTTTCGATTATTCGAATATTTTTTATTACTCGAAAAAATCTATTTCATCCGCTATAGTTACAGTTTATGTGTGTTCTGCCGAGTACAGGGATCGGAACCGGTTTTTTGCAAAAACATCCAAATAACCATATATTTCGGTTTATTTTATACTCTAAATGTAGGACTCAGTTGTGTTTTCAGATAACGACTTCGTATTATTAGATTGCCTAATTAGAAATGAAGTAATTAACAAAGAACGAAAAAATACCGTTTTCGTTCCCATACAAAAAATACCGGTTTCCGATCCCTGGGAGTATTTTTTACAGTGAATGAGGAACGGTAGGTATCCAAATGCGAAGGAAATAATATTTTTATTGTTTTCCTCTTGATAGGCTTTTTGAAATTACAGCTAAACCTAAGTCGATTTCAAACAAAACAAAATAAAAAATTATTAGGATTTCTCCGGTTTGATCAGACAAAGTCCGCCGAGGTCTACTCCTTCCAGCTCCGCCTTCTACTTCTCTCTTATACACTCTTTATTAGCCTCCTTTCACTCATTCTTTCCACGTGTCGAAACCATCTCAACATAACTTTTTAAATTATTGTCACTACATCTTCGTTCAGTCCACACGTTTCCTTTATTCCTAATTCTATCTTGTAATCTCACACCACACACACTTCTCAACACTCTCATTTCCACTGCATCCACTTGGCTCTGATGCCTCTTCTGCCATACCCAACTTTCGCTACCATATTTACTAAAGTGTGCGCACGAACACCCCTCTATGCACAGCCAACAGTCCTTTTTGTGACATCTTCTGGCTGCTCATAAAAGCGTTAAGTGCCCCATTCACACGATTTCCAGCATTTACTCTCCTTTCAATGTTTTTATCATGCTAACTGTCCCTAATGAACAAGGTTCCCAGATACACAAACTCTTTCACTTGTTCCACTCTTTCTTGACCAATCAAAATTTCACAGTTTGTCATATTTTCTCCCTTTCCAAATACCATTAATTTCGTCTTGCTTACATTTATTTTCATTCCTTTCCTTTCAAAAGACCCATACATTCTAGTTACCATCTCCTTCAACTCTTTACCCGCGCTAGCAATACCAGGCCATCTAAAGAAGACATTTGTCGAATACCTCACTCATTCTCAGCCCACATTCATCATTTCTCAAATGATGCAATGCAAACTACTGTCCATGAGTAGATTAAACAGTCACGGTTTTGCTTCACATCCTTGCCTAACACTCTTTTCGATGCTAAACCACTCAACTGTCCATTTACTCTCACACAACCACTGGAACAGAGCGGTTCTGAATACAATGGAATGAAAGGCTTTTTTTTATAGGCAACTGAGTGACTAAAAATAAATATTAAATGCAAATCGGAATATAATTACCTACTAATTTATTTTTTTCTCTTACGTGTTTGGATGGTTATAGTTATAATAATAATAATTCACGCAACGATGCATTTATACTGAAAGTTTTAGCTAGAAATATTGAATACGTCTAATTTTTGCGTTACGACTTGTTTTTATAAATGTGGGCATCTCAGTAGGATGATAAAATCTAGTCAATTAAGTGGATTTCTGCAAAATATCATTAGTTTTGTAATAAATGTAAATAGTTTTTGAATAAAACGATAAAAAAACCGATTTGTCGTTCATTTTCTTATTTCTGAAAAATATTCGAATTTTATTCGAATATTTCGTCAGAAAAAAAACGAATATTCGAATACTTGAAAGTTTCGAATATTTGCAATCCCTACATGAGCGAGTTACTCGCCTGAATTCAGCAAGCGATTGGAATGGAACCCCTGTTGTGCCGCGGCGAACTGTCGGTCTTATTCGATTGATTTGGATTTACATTTTGGGATAATCTAATGGGATGATACGTCCAACCTAACTACGGGTACCGAGGTATGTATTAACTCGCTTGTTCAACTATAAGTAAGTACTCGTAACTTAAGTAGCTGTTTGGAATTGTTTTTTCATAGACCTTAACTCCATCAAGCTGTTAAGTATGAACGTTAGGATGTGGCCTTGGTGTGGCGAATAAGACGAAAAGAGACACATTCTTTCAGGGGAAGTCGATTCAAAATAACAAATTGTTATGGTTTTGATACGACCTTGACGATCGCCTTGGTGATCGGCGCGCATCCCACGCACGAGTTTTACTTCATTTTACATGCACCAATCAGGGTGAGTTATCTTTAAGGTTATGTCAAAATTACATCGTAACTAACGTAGTTAATTTTAAGTCTAGCTTAACTCTATTATCAATCGGGCAAGCCGGTGGGCAGCAGGTTCTACGGACGCCCCCCGATGGTAAATATAATTGATGTGGATGCAATAGCACGCCGCAATCGATTCCTCGCGTCGCTGGTAATGAATCGGCTGATATGCATTACGCCTCCCGCGCTATTTGTCAACATTCGTCGCCGACGCGACACCCTAATGTTGACTAGCATTTCCAGTGTTGCGGTTCTGATACATACCATTGAATATATTATCTAGCATGCTACGCGTATGTTGGTGAATTTTTACAACAGCTAAATATTTGTTTTTAGGGTTCCGTACCCAAAGGGTCAAACAGGACGCTATTACGCTATTACTGAGACTCCGCTGTCCGTCCGTCCGTCCGTCTATCCGTCCGTCTGTCCGTCCGTCTGTCACCAGGCTGTATCTCATGAACCGTGATAGTTAGCCAGTTGAAATTTCTACAGATTATGTATTTCTGTTGCCGCTATAACAACAAATACTAAAATCAGAATAAAATAAATATTTCTTTCCAATCTCGAGGTTCTCATCCAAGTACCGAAGTTAAGCAACGTCGGGCAGGGTCAGTACTTGAATGGGTGACCGTTTTTATAGATTATGGTAAAGAACCCTTCCTGTCCGAGTCCGACTCGCACTTGGCCGTTTTTTTTCCCATGTCTCTTGCATATCCCCTCTTAATTTTACCAGTTTCTGGGTAGCACTCTAAAGGAGCCCAAGGTCCGCTTATAGAAATAAAATCCCACAAAAGCGACTTCTGTCTAAATTTAAAATACTAAATGAAGACGTTATTGGGATTAGTCGAATTGCCCTACGAAGTTTGTACTTTTTCTTCACAAAAGATCAACTGGTAAATATCAAATATTTCGTACTTAAGTTCTAGGGAACGAATTGACACGAGCCAGGACTCTAACCCAACAGTCAAGTAAATATAATTGGTGTGGATGCAACAGCACGTCGCAATCGTTTCCTCGCGTCGTTGGTAATGAATCGGCTGATATGCATTACGCCTCCCGCGCTATTTGTCAACATTCGTCGCCGACAGGATATCCTAATATGCATTTCCAGTTTGCGTGTCTGATACATACCATTGGATATATTAGCTAGCAAATATCGAACACTAAGAAGAAACTAAAAGTAGACGTTATTGGAATTAGTCAAGTTTTCTTACGATGTTTTTCTGGTAAATGTTTCGCACATACCTTCTCAAGTAATTTATACCTACATCTTTGCATTTTGACGGTAATAAGCCCGATAAAAGTATGAAGGAATAAAGTCGGCAACTTAGAAACTCCTTACGTAGACCTTATCTCATTGCAATAAGGTTGCTTATACATATTTCAATTTGGTCAATGATAACAAGATCACGGTGTATAATTGATGTGGGTGTAACAGCACGCCGCAATCGATTCCTCACATTCGTCGACGTGACGCCCTAAATGTTGACTAGCATTTCCAATGTTGCGGTTCTAATACATGTTGTCAAATTACTCTCCCATAGAAAATGTCAAGGTCAGACAACCAAAATGTACGAAACAGCCAATTAAAGTTGCTCAGCATGACTTATAATTATATACAGCCCGTAAATTATTGCAGGTGACTAAATAAACAACCTGTATGGACATTTTTTTAATATTATTTTTCTAACATACACAATAAACAAATTTTACAGCTTTGAAATTTCGCCAAACTGCAGAACAGTTTGTTGGACATTGACATAACTGTAAAATTAAATATTAGGTATATTAACTATTTACTAAATAAGTTGGGATAGTATAAGACTAATGAATGAAAGAAGGCTAGCAAGGAGAGTGATGTAGAATAGAAAGTTGGAAGGGTTAGACCTCGGCGGACTTTCTCTGATCAAATCGGGGGAATCCTGAAGATAGGCCACGACAATCAAGACCACCGGCGCCCTTCAGCGGATATGAAGAATGCTATGAAAGTGGAGGAATCGAAAGAGGTAAGTATGTCAGGATCGTAGCAAGTGGAAATCTGTGGTATCTGCCTACTCCTCCGGGAAATAGGCGTGATTATATGTATGTATAAAACTGTAACTGAGAGTGTATGGTGATCATTATGGTCATATTATGAGATTATGACATAAAAAAAGGCATGAAAAAATATGTTACTTTCTGATACCTCTTGCGATCGACTAAAGGAACGCTTCTACTTCTCAATGTGAACTAACTTTATGTTGATTTTAAGTATAACTAGACTTCATGAAATCTTGATTTATTAACACGCAATTGAGCCACGTTTTAATTAACAATGATGTAATAAATTCTAAATTGTGTAAAACTGTAATTCAAAACTCGTAAGCTCAAACTAGATCAGTTCACTAAAATTGATTCCTATCTTGAAGAACAATAAAACAAATCCCCTAATGTTAGCACAGAGGCACCCGTTTTATAAGCAACGTGTTTTAGCGTTGTACAAAAACAAATAATTTTAAATAATATATTCGTACATATAAATAAAGTAACTTCGCGCGTGTTCCATAGGAGTCATAAAGTTCAATTGTGACAAGTACAATACAGTATATGACAAGTTGCTGTCACGCCATAACCCCAAACCCTCGTTTTGCTCTCAAATAATTTGAATACGTGACAAATTAACGTATCCAAAAGGTCCGCTGATCGAGTTAAAACCAAATGCGAAATTCAAAAACAGAACAAAAGCGTAGATTGAAAAATAAATATAATTAAATGCAAGGAGTGTCGCGAACGTGACAGCGGCGGGACGTTAATGCCGCGGGACTAAATAACGTTAGAGCACCCTTGTTACTGCAATTACGGCCGACCGGCCTAGGGATGGATGGCCAAGGGAATATTGCCGGGATTTTTAGCCAAAAATATTCCTAGTGCAGCCTTTACGAACGCACATAGAAAATTTCGGATTCAGGTTTCGTTTCGACCTGAATGAGGGTTTGGCTTTAAGTATTTAATTTTTTTCTTTTTTGGTATTGAAACTGCAACAGGAAAAAAAATTAAGATTTCTTGAATGTTAATACATGTTTATGTATTGATCTATTTCTGTTTAGAAATAGATCAATCGGTAACATATAAGTCCTAAACTAGCCAGAGGTTGTCCAGAACCCCGAGGCCTTTGCTCAGCATAAAATAAAAATAGATATGTGTGAAAGATTATGTTTTAAATCTCTTTTTTTCTAAAGATAAATTTACACGGCTTTATTGTCAGTGTCTTAGAGGCGTGTAAACCTATTTTTGGAACGTTGTCCTTAAATTTTTCCTTAAGTTAATATGTAAAATATGAAATAGTATTCTAATAATTATGACAAAACCGTGTATTTTATATTTGTAAAATAATAAGATAATTTAACAATTTTTTTAGCTACTTTTCTCTTATACGAAACATATTTATACGGGACATATTTACTTATACGAAAAAAAAATAGGATATCTATTTTGGAGATAATCTACATGAAATCCTACACACCTATTCCACACCTATTTTTTTCTCGCCTGTGTCTATTCGAAATTTTACAGTCATCAGCACATACTTACTTCGGCCACTATAAATATGCACGCATTTTAATTTTTTTAAACGCTGTATAGAATACGAAAGATTTTTACTGCCTTTCAGATTATTTTACATTCAAAGAATAGTATGGTTTAAAAGTGATCAAGACTAGAGCCTCTGGCTGAATACGCCGGCCGAATATGACATAGCACTACACACACACACACACACACACACACACACACACACACACACGCGCGCGCGCGCGCGCACACACACACACACACACGTACGTATATATTTTAGAGTAACAAAAAACCTTACCGACATTTTTCTTCCCAGTCACGAATGTTCCCATAATCAGCACATCACTATTTCGGACAGTATAAATGTACAGCGTTTTAAAGTTTTCACCCGGATTTAGCAGCATCACGCGACAGAGTTTAAAGCATCAATCAAACCAAACACTTTACGGACAACGCTCGATAGTGTCCGCTGCGATTTATTATTGCGACGTGTCGCTGCAATGGTTATGTTTGCAGTCGAAATAGGGGAAGGAATTTGGTATTATTTTTCAGGTGAAGTATAATATGTATACCTATAATTGTAGACGCCAAAGGTGATTTGATTTAAACAAAAGTATCTAAGAATATTAGAGGTAGGTTCCTACTTAATACTTCACTTTATTTTACGTTCAACTAATTTATGGTCTTAAGATGACCTCAAAGTAGTGTTTTGCATTTTGTTTGTACTCCTACTAAATTATAGTCTGTCAAGCCATTTCCGTCAGTAAAAAAACGGTAAATTCAAAAAAAATTTGGTGCGAAGGGATATTGTCCCATAGAAAATTTGATTTTCGCGCCTTTTTCTACTGACAAAGTTGTTTTACCGGCTATAATTAATTTTAGATGACATCTTGGTGTAATGTTTTGTTCATCTAATATCAATACCTTCATATGTCAAATATTTAATAATTAGTTGCTTTTTACTGTTCATCATCCCCACTCCGGTTCATCAGCTATTCTTTTTAAGTGCACATTCATTTTATTGTCGCTTATTTACAAAAGAAAGCCTCAACAAAAATTTAACGTTGGAGGATGAATGAGCCAATCAATTTGTACATTAAATCGCAACCCTTTTATTGGAATAAACCATTGTTTGTACAGCAAGCTACAAATAACGTTGATTGTAACGTTTTCGGCAAACTTTAAGTATTATCTTGCAATAAATGTCGCTCATTAACTGTCGCGGTTACGGAATGGGAATTGTTTTTACATGCCAAAATAAATGATTGATTAATAAGCGGGCAGCGATGATTTTCATCAGAACAATCAGAACAATAGCTCTTGCTTGCACACTCGGACAGAAAAATAATATATGATCATCCCAAAGAAAATTTACGACCGGTGAAGTATATTTTTGCCGGAATGCGGTGAAACCAAAAAGGTAGTTAGCTTGTGCAGGACTTGTCTAAGTATACGTAAACCGATTCTAATGATAAATAATACTTGCACATATTTGCACAAAACAATTTTCTCCAAAACAATTCATATCAAGTCGGGTATATATGTAGACTTGTTTTTCGGTCTCTAAATAATTTTCGAACTTTTTATCATACGCGCCGTAGTCTGCTATTTATGTTATATTATCTATTTAGTTATGTAGGTACGTGTAGAACTGTAGACTGTAGTAGTATGACAAGTGATAATCGTCAGCTACGACTACGATACTTAAGAGAATATATATGACCTACTACATGACATGAATATACCATACTACGCGTATTAAGGCATTTCAATGGACAAAACAAGTCCCAAATTTCTTCTCTAATACTTAGCTTTACTTTGAAGCTCAGCTAATTTGTTTCTTCTGACCCTCTTTTATTTGGGGTCGTCTGTTTCCAAATCCGTAAATGTAAATGTAATTTACCTTTTTACGACAATAATTATGAAACTGTACCTCAACAATTCGAAGCCCCTGACAGTATATTGTTTTCGAGTTGTTTAAACAACTCTTTTCCATTAGATAAAGGTACAGGAAAGCTTTTTAAACTTTGCTTAGAACGAGTTAACTTTTTCATTGTGAACAATTTGAGAGACGGCCCGCTATCCTAAACCGATTGTCGTCTTCAAAATAAAATATACCCGTCTCATTCAGGTACAAATGTTTGTAAAGGACACGATGTTTGTGTTGTTGTATGTTGTAAGGAAAGAGATTTAAGGAGGAGTATTGTGGGGTGTTTCGCAAGGTAAGTAAAGCGCGTGAACCGTTTATAACCACGAGGGGCCTGACTTCTCGACCTGGATGTTTGTTCTGATTGTAATAATAGGTTAATATGAATTTTATTTAGATTTGTTGTGTATTGAATATTCAGGTGTTCTAGTGGTCTCAGATACACTCAATAATTCTTCAAGTGCCTTTATTTGGCTAGAAACAATGGCGTTAGATCGCGGCAAGAAGCGCAATACATTAGACTCCCTTCGAATCGCTGAACCATTGAAGTAGGACCAGGCCCAGGCCAGGAAAGTTAAGCGTCAACTAACTTATGTTATTCTGAGAATTGAAATTATACTTCTGATTATTAAGAAGAAAACACACACACATTTACCCTTTTATTGCAGTTACAGTCCTCTACACGATGGGCCATCATACTGGTCCACTAAGATTTGCCAGCGTGTAGAGATGGTAGTGGTGACGGATGGCTTATGGCGCGGCATAAATCATCCATCCATCGGGTTTATGGTCCCTTCGGTAGTGCGTGCTCTCAACCATCGCATGGCCATCTCGCTGGTCCAGTGCTGGGCTATCGTGTAGAGGAGCTATAACAATCGCATGGCCATCTCGCTGGTCCAGCATTGGGCCATCGTGTAGAGGAGCCATGATACACTATGAACTATCTTGGCTAAACAGATAAGCTGGCCAAAATAGATAAAAGTTAATTGCATTTGTTTATTTCCTATAACACCAACGCAATACAAATTTATATAGGTACTAAAATTAAAACTAAACTAGCCATAAAATAAAACTACTTAAAAATTAAACTAATATTAAATAACACTAAATAACACTAAGTTAATTGATTTATTGGATTATCTGTTCCATGTATATATAAAACTATAAGGTCTTTCCTTAACTGCACTGAACAATGTGACGATTACGAGTCATACGAAGATTTAGGTGGTACATTTTCTATATTTTCGATATTTAAGAACATTGGTGAAACAAACACAGTAAAATTTAAAGACCGATCTAAATGTACGTAGGTATTTTTCTCGGCCATTCAGAGAACCGATTAGCCGGTGCATTAAAATCACTAAAACCCCACTACACTTTGATTGAATCGTAATAAAGTATTAATTTCCTGCAGCGAAGTGCCAGGGAGCCTCCCAAGTAATAAGGACGTGCAATGGATACCCATCAGTCTAACAGGATTGCTATTCACACATAGATAAATACATACATACAATGTATGTTTGTTTGTTGTTAATATTAACTTTATATTGTTCCAAAACGTAAGTATGTACCTAAAATAGTAATAAATTAAAGGATGAGATATGAGGATAAAATGATCTTTCAAAGATTTTTTAATAAATAAATAAAAATAAAATAAAATAAAAATCATTTATTTCAGACCTTGGTCCATACAGTGTTAGTACGACTTACTCTAAAAAATTATATTAAATTATTATTGAAATAAATTAGACTTACGATATTTAAGGGTTTAAAACTGGAGCCAGGCACATATATATAATATTGCCGTAAAAACATTAAAAAACTTATAGCGAAAAAAATACAAACAAAAACATACAATCGTTAAGTTGTGTTTGCTACTTCATTAATGGGCATACAATGCAGTTTGCAAAAAGTCCTGCAAATAGTGTAAAAACAGTTAATTTTTCACACGTTTAATTTTTGTCAAAAAAATGGATTATATCTAAACGACTAGATACTAATACTTGTTTACGACAACTAATTTAATATTATCATCTCCAAGAGAACTAAGCTCATCAAAACCTTAACACTTAGCGGTCCTTCCCCAAATAACCCCTCCGAACGTCCCTAATACTCCTGACAGTACAATTTATCATCATTCATTACCCTCCCACGTGCGGTCTCTTGCGGCCAGATTAGCAAAGGGTTTAAGTTCAAGGGATGGAACGTTATCGGCCGGTAAAAGTGATGACGTGAACTTTGCCCATACATGGTGAGCTATATTCGCGAAACATTTTGGCTGCAGAGAAAATCATCTCGGGTCTATTGTTGGTAGTCTGGATTCTTTGGAGATGGATGCCAGATATGTCCACGAGACTATATGTGGAAAATACCAGGAAAATGAACCATACAATATAAAACAGATAACCGAAAAAGAACAAACACTAAATTCATTTATTAAGTACACAAAACATATAATAGACACTCCAAAACTTTTAATAAAATCATTTGCAGGTGATTGAAAACTTGAGATAAGGCCATCCGTATCGTTGCGGGGACCTAACCCAACAAAAGACTAATAAGTCACCACAAAACACAACAAATATAGCTTTTATCAAACAAAGAACAACCGGCCGCCCGTATCTCTAGCGAGGACCGATTGACTCACATCAACAACTCTAAATAAATAAAAAATTACTTACGATTGACCACAAATCTTACCTAACGCATGTGTTTTCGGAGGTCACATATATAACACGCTTGCTTCGAGCGGTGTGCTCAATAATAGTTGTGAATAGCACCTCGAGGTTTATGACGGGTGTGTTATCAGTGCAGGGCGGTGGTCGAATGGGTTTGCTATAGGTAAGTATGATATTGCGACGTCGCTATTTCAGTTGAGTCTCTTGACTTTATAGATATAGGTATCTGCGTGTATTTTTAATATAACCACAAACTTAAATGGGACGTAGGTTTTTGGTATGAAATGATTCTGAAAGTAAATTTCAATTTACTCTTAACCATAACCGCATAATTATTTTTTGAATCGTGATCACTTGTGACAGTTGTGACGTCGCGGCATTAATGCGACGTTTTGAATTAAAACAGTGATGAAAAATAAAAATTGTCCATATTTTATAAAACCTTTTTTTTTTTTTAATTTATTTGAATCAAAAGAAGATTACAAAAAGCCTTAAACTACTAATCTGCCAAACTGCAGTACAGTTTGTTGGCAGAAAAAACTAAATCTACCCTCCATCAACTAGTAGGTATTGTACATATTAATAACTATAGCCGCTTTTGCATACGTATGTATATTGAAACCTTGGTATGTTAAAACTTAAACTTCAGAGTGGTTATCACATACTGTTATTGATCACAGCTCATTGTATAATGTAATTCACCTATGAAAGTGTGTTGGTAAAAGCCTAAACTAACTACCCTTTGATTATGCGGTCGTATCAAAAATACACGCTTTATAAACGATATTTATAAAAGTCCTACAATTTTAGGTGATGTTAAAGTTTCCTAGATATGTGTAATCATTTTTTAAGTTTTCTTCCAAATGATATATGTACTAAGCTTGAGGGACATATCGCTTTACACTATATTATACCAACATTATTTTCTCAAAAAAAGTGATGGATTCTTAAAATATTTCCTTGTACGTTGGTATACCGATGGTATCACTGTTAAGTTACATTTCAAGTTAAGAGTGTTATTATATAAGTAATTTTGTTGGGAACCCCACGTCTTTGTTGATTAATCACTGGCTATGGATTAATTGTTGCAGTAAAACTGATATGTATTCAAATTATTTTTGAAAACTTTAAAAGACATTTAAAGTCGTAAATTGTACAGTATAAATACGACTACATATCCTTGTATCTTGCGCTCCGCGTCTAAGCCTCAAGTTAAGTTTGCTAATGGTTCGGACACCGAAGACGGAACCACAAGATATTTAGGGGCCCCTCGGGAACGGATCCAAACTACGTGTTCTTTGCGACTGCTAATGATAGTAGATTGCTGCGTAGAACTATACTGACTGTCGGTGATTTATTTAGATACAGTTGGCATAGTTTTGTATCTACTATCACACAGTAATTACTAGAAATCGATCTTGTACCCAATATTTGTTTAATAATGTATTCGTAGTGCGTTTAATTCTACGTAGGTATAAGGGTATGCTCCGCATCTATAGAACGTTTTGTATTCAACTCGAGTTTTGACCTCCGATGAGGACTATTAGGTAGCTATTTGTAGATTTTACTGTTTCGCCTGATTAGTTATTCAAAATAAACCATACACTTTTGCCATTAATTGCGATAACAATTATTACATATAACAACATGATACGCATAGTTTACAAATAGTTTGAGTAGGTAAAGTAAAGTGTAAAAATGGGTGCACACAAGTTGCTCAAAAATATGTCCCATAGCTCTTATGTTGGCGAATTAAGAGGTATGGGACATATTTTTAAGTGAGTTGCGTGGACCCATATTTTTACACTTGACTGTACCTATTGATGCTTTATATTTAATTGTACCAATTTAAGAAGGAATGTTTATCAATGCCGCATTAATCATGTGTTATGAATATATTTTTTTATTGTAGTCCAATGATTTATTTTAGTAAAAGTTCTTATCCATAATAATTACGAAAGAAAACTAGTTACGCAATAGATTAAATTACATTTGAATCATTTGTGACCAATCATTGTGCACCTTTTAACAGTTCAAATAAACAAATTAATGATATATATTACTTATTCCTGTTGCGCAAGTAGTCTATTCGTAGGCACTTGACGAAATAATCAATCAAGTCTCTTTAATTCGTCCATTTAACTGCTTCGAGCGAACTCTCGCCTGCAGTTGTTTACATCGACCTATTTCTGAAGTGGATCCATTAGCTACTGAGATTTCTTGTTCGAATACGAACCATCCCTTTCATTCTTGTAGCTACCGTGTGAGAGAGGTGATAGAACGATTTATACAGTCTCCTCTAGATCTAGTAGCTTCACTGGGAGACTATTATTCAGTCACAGGAAGGAATTAAATATTCGGGACAAGTGCAAATACTGGACAAAGCTGAAGCCCGGAGTTGCTATTTTAATAGCTTACCAAGCCAGGGCGAGTTTAATGGCTCAACGGGACTAGTGTAAGTGCGCTTTCTAGATTATTAAGATCTCGTGGTCAAATCAGAATGGTTCAATTGAGACCATAATCAAAGGGAATAAACGGCTAGGTCTCAGTAAACTAACCTCAAAATAAGTAAACTTTAAAATAAGATTATGTAAGATAGTAACGGTTTAGGTTAAAATCCTTAATAGAAATTTGCTGACTGTACCTTAACATATTCTGTTTAAAACATAATGCAAAATATCTATTAAATATACATAAACATTTGACTACGTAATCATAATGAAATATTCCCATAACAAAAGAAGAAATTGGAACCACAAAAAATAAACGTACAGTATTCAATAGAATTATTTTCAGGAACGGAGCTTAAAAGTCCATAATTCAAATTTCTTAAAACTCGACAATATATCTTTACAAAGAAACGCAATTGGGCAACAGTAAATCTCGTATCGGCACGCATGGCCGCGCGACCCGAAACACCACTTAGGCGGTATAATTTCTATGAGTAATGGTGGCGAGGAACCGACCTGGGTCAACCATTACTGCGAGGAGGATCGTTTCCGTTGCCACCAGGCAGGATGGTTATGTATGGAGATGACTTTGTTTCCTCAGTTTTCTGACTACGACTACAAAAACTAAAACACAAGTTTTAGCTTTTGTAGATACTTTTTAAGGAATCTGATGAACGCGTAATAGTGATCTTTGGATGTAAAGTAGGGCAGTCTGAAAGTTGCGACAAGAATGTTTGTGCTTCATCAATGTTTTTATCACCCAAAGTCAAAATTTGTCACCCAAAGTCCCGAAAACATAACCGCCGCCGTATAATCGAAGTTACGCTCACATTTTCCTCAAACATTAAAAATTTTTACTCGACCTTTTTTCTTTGTATTAGAGTTTTTAGCAACATAAGTGTATATTTTTTGCATGTTCATGCCAACTTTAATGATAATTCAGCATGTCATTTTAAAATGAGAGAGTAACTTTTGCTATATGGCGGTAGTTCTGTTCTTGTGCCTCTTAAGCTCTTTCTTTTAAACTACTAGAGTAAGTATGTGCTTACATATTTTTTTGTTATCTGACTTAGAAGTAGAAAAAGTAGGTACAGTTAGCTGCAAAAGACGGTCCTCTCACCCATATTCATTCATGGGAGTTCTGAGTAACTACACAGGTATCCGAACTTACATGGTTTGACGTTTCATGCTTATTGTATAATTTTCGATTCAGCTCATTAAGCTGATTGTAATTATATGATTTTAAATCAGTTCCGTCGTGTTATTTTGACGAAGATTAATGTTTACGCGTAATGTAAACTGATAAGCCAATTGATGATACATTTTTAATAAATGTATTTATCATCAGTTTAATAGGCAAAACAAATGAAATGTAATTAATTATTACGGCTGAAATAAACCACCAAAATGTAAAGAGTAAACTTCAAATTAAGGTTGATAATAATTTCCTAACGAACGTAAGTAAACAGACGAGTGAATTTTACACATAATTCATTTTGGACACATTTAACCCTGCTCGTTGTTTATGTTCATATATAGAGACGAAATGGAAGTTACCTTTTCTTTTAATGTAGAAAGATTCAATTTTTTTCTGATTTAGTCAGTTTTTCTTCCAACTAAGAATCGTCGGCTCAATACTATACTTTATTAAGACAAACTGAAGCCATCTCCGACTACTGCCATCACGTGGTACTTCCTGTTGGGGGCATCCCAAGATTGACCACGCTTATCTGCCACTGTAAACATTGGCCGATGATGGCCATCAGATAGTAGCTAGGGGCTGCCGAGACTGATCAACGAGGGGCGAAACTACTTAATTATATATTTCTTATGTGATATTTAGCAAACGAGCCGCCGATTTCCATCGGAAGCAGTCACAGTCGCCCATGGATAAAAGCAACATAGGAGGAGCGACTTAAGCGTTGCCGACCCTTGAGAACACGGAATACTCGCTGAAGAACCCTATGCCCTAGCGCAAAGAAGGAGCCTCCTCCTCAGGAGGTAATTAATTCAACAATCTGCACGTTCTGGGAAGAGACGAGCGAGATGCCCGCTTATTCTTGGTGTGCCATTTAAGAAGTCAGAATGAGCTTTACTCCTTTGGCGGGAGATGCCGTTATGTAATTTATAATAATTGTCCAAAATATTAAGTCAATCAAATAGCCAGTTTTGGTGATAACTGATAAACTATAGTAGTGTGTTCGTAAGTTTGAAAACACATAAAAACTTGTGTTATCATTATCAACTATAGTGAGTCGAAATATGTATGCGTTAAGCCATAATATTCATAATTTAATATCTAGAAATTCAATAATTAAATTCACTTACAATTTCATTGAACATTTTCCGTTTACGTAACAAATTAATTATTTTCAAACATGCTTTGTTGATTAGACTACAAGGGGCCAGAGATAGCACTAGTCATCAGACGCAAATGGAAACGAGAGTAATGTCCGGCGGAACGTTGTTGTGCTCAAACGTTATTAACTTGACGGAAAGGAACGGGGCTGGGGATATCTATACGCTTTCGTCATTATTAAAAGATGCACCGTCATTATCAATAGAGAATAACAGAACAAACTGGGCTATAACCGCGAAAATCGAAGTTCGTCAATTGCGGGCATTTTTCTCTGTCACTTTAATTACGTCTCAGTGAGAGTACAAGAGAAAGATCCCCGCAATTTGCGAATTTCGGTTTTTGCGGTAGGCCCCCTGGTCTCTTGCCAGCGTCAATGTACGAGCGGCCGGAGTTAAGATGACAATTATTTATTGACAAACTACAATCGAAAAAACACTCAACACAACACAGTTATATACTACTTGAAATTGAATTCAGTTAAAATGTATCAGGATAACAGATGTGACCAAATCACGTGATTGTTTCTATATATTATTCAATAAAATGTATTTAATTTTTGTATTGCACCTAAACTAAACAAATTATTTTTATACTACTCTATTGACTATCTCCATACAATATTTGTTTCGATTGGCGTTTTTTTTATCAATGATTGTCACTTAACCCTCATAAGGCCAGCCGAGATGACAATCGTACATCGACAAACGCCAAACGAAAAGTAAACATGTATTGGGATGACAGATGCTACGAAAAGTCACGCGACTTTTCCCATACATTATTTAAGTTTCGTTTCGTTTTCTAGGTATCAACGATTGTCACTTGGTTAGCCCCCCAGCTCTACACGAGCCCGCTGGCATTCTCAGGGACGAAGGCAAAAGACCGGATGAAACGACTTTGACTTAATAGATTTGACGGCAGATGGATCACGCTCGCGCCAATAAATAATACATACTCGAAACATTATCATCTCAATTTCATTTTTAGGGTTCCGTAGTCAACTAGGAACCCTTATAGTTTCGCCATGTCCGTCTGTCTCTCTGTCTGTCTGTCTGTCTGTCTGTCTGTCTGTCCGAGGCTTTGCTCCGTGGTCGTTAGTGCTAGAAAGTTGAAATTTGGGCATGGATATATAAATCAATAAAGCCGACAAAGTCGTACAATAAAAACTAAAAATTTAATTTTTTTTAGGGTACCTCCCCTACACGTAAAGTGGGGGTGATTTTTTTTTTCGCTTCAACCCTAGTTTTAAAATATGGATGCCGCCTTTGTACATATCACAGATCAAAAAATCGAGTTCAGTCACCACCACGAAATGTTTTTTTAATTAAAAACGACCCGTAATTTACTGCTTTAGCAGAGCTCTTGCTGGAAATATAAGCAAAAGAAAAAAAAGGTAATAAAAGCTTGGAAACTAAAACTATAAAACACCAATAATCCTCGGCCATGAAAGAAGTTTCAGACAAATTATAAGGAAAATAGGTATCTAACTAGTTGACGACTCGTCTGTCTAAGCAGTAAACTGCTTCAGACGGACAAACAAAGCCTTCGGAATTAATAAAACCCCTTTAAGAAGGCGGAGATAGAAAATAATCAGAACTCCCTCCTAACCCAGTCGGTAGTGACCCTGAGGCCAATTCTGACTTACATTGTGACATCAAAATGATATCTAATGATGTCAGTCGTTCTTTCGTCTTGCTCACAAACATGTAATTACGGACAAGTACGAGCGAAATGCACGCCGGGTTTTAACGACGGATCTGAAATGTATGGGTAGCTCCGCGGATCCAGATCCGGATAATTTCATACATTTCGGATCCGAATTGCAAACCTTATGCACGCGCGATTGACATTTAGGTATCTTTTTGATGTCACAATGTAAGTTTAAATTGCCTCTGCCTGTTTTTGTGTTTATTGTTTTTACTGTTTGTATATTTTTATACATAATAAGTACATGTCTTGGATAATTTATGGATTAATATGAATTGGTACTTTTTTTCATAAAAACAAGTCACTTGTCACTCTGATATGTATCAATAAGGACGTCTAGACTAGGTGCCATAATGGCGACATCGCCAAAAAAAGGCGTTATGCACTGAAACACAATAAAAAACTAAACTATTTTCTAATTAATAAAATAGTACAGTTTTTTTAAGTATTAACTCTGAAACTAGAAGAATTAAAAAAAAGTTTATATGATATTTTTGTCTCTAAATACGATCCGGAATATACTGTTAAAATCCCTCCGTTTCCTCGCGGGCAACGTGTATACATATCAGGTTTTACAGATTTTATATAAGTAATAAACACTCTTAGTAATTACTTGCTTATTCCTTACGCTATAATAACTTGCATAAAAATCGACATGTTTATACCATTTAGGGCAGAGGCGGCGTTAGGCGTGGGCGACGTGAGCCACCGCCTACGGCCTCGCGGTCCGAGGGGCCTCGCACCTCAAATATCTCACCTCGGACACCTCGTACACAACGACACAATGTAAAAATGTTCCTTATTTCTTGCGCCACCAGAGGGCCTAGATTGCCCTCATAAAATTTTGTTTTCTACTTAGTTTTCTATAGAAAACATCACGGGATAGAAAACGAAGTGTCGGACGCCCCGGCCCGAACCCGAAACGTTCTAAGTTCTAACGTGATTCATCCTTTACTAGGAGTTGACCTTGTTAGTTGGCTAACCCTAAAACGCGCAAGTGGCCCTTACAAATATTTTAGAATACTTTGGATGACCACAACGTTGTATGAAGACTAACAATATTATTCACTCGTTTCCAGGTAAAAGATAAAAAGAACGCTAGAATTAACATTAGTTCCAGATTATACTGCACTTGTGCAGAACTCGACTTAGACTCGAGACTACAGTATGCGCGGAGAAAGAATTGAAATAAAACAATACGTTGTCTTTAAATGCAGGTGTATAAAGGAAGTTAATGTACAAAGCTGAGGTGGAAAGCTCGGCTCATGTTGGATTACTACTGCTCTACTCTACTGCTTTAGGCTGTGGTGCAACGTACGAGAGAACGCGATTCAGTATAATATTATGACAAAAATTGTATTAAGGTTGACGCTTAAGGATAACTCACGCTAGACTGGGCCGGGCCCGGGGCGAGGCGTCCGGCACGTCATTTTATATGACGCTTGATCGGTGATCACGTGGTGTTTTTCATAAAACGGAGCACCGGAAGCACCGGCCCGATCTAGTGTAAGTCATCCGTTATGTTTAATAAATCTTATGACAGTCATAATACTCATCAAAACGTTTCAAATGGGCCCGACCGAATAGGTGAATTGTTTTATTACAAAGTTCATATGATCAACTTCAGTATGCCTGTCGTGACTAGATAATAGAATTTGATATTTTTTATAAGTGCCATTTTAGAATTCATCAGTTCACGATATGGTTAGGTTAGGTTTGATATTTTCATGTTGATGCCTACCATAATTTCATGAAATGATTGCCTCATAATAAAATGATCAATTCTGATAACCTCAGTAACTGGTTAGAAATCACACTTGCATCTAAGAGGCGTAAAATATAAACTAATTTTTATTACTTGTAGATGTCGACTTTTTGTCGCTGATTGGCTATAAGATTATAGCATCCCTTAGTATTATGCTTAACAATAGTATAACATAGTATATAAATAGTAAACGAGTACAAAAACCGTAGTTTTTATTTTTTAAGTATAAAAACGTCAATTTTTTTAAGTACCGTTTTTTATTTTGAAAAATGTGTTGTACTGTTGATCTATAATGGCATATTCAAATATGGCCAACTTCTTAAAAAGAACCCTGTATATCATAACAAATAAACAGAAAAATATTTATTGACAATAACAATATACATAATGGATATATACAGATGATTACTATAACTAGCTTATATCTAAAATAGGCCCTTGAGGCATTGTACCAAGGATGCTGGCGGCATTTCCTCGTTGTATCGCAATACTGATACGTTGTGCGAGGAAGCCGCCAGCTCTTCGGTCACCAGTTACGTCAACCAGACGTTTCGCGATTTCTCCAAAAAACTTGTGCGAATAAACTATATATGTACCTACATGTAATTTAAATTAAAATGGCCATAGCCATATAAAGTTTAAATCCCGTTATTCCCGTTCTACCACGATGTACCGAGCAATACCGCGGTGTTGTATTGCATCACTTCGCTTGTTCTAAGCCTAAAACTAGCGTTTATCGCTGAGCGCGCATGGCTTGAGCCCGCCCCCGCCTTAATGCACAACACATAGCACTTATGCGCCGCGATTGTTCTTTTCTACCGGGAATTAGCAAACATTTCGGAATACTTTTAATGCCGCCCACACTGTGTACTGGAAAATAAAGACTAGTTTTACTATGGGTATTTATACATAGATATGTATAATATGCTTTTATCTAAGTATTTGGATAGATGCATGCCATTTGAGTTCATGTTACATTAATTTAATACGTTGATGTGGCTTGTTGTTGATTGGTCAACTAATAAAGTGTATATTTGGTACCTAATTAATTTGACTATTTATAAGTTACACATTTTTTGGTCTATGGTCTAACTATGGTCCCTGGTGTTAATGAAACATTACAGCTATGTTTCATCACTCCGTCATCATTTCTTCAAAAAACGTAACCTTTGACACATGTCGTATCTTTAGCAAAGTGCGTAGCCGTGTTTTCAAGGAAAAGCGGCCCTTCCACGAAATGCTTACAATTTTTTTTTTATTGAGAACCTTCACAAGTTTTATTTCTTGTGAGTTTCAGCTTCGTATCTCTTTTATTTTCGGAGCTATGATTTTTTTAGATTTTTTAAAACTTTTATTTATAATAAGAAAAATTCCACACTGAATAATGCAATTTACGTAAACTTTTGGTACGGTAATCTTTATATAGATACTCATATATTCTTTAAATAATATTTTATTGTTCTTTAAAAAAATATTAATGCAGGAATTAAAACTCAGTATTTTTTTCTTGCTTTCTAGAAGAGCGACACCAACAGTTCTTCGTTACGTTATTGCTTGTATAAAGGTCTACAATATACATTTTTTTTTAAATAATCCAGTTGTTACTTCATACTAGAAAATAGAAAAATAAAGGATACCAGATAATTTAGTCGCAAAAGAGATTACGCATATTGCAACCTCTTTATCATTAATGATATACCGGCACTGGCTTTTCTATTGTCTAGTATGAAGTACCAACTGGATTATTTTGAAATTTATTTACAGTCTGTACAGTCTACATAGTTCTATAACTTACCTATAATACCTATGTATTGACTTTTCTTTTGCCGTGTTTGAATTCAAATTGTGGTGTATGTTACCTATTAAAATCCAATTTTACGTGTAAATGCAACCACGGTTAGCAACTCAATCAGTGTTGGTCAGCCTCGGCACAATGCTCGGCGACGCATCGCTCAGCGACCGCAGCCGTCTGGCGAACCACCAGCGGGCAGCGACATGTATTATCGGAATGCTATTCTAGACGTGCGTGTTGTGGCTACGGGACAGGAGTTTGCTTGTAGATGTAGATGCTTGCTCAGACGTATGTAGGTGTTCTGAGGGTGTAGGGCTCATGTTAGCAATATATTAAAGCCCGACTAGAAATATATGATCATTGTTAAGAGAGCGCTGTTTTCTCATGTATAGGGCGACAGTTCAGTTGAGTATGAAAAATTTAGTTGCAATGAAATTCCGCAATATGGCGCGTGATCATATATTACTGGTCAGGCTATATATTTAAAAGCTTTAATAGTATTTTATGCAACAGTTGTATAAGAAGGGTCAAAAAAGGCGAGTGGCGTGAGTTACAATGTGAGCCGGAGCCGAAGGCGTAGGCGAACATTGTAAAGGAATACGCCACGAGCATTTTTTGACCTACTTATACAACGTTGCATACAATATTTTTCCTACGAGTCAACAAAAATAAATCTTAATTTAGGTAAACAAAGCAAAAGTATATAGCCAAGTCGCGCGAGCATACCTTGTTACGCGCCCGGCCCGCCCCGGCCCGCGGCCGGCCGGTCGGCGACACCTTCTCGTAACTCATGAGGCCCTGGTACTTGCTACTTGCTAAATTAAATTTTTGGACAGTTTTTTCTCAATTTTGGCCACCGTAGCCTACGGAGACTAACAAGCAACGCTAAGCGGTCTTCGTAGTCTATGGGTGTTGCTATATTACGGGTGTCACATGCGTGTTTCTGACTTATGAAGTAATTATTTTTAATACTATGCAACCAAATGAATATTTTGTAAGTTGGCAGCAATGCACTTAGTTTAAAACTGTATTCGTTTTGGTTTTGTTAGGTTGGTAGCCATTAATCGCAGTAACGTTATAGCGATTAAAAGCACAAGAGCTTTTATGAGGAATAGACAATATAGACTTTTCTTGAGACCTTTTATGTATGTTCTTATATTCGTGTTAATGAATGCATAAATGACAGATAACAGTAGAGGAGTAGGAAAAATACTTATAAAATACGAGCAACCCTGGTACTCGAATCATAAGAAATTAAACAATTTATTTTGATCGAATCGAATCGACAAAAGTCTGATGTCATAATTAAACTACATTTCCTTACATTAAACTAAATCCCTATGTTGGCTATTTTGTTAATACAGCTTCTGTATCGACTGTATCCCATTGCTCAGTCTAAATCTTTAAATTGAATAATCTCTCAAATAGCAACTCAAGTTGTGATAGGTACTTCACAACACTCTTTCTTACATATGCGAATGAGGCAGAAGATGCTGTCTCGGACTACTTAAAACTTGATGTTCCTATCCTGCTGATAACGCAAGACTAAATTAAGAATAATGGCAATAAAAGTATCCTTTTAATACTTACTAATAGCATATATGTAGTATATTGTTGTGTATTAGGTTATTGTGAGTTAAGACTGTATTATAACTAAGTTTAATGGCTATTTAATCTGCGTGTACAGGTACATATGCGGTTATGTTCGTGTTGGTGTTCGAGTGTGGTACACTACTCTGGCCGCAGATGGCTGTGCTGGCTCGGCGTGTGGATCGCAGTGGAGATTATTGTCAGTATCATGACTTAATAAACGTAGTAAACTATTTTTCAAGGAATTTAGTCTCGTCAAGGAGTTTTCGTCACAATTAGGTATATGTATTATATCTTTATAAAAATAGATGAACGTGATTAATAATGACGAACTGTCTCGCCTAGTGGGTAGTGACCCTGCCCTATGAAGCCGATGGTCCCGGGTTCAAATCCTGGTATTTATTTGTGTGATGAGCACGAATATTTGTTCCTGAGTCGTGGGTGTTCAAATACACCCACAACACAAGCCTTATCAAGCTTAATTTTGGACTTAGTCAATTTGTTAATAGTGTCCTATATTCCTCAAATTTGCAATAAATAATATTTTTATATCATAATTGTGTAGATATCCGACGATATTTAACCGTCTAAAGTTATTTACTTGTTGTGGACTCAGACTGGTACATAATCTCCTTTCTTTATAAAAAACTGCTCAGGAGATTAATATAAAAGAAAGATTAATTTCACTTTTAAAATATTGTACAAAACAAGAGATTCTATGAAACATTTACAATTTACAAGGATGTAGTACAAGATCCCAAACCGATTTCCCTCCGGCGTGTTGTTGTCTGGAGACCGAAGTCCGCCTGTCGCTGGACGCAACTTGCACATCCGAGCTTAGAACTTCGCAACTGCGATATACGACACGTCAGATTAGTTTTGACAAGCCACTAGGAGCACTTGATCTTACGAGTTCGGGCTAGATGTCGTTAGCGGCGGTCATATGTTTAATAGACCAACCACATTTAAGTATCATTTGTAGTAAAAGTACAAAGTAGAATAAAAGTTTGTTTATGTAAACCTTACGCGGCAGCGGATCGAATTGTGAGTGACATTCGTGGTCTTCTCTCGCTCTCTCTGAGCGTAACCGCTTTTGATTTTTTTTTTGTTTTAATAATGAAAAAAGTGAGATCAAACATAATATTGTCCATTATTTGAAATAATTTTCATATTTTAAGTTTTTTTTGCAAACAAATACAAAGTGCATTTTATTAAGACCTATGTCAAAAACTCAGGATACGAATTGCCTAAGTCGCTAGAGAAAGGTCTCAAAATTGCTAAGTAATTGAATTTTTGGCAACCGTAAGTATTGTAGTCTAAAACGCGCTAGGTACACTTTTCAAAAACTTCGTTTTCTGAGCCTACTGCAGACCTACTATAGACCTGCTACCTTGAGGCGGATTTGCCTCTATGAAAGGGAAATTATATAAATAAGCAAAGTCAAGAAAGGTTTTTATACCCAGGGGTAATAAAGTAAAGCGGTAAACATGACTTTTATATTTTCTTACAAACTAACTAGCGATTTTTAACTGATTTGGAATCTGTAATTGCTATGGCAATTTGTATTAAATACAATGCTACCTCCATTTTGTATTTTTATGGGTGTGTATTTTCATCAGTCCAGGAGTTAGGTAGTCAGTTGACTCTCTGCAGTTATATCTGCGCTAACTATTATTCATTATCTTTAGAAATAGTTGCAATACTGAACACTATATACTGCATTACATCTTGTCTTGACCATATTCTACCCACGCGGCGTTGGGCACAATCCGACTGTGGACAGCCCACGGGCATTCCTTATGTGCTCGATGTGTTTAATCACTGCCTATTGCCTAATGGTTAATATAGATGAGCGTCGAATAATTCAGGTATGGTAATTGCATTGCGTTGGTGGGATTATAGTTAGCGGTTACATATAATAGCATTAAATGTAACATCAGATTGGGGATGGAGGAAGCTTAAGTTGTATTAGGAAAATTATATTGAAAATCTTTTTTCTAAGATTGTTGCTAAATAGCTCGTCTTTGAATACACAATGGCTATGCAATTAAATTCAATTATTTACTTCGAATTTAGTAAGATCCATGTAATATTCGTAAAGTACAAAAATCTTAAAATAGAATTTAGAATGTTTTCATTAGAAATTCTATAGAAAAACACTAAATTATACTAAAATTCAAATCTTTATATTAGAAATAATATCTCAGATAAATACGTGCTGAAAGTTGACAATTGGGACAATATGTTATAAAACATAAAGGTAAAAAACTTAAGTAAGTCACCTGTTGTATGTAGTTGTGACGTGTTCGAATAGACAATACATGTTTAAAAGAGACACAAACAAAACAAATGTCTATTCGAACACGTCACAACTACATACAAAAGGTGAGTTACTTAAGTTTTTTACCTATAGCATGTTTGCATTTGCACATAACTATTTAATCATATTAAAAAATCTAAACCTGCACAACCATTTTTAATTTTTATCTCTGGAATTGGAAACTTGAACTCCCACAAAGTATCCCACCAGTAATGCCAATAAAATCCACAAAAGCAATAAACGTCGACGAACACACGTTTATGTCGAATCATAAGGTTAACATCTCCCAAAACAGAGACTTCGCCAGCGCCAGGTCCATTCCTTTTACGTCTTATTCAAATGAAAGCCTTCTGTCTACGTCAGTCATAAAAATAATTTACGTAGGCAAATAAAGCAAGGTACCGGGAACACATAAACTGACAATGCCGATCTTGTTTAAATTCAGCGCGGGGCACGGTAACGCAGGATGCAACCGCACGATATGGTACCAACACGGAACTTGTGCGCATTAAAAAGAAAAGCTTTTAGCTATAATGTATAGGCATATATTTTATACAATCGGGTAATACCTACCTATTTATTTTATACAGAAGGACAGTCAATTTAGGATCATTAATATTATTATAAAAATTCGTGTAACGTCGATATTGTCTTCAAAATCAAAACATCACATTAGCCCATGTTGTGTAGGTATGTACAGTCAGCATCAAAAGTAGCGGATCAAATAACGCTTCATAAGTATCTACCATTCTGTAACCGCTTAATAAAAAACTGATGTCTTTAATATAGAACAACTGAGACTGTAAAAGATATACTTTTGACGCCTTGTTTCATCCGCTACTATTGATGCTGACTGTACTACTTGGTGATTTTTTTTTTATGCTGCTCCAAATATTTGCAGTGAACTCGCCGCAAAATGCATCAAAAGTATAATCCCAGCTGGTTTTGTATATTAGGTATATTGTTTTCAATCTCGACTCGGATTTAATGTTTAGCGATGGGCAACGATCGTGTCGGTAGGGGAGCCAGCTACCGTGACCCCAGCCCGTTGCAGTTTGTCTCGAGGAATACTCATTTAACTTTATACAACTCCTTAATTGTAGTCTAATTATAGCCTCTAGCCTCAGTAATGCGTTCCTGTGATTATAACAGTGAAACTCTAGTCGTGTAGGTAGTAATGCTAATGAATGGAGATTCATATTAAGAAAATGTCTGTGGGGTGCTAGTGGTAGTTGCGCGCAAGAGATGCCGAAAAAAGTAATGAAGTATATCTAACAAAATTAGGTGAAATGAAATGAAAATATTAAAAAAAGTCTACACTGCTTGCACAGTACAGTTTTTTATTTACCTATTTGTTCCCTGTGATTCTTAAACTAAGTATGATTTCGTTAAATATTACACCAAAAATGTAAGCCACTCACATATAGAGGATAAATAATTATGGTTACATACTTACTTATCGTAATTATGGTATTAAAAAGGATTATAACAATGCGTAATCAGCGAAACAAAACGTTGAAACGGCTATGAGTAGGTACCGTGACAAAACCACATCCCGGCCCTTAATTTGATTTCTATAATTTATGAATCAATAATGTTTTGAATTTGTATTCATTGTTTCCATTACGTGCTCGGAAGTTTTACGAGCTTTGTGGTGGAAGAAATGCACAATATTTTCTGTTTGCATACTGTATTTTGCTGTAGGTTTAATGCCAGCACGTCCGTGTTATTGGATTCCGTGTAAAATTTAAATTAAATTAAATTATCGGCAATCAGTCGTGAACACTTTGAAATATGAATTGAGAATTTTGGAATTGATACACGTTTGTCAAGGAAAAATATACTCCATAAATCCAATATAGGTATTAGTCCTACGATAGATTTCCTTAATCTTCTTAGTGATATAACCTGTGATTTTTAACAATATATTTTATATAATTTATTACTGTGTACATATACCGCGCATCTACTAATAAACTGTGATTAATTGCCTCATTATCCTGACCTAGTTTAATTCTGCATGAACCTTTACTTCCGCAACTAAGTAATAACCCAATTGCAACGCGCACGTTCTTGTTTTCTGCAAGGTAAATTATGCATAAGTTATGATGGTAGAGATAAAGTACCTATCTGACTTTCTAGGTATAGCTTATACGCCAAGTATTCTTGCGCCTGCTGTAAACCAAGATAACAGAGAAATACGACAGAAGTGTGGTTATAGATCTAGATATCATATTTATGCGGTTCGCCGCAATCGTAAGATGCTCCTGGTCGGTATATAAGTTTGGGAAATATACCTATCGTTTATGATGACGGCGACCCAGAATAAACATTATGGACGTTGTCTAGCATGAGCCCTAACGTGGCTGGCCAGGCCGAACTTGCTCTTAAATACTCTATTGCACGAATGACAATAAAGTTGGCCAGCTGCGTTGAACGTGTACACGTAGGAGGGCTTAGGTCTCTCTTTCCGTAACTGGCGTTTTATGTCTAGGCTAGTGAGGCGGTTATCTTCAAATATACCTAGCCGCGTAGTCAACGTTACAATCGTTAACGCTAAGTAGCATATCGTAGTCATCTCTCTCTATCACTCCTCTTTATTAGTGCGACTGTGACAGTTGCGTTTCATTCGCCACGGAGCGTGAACGATAGGCACGTTGGCTACGCGAGTTAGTACTAGAAAATTGCACTGACGCCCGCGGCATGGCACACGGTGGTGGTTTGACGTCGTTTACGGCTCATTGGTACACGTAAATGTAACAATTTTTTAAATGCATAGTTGTAAAAGTACTTATCATTTTTAAAATGACAATACCCATTAGCACAGAAAGGTTATCATGTTGCCAGGTATCAAAACTAGCATCCCTGGTTCGAACACAGACGTTCCTTTTTTCAAAAAGCGGCCAAGTGCGAGTCGGACTCGCGCATGAAGGGTTCCGTACCATTTATGACGTATTAAAAAAAATCTACTTACTAGATCTTGTTCAACATTTTACCACTTTGGACACACATTTTACCACTCTGGAAGTTTCTCTCGCGCAAACTATTCATTTTAGAAAAAGATGATATTAGAAACCTCAATATCATTTTTGAAGACCTATCCATATGATGGGTTTGATGAAAATTTTTTTTTTTTAATTATGACGTATTAAAAAAAAACTACTTACTAGATCTCGTTCAAACCAATTTTCGGTGGAAGTTTGCATGACAATGTATATCATATATTTTTTTTAGTTTTTTCATTCTGTTATTTTAGAAGGGGGGGGGGGGGGGGGGGGGACATACATTTTACCACTTTGGAAGTGTCTCTCGCGCAAACTATACATTTTAGAAAAAAATGATATTAGAAACCTCAATATCATTTTTACACACATACCTATCCATATACCCCACACGTATGGGTTTGATGAAAAAAGATTTTTTGAGTTTCAGTTCTAAGTATGGGGAACCCCCAAAATTTATTGTTTTTTTTTTCTATTTTTATGTGAACATCTTAATGCGGTTCATAGAATACATCCAGTTACTAAGTTTGAACAGTATAGCTCTTATAGTTTCGGAAAAAAGTGGCTGTGACATAATCGGACAGACAGACGGATATGACGAATCTATAAGGGTTCCGTTTTTTGCCATTTGGCTACGGAACCCTAAAAATGAAATATTTAGTCATCTTTTATTTTACAGCCGGTATTACTCTTTATTCAACCCCAGCTAACAATTTAAGAAGCTTTTGAGAGTGTTGCTAGTTAATTAAGTAACAAAGAGGTGGCGTCTGTTACGTACGGGGCCCGACTGCAGCGCTCCACCATTAGCCAGCCGCGCCGCGATGCGTGACTCTTTATGGCCCGTGACTTCACCCCTTCACCCCTACCCTGCTCTAAACGCGGACACGTGTACGAATTAATCCCGATTTTTCCCGATAAATCACTTCTCCAACGTAGACAAAAGATCCAATTGATATATAATTCCATTTCACTGGAATATACGATTCAATCGTGTTTTTCCAAGCAATTTGGATTACGGTCGGCCTGGGAATCGGCAAAGTGATTAAAAAATGTTCACCTTTGGTGTTTAACGGAACAGTTTACTTTTTGATCTGATACGAATGCATGAAACAAAAAGTTAGGAGTTTGAACTGTAAAATAAATAGAGGACATGTTACTGAATAGTGTACAACCTTTATAAACTTTTTCGACAGGTTTTAGCTCAGTTATTATAATAATTCATTTACCATAAATTAAGTACGTGTTTTTAAATAATATACAGTCGAAAACGAATTTTGTTAGTTGAGTTATCGTTTTAGTGCATTTTATTAGTCGCTATAAAAATATTTTATTTATTTATTGTAGGTATGCGCCAGAATAGTAGCGGAAGCTATTAGTAGACTATAAGTTATTCCAGTTGTAGATATTTCGTATGAAAAGTCATAATTTACGCGTTACTCAGGAAACAAACAAATTCACTTTAAGAGCCGTAAATATTCCTATTCCAGCTTGAATGTGTGCGTCGGACAACCGCAAATTCATCATTATACCGATTTAGTGTGGCCCGGCACGACACGCTTTATGGCAGCAATACAAGGTTATAATATTTGCATACGTTCATTCGCACTCGTCCTCGGCCATTACCTTTCCATTTGGTAAATAATTTAGGAGCCCTCTAGGAGCCGGCCAAATATTAAAAGTGATGGTTCCCCGAGGTTTAATATTAGACTCCCCTCGTATTAAATTTTCTGTCACGCGAAATTCCCAAATGCATACGCCAGATATTTTTTGCACATGTTCATATTCTCTCTTTTGTCCGCCTTTCGATACAGAATGTCACTTGCTGGCGTAATTTCGATGTACTCTTCGCAGAGTTTTGAAATTGTTTTTTGCAGGAAAATTAAATGGCTCTATTGAACTCTATTATACGATTGGTATTTTTATGCGGGGCCATTATATTAGACGATTGTTATACAAATTGCGCATGCATTGTTGTTGTTGCTCGGAAATGTTCGTATTTGGTGGCTTTGGTTTAACTTGCAAAATCTGATAAACTGCTGGGCCCGTGATTGCTGAATACACTGGTTATTTTTCCTACAAAATATTATGAGACTATGTTTGCTATAGATTATTCTAATACTATAAGTATATTCAGTATTAAACATCTGAGGTACCTATACTAAATTATGACTCATTTAAAATATATATTTAAAATCAGAGTTTTATTTCTTTCGCTTGGTTTAAGTATAGATAAATATTGAATTTGTCAGTGCATTACCCTTAGTCACGAACTCTCCTAAAACTTCACGTAATAAAGATAATTTATTATTGAAGCGCATTAAAGTTACTAACTAATAAAGATAAAATCACGAAAGAGTCCCTCATTCACGCACGAGGGTGCTGCATACAAATGTTAAGACGTAACTCGTCATATGGCACCATTTTATATTCAAAGTACAATAGGATGCAAGTTGCGCAGGGCGTTGAATAATCGAGCTCATTTTATATGCATCAAATTCACGGAACAAAACTAATCTAGAGCTCAGGGGCAATAAAAATGTCCCACCTCCGCCCGTCGCGTTAAAAATAGATGGGTACAAGGTGTAATCTCGGCGAAGCTTATTATAAAAATTTCGCATCAGGGTGTATTCCCATTTCTTACCGGGCGCAGATGAGCTGAACTCTCAAGGGAACCAGTGTGACTGTGATCTCGAAGCCCACAACATTTTTTTCTAAATCAGAGAGCGCACAACACTGGTTTCTACTTATAAACGGACTTTTTTGCGATGGGAATACATTGGGATCCTTCAAGAATCGGAGCGAGCCCGAGCAGGATAATGTGTGCTACCCGCACAAAGTTGCCGCGTCAAGAACAATCCGCCCGCTCTTGGAACGTCTTCGTAAATAAATAATCAGCCAGAATATAGCGTTTGTTTGAGCTTCAAGACATATTTTTTAGGATATTTGTGTATTGTAGACGGTAAATAAACTGAACAAATTGTTCAAAACACGAATGAGCAATAATGATTTGGAGAGATGTTTGGTTTTTAATTACGCCGGTTTCAGTGATAGTGGCTAGAATGGAACCGATGATTAAAAAAATTCAAGGCTTTTTAGTTTTATTCTACAAGTTTGTCAACGTTTTTATTGTGAGTCTATTGTACCCGGTTAACACTTTTCTTGACATTGTAACACCGGTGGTACATCGATATTTAAAAATCTAGCAGCTTCACTTTACTATCTAACAAAGTAATTCTGCTATAAATATGTCAAGCTACCCTTCTTTATATCAATATCTCGTACCCAAGTGTTTAGTTTGTTGTCCCAATTTCCTGGTAGATGGCGCTGTTCCAGACGTAAAGTAATGCTAGTTTATCATAGAATCTATATAAGAAACTGTCACATTTCAAAATAAATGATTGGTAACGTAGCAACTTATTCAAACAAAGTGGTCCTTCGAACTGTAGAAGCGAAGTGACTTAAGTGACAAAGACAGTGCATTCGAAAGTGATCTTAAAGTACAGTAGTGTAGAGTCTAAAATCAAAGTAAAGGGTCAGTGATATACAGCATCTAGAAGTAATTTCAGAAACCAAACGTCAAAATTGTCAACAATATTACAAAATTAAAATTCAAGATTTCGAGAAGATAAAATAAATAAGTTATATTTACAAGCCTTACGAGTCAACGCAGAAAAATCGCCGCTTTAAATCAGCTATATTTACTAGATTGGATTTTATGGATTTGGAAAAATAAGATTTCGGAAATAGAATCACGTCAAACAAAACAATCAAGATTTCGCTGTGAATTTTACTAATTTTCAAGAATAATATCTCAAAATGTCTCAAG
The DNA here is from genome assembly GCF_033807575.1 of Cydia pomonella. Taxonomy (NCBI): domain Eukaryota; kingdom Metazoa; phylum Arthropoda; class Insecta; order Lepidoptera; family Tortricidae; genus Cydia; species Cydia pomonella. Next base: position 7,433,203 of record NC_084717.1, on the reverse strand, counting down.
AATTACCGGGATTAATAGCTGAGCAAGAAAATATTTGTGAATTAATTCTCAAAGCGCAAGCGAACTTCAAGAAAACACCAAAAGCGAGATTAACAAGAGGGTACATCAAGACACGAAAAGAATCCATAGAAAATTATTTTAGTCAGTTCGTAGCAAATAATCGAGCCTTGATAAAAATATCAACACCTTCAGACAAAGCGAAATACGAATATTTCAAAGAAGATGTGTATTCAGCGTGCGAGGAAATGTTCATTGATTTGAAAGCAGAGATGACGGACATGCTAGAGGGTACTACGCCGTGCACGAGCAGCACTAATCCAACACCAAGCACCAACAGTGATGACGTGAAGCTACCGAAAATAGATATAGCGAAGTTTACCGGTAACTACCAAGATTGGACTTCGTTTTACGATATGTTTACGTCACTCATTCACAACAAACAAAACTTGAGCAGTGTTCAAAAGTTGCATTATTTAAAAAGCTACTTGTCTGGAGAACCTGCCCAACTGTTGGATCATCTAGCTGTCACTGAAACAAACTACGAATTGGCATGGCTCACGCTACAGAACAGGTATAACAACAAGAGAGTCATTATTAATTCAATCTTAAGCAAGTTGATGAATCAAAAGAAAATTCACGTGGGCACTGCTAAAGCGATTCGAGAGATATTAGATACAACTATGGAGTGTCTTAACAAGTTGAAAGTACAAAACATTAATACAAGTTCATGGGATACACTTATTATATACATCATTGTTGAGAAGTTAGACGCTGAAACACATAAAGAGTGGGAAGAAGAAGCAAGTAATCTGAACCTCACAGAGTTACCTAACATGGTCATGTTCCAAAAGTTCTTAGAAAAGAGATTCCGAGTTTTAGAGATGATGCAACCTAGCCAAACAACGAACATGAACATGAAGAGTACCTATCGAAGCACCCAGAGAGAAAATAACTTCACTGTCGAGTCTAAGTCATTTCACGTGTCACCAGCCATCAAGTGTGGATTTTGTAAGCAGAACCATTACTTGAATCAATGCAAAGAGTTCCAAGAGCTTACACTTGAAAAGAAAACAGAGTTCATTCAAAACCAGCAACTCTGCTTTAACTGCCTCATCCATGGTCATGCTGTCCGATTCTGTAAAAGCAAGTTCTCATGTCAAAAGTGCGGAAGAAGACATCACACACTGTTGCACAACAACAAGAACCCAAGCAAGACACGAGAAATAAGAGAGAGATAGTTGCCCATCTAACAACAGGAAGCATGACAGGATTGTTATCTACAGCCCAAATTAACGTGACGAACCACCAAGGAAGAGAATTCGTATTAAGAGCCTTGTTAGACCCATGTTCTCAAGAGTCTTTCCTGAACGAGTCTGCAGCTCAAACTATGGGCCTTAAGAGAAAGCGCGTGAACGGAAATGTATCGGGTCTTGATAAGATGAGCACACCCATCCGATTTGCTGCTGATATCGAGATTTCATCACGTCTTAATCCTGAAAAGAAAATGAGTATAACAACTTACATAGTAAAGCGAGTCACAAACATCATGCCTTCAGAGAAACTTACTATCGATAACTGGGTTCATCTAAGAGATTTACAACTAGCCGATCCGACTTACCACCAACCAAGTTCTATAGATATTCTATTGGGAGTAGAAGTTTACAACGAGATGATACAGCCTGGTCTGATCAAAGGCGTTCCAGGCTCTCCCATAGCTTTACAAACCCATTTGGGATGGATAATATCCGGAAAAGTCACAGTCGGAATAGAACGAGAGCGAGAAGAGAAACCATTCATTAGTATGCATTTAAATGTCGAGTTAAATTATATGCTAAAGAGATTCTGGGAGCTAGAGACAATGGATGAAGAGAAACACAAGCTAACAGCAGAAGAGATCAAAGTAGAAGAAATATATGAGAAAACTACCACTAGAGACGAAGACGGACGTTACATAGTAGATCTGCCAATGAAACACGAGCCACCAGTTCTTCCATCTAACAGCCGAGAGATTGCACTGAAGCGCTGGAAGTCTACAGAGAACAGACTTAAAAGTAAACCTCACCTATTAGAAGAATACAACAAAGTTCTAGAAGAGTACATGACGCTAAACCACATGAAGAAAATAGAAACCAAAGATGAAGAAGAAAATGGCGTGTGGCTCCCCCATCACGCTGTGATTAAATTGGAGCGAGAAACGAGCAAATTAAGGGTAGTCTATGATGCTTCATGCAAGGGAAGCAACGGGGTATCCTTGAATGACGAGTTATTAATCGGACCCCCATTGTTAGAAGATTTACGAGCCATTCTCATTAGATGGAGAACATACAAGATAGCATTTGTTGCCGACGTGGAGAAGATGTATAGACAGATACGAGTAAAAGATGAACACACAAATTACCAGAGAATTGTATGGAGACCAGATCCAAAGGGACCCATTGAAGACTTCAAACTCTTAACTGTTACATTCGGAACATCCTGTGCACCTTATCTGGCAATAAAAACTTTAAGGCAAACAGCAAAGGATGAAGGATCGGACTATCCAGAAGCTCAAAAGATGATATTACGAGATTTCTATATGGATGATTTGCTCTCAGGTACAGACGAAGAAAAAGAGGCTATAGAAATTCAAAAACAAGTTACACAAATTTTAATTTCTGGAGGATTCACACTAAAGAAGTGGTGTTCGAATAGCGAAGAGTTTATGACAGCATTAGACAAGCAAGAAAAGAGAGAAGAAACGCAGACAGTCGAAATAAAACGCAAAGAGAGCGTGAAAACATTAGGTATAATATGGGAAGTTAAGGAAGATAAGTTGTTCATACCTAATCATATCAAAGATTCCCATGACACACCTATGACTAAAAGAAGCGTTTTATCTGAGATAGCATCAATATTCGACCCAATGGGATGGATCGCTCCAAGTGTCATACTAGCAAAGATATTTATGCAAGTTTTGTGGAAAAAAGGCATTTCGTGGGATGAAGAACTTCCGGCAGAACTACAAAAAGAGTGGTCACAGTATAAGAGAGAACTGCCAGCTTTGAAAGGTGTCAGCTTAGATCGATGGATGCACACTACGAGTAAATCAACTCTTGAACTGCATGGATATGCAGACGCTTCAGCATTAGCTTATGCGGCAGTTATATACTCGAGAGTTATAGACGAAGAAGGAGAAATTAAAGTATCCCTCGTGACAGCAAAAAAAAAATCTCGCCGATTAGAAAAGTTTCCTTACCCCGTTTGGAATTACTGGCTGCTACATTATTGAGTAAACTTTTGAAACAAGTAGCTGAGTCACTACATGTGCATCTTGACAACGTATACGCTTATTCAGATAGTCAAGTGACTTTGGCTTGGATACACGGAGATCCAATGAAATGGAAGCCTTTTGTAAAGAATAGAGTCATAGAAATCACGCAGATACTCGATGCTAATCACTGGTTCTATGTAAACACTAAGCAAAATCCTGCTGATCCTGCTTCAAGAGGAGTGATGCCTTCCAAACTAATGTCCACAGAGATATGGTGGAACGGATCTGCAATGCTGAAAGAGAAAGAAATAAGATTAGAAAAAGGAACTCCACTAGATACAGCAATAGAAAAGAGAAAGAATATAGTAACTATGGTAGTAACCAATGAGAATGAAGAACAACTTACCTTATTGAAGAAGTTTTCGTCACTGGAGAAACTTACACGTGTTATTGCATACTGTAGACGCTGGCTAAGAATTATAGACAAAGAGAAAAGTAACTTACCTTCTTACCTGACATACGAAGAAAGAAACGATGCACTTACTATATGTATTAGGATGTCACAAGAAGTAGAATTTTCGGAAGAGATAGAAGACCTGAAAAGAGACAGAAACTTAAAATCTAAAAGCAACCTCCTAGCTTTATCACCTTTTCTTGACGATAAGAGCATCCTAAGAGTCGGCGGTAGATTGAAGCACGCCGATATGGAATTCATACGAAAACACCCGATAATTATTTCAAAAAACAATGTATTACTTCCGTTAATATTGAGAGAAGCTCATGCCAAAACACTACACGGTCCTCCGCAAATGATGATTACATACTTACGAGGCAAATATTGGCTGATAAACGCAGCAAATAGCGTTAAACGTTTTGTACGGGAGTGTGTTACATGTATAAGACAGAATGCGAAGAACAAAGAGCAAAAAATGGGAGATTTACCCGATTCCAGAGTCAGACGATGCAGACCATTCCTAATCACCGGAACGGATTTTGCGGGTCCAATAAATGTCAAAATGAGCAAAGGCAGAGGTGCCAAGTCTTACAAGGCCTACATATGTTTGTTCGTTTGTATGTGCACAAAGGCACTACATATTGAAGTTGTAAGTGACATGACAACACAAGCCTTTCTAGCGGCATTTAAAAGATTTGTGTCAAGACGAGGCCATGTAGTAGAAATGTGGAGTGATCACGGAACTTCATTCATTGGCGCTGAGAAAGAGTTATTGGAAATGTGGAGTCAAGGAAAATCCAGTGTTCCAGATGAGTTTATTTCCATGCTAGATAGAGAAGGGACGAAATGGAAATATATTCCTCCAGGCGCTCCCAATTTTGGCGGATTATGGGAGGCAGGTGTCAAGTCGACCAAATACCACCTGAAACGAATAGTTGGAGATACTACGCTAACATTTGAACAACTAAGCACGGTCCTGGCAGAAATTGAAGCATGTCTAAATTCTAGACCCATTTCGCCCATCAGCGATCATCCGGACGATTTGAACCCCTTAACACCTGGTCATTTTCTTATCGGAGAACCAACTAATGTCATACCATCTGAAGATCTAATAGATGTGAAGATAAATAGACTCGATCAATGGCAATTAACAACCAGAATGGTACAAGATTTTTGGCGAAGATGGCAATCCGAGTATTTAAGTAGGATGCAACAGAGGCCTAAATGGAGACAGCCTACTCGAGAATTCCAAGAAGGAGATTTAGTGCTAATAAAAGACCAGAGGCTTCCTCCTGGACGTTGGCCTATGGGAAGAATTATAAAAAAATACCCTGGAAAAGACCAACTTACCAGAACTTATGACCTACGAACCTCGTCAGGAGTATTGCAACGTTCAATAACCAAATTATGTCCTTTATTATGTGATGTAGAAAATTAGTTTGCGTCCGTAATAAGTTGTTATTTTGTTTAATTATGTTCAAGTTGGAACATTGATTCATTTTATTATTTTCTAATGACGTCACGTCATTTAAGGCGGGAGTATGTTTAGTTTGTTGTCCCAATTTCCTGGTAGATGGCGCTGTTCCAGACGTAAAGTAATGCTAGTTTATCATAGAATCTATATAAGAAACTGTCACATTTCAAAATAAATGATTGGTAACGTAGCAACTTATTCAAACACCAAGTGTAATTCTAAATGATTTAGTAATTATCAACATGGTGCCACTCAAACAATATGTCGTTTAGTTCCGCAAGTTTTGTAATTATTTCTTAGATTTGTGTATATTTTTGCATTTTGTTGCATTCACTATATGTGAGTTCACAAAGATTTACATAAAAGTGCTATTTGAAAGCATTTAAGGTGCAGTACGCTCAAAAAACGCTTTTCACAATACGGTTGCCAAAAATGTAATAACCAATCTTGAGGCCTTTCTCTAGGGATTTAAGTAATTCGAATCCTGGGTGCTTAGCCAACGTGCCAATCGTTAACGCTCCGTAGTGTAGCGTGGTCATCTCTCTCTATCACTCTTCCATATTAGTGCGACAGTTACGTTCCGTTTCGTTCGCACCCTAAGTTTCTGACCTTCGTACGTTAAAAAAAAATGGTCTAATAAGAACTTTAAAAAATTATAATAAATATTGCACAAATACGAAACGTATTTCGAATACGACAAATATGAAAATTATTTCTAGAAATCAAAAACTTGTAGCACAGCGATTCTTTTTTTAGTATAAAACACACAAAAAAATAAAATTCTAAAACATGATATCCGCGTGAGAGTGAGAGAAGAACACGAAGCTACTGGGCCTTAATACGGAATTGTATTAAATGTGATAATTTTTTTTTAATCTTATTTATTTTATAAGCCATACATCTTAAGATTAAGTCTTCTTATTTTTTAATGATCGAGTATGTCTATTAGGTGATATAAGAGTAAAAAAATAGTTCCATTTAAGATATATTTGGCCTTGTTAAGATAAGGGTAAAGTAAAGCACTCAGACGATCATTTATTAGTAATTGAGAGCCAGAATAATTGCTTTGTTTGAGATCTAACCGAATTAACTCGATTCAAATTATTCCGAGATTGGCAAAATCATTTAGCACTAGACTTTCTCCCATCGACCGTCGCTTCATTGAACGAGACGACGACGGGTCCCGATGCAAATGTAATAAATCTGCAACAATATGCGTTGATTATCAAAATGAAATCTTTTTGTTAGCCCAACTAATCAAGTTTATCGTTGATTTGGATCTTCATTTGTTTAAAAGGGTCTAAGATTAAGTCTGTTTACATTTGGTTTGATGCGATTAGGCTAATGAAGTTTTTTTGAATCCTTATGCGTATAACTCTCGGCTATCGGGTGTTATTTCAGTCATTTACACACACCGGGCGAGTTAGCACTTCCAGGCTATCCAGTATAAGCTGGCTCTCTGATCACACGTAACTGTTATCTATCTCGAGATCACTTTTCATGGTTTGGCCAAGCGATCTATTCGTCTGTACTTGGTAAGAAATAGAATGACAGCCTGGCGGCTGCGGGCCCTCACCTGCCCTCGGTGCCTACTTAAGACGTGTTCCGCCCCACGCGGCCGGTAAACGGGCAAATATGTTCTGACATCCCCCGTCTTGGGATAACAGGGACATTGTTTGTTCTTCGTATTTTTGCAGAGCCCCGCAATAAAACGTTTGCATTTTACATTTTTTGGGGGCCATAAATAAAAGTACTTTTATAAAATTGCATTTTAAGCATTTCTAAAAGCGTGCCGTCACCTTTGCCCGGGAGGCTGGTGGGTTTTATATTGCAAGAGGGATATTAAAGTTTCGGGTAACGATGGGACGGCGGCGCGTTTCCGCGATTTGAAATTTACGACCTAATTTATCACAAGGTCAGCAAAGATTCGGCATTATTTGATGTAACAATTGTATTCACGTACAATTAAACGCCATCGTCAATTAATTTCGGTGCCTATTATTATGAAAATCTGCGTGTAAACAAGAATACAAATGGACAAGCGGGCGAGCGGACGCGTGTTGTTGGGGTTCAAGCGAAATTAAATTACGAGTTGACAAAATGAGTTACGCCCTTTTCTGTAGATTAACAAACAAAAACTGATGGCATGAGGGTCAGGGCTGCTAATGTTGTTAAAGGCAAATGACTCTATTCTTCGCGGACGCGTCGCTTTCCCGGCCGTTGGCGCACAATGCTACAATTTGAACTGTCCTTTGTTCTTGGTTCGCTTCCGATTTAGTCGCTCTTTTATCGCCGGCCATTATATCGCTCGCAGCTTCACTAATTCACCGAACGAGTTGCATCAATGAACGTTGCCTCGGAACATGCATTCGTTCTGTGCAGTCGTGTTCTTGCCGTGCCTTTCGGGATTCTTTTTGTATTAGTATTTTTATTTTAAGAATTTACACAAATTACGATGCCTGCTATACAAAAATCTAGGCACATTTATTAGAGTTATTATATCCTTTATAAATTGCTTTCTATCACTACCTAGCGGTCAGAGAGCTAACCCACGGACGGACAGACAGACGGACATGGCGAAACTATAAGGGTTCCTAGTTGACTGCGGAAAAAAATGAGTAGTATCTATAAGTCATTATGTTACTCGAAATAAACGAATTTTAATTTTAATTTAATTTTTTTATAATTATAGGACACACTAAAGTCTTTGCAGCGCAGTAGGTATGTCAAATTGTCTATTCTGAGGAGAACAAATCTAAAGCCTTCAGTTTCTTCTCCACATACACAGTGAGAGAGGTATGGGCATTGTGAATTTCATCTCGCTTTGTGTGGTAGGGCACAGCCAGTCGATGTCATTCCAGATCTAGAGCAGAGCCCAACTGGGGAAGTACCTCCACCTTACAGAAAACCGCAGCCAAATAACACTAGACCCTACTCATAGTGTTGTGTTCCTGCGTGTAAGTAAGGTTGACAGAGCTCAACGAGGGGGGGGGGGGGGGCGAGTTTAGGGTCGGCAACGCGCATGTAACTCCTCTGGAGTTGCAGGCGTACATAGGCTACGGAGACTGCTTACCATCAGGCGGGCCGTATGCTTGTTTGCCACCGACGTAGTATTAAAAACAGTGATTTTGTGATGTCTTACCATAATTTGAGGGGTGAATACGTAAAGTAGGTCATACTGAACAACTTTTACTATGAAATGGAGCCAACCCAGAAAACCCACAATAATCTGCTGTAATAAATAATAAAATAATATATCAAATAATAATAATATGGCGAATAATATGTCAAAGTTTCCTATGGAACAGATGTTTTTCACGATTTCAGGGTAGGGTCCATAGTAACAGCTGTTCACTATGACCTACATAATTCGCCTCTTAGAGTATAGTCAGTCATAACAAAATGCTCCTGTATACTCTGTTCAAGTGATCCTTGTAAGTTACATAAACTAGTTTAATCTAGTCCAACGTAGGTGTAATTTGAACTCGCAAACAAAGAGAAGATTGTAAAAACCATCTTCTGCTTCATCCTTTAAATTTATAGCGTTGCTGTTTTACGCTCGTGAAACTTGGCTCGATTTACGAGGACACTAATACCAGCTACTAACGTAAAACTACGTCTAATTCCAGTCTGAGTATTATGATTAGTTGCGCAAGTGCGAACGACTGGTGTTCTAGAACAAACCAGTATAAAAGTAAGTTCGGGGTCCATAACTATTCGTTATTAAAAGTACCGACACATCGTGAAACTATCCATTTCTCTAAAAATAATAAATTGATATATCAAAGTATATGGACATTTTTGTTTTTAGTGGGAGGTTTTAAATATCGTACTATTTGACATCTGTCTTCTGTCAAATAACTGATGACTCCTCTACACTTTGGCCCAGTGCTGGACCAGCGAGATGGCTATGCGATGGTGATGGCTCCTCTACACGATCGCTCAGCGCTAGACCAGCGAGATGGCCAAACGATGGTTGAAATGCCACTACACGATATAGTTCTGGAATGGACCACGTGCTGCTGTAGCTGGCCCACTGCCTTTGATGTACGGACGACAAACCGACACCGTGACTATCCCATCGCCAACCTGCCACGCCATAAGCCATCCGACACCACTGCGCGATCCATCGTGTAGAGGAGCCATAATGTGTCCCACAACCACCACTCGGGCACGACTGTAAAGTTCTCGATTTATGCCACAAGATGGCAGACCCTACAACGCATAAGGGAGCGCGCGTGCCCTTCTTATTAGCGTGAAGTGAAAGACACTCCAATATGCATGGTATACTGGTTCACCTGTGCTTACACCTCACCATGTTAAATCAGCGATTGGAATACAACTTCAAGCCGCGGGGGCTGTGCTGGACTGCTTTTTGCATCCATTATCTAGCATTATGAGAGATGCCACCTTCATGAGGTCGTTAAAACCGTGCTACCCTGAAAATAAAAGCATAAAAAAAACTGCATTTTGAGACTTTTGTACCCGAAAATCCTGGCCTAAAGTGTATTGGTAGGTATGCTTCATCAGCGTGATTGATATTACAGGTTGTAACAAAAATAGTGGAGATCCGTTTAATTCGGTATCGTTTCTGATTAGAAAAAAGTAGGGGTTTTTTTATGCGAATAAAAAATGTTCTATGGGGCAGTTAGTCCAAGTTGGCCAATCAATACAAGGCCCATAAATCTTTCGCGTAATTTTTTTTTCTTCTACTTTTTTCTAATCAGAACTCGATACCAAATATGACCTAAAACGGATCCCCACTATTTTTGTTACACCTTGTATAAAACGAAGTGGTCATCCACTTTGGCAGCTACTTAGTACATATCTACCGGCGTGCTTAGGTAATTTAGGTACATAAAACATCTAAAACAATATTTAAGACCATTTTCAACCCTATTTACCTCTCAACCTTCTAACCCAGTTCTCAGAAATCTGTGACGTCACACAATCGCGCCCTCAAGTAAACAGCATTCTCGCAGCGGTCAGGTCGGGCGTAATCCTTTATTACCGCGCGGGATGAGCGGTGTCCCACTCGTAAGCGCATTACCCGAATTAACAATTAGTCATGCCTGCGTCTGCCGGCGAAGTTTGCGCAAATTTACATAACAATAAAGCCGAGGGTTCGATGTTATGGCGATTTTTAAATTAATTGGATCGCGAACCGTGGAAAATTCCTAATCCCCCGCACGGTTTGCGGTCAGCGGCGTCGCGTCGGGCGAACTGCTGACGCTGTGCCGGAGTCTCATTTGAAACTAGATTTGAAATTTATTTATGACATATAGTAAAGTACAATTAAAAAAAAAGTAAAAAGTGAAATAAAAGATTTATTGATAGAATTGGATAAACTAATGTCTAAGATAAATTCGTATTTCAAATTGACAGGTGATATACACAGTGTATTACAAGGAACCCGAATGATTTTAACTACGCTTTTCTGGGGGCAAAAGAAGGAAAAAATGTTATATGAGTTTAGGTAAATTTCGCCAAAAACAACCTTTTTTTAATGTATTTTATAGATAATAAAATGTTGTGTGTTGGGAAACCTGACACTTAAATTAAATTTTTATGGAACTCCTTTATTATAATTTTTATGGCACTTGCCAAGCTAGATTTTTTGAAGCTCGAATCATAATTATCCTGTGCCCTTTTAACTTTTAACGGAAGGTATGAATCGGCATCGCCTATCAATGCAGTTGTTTTCTATGCACTTTTGTTTGAGAACAAACTTTGTAGACCGACAACGAACAACTAAGGGACTTTGTTTTCTTTGACAATATCTGGTGGGTTATTTGAATGTAAAGGAAGAGATATAACTTTCATTAAGGCCACGATAATCTTAGTGTCAAAGTGTCTACATTTTATTGAAAAAAAAAAAAAAACAATGGATTGAGGTAGTTAAGTAAGTAAGTAAGTAAGTAAATATTCTTTATTGCACCAACAATTATACATTTTACATACATATTTTGTAGTTAATTATTTATGTCAATGAAATTAATATTAAAAAGTCGATCACTTTACGGTCATACGCATTGCATTAACTTTAAACAAATGCATTAGATTTTGGTAAAATGAGGATATCTACTTCCAATCCTGATTTCTAATAATATAGGTATGTCCATGTACTTGTGAGAATTCGGCACGCTTTTCTTGAAGTAAAATTGGAGTCATATTTTATGCCTATGAATATGCCTGTTATCCCGACAATTGTCATACCTAAGGTAAGGTGGGGTACGACTATCACCGGGACAAGACAAACACGTGTATGGTATCCTCATACTGTTTGTCTTGCCCCGTGCAAAATAAACTATGTTCGTCTTACCCCATCTTACCTTATATTATTTGTTAATAACTTATCAGTTAAGTACAATACACCAGGGCTCGGAACCGGTATTGAAATACCCGTTAAAAACGTTCCAAAATTGTTACATAATATATTTCTTTAAGATGGAACGCAGTTCGCGTTTTTAAACAAATTGTTCTAGGTTCTTACGCGGGGAACGATATAATACCGATTACTTCATCTTTGGGATACTCTCGATTAACTCGTTGTCATATGAGAAAGAGATAGCAATACTTACGCGTTCTATCTTGCTTCGATATTTTCAATTTAACAGGTTAATTTCATTTCTCAAGAACGAAATGAAAACGTATTTGGCATAAACCGTTATCTCAAAACAACAGTTCTTTAATCGGTAACCGCAAATGAAACCGGTTTGAAAAATAAAATGGTTCTCGCGCCCTGGCATACACAAGTTCTAGGTACCACTGAAACAGCCTCAGCCAAATACTCATTCACGAAGTACTATACTTTCAAAAGATAATTCATAAAACATCCACGCTTCTGTCCATGACTGCCTCCTTATATTCTTGCATTTTTAACGTTACCTTGCGTATTGCATATAGTTGTTCCGGGGTAATTACGGATATACTACGTCGACAGGGTAAGCTTTGCAGAAACTATAATTACAGTAGGTACGCTACCCCCTGTCTAGCCCGTAGAGTCGTAAAACGAAGGGTGATTGCGAAGACCTTAAGTCTTTTCAGTAAGGTTTATATTTCAATAGTTAATCACGCTATTTTTAGCACGGTTGAGTCATAGTACACATGGTAAGTTCAGTAAAGTATCTGTAAGAGTATTCAATAAATCACTATAGTTTACATTAGAAACAGACTGTACGAGTATTAGAGCCGTAATAGCTTATATGACAACTATACGCTAATTAATTCAATGTTCGATTTATCTTAAGACGTGTATCCACGTATTTCACTCAAGATTATTTACTCAGAATTATAGTCAATAGCAAAATCAATAAACAATTTGATAAAATTGACAAAATGAGTAAATACCATTCATTCCCCTCGCAGCAGCAGGAACATCGCGTCCGAACTGGCTCTTGTAAAAAAAAACAAGCCGTAAGGCAAAATTTAACTGTTTGTGATATTGTCACATTTCTGAATCATTAATATCTGAGTCTGAAGCTTCTTTAGTCTCCCGTGGCGTGCCGCAAGGTTCAATTTTGGGTCCTATTCTGTATATACTGTATAGCGCCGATATAGTGAAAGCTATCAAAAACTGTGCTTATCATATTTATGCTGACGATATTCAGTTATACTTATCTTGTAAGCCAAATGATACTTCATATGCTGTAGAAAAAATAAATGACGATTTGAGACGAATAGTTCAATGGTCCAACAAAAACAGTCTAGTCTTAAACCCAGCAAAGTCAAAATTCCTTGTACTTGGTACTGAGAAGCAAAGGCGTAAAATGTGCAACCACAACCCTTCGATTAAGATTGGGGATGATTGTATTGAGCATGTAACGGAAGCAAGGAACTTGGGTGTGCTTATGGACGGTAAACTTAGATTCCACAACCACGTATTGGAGATCTCTAGAGTATGTTTTTATAGACTTAAGATATTATATAGTGTACGTAGATATTTAAGTACTGACGTAAGAATATCTCTTTGTGAATCTTTAATACTGTCAAAACTCAACTATGCTGATACTGTCATAGGTGGATGTCTATTGTACCAAACAAAAAAGCTAATGCAGCGGCTGCAGAACGCATGTGCACGTTTTTGTTTTAATATTCCACCTCGAACTCATGTAACTCCTTATTTAAATAATAGTGGGTTAATGAATATGGAATCGCGACGTTCGCTGCATTTTGCTTGCATGCTTTTTGGCATTATGAAGACCATGACACCCCTCTACCTCTATGAAAAGTTAACTTTTTCACAGCGCCATATTAGGGGAGCCATTCGTTTTATTTGCCCAAGGCACAGCACCGCAGCATTTCGTGGCAGTTTTAAATACTCTGCCACGAAGTGCTGGAACGATATACCTCCACCTATAAGGAACTCACCGTCAATTAGTTCATTTAAATGTAAATTTAAAAAACATATTTTACACATACAAACATTATAAATATTGGGTATACTCCTGTGCCATCACTATGCCATGTACTAGAACGAACGCCTACCCTATAATTTATTTCGCCTTGTATGACGACTGACTGACTGTTTAGGTACCGATAATTTAAATAATTTATTTGTTAATGTAGCTTTTAATTGAATAATAATTATAGCCTTATGATATTTACTAAAAACGTCTAAACTTAAATATATAAAATTTTGTACTTTAGCGTGTAGCTGTGCTCTCTCGGAAAGGTTTCCACGGAAGACCAGCGTCGAGATCCTTAGGTGGTATCTTGACATTAAGCTGAGTGGAGACCTTTTCAGTGACGCTTAATAATAAATTTATTCTGTCGTCTCATGTAATACTTAAACTTAAGCGTTTTCTGAATAAATTTCTTCTATTCTATTCTATTCTTCTATATCAGCAGATTTATTGAAACCACTCATTGAAATGAAATGAAATTTATTATTAATAACAGAATTACTGATCACCACATTTTAAATATCACAATATTAATAATATTTATACAATAGTATATAAATTAAATACATTCGTTTCATACATTTTAAAATGCAAATACAGGCACATACATATTCTTACGGTACCTATGTTTTTGATTGCTAACCAGCAAAGATTTTTATAAGATTTGTGTAAAAATAGCTAGTAATTAGCAAATTACCCGCGCTACTGTTTCTTTCATTAGCACTGCGGTAATAGTTCTTCCCTAGCCGTAATTATTAAATGGAGACGAAGTCCGCTCGCGGCGGGCGGCGTGAAATGGCCATTACATGCTCCACAGTATTTCAACACTAGGAATTTCGCGCTATTCTTTACTGTCCCCCTTTGTTATTAATAATGAATTATGTCTTATGAAATCTTGGTTGACTTACTAAGTAATATTCTTTGCGGGTTATCAATTTAGTGGGAGGGAGTTTAAGATGCGTGAAATTAGTTTAAATAAGTTCATGCACTTGTGGATTTTGTATTTTTTCAGAAAGCAGCAGTGTTATTACAGTTCAATTTGAAAATTGATCTTGTATTTTAATAGTGTTTTATATTCGTTGATTATATATACTTACTTAGGTACTTTTAGGGTTCCGTACCTCAAAAGGAAAAAACGGAACCCATATAGGATCACTCGTGCGTCTGTCTGTCTGTCCGTCTGTCACAGCCTTTTTTACTTTTAAGTAGTTACTAGATTTTACCGTTTTGTTAGGATATACCTAAGCTACTTTTTCAAGAATTATAAATGTTCTAGTCGATTTTGTAAACATCATCAGAAGCCAAATGTACGAGTAAGGATAGGCCGGGAAACTTGGCAAGGTGGGAGACTAAAACCATTATATTTTAATAAGTACCAAAATCAACATATTTATTTAACTCCCAGTATCGCCTAACGAAGATACATATTCGGACATGACACATGCAGGCAATAAAAAAGGATTTTGGCACTTTTTTATACAATTCTTCAATCCTCCCGGACTCCTCTTACAAAGCGTGCGTACGTAAGTGAATTGTGAGACATTTTCACTCAATGTATGCTATTTTCACTAGAAAAATATCACTAAAAAAAGAACAACGCGCTCCTGATGTGCTGAAATTCGATCAGGACATGTGTAATTTGCATATCCGTTCTAAATTGTATCTAAAGTTACGATACGACCGTTACATGAGTACATGAGCACGTTCAATAATGAATTCAGTGCATACTCTGCAATATTGTTCAGTCTTACTGTTGAGTAAGGATGGCGCACAGACCTATATCTAATTAGACCGCATAAAACAAATCTGCTTCCTACATAGTATATTTAATAAATTGGTGTCGAAACAATCCAACTATGTATATGCCGCCTAATAACACTAGACTCACTCATAGTGTTGTGTTCCTGCCGGTGAGTAAGGTTGCCAGAGCTCAATAAGGGTGCGGAGTATTAGGGTCGGCGACGGCGTTAAAGGCGTTTAACTCCTCTGGACTCCGTTGAGCCTGTTTACTATCAGGCGAGCCGTATGCGTTTTTGCCACCGACGTAGTACAAGAGAAAATTAGCCAGATGTTCAAAAATACTTTACAGTACATATGGGGCTACTTTATAGTACTAGTGCGAGAAGTAGCATATTACGTTACTGTGTCGAACATTTAAAGGGCCATATGTACTGTAAAACGTTGTACGATACATGTGCGAATAGGTAATTCGCAACTCGTGTCGATTTAAAACACTCCCTTCGGTCGTGTTTTAATTTATCGCCACTCGTTTCGAATTTCCTATTTTTCGCACTTGTATCGTAATGTACTATTAAAACTCAATCCAATCAACACTAATGCAGATTTAGGGTGACATTTGAATGGCAACTGCAGCGGTAATGCAATGTTCCGGCGTTACTGGTGACATTCGCCGCCGCATTACTGCCGCGATTATGAAGTTCAATCTGTCACTCATTTTATACTCGTAGTTGAAGGAATATTATTTGAACTGATGAATGTTATTGCTAATTGCTCTTTTACAATAGGGTAATATAACGTAGCGTAACGTAAAACTATGCTATCGGCTACGCCGTAGCGCTACGAGCGTAGCACTGTAGTGACGGAGTTAATTCACGTGACCAAAAAAATATATCAGTCGCCCGACGAGCGAAATGCACTCGCGACTGACATAATTTAGATGTTACAATGTAAGTTTGAATTGGCCTCAATTTCAAACGCATAATGGTGCAACTCTCACAGGCTTATTCTAATTTAAATTATAGGATATGAATTAGTCCTAGATTAGATATGGATCGGGTCTGTCAGTGTTGAAAGTGACATTTCTTCAAATAAAAACGTCACTTTTAATACGGCTGTTACTTACTACGTCTAACTCACGGAGCTAAGTAGGTAGGCAAATTAAGAGGTGGTAAAAAAGAATTATGATTTTCGGCTAATTTATGTAAATATGTATATTAACGACAAAGCGAGCGTGGAGCTCAGTAAGTGAAATAAACTTTAATTTATCAAAAGTAACAGCCAGCCAGCCAGCTTATACCAGAATACATCTATAATTTTCACCGAGCTTGTGCCACATACGATATCTACTTAGCTCCATGTCTGCGGGCGTTTGACAAATCCTCCTGCCGCTTTATGATGCAATCTGGAATGTAATCTTCGGACCGCTTTCTGAGACAAACTGCTCCTAACTTGTCAAGCGGTAGTTCTCGCTTACAATGCAATTGTTCGTAAATTCGGCGCTGCTGTGTTATGTGGATAGTTACAATATCATATAGGAACTTTACTAATACAACTGAATATGCTAATAACTGTACGTAACTATACTAATGCGTTAACAAATTATACATAAACGTTTGTTAAAATTATCAACTAGTCTGTCAAGCTATTTCCGTCAGTTGAAAAAAGCGGCAAAACAATTTAGGCGCGAAGGATTATCGTGCTAAAGAAAATTTGAAATTCGCGCCTTTTTCTATTGACAAACTTGTTGGACTGGCTATATAGGTATATGCACAGTAAAAAAAATCTTTGTCAACGGTTTTTCGACCAACCTGTTTGTACCTACCTATTTGCTAAAGCTACGCCGTCAGAGGCCTATAATAATTTCTTTGGACCACTATTCTAAAAAAGACACGTTAATTTTATAATACCTTTCTTACCACCTGAAAATATAAAAAAATACACTTTATAGTAGGTGGGCAAATGAGGTTTCAGGTTACCTACTTACTTTCCGTCGAGGTCCTCTCGGATGTGGGTATATATGGTATCAATGGATTCAGTATAATGTCCTGAATACAAATATATTAGAAGACACGCGCAAAAATGGTGGGGGTAGTAACTGTGACTGTTTTTGCACTTGTATCGTATTGTACTATTACAGTACATATGGTGCTACTTTGTGCGTAAATTGGCACATTATGTAAGTATGTCGAAAATTTAAAGGTTCATATGTACTCTAAAACGTTGTACGATACATGTGCGAATAGGTAATTCGTAACTCGTGTCGATTTGTCGCCACTCGTTACGAATTTCCTATATATTTCGCATTTGTATCGTAAATAACTAATACCTCATAGTAGCCTGTATTTCATAGGTAAGAATAACGTCCAAAATTAAGTTTATTATTTTTCCATAAATCATTTCCCAACAAGAAACGTGTCGACGTCACTTTGTTTTAAGGAACCGACAGCAATAATTACGAGCACGCACGTATACCTCAAAAGAAGTTTAAGGTCACACCAACTTCATTTCCTTCATCAGTTATTCATCAATATCGAAAGCAATTTCGAACGTCGAGCAGGGTGTGATTAGCAATTCGTAGGAAAGGAAATAACATACAACAGTAGTAATCAACAGATTCGTTATGAAAAATCACATTTCGGCAGGCGAGGCGGTGCCAAGCACAGATTTTGTTGGCAATGTATCGTGAAATTAGTTTAGTGGCACTATATAATTATGCGCCCTTACTTTTTACGGGCCCTCCGGGCGTCGCCGAGCGACGAGCGGCAGCGAGCCGCGGCGAGCAGCGAGGGGCCGCCCCTCCTGTTATGACGAAAACGTCACCCCCGTATGTCACGTGATGAATTGACACTATTTTAAACAATTTCTCTTAGCTTTTATTATGATAGCCGGCGACGTTTACACTCCTGTCGGCACACAACATCAATCAAGTCGGCAAATAAAACTTCAATAGTGAGAGATACATTTCATAGATTTATTATATAAAATCTTAACGCTACATTTGAATTTTAACTTAATACAGTATAGTAACATGTGAAATTTACAGAGCTACCTACTCGATTAGTACAGATAATAGTAATTAGTTATAATTATTGCGCAAGACATCCCGCAGGGGCGTCGTAGTTTGAGTAATCACTAAAATACTTAAGCTGAGACCTTACCGGGAAAATGGAAATTAACAAAACAATTGAGTTATTTATTGGAATCTTGCAATACTGACGTGCAACAACAAATGAACACTTTTATTTTACTCTGCCGTGATTAAAAATACCATTTTAACCGCAATAGTTCCTTAAAATGTGGCTGAAACAGCACGCCCCAAGGATAAATGCGAAATCAACATGAGTTCGCTTTTCAACATATCTATGTCTACTAAGTATTTAGAATTTGTTCCTACTACGGCTACTCTTCTCTACCTACTATTTCATGTCATGTCATGTCAACGCGAAGACAACGCAATCTCGATAGGAATGGGCATGAGAGTCACGTAAAACTAGAAGCGACTGGCAGTGGTACTAGTATTCTACTTGCTATGGCATTGTGGCAGCTGAAAAAACCTTAATAATGGCATCCCATCAATATACCTCTAGAAAAAATATGTATGATATAATTTTATAAAATGCAATTCGTTTGTAAATTTGTAATCCACCGCTACCTATGTAAAACAATGATAAGATGATCTTTAAATATATACAAGCTCTTAGGTAGGTACAGTAAATATTTGATATGGTGACTAAAGTCCCAGTACTAGTGAGGATGATAGCTGGTGTGTGGCCGCGGCCATACCGGAGTGGGCATCATTTCTTGCGATGAGTTTGAAACTGTTTTAAGTACCGTATTCGACATTGTTTACTGACAACTCGTGACATTGCAATGATTTTGTTAAGTAATTGGCATAATGGCTTCAAGTAAAACATTGGAGTTTTTCGGTGATATTGCCAATATTTAGGAAGGTCAGCATTATAGTCACCAAAGTTAGAAACTGTCACCAAATAAGTGAAATCACTCCAGACGCTGTTTAGCTGTTTTTTTTTTTTCAATTCTTGCAATTATGTCTCTTTCACTTTTTTCAACTTTTAACATTTACCCACTCGTCACTGACATTAGGATCGAGTTTTGTACAAAAATATGCAGAGATAAATTCTTAAAACACCGTTTACATCATATTAAATTATCTCTAATATTAATCTTTGATCCATAAATATCAGAAAAAACTTTGTTGACATTTAGTATCTGAATTATTGCTGCTAAAGTTCGATATAATATAATATGTTTAAGTTATACTGTGGAATAGATTACGCTAACATTGTTACTTTGAGTTGGCTAACCTGTATTTAAACAATTTTGATAAATAAATTAAATAGGTAAAAATACGTAAAAAAGTTACATCAAACATTATATTAGTAAAATAATTACCCTGAAACATATTATGACGATGAGAAAATTATACGACAACATCGATTTACTCCATTTTCCGACCATTAAAAATTACTTTCTAAACATGTTTCTTATATATCACAGGCTTAAATTATACTCATTACATTTAGGGACGTGCATACTATACGTACGTACACTTATATTAATACAGAACCAAATTAGGTAACTATTTACACAAAATAGGGGAAAAATAATGAGGCGAACCCTCCCACAACCCTCAGAGATTTGAAGCTATAGCGCGTCGGTCCCGTGCGGTTACCCTGCCATTTAAAAAGAACGAAAGTTATGTTCGAACCGCAATGTTAAATGACCTTTTAAATTGGCAGCGTAATACTGCACCTGTACTGATTTCGATTACACTGCAATTCAATGGGCACCGTCCATCGAGTATGCAACACTGCTAGTGTTGTTAAATCGCGTTTCGACTGATATACATTTAGTTTTTGTAAACTCCGGTGCGTATAAATATAGATTTTTAAAATAGCAGTCGTTGCATAGACGAGTGAACTACATTATACCGATACCACACTGAACATGGGCCATGCTTTTCAATATGTTTGATGCAGGTTGTTTAAAATAGAATCGAATAAAATAGAGCAAATAGCATTTTGTGTTGCATTGGCGTCTGTCAGTGACATTTTTTATTTACGGTTACGGGCGGCTTGTAACAAGCCGTTCTAAGTATCGATCGATGATACCATTTACAAGCTCGTATTTTACTCGTTTTTTATAGCTGCCAATTAAACTTTGCTTCGTGTGGACATTGCAACGCATAGTTTGCTATAAACCCGCAAAATAAAAAACAGAGCCAGACCAAACACGTCACCACTTCAAATAATCTAGTATTAAATAAGCTTTGAATAAACTAGGTACATGGATCAAGGGACACAATAATAAATATTCTCATCTCAATATTCACTACGTCAATGAACGGCAGCAGTCAATAAATATAATTGCATAATACTAAATACGAGTAGGCAATTATAAAAATTAATTCCATTTTCGTAATGTAACAATTTTCCTATTCTCTTATCCAACGAACAAAGCATACTTATAATAATGAGAATTTTGATCTCTAAATCTTTTCACAATCCATTTCCAACAAGCATAGCGCGTCGCGCGTATTTACCGTTCGATTTAATTTAATAATGATAAATGTCCATATAAATTTCGAGTGTCTAATCACCTTCTCATGTTCCCGGTTTGGGAGCGGGCACTGTCCTTAACGTTAATTTAAATATGTCTTTACAAAAGCTAGAGGGAGTCACTTGTTTGGGTCACTAGTGGTCACTACGGGTACTAGCACGGTACCAGCGCAGTACCTACTGGCATGGCACTCACGACAGGATGAAGTGGCTGAGGCCGGCGGAGACGTAGGGCACCGGGATGGCGCCCGCGTAGTAGTTCACAGATTGAAACATGAGATAGGCGATGTTCAGAAGCTATCACACGATCTCATTCGGGTGTGTGTTTTGATTCGAGTCGTTCAGTTTCGCGCATTGCTGGAAAAATAAAAGTTACTTTTAGTTTTCGAGTAAAAATAATCTGCAATTCTCTCGCCGAGTCACAGAGAGAGCGAAACAGATGATTATAAAATTCTATTTGTACATTTGCTAAACTCCAATGTCTATTGTTTATGTTTGGCATCTCACCTCCTGTTTCCGCTCCCAAGTCTTCATGGCAGTTTTATACTTCTCGAACTCATGGCACCAATTAGAATATATCTTTTGATACTCGTTACCCTTCTCTGGAGGAGAGCATCTGAAAAAAAGGCACATTTTTACAAGCTCATATTTACTCTTGATGTCGACAAACTTTTTATTAAAAGTCAAATCCTCAATGCTAGGTTGTTTGTTCATACAATATTTGCACTACTTCTTACGTTTCTGTTTGACTTGGGTTCGACTCCTAGGATAAATTGATCGATTTGTAAGTTTTCTTGTACGTTAAGTGTGTTTGAAAATAAGATGCCATCAAAAACATAACTTGTAAAAAAAAACAAGTCTCACAACTCAGTTCTTCTAATGTAAAAAGTAGTGAGATCCATGTGATACCAAGTCGGTTAATTTATTCAATCCCTACTTAAGGGACCTTCTGTCTTAAGTTAATACGTAATTAGCTAACCTAACAACATCTTGTAGTGACCATATCAATATTAAAAATCTTTTATGTTTTAAATAAACAGAATGATTTGGTATTACATGGATCTCACTACTTTTTATGGTAGAAGAACTGAGTTGCGAGACTTGTTTTTTTTACAAGTTATGTTTTTGATGGCATCTCCTTTATTTTTGTAGATAGTCCTACTTTTTTCCGGTACCTTCTATTTCTTGAATTCCATTATATTATACATATGCACTGCAAAAGTAACTATGTAATCCTATACATGTATATAGGATTACAAGGTTATTTATGCAGTTGGTGTATCTGGATAACTGGACCGATTTTTTTGCAACATACATATTTGAGGTTTTCTTTGATTTATACACTAAACACTTAATGTATTCTAAATTTGAAGCTTCTATGTCTGCTAGAAGTGCCTTAGAGTTTTGATGATCGGTCAGTCAGTGAGTGAGTGACAAAATTAAGAAACCTTGACTACTTATAATTCTTAAACTACTGGTTAAAATTGAATACAATTTGAAATATACTGTGTTTATACAATGCCCGCTTGGTTACTGAAAATTCAGGCTTGTAGTTTTATCCACAACGATTATATAGGGGGGTCGAAAATAGTTTGAACTATTTCGAGAAAAGGATGGTATGTACGGCCGTGCCGGTTTTTTGCTCGACTTGGCGGGGATGTTAAAATAAGTCATCAAAACGAACAATTACCAATGTTTTTTGACATAGGCTATGTAAATACTGGGGTTTAAGCCTACCGCAGCCTAGGCACAGAACCACCACGTTTGATTCTCTAAAATACGAATCCAAGAGAAAAGTAGATAAATGCTACGAATGGTATTGTCATTGCACCCCGTGGCTCGGTTTCGTGCACAGCAAGTGCTGCAACATTACCTGCAGTATTGTAATTTACTATAATTTACCTGTGGATGTCGACGGTGATATTGTAGGAACAGAGCAGAGAGCCGCCGAGCCAGCAGTCGTAGCGTCCAGCGTCACTCTCACTGACGGATATGATCAGCAGTCCGTGCTCAGAGGTCTCGATGTACTTCTCCGGTTTGCTGGAAACACGACGCTTAGATTAAATGACTATGTACACATTGATCACTGTTTGCAAGTAGCAAATGTATGAACTCGCACTAAACAGTGATCATTGTATAACTAGGCCTGAATATTTATTGTACTTTACACGTGTCTAATTAGTATGTACCTAATTCCCTTGTGGACTATTTCCGTTAACCTGTGGTTGAAAAAGGTTTCGGATAGGAATGCCAAAATACCTTACCCGTCGACCGACCCTTTAAATTTTAAAGTGAATTAATAATTTACCTATACGAGTATGTACACGTGTAATATGATTTGTATATCGATTGAGTAAACAAACAAAGGAATACGATGTAGACATGTAGACTACACTCTAATAGTACATTATGATACAAGTGTGCTAAGTTGGTCGCTACACACGAGGCGATATTGTGCGCGCGAGCTGTAAGCGAGCACACAATAAGAAAGCCGATGTGTGTAATGACCATAGCACACGCGTTTCATACGATGTTTTTCAACACACTTGCGAGGAAAAAACAAAAAGTAAAAGTACAATTTTCAAAATGGTGGCTTAGCTACAGTTTTAACATCGAATAATTGCACCAAAGCGTGCTGGGCTTGTAGACAGTTATTCGCTAGTTCATTGAAGTAGGCTACCAACACGTTTTCCAAGAAAGACTGAACGTTTTTGCTGATTTTCCATTGAATAAAAGTTTCATATGCCGCCAATTATTTTTCATCCGATTTTGATGGTTCTCGGCTCTTGCCTCTATTAGTATTACTGGCAGCGTCAATTTTATGTGTTCTTCATTTTAAATGCTTGAAAATGACATTTTCGTCAATATATAAACTAAAAACATGCAAAACAATTCCAATATTATGACAATTACGGAAAATGGCTGGCGCGTTATTTTTTTTACGCACGATTCCAATGCGCGCGCAAAGCAAAGGCGCGAACGAAATCGACAAACAGCCAATGATTTTTTTTTAAAAGCTAATATTTTCGTATTTCTACTCGACGGATGGAGATCAAATTAATAAAATGTTATGTTTATTCATTAATGTAATTTACGCGATAATTTAATCCATACATTATGTTTCGTGGGATAAAACCTCTTTGAAGTAACATTTGAAACCTTATAGCTGGTTTAAAAAAAAAATTTCGACCAAATTAAGAAGGCTCCGTTTCCATACTTTCCATGCATATTATTAGCAATCAGTTACTTTCTTAACACAGTCGGATAATATTATGAAAAAGCACGAGTGTTATAATATACTGAAAAAGCACGCGTGTTTAATATCTCGGATTATGAGCCAAAAATCGGTGGAATAAAAACGTCGTTTTGAGCAAGTGTGTTGAAAAACCCGTTTACCTAGTTCTACTACGACAAGTTAGCCAAATAAAGTAAAATGAAGCGCTTCGAATTTATTTGGATATTTTTTGCGCACCAACATCCTTAATGGTGATGCTTTACCCGTTACGCAAATAAACTAAATGAACTCGGAAATTATCGATGGTCATTATTTTTTTCGTCAGTTAATCAAACCGAGCAAACCACCGATTTCTGAGTCAATTCAATATAATAGCCCCAATATCAATTGCACGAGCCACAGCGTTCCCTTTGCATCGTAATTACCGCGGCGGAAGTGCGATAGCAGCAGATTTGGAAACACTTTAATTAATGTTGTTAGACGCGTGTTCAGTTCAAGTGTTTTCTGAATAATTTTCTGTTCGTAAGCAAACGGAAGATAGCGGAGAATTAGGGTTGCATTTAATTAAAGTACAGTTTATTTAACGATTTGTTTTGACGGTGCGTCGGTGGCGTGGAAATTTTGATACGTAAACTGCACTGCTACGTCGTATTTTGCGGTTTATGGTATTCATGTTCAAACACATAAAATAAACAAGTATATTTTGTTTACCTGCTGCTTTAAATGTTAGCAGTAAAGACTGCTTTATTAAACTTGTTTTAAAAAACTGGATTAATCATGTTATACCGGGTGTGGCCAACAACACGAACAAATAATTTAAACATAGATTATACAACTCAAACGATGACCCTTTTGTTCAATAACTTTTAACAATTATAAATTATTTTTCCTCTTTTTCATACAAATTAAATATGATCTTCAATGTACACTGTCATCAGTGTTATTGACGTTGTCACGCTTTAAACATAACAAAATTCGCAATACATTGCGTCTTAGAATAAATAACGTTAAAGTGTGTAAACACTTTGAGAACCACAGCCTATAGTTGAATTTTTTGCTTATGTTACAGGCTACACCCGGCATATATTTCAATATTTCAACGTTGCATTTTAGTAATCTAATGTTAACTTGTCCTATCCTCAACCAAATGGTATAACTGGGTGCTTCGCTAGAACTCACTTGAACGTGATTGGATGTCGTCCCTTTTCCCTGGAGTAGTGGTACCAGGTGATAGCTCGTGGTTGCAGGACCTCGGGCATCTTGATGAAGCTGCCCAGGTGTAGGCTCTGGCCAAAAGTCGCCGACACGCTCTTACGGGCTATAGAGGAGTCGCAAATGTCCGCTGTTTCATTAGCCACATCTTGAATCAAACTGTGTAAGAAGAAAAAAAAAATTACATAACATAAAGGAAGGTCGTGTTATTTTGGACATAGATCAACCTTTTCATCTGGGATATCCACTGTGAACCTAAATTTTAAAATTGACAAGTACGATTTTTTTTCTATTATAACATTACAATAAGTTTGAACATGTGCGAAATTTGACGGAATAAAGTTATTTACTTACTTATAAAACATATTTTGTCTTTTATTTCTTCCATTTCAAAAACTAATAAAATAATTACTCAATAAATAACACTCGTGTCAAATGGAAATGGTGTACTTAATGTACATACACGAGTAAGCACTAATTAGTAATATGTGTTTACGCCAGAGCTCTAACGAGGGTGCGGAGTGTCAGGGGCGGCAACGCGCATGTAACTCCTTTGGAGTTGCAGCAGTAAGGATCGCGCGCGCAGCGCACGCACACCGCACCGGTGGCGTGCGCAATGCACCAACCGCAGTTGGAGCCGCCAGTCCGATGTAGCGTACAGCGAGCTTTGCGGGAGTGTGATCCACTGCCTACACTTACCCTGGCGCGTATTCCCTGCACACAGAAGCCTCGCGGTCCCAGCCGCAGTAAGGGTCGCGTGCGCAGCGCACGCATGCGTCATAGCGGCGCGCACACAGTCCCAAACGAAGTTGTAGAACACGCCGATCCGATGCGGCGTACAGCGAGCCGTGCACGCGGGATATGCCCATTGCCTAGATCAAGTGTTAAATTTCTGAGATTTTTAAAGGAATATAATTATAACATACATTCTATATGTATAAATCCTAAACGGAAATAACTATTTGTATTTAATTATAAGTTTGTATAGTAAGTAGGGTACTACTTGAAATCTTATCGTTAATCCGGTCCGATTACAACAATGCTTATAAGAAGTCACAGCGGTACGATACCAATCTGTCACTGTCAGTGTTAAAAGTTACATTACTTCAACCAAAAAACGTCATTTATGACAGATCGGTATCGTACTGTTGTACCTTCTTAAAAGCATTGTTCGATTCGGGCTGGTTATTAGTGTTCATAAAATTTTAATAACTATCCCATGTAAACAGCTTATATCCTTAACGGATGGACAGATTCTCTAAAATCGTTCGTCGTTCGAGAGTACCGAGTGGAAACTGAACGGTACCTACCGCTAAACATTTTAAGGTAATCATTTTTCTCGTATATTTATTAAGCTTTAGATGTAAGAAGGAAGTTGTGTAAGTACTTATTTATACGTCATATATAAAATAGATACTACTCGATTTAAATAAAAAAACAATTAACCAGTCGACAGCTCATCCAAAACCATATTTACAAAATCACACAACCTCATAAACCCCAAATCCATGCTTATAAGTACCTATTTGCGTTTATATTCATGACTCGAGAACGACTACTTACTCCAAGAGAAATGGGTTATGTTACCAATATCAATACTAGATTACTGCTACGTTACTGTCCTATAAAACTTAATAGACTCCCGAGCTACGCGGCTCGATCTATACGACCCAAGCAGCCAACAAAATGTTTCCATTATAGTATTCCTATAAAACTAGTATCCATAACCACCTCAATACACCATACATTCCGGTCAGCATAATAGTACTCATAAATCCCCAAAAGATACTAGGCAAAAAAATTGTTACTGTATTAGTTACCTGAATGGGTTCTCCAGGCGTTACGTCGAAAATATCCAGCAGAGCAGATTGGCTATCGCCGTTTCGGGTCCATTGAACTATCTTGTGAATTTTCCCTTCATCTATAACAAAGGTAATATTGTGTTAGTATAGTTACCAGCTTAGGAATAAGAAAAAGAGAAAGGAATGTACCGTAAAAACCTCGGTTTATGTCTCGTTACGAGTTTTCATGAAAAATACACACAGCTGAATAGAGAGTGGAATGGGTAGAAAAACGTATGGAATGGCCCATTTATGTAGTGTTGTTGTAAACTGATGATGTATTTGCGTCTAGACTTCAGTTATATTTGGATATATACTCGTACACGTTAGATATGGATTGAAATAGTTTTATTTAGTTGCCAAATAAACTTTTTATTTATTTATTTAGCTTTATTTAAAATGCTATATTCGACTTAATATTTAACTTGATAGAGATCATGACCACAATAGGTATGGCCACATTTATGAAACAAGAAATGTCCCCATTGAATTGACATAATCATTTAAAATCCCCCAATCTAGAAATTCTATCATCCAAATCCAATGCCTCTTAATGCCATTTACTATATATTAAAATTAAATCGTTCGTTTTAGATTGATGAAAAATAGATCTTACGGCAAGTTTTTAATGTAATTAACTTGTCAACTATATTTTCTATGTTACAAATTATTAAAAAAACATAAACAGATGCCGCTCAAAACTAATATTAATCCTTTTTACTTGCAAAGTCTAAGTCAAACGTTATAATTTGTAATTTTAACCTTATTACCCAGATGTTTCTTTGATTATTCAAGCATAGTACTTGTAGGTAATGTGCCTGGCGTGTAAGGTTACGGTTAGGTACAGACTTACTTTGATCTTGTGACTGAAAGGCATATATTGTGTTACGTTGTTACGTTTTCAGAGAAAATGTCAAGCTCCATTACATTACGAACAGATTAAATAAATACCTCTTTTTTTGAGTAGAGCGAAAGGGAATACGAAAAAATATTCGACCTACTTATAATATTTTCGTCTGGAGAGAAATACTTATTCAATAATTTAGTGTTTAATGTTATGCTTTTATTTGTTGGTTTAGGCAGGCATTTCTATTAAATATTTATATGAAATATAAATGTATGTGTATATTTTTCCTATATACACAGTAGAGTATGGTTTCCTCAGTCTTGATACTTTTAATAACAAAACAAATGTAATAAATACAAGTCAGAATACGTCGTCGTGAAGTACGGTTTTGTTAAAATAAACCCTTCTTTAGTTTCTTCTAGTACATATGTTACATCAAAAGACAAACAATTTAAAGCTACAAATTAGGAGCGGTAAAGTTGCTTCGTTCTATGAAACACGTAAAACGTCAACTTTAATATAATTCAGAACAATGAGTCACTCAACAAAGTACTAAATTTAAGGTCCCGTATCCCTACCTCCATTTAAAACTTCACCTTCACGGTTTAATCAACTTTCGGCGTAGTTTGACGACCTTTGGCGTAAGGGTCGACACAAACACGACGAGTCACGAATCCGAATAGTATTCATTTCTCCACTTCCCTAACTACCGGGTAAATTATAAGGGCACGTCAAAATAAAGGCGCCAATTAAATTGACTCGTTAGTTGTTCCAACAATAGTCACGAAAGCATTGTTAGCAACCTTAGGTCACCTGTTTTGCTCGTATGAAAAAAGAATTAACATAAACATTTCAATTGCTTCACGTTTTAAATGGCTTGTAATGGTCACGAGCTTCAATGAAGAATTCACATCAACCATAACGAGAAAAGAAATGTAGGTTTCTTCACAGAATTGTTTATGGTCCTTTCAAGACTCCGACCATTGTTTCCAGTTGCGATTCTTAAGAAAATAACACAAGTTTGCTAAGAAACACAATCGACATCAGGCACGTGACCACACAATGTGAGCGACGAGGGATCGCCTTCATTGTAACATTTGTAACTCCGTAAGGTCACGGTTCGATCCGCAGTCTCCTTTCAAAGAGGCCGAATCAAGAGCGAATTAATATTCGGCCCACGAATCTTAATAGCTAATTGGATTACAGGCATGTACCGAAATTACCTAACCCGGTTACGCACAATGGTAGCTATACGTGTGCGTACCCGGCGCCCGGCCTCAGACGGAACGGCGGCAAAGCCTCGCATTGTTATTGTGTTTGTTAAGTTATAGTTGCCCTGCTATACACCAGTAATTGTATTAAGCCCGTTGTTCCATATGAATGGTAATGCGTACCGATGCTGATCGCGCCTAACAAGAGCGCTGAGTTGCCTTTATTTGTATTATTTGCGCAAAAGGTTTTGTCAACGAGACGCTTATCTTTAACGACATGATCTCGCTCTGTTTTCAAGTGTCTTATCTAAAATCGACGAAAACTATTTGATTATTTGCGAGGAGAAACGGCGGAAAAGTAGATAGGTAGTTGGTTAATAGTGAAAGATGTATCAGGGATTAATGCTAAGTCGAAAGAGACAAATTTAGTTAACAAAATGACGAAAACAACAGGTTAATGTAGTCATTGTGTTATACAAAACTTGGTACATTGCATCGCTTTGTCAAATAAACATTTCTATTCATATATTATTCAAATTATAGTTATTTGTTTATCTGAAACCTCGGCGCCTACTGGCCTCCTGAGAGACAAATTGAGTATGTATTGTAAATGGATCATATCTATTTATGGAAATATTAATCAGCCTGAACATGGATTAAATAACTACTTATAAACACTAATTATAAATGACGCGCGTTCCATTAAAATCCATAATTTATTGCAAAACTAAGTGACATACTACAGTGCGAGTGGTATGTTTGACGAGCGCGGTGCCGGAGTCCATTAGCTATCACGCGGAGGCTTTGATTGACACAGACAAGTAGGTGGCGGTAAATTTTGTCCCGGGTGGGGTGCGAGCGGAAGGGGCTGTCACTACGTTTGCATATCATACGCACCTTCAGGCGAATTCAGCAACGTAGACCGCGATAGCAATTTGGTTACAATAAGTGCGTCACTTTCACAACCAGTTTTAACGCGAGCGCTGTATCACAATATTGAAATCAAATTAGTATCATATTTTACGTCTCTGAATTTATTCGTACGTCTAAATGATGTTGTCAAGTTTTTGCTTTTAGCAAAGTAAAGTTACGCCTGTTTACTGATTTAGAAAACAAAGAAGTAGTGTGTTAGGTATCCCTCGTGATCTAGATACATTGATAGTGTGTCGAATTCAAATATTTAGGTATTTTGTCATTTTACAGCGTTGACTGGTATATCGCTAGTTTTCTTCTGCCTGGATCATCACTTAGACCATTTAATATACTCGTACCTATGAAAAAAATTTATTTTAGATATACGTTATACTCCTTATAAGTACTTACTTTACATTAGACATAATACATTCAATCATTGATTATATCACTATACATATTATACATTGAAGTTGGCTTCAATGTATAATATGTATAGTGATATAATCAATGATTGAATGTATTGAAATAAATGAAATGGTCGGAAAACGCGTAAAATGTACCCAAATCACGACCTAACCAATATATTGTCCACAATAAGACCTTTTATCGGAACGAGGCTGACCTTTAGAGCATTCGGAGGTACTGAATTTGCTATGTCCGTAACTTGGATGCTGATTATGATTAAACAATTTCTTATTTTGATCTTCTTCAATCTTATTTTGATGCGACCTTGAGTCATGTTATCAGGCTTCGCACAAGGACTAAAACAAATTGTTAAAACCAGAATCAACCTCATGCGTATCTCTGAACATAGCCGGGACACGTCGGCGTATATTAGACAAGTTTACAGAGTGCTTTCACGCATTGACACAAGTATTTGGTTGATGCGATAATAGCGAACACGGGAAAGCATTCACCAAACTTGTCTGCAAGCGGCCCGGTGCCGGGGGGCAAGGAAAATCTGTTTAATGGTAAGGGTAGTAGTGGGATGGTTACGGGAATATTCCCGGTTTAGGAAATCATTGGAGAATCTTAAGCAAGTATCCATACAAAGCCCTTTCCATAAATAAATCGTGTTAGTATAGATCGTGTTGTGCTTTGACTTGTAATGTCATGTTATTAAAGGTTATATTTGACAAAGTTGCGCGTCATCGTGTAGGACACGAACTAAAGAATGTTTTATACAATTTATTCTATTTAACAAAATGCGCTAGTGAATTCGGAAGTTCTGAATTTCCTTTGTCCGCGACAACGTCAGAACAAGAAAACACGGGAAAGCATTCACTTAATTTCTTCAGCTAGAAATGTCACTTTTGACAGCTGACAAATTATATAAAAATCATTCTGATACGGCGTGTGTGACTCATCAACGAAACTGAAAGTATGTTTGCTATTAAATAAAATTAATCCTACTGTCCTACTGTCGTTGGCTTGCTAGTACATACTCACAAATAAAAAATGTGAACTTATGAAAAATTATTACAGAATTTTTAAAGTTATATATTTATTTAAACCACATCATCAATTAAGTGCAATATAAATATCCATAATCCGTATATTGTTACAGATAGTATATATTGTGTTTATTGTTAATTATTTCAGGGACCGTAATTTTCTTCCGGGCACGGAAATCTTAACCACATCACTATATGCCCCTACACGTTTAAAGCCTTAAGACGCCGAGTAATGGGTTACTACTAATATTAGGGCTGGTATTAATTTAATGGGTATTTATCGGATGGCACAGGTGCAAGATGCTTGGATGTGATTAAGCGTGCTATTAGGTAAAGCTATTATTAAACGTGATTATAAGTAGGCAACAAAATATAATTCAATTAACCCTTTATGTGTATCGTTCAATCCTAATTGCATTTTTGTGTGTAATTGTTAATGAGAAAATACATCCTAACCATTTTTATCCGTAGTTCAGGAATATAAACATTAGTGAAATACCATTACGAGGAGAGCTTAGTCTGTATGCAGATGACACATGTGTGTTTTATTTTGGACATTCGATAGATGAAATAAAAACAATGGCACAAGATGATCTCAATAAACTATACAACTGGTACCAAAGTAACTTACTTACTATTAACATAGAAAAAACGAGCTACGTGATATTTAAAGCTAAAAACAAAAAAGTCAACGATGAAACACCATTGACGATAAATAAAATCAAAATAAAAAAATCATCAGAAGAGAAGTATTTAGGACTCATAATTGACGGCGAGCTAACGTGGAAATAAATTGAAAAATAAATTATCATCACTACGAGGCTGTCTCTTTAATACTGTGCACTGTTTTCCGCGCCCGGTACTATACACTATATACAACTCTCTAGTGAAGTCTCGCCTAAATTATCTAGTAGAGATATGGGGAAGTGCGAATAAGACTACGCTTAAAAGTCTACAGATAGCCCAAAATAAAATAGTAAAAACACTTTTTCGATATGACTTTCTTACACCAAGTGCTAAAATTTATTCGGAAACCAAAATAATGAATCTCAACCAGCTTTATTTTAATAATATATGCATACTTATAAGAAAAATAATAGATAAGAAAATTAAATCGCAAATAACTTTTAAAACAAAAACTGAATTAGGATGGACCGGTTATAATTATTACTGTTGTGTAATTATAACTGTTGGACCCACGCGCACTAAATTTGGACAAAAAAACATTGGATATGAAGGGGCACAGTTCTATAATAAAATACCCACACATATTAAGGAATGCAAAAACATAAATAAATTTAAGAAAAAATTAAAAGACTTTGTAATTAAAAACATTTGAATCCGGCCCTGGGAGTTTCAAGATGGACGGCTCAAAGAACAGTCAAGTAGTAAACAAAATCAGCACGCGTAATATTGTAGACCTTATTCCCATATTCTGAAAATACAATATATACTAACTGGTATATTTTGTGGTAACAATTTGTAGATCCTTCCCTACCCACTGTTCACTGATTTTGTTGTCTTTGATTTGAACTTACCTTATCTATACTTAGATAACTAATTATTGTTTTATTATTGTTTGTATAGGTAATAGGTAATTAAACAATCTGCAAGTATTATACTAAAGGGGTTTCTTACGCGTTGTGCGCGTAATAAACTTTGTTTTGTTTAACAACCAAACATACGTTGTAGTTTTTATCTAGATTTAAGTTTTAGTTAAGTGCTTTGTAAGTGAGTACACACTCGCTATACTTACTTATAATTTATTTCTGTATTAGCTAAATTTCTCTGAAGTGAAATGTATAATTTCTTTGAGAAAATAAAGTTCTATAAACCTAAAATACGTAGAACAAACTGTTAATACGGGTCAAATACTTTTAAGTATGTGTCTTTTATGTGCTCATTAAAAATTTACTTTTATGGCTTATTTTATTACTATACCCTTATCTTAGGTATAGTCAAACTTTGTACTGCATAAAGACAGCACAAATAAAAATTACCAAATCGTTAACTTTTATAATGTCCTTTTTTGATGTTTAACCCTTTTGGTACCTATAAGTGCTCCAATTAGTAAAACTTATTTCACGAAATCAATAGTTGACGTTTACCTTATCAATATTCCAGGGGTATCGAATGATAGATTGGTTCAGAGACCTGTTCGCCGGCTAATCAGGTCGCGTCCTGACAGAGTCATAGATTAAATAGGGTAATAATCTATATGAGATATGCAATGCGACTTTTAACAACATACTATCCTGTATTAACTATGCATCTCTAGCACTCGATTACTCACCGTATAGTTTAAATTTTATTCACTCGGAATAAATGTAAACAACGGTGTGACCGGGGAAAAACAAATTGCAGCATTTGAGGCATTTAAACTTGTCACAGTTTCTATATAAAAAATAATTTACATATTTTTATATGTAAATGAAACAATATTTACTTCATTAGAAAACTTTTTTTTTTTTTTTTTTTTTTTATCTTTATTTAACGAGCTTAGTCTAAAAGACGATGCCGCTCAGTAGTACACATCGAGAAGTGTTCTTACACTAAAACATTTAAAACCTAAACAGATCATTATTTTCGTCTTTGGATGCCCACCATCACCATACTGAACAGAGCTCTAATTAGAAAACTTAATTTTTACATAAACACGCAATTTAATTTATTTATTGCACTGCTATTACTGTCTGGACACACCCGGGCGACCAAGTTGCGGCCGCTTCAAATTGCTCATTTCACAAAAGTTCGAGATTGAGTGCTTCCATAATGGCTATTTAGTTACATTCTTTAACTGATACATTTTTAATTGATTTATAAAAAGACGAGGTTAATTAAGTTTTCTTTGTGTTCACCGATGATTATTAACTTTTCACCCAATTGCAGTACCTAATTATTTCTCGTGTTGAGTTAAAGTTGATAATTTTCTTAAATTAATTTTGTGCATTACAGTTCGAGGAAAATTGTAACAACCTCCATGTTATATTTCTTACGGGCTAATGCAGAGAGCTCCTATTAACTTTAACAGTAATGTAAATTTGTGAACATTTAGTATCAGTTGACACAGGTAATCCCGATTTTAAATAATACCTACAGTTTCTACGGGGCCACACCGTGAGGTCTCCTGACATGAGACTTTGACAATGACGTAAGTTTGTTTACATTAATTCCGCCTGAATAAAATTTAGACTATAGAGACAGTCGTAGAACTCAACGGCTTAAACTAACTATTTATTCCTTACTAAACGTCAAATGATCTGGTCGGTAATTGAAGAGAGAAAGGAAAAGCACGTATACACATGCACTATATGCATACGTACACACTATATGCAATGATTAACCAGCGCCCTTTGAGTTCAATTTGATATAAATTTATAGGAAAGCGACATCTTATCTGTGAACAAATAATTTTTAAGTAGGTAATTCTATAATTTTGATTTTAGTCGGATATACCGTTTCGATTGTATTATTTTCTAAACAAAAAACGGTATTTAGGTAAACAGTTGAGTTTGTTGATTGATTCTTTTTTTTTTTAATTTTCTTCTTAAGTTACGTTTTTATAATATGTATATAAAAACAAAATACTGCAAGATATACAAAATTCATTTATTAATTTTAGAATTATAACCGTTGTGTAATTTCTACTACTACTATAGTATCTATATAATCTGTGGCATGTCTAATTACTAACATTGAAACAGTGACACGAACATACGATCTCTAAAGCGGCGCGGAGATTTCGCCGTGGTCATTAATTTCCCGATCACGCCCGGCCTGAGCGAAATAATTAAACAATCCCACACTCGGGTTGCTGGAATAATCAACTTGATAAGGAAAAGATATAATAAATATAAATAAATATTGGGAGATTAGTGGCGGCACTAAGCGAAATATGGGCGTCAGCGACAATTTTTTTTTTGTTGAGTTTTTTTTTGTAATTTCATAAGTTTTTGCGAGCAAAGCAACGAGGCCGTCGGTGGTCGCCGACATCGCCGACGTCTAGCGCTGCCACTGTTGGTGGTACATCGACTAATAAGTAAGCGTTGAAGGCACTAGGCATTGACATAAGTACATAATTAAATAAAAAGCTAAATACCCATTCTCCACATGCGTTAATAAATTATTACAAATTAAATTAAATACGTACATATCTGAAAAATATTAGTAAATGCGTGCACGTGCACACGAATAGATGTTCTTACTGCCGTATTATTACTAGTGTCTCTATGAGAGTGATTTCACTTGTGTGCTTAAGTCCGTTATGCTAATTTCCGCATTCTGTAAAATTTATGAAAACTGAACATACAAAAAAAACTATTTCATTATAGAATCTGCTCACGAAATTTCACGAAGATTGTTTGAGAAATACGGCCTGCAGTGGAGAACATCCCAACATATGAAAACAGATTGCGCGAGTCAAAACGGAGATTTTCGCTAACGCTTCGTTCAATTACCTACGCACTTCATGATATTTTTAATACCCTTAAATGCACTGAAGACATATTCAAATTATAATAACAGGATATAAATTCAGTTTTTTGTGTGCGTTAAAATTTCGTAAACAATTTGCAACAGGTATGTCTAGTTAATATCATTTAATTTACGGGTAAGTCCTGACAAGTGTTAAAAATGTTAATTAGATGCTTTATTGGTTTCATAACCTATTTTTTATCAGATTTAAATAATTTACTCATTCATTGCTACGAATACTACCTAGAATATACTTTTATCTTATTAACTTAGTCAAAAGATCCTCGAGGCGTTTCCATCTTCATAAATAAAATCCCTCTTAAGAAGTGAATTAAATCGAATTAAGAACGGATGAATATCGAACAAATACGCGAAGGCGTAAACAAAATTCTTTAATTATCTTTTCATATTTTCCACACAAACGGGCACAGGGCCCGAGAAAGCCGTCTCAAAAGAAATAATCCCGCAATCCAATAAAGATTTCGCTTCGACAGGCCTAAGTGAAAACTTTTTTGCGATCCCCGAACAATATAA
This sequence comes from Cydia pomonella, assembly GCF_033807575.1. NCBI lineage: Eukaryota > Metazoa > Arthropoda > Insecta > Lepidoptera > Tortricidae > Cydia > Cydia pomonella. Next base: position 7,396,579 of record NC_084717.1, on the reverse strand, counting down.
GTTTTATTCCTCCAAGTGGTATAAATTCCAAACACAAAGTAGCTGTAACCTCTTTATTGCTTTTCATACAAGGGCCGAGTTTAACGTATAGATTTACCTGTTACCGATGGCTATGACTTTGCGCGGGTTGTTGGCGTTCCGGCACGAGTAAAGGTGAATCACCCTCTTCACCAACGTTACAATATTGTAGATCTCATTTAATATGTTTCGTAAAATATGTTATTTTATATGTATGTATAAATACTGTGTATAAAAAATATGTAATGTTCATTTGTTTTCTTATAAATGTAAAATTGTAAACACTCGTCAGTTTATAATCTCGCTAGTTACATTATAAACTGACGGTAGTTAGATTACAAACTAACCTAACCTAACCTACGTTAGATTATAAATTAACGGGTGCACAATCTTACGGTGGCATATATATTGTGTTTATCGGACATGATTCTCGACAGGAACCAAATTAACTGCTACGACTCACACACATTAGGCTTAGAATTCAGAATAACAACATTAATAAAATTAACCTTGTCCTCGTAACTTAACCCGTGCCGATAAGTGCGTAGTTTTTCAATTTTACGACGCACCCGAAACTTGATTGGTTCTCACGGATTTCCCCTTATCTTTGGCATTCTCATAACTCGAACATATCAAACGTAATAGAAAATCGTGCGGGCAAAATGAAGATCGTTAGAAATTTATTCGTTTTTGTAAGTGGGGTTGGATAAATTCCGCGATTAGCAGTTGGAACGAATTCGGCAGGGCCGTTTTATCGCGATTCGCAATATGTATTTTATAGACGCCGTAAATCGAGAAGCGCGGCTTTTTAACGTTTGTCTACGGACCACAGATCACTGTCACGATTAATGGAGCATATAAGACGACTCACGTAGTTGATACTATATTCATTTAGTGCAAAAGCGCGACTGCTATTTGAATTGCATCCATGTTTATGTGAATTATTTATATATGTATCAACAAAACTGTATAAATAATGTAGAAAGACTGAGTGGTGAATCTCGCGACGAATTCTACGAGTATAAGAGCGGTTTGATATGATCGTGACTTTTCCTAAATACACCATAATATGGAGTCCAAAGGAGGCAGTCCATGCCACGAGCATTCGGCCCACTTTTACGAGATTCGTCGCTCGAAATTTTATGTGACTATCAAATGGATAGGCCCGCAGCTCCCTGACCCGTTTGAAAATGTATGTCTCCAATCGATATGAATAATTGTCTGTTACTGTCATAACACGTTCTGTTATGAGGCAAAGTTTTGATAGCAGTTAATAGCGCGACTAAACTAAACTAAACTTTCTTCAATTGTTTAGAGGTATTGAAAAGGTTCAAAGCAAAGTACCACAAGATACAATAGCATATTTAAATGACAATGATTTTGTTGTTTCAACTACAAACCAAAAACCATTTGGTATTTCCATTTTTAAGCGACATAAATGACTAACTAAACTAACTAACTAACTGCTTTGGCTCAGCGATCCAAAAAGAATCTTGGCCTCCGAAACGATAGAACGCCACTTGTCCCGATCCAGCGCACACATAAATGACAGAAAACTAAAATTTCTTCTTCTTATAAGAACGTTATTTGGTATTATCACTTTTATAAGCTTCTAATTTTTTCCCACACCCTGGAAAAAGAAACGTTTTTACATTGTATTTTGGCGAAATATCAAAACAAATGACTCACCGGTTATTTATCCCATAAATGTTATATTTGCGATGGAAGGTCGTTATTCCAAACACGTTCCAAAGGTGTATTTTTAAAGCAGGCTTTCTCGGTGGCCAGCATTAGGGATGCCGCGGCCGCGCCCTCTTCGAAACTTTCTCGGCGCACCTTTTGATATTCAATATACTGTGGGTCCTAAGCAATCCTTTGATGAGATGTTTTATGCAAAAAACGTTGGGTGCCGTTAGCGGGGCGCGAATAAGCGTTCCAAACTGAACACATTAGTATTCTCAAACCCGCCCGGGACCGCGGCCTCCCTCCAGTTTTGGGGGAATAAAAAATCAATGTTTATTTTCGTTGAACGCGATTCGAATGCTAATTACCGGCATAACTAATTGCTTGTGTTTGTGTGAAGGCGCAATCGTTTTGCGAATCGCCCCGCGAATCATGTGCCAAAACGGTATTTCATTTTCTGGCAATTGAAACTTATTATGACACTTGTTTGCGAACCACAATTGTTTCGGTCATGTAAACAGATCGTTAAAATCTTGGCACGATACGAGTAGTAACCGCTACACTGCAACGCGATCCCTGGGGTTAAACCGGTAAACCTAATAATATGATATTTTAGTGAGCTGGCCTTAATGAAGCCTGGAAATTTAAATCCTAAGGGGTTAAAAGGGTATGGATACAATTACTGAGCTAAAATATAGCTATCAATAATAATGTCGGCACTGTTGTGAAAATAATGATGCTACATGAGTTATCAAAGTTTTTAACACGGACCCAGGTGCTTGCTTTACCATATCCTTTATGTGCAGGAGCGATAGAGGCAGCTCGCAGTACGGGCAAGCTAAAGGTGTTACAAACTATAAATTACTTGGAAATTCCGTTCCGGAGCATCGTATCGCGGGTGGGCGATAAATATTGTTCAGTTTGGTCCTGCGGCGGCATGCACGTCAATGTAGCTGGGCTTTGAGACACCCAGGTCGTGACAGCTGAGACCACCTTAGGGTGCTGCACAAAGAATATATAAGGTGCTAACAAATTACCGATATTTTAAGAGATGGTACATTAAAACAATTTTTTTTTTGTATTTTTAGTTATTTTGTGAATTAACGTTAAATATTAATTAAGAAAACTTTTCAGATGTTGCGTTTTGTTTTCATTTACCGAACAAAGAAAAATATGTAAAAGTCATCTTTTTTAAGTTTAACACTTCCTGTCATGTGAACAATTGTTTGTCTTAAATCAAGTGGCCATAGTTAAGAGTTAGGTAAATTATGTTCTAGAATCTGTTCAATCAGCGTCTCATTTAATTATCTCATTAACAGGTTATTTTGACTTAGGAACTTTGTTTTCCAATTTTCGTCAAAAACATCATAAATAAAATAAATAAATAAAAATGTTATTTATTCAGGTATCAACCCATTAAATTACAATAACGCAAATATACAATTAAATTAAATATACAATTAAATTTCTCTAGGCTAAAATTAAAGCTAATTAAATAGGTGCAGCGGGGAAACCTTGCTCATATAGTAGCAGGTTGCATACACTTCTTTAACAATGCTGTTCGCCGATTCACTCACTCTCCCGACAAACGACCAGTGCCTTTTACGCATTATAGCGTAAAAGTCATCTACTCTGTTCTCGGCAAACATACCAGACGCACTACACCGCCACGGTAGCCGTAACATTGAACACCTATAATAATTTATATTTTTAAATATGCTCCAGGAGCCGAGTACTATCAGCTGTAAAAATATTGGCAACTAATTTGTTAGCATCTTATATAATAATACTAGTACATATATAATCAAGAACACCACGGTACACTGTATGTAAATTTCCATACAAAAGTCGCAATCTGAACGAGGTACTACGTAGCAGCCCTGTAGATGTATATGTTCATGATAGAAAAGAATCTCAGATAAAGATATTCGTTGGGCACAGCGTTTAAATAAAGAGTTACTTATAGTCGTTTCCATTAGAGGCTGGCTCGACGTGGCCGGACTAAATTTTCTCCCGAAAAGTTTGCGCTCTTCGCACAAGTTATGCAGAAACTGTGAGCGATCCCATCAATTGCCGCGTAAGCCTCTGTACGTATTTCGGATGGTACGATACCTCAACCATACCTTAGCATATCATTTTGCGCGGTCCGCATTTCATGTTTATGGCAAAACTTGGACTTCATGCACTTAGCCAAATGGGTTTCCGATACTTGTAAGCGCCAGTATCCTAACTGTATCGCTATGATCTATGCATGGGAACTTATTTTGTGAGTTATCGCCTACATTACTTCAATGGCGGTATAAATATTTCGAACTTAAAGCGCCTAGGCTGCAGAGCAGAAATATTGCGTGCGCTAACTTTGTGGCGAACACTTTTCTCGTAAATAAATATTATGGACCGTGGAACATGTAACAAAGTAGCGTACTTATTTAAATATCAACTATGTAGTACAATATAGCGCAGGTAACACCTAATTTTATAGTCGATGCGGTAACCAGGTACTTTAAAATCAGGTCAGCGCATTGTCCATAATTTGAGCGTTATCGAGCAAGCACTACATTTACATCAAATACCGGCCGTAACATAATGTTCCATATACGGGTTTATTGCAAATATTTGTTAGCCATATTATGACAAAATCAGGAGCAGGGTTAACGTGAGCAGCACACAGACCGCTCGCCGTTTCCAAACGCTGGTAACTACATTTCAAAACATCAAAGGACATAGCGTTTGGCAACTCTGAGCTTCCATAATTATGTCATCAAATAGCTATGAATTTTCCAACTGTGCGGACTGGGCCGTTAAGCCGACTGTGAATTTTAAATCGTTTTTAATAGTACCACCGGGCAGCATGCACATATCAAAGCGTAGCGCGTGTCTGCAATTTGATTTCTTGCGGCTAATTGCTGAGCTTGGCTCGTCGTTGTTTTTGGGTACACGTTGGATATGCGACAGCGTTGATTGATTCGTAACCTGCGCGGCTGGCTGTAATTGCTATTGTGAGGAATACGTAGCGATTTAAACTGTTCTTATTTTGTGAAACAAGTCGGTTAGTAAGTCCAATTATGGAAGAAAAAAAAAATAGTACAATTGTAGTGCATAACTATTTTCCATTTTCTAGTCAGTCTCGGTACAAAAAGTACTAACATTGAGTGAAGTAGCATGAAAAATACGAATGTTTCCGAGAAAATACGATGGAAATCAAGTATGCACTACATTTGTACATACGTCTCTAAAAGAAAAGTCTAACAAAGATTTTTTTGGATATTCAAGAGAGTGTTGGCACTGATGCTGTACTCTATTCCACGATCGCTTACTGGGTTGCTGAATTTAAAAGAGGCGGATCTAGCTGTAAATATGTAGAGACCCTGACTACTGATTTCATTTGGTACAATACTAAATGAAATCATTAATTAGGGTCTGCCCTAGGGCAGTCAACCTTCAAAGATGTATTGAGATTAAAACAGCATCAGAAAAATGAGTCCCACGAATATTAAACCAAATTAACAAAGACACTATATCTGTTATCCCTACCCGCCAGACTTTAACTCCGAGTAATTTTCACTTATTTCCAAAATTAAAGGAGCACATCCTTGGAACTAAATTTGATGACAATAACGCGATAATGATTGCTGTGAATCATTTCGAGACAAAGTATTTTTTTTAGAAGGATTAAAAATAAGGTACATAAAATGTATAGAAAAGAAGGAAATTATGTAGAAAAATAAAGATAAAAAATGATCTTCTTTTGCTTTTGACCTTCTCATTCACAATTTGGTATCAGTGAAGTCCGACGGTCGATCGACCGGTTTGGTGGCAACGTTGAATATCAATCATAATGCTCAGTTTAAAGCCCTAAGTTTATATTACCTACTTAATAAATAGCAATAGTTCCATTACATAGAGGTATCTCGCAACATTCAATTATAAATCAATTACGGCTTTCTCATAATATCGTCCCTGGAACAGTTATTAAGTAACAAATCTTCCCATATTATAAGTTCCGGTGTCTGAGAGGATTACGTACAAGTCGAATAGTTTGGGAGTTCGTTTGTTTATGCGAGGTAATTCAGGAAACTGCGCGACCGATTTGGGAAATTGTTTCGCCATTTGAAAAGTTTACTCTACCCGTCGTACGCCATAAATTGTATCGCTTCTAACAGGAGGAAACATAAAAGCTATTTCAAATACTCAAGTGTGAGAAGTTGATAATGTAGGAACCAAATAAGTATTTAATATTCAGGAGTTTCTTAATGGATGTTATTGCGAATGTGCGCCGTGACATACATTATACGAAGGCGCCTCATAATTACATTTCGAGTTCCTATTTAAATGTTGATAGGTGCGCATAAACACAACACATTTTGTTGTAGGGCCTGTGTTCGCCCGATATGCAAACATTAATATGTTCTTCATTTGTTTACAAAGGCGCCCTTGATACTAAAGAGTCTCGGCGTTGACGTCTAACTCGGGGAATTTAATTAACTTCCTTAACTTCTAAATACTCTTAACGTCTTTGATACCTCGGTTCCCTTTCACTGGCAAACACGTGCCTGGGTGTGCACAAGACAGACGCTGTCAAACTTTTATCGAGCGGGGAGACGAGGACGTTTCAAAGTTGTAGCAACAGTGATTTAGGCGTGATAAAACAAACGAAATGAAAGGATAAACGCGCGTCGCCCGCCCGCGCGCCGCGACGCAGGCCGCAATGCAGGAGCATCACGCGGTCGTTTCTCATTGTCTGGTAGCACCTCGAGCGCCGCGGCAACTTTCCGCCTCTGCCGGTGCAGTTTAATGCATATTATAACGCGGTAAGCACTCAAAATGGGCTAAGCGGGGAGGCAATATACTCGCAGACGCTAGTACACGAGCATATTCTTTATTGAAAGAGTAAACTGTCCTTTTTCACGGGACGCCTCGAGCTCTTTGTGACGGCCGGAATTTCGTGCAACTTATTTTGCGCTCGAGTGTAAATAATAGCGGCGTAAAGTACGAGAACATCGAGTTTTTGGGGATTTACTTTTTCTTTCTCTTTGCGGTTTAAGTACACGGCGGGAGTATTTATTGCAATGTGCCGGTGGCTAATGCATTAAACACTATTGTAGAAGCCAGAGTAATGAGGGGGGCGTTCGGAACGAGGAAGCGATGCTGTATCGTAACATTGTGTAAATAATAATCGTAACATTGTGTAGATAAGTTAAAGTAATTATTACGGTACGTGGATATAGCTCGGGAGGGAACGTCAAAGGGAACGTTTAAACAATTTAATATTCTACACACAAGCATTTCAAACGCCAACTCAAACGTAGCTCTCCTTTTGGAAAAGTTGTTCCGTAAACGAACCCCCCCTTCGTTAGATATCTACGTGAGTTTAATCCACTCTGCAGTGTTACGGGAAGGCGGTCGGGTTGGAACGATTTTGCTGGGAAAATTGGTGAAAATTGCAACAACATGGGCGAAAATTACCACTTGGAGGCGTTGTTTGGTGTGGCGCGTGGAATTTATGCGGCTTGTGCAGCGTGACGAGTAATGACCGCCTCCTGTGGATTCCACATTATGAATTTTCTACGAAGAGCTGAGGTCAGCAAACATCGGAATTCTTATAATTTTAGAGTACACCCGAAGCTTTACCACTCAAAACCATTTTATACTAGGCCAGCCCTTATTTAGCGGCAGATTTTAATTTTTATAATTTTCAGGTTATTTACAAACGTGTATACAACTGAAATGAGGGATTAGACTTTTATATTCAAAGTATAGACAGGGCGTTATTCCGTGGTGAGCGACAAAGCGTCTTATACTCTCCTTCTAATGGGTAGGTAATCTGTGGTAACTGGGCCTCAGTGCGGCCGCGAGTCCGGCGAGCCGTTGCTGGCGCGAGTGCAGAGCATAATGTTTCCACTCAGTTTATGCCCAGTTTACATCGCATTATAGGAGTGAGCTTGTACAATCGCGTTACGAGCTAGCTTTCTGTATTAACGCTACAAGAATTACCGTTGTTTCATAATAATCAAACATTTACGTTGAATATTCTGTATTACTGAACTGACGTGTCTGAGTACTTGGTTTTTTCAAACTTAAATAAATCACTGTTGATATGATTTTCTATGTTTAAATGCACTGTACCGATTCCAAGCTTATCTCGAATGCACAAAAAAGCTTACGTCCATGCTTTTAGTCAATAAATCGTAAAGCTGTCAAAAATTTGGAAAACGTCCGGTATTTTGCTACAAACAATCATGTTTTAATCGGTTTTTCACGTTTTCAACTAAATCCCCTGCTTGATAGCCGTGTGCGCGCAACCGAATGGCATCCAGACGAGAATCCAAACGTCCAGCCGTCACGTGCTAGACGAATTATGGCCTTTGAGTCACTTTCGCCTCCACTTTTTAATTTCCCTCTGCGTTGTCGTTTTTAAATTCGTATGCTTTTATGAAATTTTATGTGCTACCGTATCCGTGGCAGTGAATGCGGACTTATTGTTCGTGGCTACTCCTTTTGGAATGTGATTGTGCCGTGCACAGGATTGGCTGGAGTGCTCGTTCCGTGACGTTTGCCATACACATACGCGCGGGTTAATTGCGCGAAAGTATAATTGGTTTCATTGCAGCTATGCTACTGTGGATATATTTATGCAGTCATTGGCTGACGCTCTGTGTTTGCATCGGTTGAAAAGGTGTGTTTACATTAAATACAGCCTTAATGAGTAGGAGCATCATTCTGCAATTTGAAACCGCATATGTATTAATGAGACACATTATTATTTATAATGTAGGGCGGTTGGCATATGTAAGGTCCGATAATAGATTGATTCCTTACCGAGTAAAAAAAGACCAAATTGAAGGTTTGCCAAAGAGTCATGGAGCGCAACATGCTTGGGGTGAAAAGAATCGACCGGATCCGAAACACTATGCTGCGCACCAAAACAGGCATCGTCGACGTTAGGGTCAAAACCGCCAGGCTAAAGTGGGACTGGGCAGGCCATGTACGACGTAAACTAGCCACGTAGTGGGTGACACAACGTAAACGCCGGCATGGTTGGCCTAAGAGGAGATGGCAGGACGACCTGGACGCATTTCTCAGCAACTGGACGGATGCTGCAGTTAATCGGGAAGATTAGAAGTCTAGGGGGAGCCCTTTGCCCAGCAGTGGGACACTTTATAGGCTCGTTAAAAAAAAATAGTAGTCTGCGGTGCGGTTTCAAGTGGAGTGCCCAACTAAAGGGGGACTAGAATAGAGTTAGATAGACAAATACTCGTATTAGGAGAGAGGTTGCACAATCTAACGCGATTGGCTTATTGGTCCAGCTAGTACCAAACAGAGTATGCACCTCAAGTGGTTTAAGCAAACTAAATAAACCATTTATACAGTAAAGACCAAAAACAATCGATTATCTCACGCTTACTTGGAGGCTGTACGAATACTTAAGTGACAACATAAGGTATATGTACTAGAAGTTTGTTCTCGAACAAATGTTAAGTCAAATCTTAAAATCAAGTATAGCGGTCGCTAGAACATATACAACAATAAACTTGATATATCTTAAATTTTTTATATAATAAATGATCAGCATCCAAAATTTCAATTCGCTGAGACGTTGGATCGATGAAATTTTGTACTCAGTGTTATGTTCGATTTCCACTTAGTTTTACGACTTCTGCGCAGACGAAGATGTAAGTGGCTATTCTTTTATAGTTATTATGGATTAACTTACTTGTGCCAGCATAGTACACGGTGTAGTCGAGCTGGTGGCCCATCATATCGACCTTGACGCGGTCCACCACCAGGCGCGTGAAGAACAGGTCTCTCTTGTAGTAGATTGGCTTTTCGTTCTCGTGCGATACCGCGGTGTCCATGAGCGGGTGCGATCTAGTATAATAAAGAATATTGTTAGCTGATATTAAAGCGAGTTTTCTTCATTAGATTACAAGAATCATAAAATGATTAGTAACAAATTAAGTATTAAAAAACCCAAAGGCCATCTGCCTGATTTCATTATTTAAGTCCTAATTAAATAAGTTTGTAGATGCCAACTGATAAGGTAGAGGTAGCAACTGGCACATTCACATTTTGTATCACCTATTTACAGGGGTCAGGCCGCGTAGCCAACATGCAAATCGCTTACGCTCCTTAGCGATCGAAACGCAATTGTCACTGTCGCACTAATGGGGAAGAGTGATAGAGAGACACGAAGCATTTCGCTTTCGTAGCGTTAGCGATTGTCACCTTGGCTAAGCCGGCTGATCGTCTTAATACTCGTATTGTGTCAGAATATTTTGATTCGATGACAATGCAAAAAACTTAGATAAGTTCAGATTAAAATATACTTGTTCATTAAAAAAAGGCAATATATTTAATTTTTACGGTCAAACGAAGTCCTCAGATAACGAAATACAACATGCATCTTGCGATCTTGTACCTTTGTTTATGGTGTTGATCGTGCCAAGACAAGCGCCTTGTATAGAGATTGAAACCTTTGAAATCAGCCGCCACAAGAAACTGCAATATCTATTTGCATTGAATTGAGGGTGTCGGGAAGTGTTTCGCAACATTGTATCTATACTCCCTACGATAATTTTACAACAGAAGTCAGGTGATATCAAAGCCGAGTCGCGAGCGAGCGGAAACAACCTCGATAAACATTGTATCAGAATCGACCTCCGCCGCCAGACAATCACAGTGTCGCACGACGCAAATGTCATCAGATAAAAGCCTTTACTCCACCGTTAACAACAAAAATACTCATTCATTTAATTAAAACTCTCACTCGCATGAATAAAATTTTTATAAATTATTTTTCGCCAGACTGGTTCAGGTGGAGTGTTAAAATCTCGACGTTTCCACATGAGGATCGTGAAAAAGTGGGAAAAAAAATAATTGAACGCTCTCGGGGTGAGAGCGTCGGATAATTAACAGGACGTGTCGTCAGATAAAAGTGTCTGTAGATTTCAATGAGCGTGGAATTCTGGGATCGCGGAGACCGGCGGCACTCGTGTTCCACGTTTTTAAGTGACGATTTTCAACTTTGTTTACGTCCGACTCTCGGTTACAATAACCGTGGCTTTTGTTTTTTCCCGCTCGCCGGCGCCCGACATTTTTGCAAATTAATTAATGGTCGTTGTAAAGCTTGCCATCCGTGGAAACTAAACATTCTAAGTGCGCGTGTGTACTTATTGAACAAAGGCTTTGTAAACAATTATGTACGAAGTAAACATGTAACGAAGTTTTCCAACACTTCATACGTGTATGGCGCGATAAATTGCTTTAGCTTTTCCTTCAAATATTGATGTGTTCTTAAGAATATGCAAATACATGCCAACAACATTGTCTACTGACCTCAGAACTGGAAAGCGGCTTGAATTATTTTATGAAATCTCGCCATATATCCCTGAGGAAATTGTCATTCCTAGTATTAGCCATTAAAATAGCCATTTGTGAAATGTTCATTTGTAATCTATGAATGCAACCAGGATTGAAAAATATTGCTTATTGTGTAAATTGATTTTGGACACGAATGCCTTTTATACCTTCAAATCATAAAAGAATATCTGAATACTAATAAAACATACCTAATAAAATTGAGCACAGTATCAGGCAGCGACGACGTGTCATTGACGCATGTCCCTGGCCTCGGCTCCGGCACTCGACTGCTTATCACCGGCAGCCAGGCCGAGCTGGACGTGGCCTGCTCCTTGAACTTGCCCTGGAAGGCTTTCTGGATGTCGCCGATGGTGAACGTGCAGATGGCGGAGCCCATGAGCCCGGTGGAGGCGGTTGTGAACACGCCGTAGAAGCGGCTGTCATCGCCAGGGACCTTGTAGATGCTCTCTGTGAAACAACAAACAAATTTAAGATTAAGACTATATATAAATACTATATATAAAATAAAATATCAATCGTATATTTCGGACTGTAAAATAGATATTTGGATGCTACGTCACGTCAAATAGTATTGCGTGCAGTGCCTGATTTTTTTAAAAGGTGGCTTCAGGTTCTTCTCTCACTCTCACTGTATATTCATGGTAGGTATGCGGATATCAGGTCTTTGAATTGTTTTTGAAGTTTTAGTGAGTTTTAACAAAAAAGTAATCAATAAGTTCAATTATAAATAAAATTGCGCACTTTTCAAGATTTTCATATTCTTAGCTTTTATCCAAAAATTGTTACAATTTTTTAAGGTTTATTTTAGACCTACGTTGTATGTTCGTGATTTTTTTTTACCGAGTGAAAGTCAAGAAATTAGGTTGCTAATCGATGAAGTTACTAGAGAAAGGCTTACTATCTTAACTTTGCTCCGTTTAATCAATTAGAATATGTGCATAATTTAGTCATATTAAGTACCTAGGTAGAGGTAAATCTACTCGTAGTCTAATTAGGTAGGTATAATTTCTTTAATTGGAACACAAAGACATACAAGAAAAAAGAGTAAGGTATGAATAGCGATAAAAATAAGTCTTTTGTAGAATAGTGGTGGTGGTTATTTTTTAGAATACTAATTAATAATTGATTGTATATACGATATACGACAACAAAGTATACAACAACTTTAATTAGTGATCTTTCTTTCTATGATTAAAAGCCTTAATGTGTTTCTTTTAATTATAATTATAGCTTAATTGAAATGGCACCTGTCTACGAGGAACAAAAGGCGCCATCTATAATCTATTCATAGTTTAGTTAGTGGGTCGGGGCAGTGGCGAGTCGACTACTAAACTACTGTAATTGTGGCTCTGAACTTTACACTTCGCTGTCACTAAAAGTTGTCGAGACCATTTAAATTGTGTCTAGAATTATAAATGTCAACAGTGAATATTAACGAATGCTTGACTCGAATTTCAAAGACAAATTAGTCTTACGTATATTTGTCTGAATTAAATATTTAATGCAAAATTAGCTTGAAGGCAGTTTAGCTAATTGTGCTTAATTAATATTAATGTTTCTGTACATTAACATGAAAGCCGATTTAGATGATTTACTTGCATACCGCTCTGATTAATTTTCACGGTTGAAAACTGAAGAAAATAATGTGTAGTGTAGTGTGTAAATTACTGTAATATCTAAAGATCTTATAGATACTTACAAAGGAGAACGATCAGAGCTCAATTTAATTTATGAATCACATTAATTTAAACATCATATGCTGCTAAGCAGGTTTGTAGTTAAGTTACTATTTACAAGTAAAACACAATTTCCTTCCTGTAAACCCAACATATTCTAATAGCATTTTGTGCTAGTCGGAACACAGTCAAAGCCTGGAAACTTCAAAAAGCAAATTGAGACTTCAAAAGGAAAACAGCACAGACAGTTCAGCTTCTAACGGTCTCGACCCCGTGGAGTAGCCATGATTCAGAGAGGCACCCAACTGTGCGGGGCACAAACATCCCCACGCCGAAAAGAGCGATTACGCGACGCTCGCGTAAACGCTGCTAATGGCGCTTGAACGGACATGTAAATAACACACCTATAGCAAATACTGAGCACTTGAGTGTTCCTATTACATTCTCATGAGTTATGCAGGGAATGTAGCGGGGCGCGTGAAAAACCGTGGCGGCTCCCGCCGCCTTTAATATTGGATGAACACGGTCTGCGAAGACCGGAGTGCCAAACGAATCGGCTAGACTGTTAGAATCGTACACTTTTGAGTTCGGAACTGAATGTTTGCTTGAGATTCCCTCGCTGTAGGGATTAGGTGAGGGTGTTTACATCCACAGCTTTGTTAGCAAACGAAACTACAAGTTCGTAAACAAAAGGCTGCACTATATACACTTTTGTTGAGCAAGCTTTCAATTTTCAACGTTGATTAAATTTAATCGCTCAATTCTTTAAAAAAACATTTACTTTAAGTTTTATTTTTATGTATATAATATATTTAAGTCGTGTGGATGAGTAGATTTGGGTGAATCAATTTTTAGAACAATGATTTCGTGTCCCTAGACTCCCTAGCAAAAAAAAAACCGGCCAAGAGCTAGCCGGGCCAAGCTCAGTGTAGGGTTCCGTAGTTACCCGCCCGTCAAATAAAGTTTTTGCAAAAACTCAAAAACTGATTAAGTGATCAGGTTTGCTATAGATTTCCTTGAAAGGTTTACTAAGCTTTAATTTTAAGATTTTTTTCATATTTTTTGGACCCATGGTTCTAAGATTTGTTAACTTGAACACCCTGTAGCCCCTAAAATATTAAATACGAAGAGCAAATATGATTGCCCGCAGGTTTGCACGATGTTCACGTGACGTAAAACTTACACTATTCAGCGCGTACTGTACAAGTTTCTACACATGCAGCCTGTGGACTAGATACGATCTTTTACAGGATACATTTCGGAGAGTGTGCCGAGGAACTGCACAACCTTATTCCTCCGTCCCCATTCCACCATCGGACTACCAGACAATCGGCACTCCGGCATATCTTCATGGTAGGTATTCCACAAATACGCACGAAGCGTTTTGCTTCAACATTTCTTATGCGAACTGCCAAGGAGTGGAATGCCCTGCCCGAGTCTGTGTTTCCGCATGAGTACAATCTGGGTCTCTTCAAGGCTAGGGTAAATGGGTATCTCATAGGTAAGCGTGCTCTACCGTAGACCGCATCATCATTTACCATCAGGTGAGATCGTGGTCAAACGCCTGCCTATCGTTATATAAAAAAAAATATAATACACCAAGACTGGTTACAATGCCCTCCGAGTACAATACAACAACGCATTTAGGGTACTGATGGGGCTGCCTCGACCCTGTGGTGCATCAGGGATGTTTGCAGAAGCACATGTAGATTGTTTTTACGCAACAATACGAAAGAGATGTGCCTCCCTGGTGCGCAGGGTGAGAGCTAGCACCAACAGTATCCTGAAAATGATCTCGAGCAGACTGGACTATCCGCACATGAATCGGTGCTGTGCAGTCTCAAGTGGAGGCGATCAGTGCTGATCCAGGAATAGACGCCAGTTTAATTTAATTTAGTTAACTATTTAATTTAATTTGATTTAATTCACATGTTTATTATAAACCTACTAACCTTAGTCATAAGTAAATCAAAGAAATATGTAACTAACAATATGTGGATCGTAGTTATCTGTATAAAGAACTTTATTATTATTATTATATTGATCGTAGAGTAAAAATAAATTTAACCAATTTTGTATGAGTTCTAATCAATTTGTTAATTTTAATGTGTTAACTAAATACTTATGCATCCAATAATGCCAGTGTAAACAAAAAAGTAAAAAATCAACATGGTTTTTGAAAAATCGATTTTTCTTTGCTAGGGAGTCTAGGGACACGAAATCAGTGTTCTAAAAGTTGATTCACCCATTAACATAGCATTTATCTCCTATCTAATTCATCCAATCCCATCCCCCAATATAATTATTTATAACTCACGTATCTCGTTGAAGTAGAATGGGAATTCCCCAGGGATGCTGCAGTTGAGGCGCGCCTTGAGGTACGTGGCCCAGTTCTGGCTGAGGATGTTCTTGCCGCCGGTGTCGCGCTTGCACACGCGCGCCACGCGCGAGTACACCGCCTTGCCACAGTTGATGTACTCCACTGCCGTCTCGCGGAAGAAGAACAGCACGTACTCGCCGACGTCGAAGGAGCCAACGAAGTTCGGTTCTAGAAATAAATGAAGAGTTAATAGTGATTGTGTAGGGAATATATCCAGTAAGAACAACCAAAGAAGAGTGAATGACAAGACAAGAACACTTACAAGAGCTTGATTGGGAATAATCAAGAAATGGTCTCGTTTCCAAGTTAACAAAAACTAAACTAAACAAAAACGAACATTTCTTGACCGTGATAGCAGTTCTCTTTTTTCCATTATACCTACTTAATTACACACTATTTAGTATCAAAATTAGTACTGTATTTATACCGGAGTAGATATAATTTTGGTAGTATAGATTCGTGACCCTTACTGAAAATTTACAATATTATGTAAGCTCGTAATTTGTGAGTTTGGCAAATATATATTACTCGCTGAAAACGGTATCCAATAATTGGTTTAATAGACTGTAGATAATTCGAATTATTAGCACCAACTGTGCCACTATTTCCGATACCTAGTTGGATTAGCTCCAAATTTAATACTACAATTATTAGAGAAATTCACTAAATAAATTACAATAATAACCTCATTGTAATTTAGACAATAACCGATTTCATATATTCCGGCCAGCCGTTCCCATGTTAATGCTGTAATATCAAATTGCTGTCATTCGGTGTGACGTGCAATAAATATTAGATGAAACGGCGGGTGTCGATTATGTCATAGAAAGCGGGTCGGTGGGCGACATTAATAAGTGCTTATTAGCCGTCGTAATGAAATCGCCACGCGTCCTGGATTACGAACACACGTTCCCAGTCAATATCTCTATATTCCCATTGTTCCCTGATACTAAATCTTATACAATATGCTTTGCAAAGGATGTAATTTTAAATAAGGATTCCGCGAGCGTCTGCTAATCTTTTAAAATTATGGCGGCTATAAATTTGGTTTCTCCTTAATTAATAGTTCCGATAAAGCCCGGGCTATTTGTTTAATGAATATGTTGTACGTGGTGATATATCTCACAGTAGGTACTTCTAAATAAAATAAAAAAACAATTTAATAAAGATTAAAATATGAACCGAGCGGACTTCAAAGTACCTCCCTCATATTTTTAAATGTAGATATCGAATTAAGTAAAAGTGTAAAAGGGATGGCCCTCGATCAATCATTAATGCAAACCACTGAACTCGGCCAACTACAAAATTTAGGGGCATCACGTCCCTATACGTAAGCTCTCTTGCAAAGGACGGATTTTTAGAAATCCAACTCTTGTGAAGGGCCCTAATAGATCGTGGGATTCGTGCCGGGGAAAACATTTGTATCAATTTTAACAACACAGTTTGTCTAAACGCATAATAAACAATAATGTTAATAGATCGATTATTAACAATCACTGGTCATGTTCAATCATTATTATGCTTCATTATACGTAGGCGCCACAATTGAAGCCTAAAATACTCTATATTGTTATTCGAATGTAGCAATGATTGCGCAATCATTGTTATTTCATAGCATGTCCAAATATTTGACATTGTTTGTTAGAACAAAAAATGTTCAGGGAACCTGATGCAAATGGAGTTTGATTTTCGGTATTGTTTTATCACCGTTGAAATAGTTAGCAGAACTAATTTGTTCAAGCATGTGTCTGCTGTAAAAAAGTGTCCATAAAAGTACCTACGTTGTTATCAGATATTTCAGAAGAGCCGTATTCTTATTAAAGTAATAAACAGAATTAAATACATTAATCCAATCTACAGGTTGCATTAATGGGTAATTACGGTCGTATTACTCTGAGGTTAGAAGTTATTATTCCTGAAGGCAAATTTGCCTGGCGGTATTAAATACAGCACGTCGCCTTAAATAAGACATGACCAGGTGCAGGGGTTCCAACAAAGTATATTACGTAGTAAAGATGGTAATAACACTCATAAAGTTGATGTTTTCAACGAGTTACTTTATAAGCATTTCGTTAAAATAATCTAAAACAACATTATATATATCCCATGATAAAGAGAGTATGTAGCTACAGCAATGTGTGATTTTAAGCCCTTAATCCTTAATTAATTCAATAAATTGGGAAGGTTTCGTATTATATTTGAAAATGTAATTCACCGTGAAATAAGGTACCTAAAGGAAGCAAGCAGAATTCCGGTGTGTAGGATTGTTAATTTATAAAGAGAGGCAAATCGAAATTAGTGTTGAACGAACACAAATCTGACGGAAACGTTGTTAATTGAAAACGCTACTGTAACCCTTGAAATACGGCCAATAAAGGAACGAGTGTAATGAACAAACTGTTATTAACCGTCATTAATGGAAATTAAGCGAATTTGTCGGGTTGTAATTTCTATGTCGTTATTGTAGCACGAATGCCAAGCGGGTAAAGATACGAATTCATGAACAGTGAACCTAATTTTACTGTTGATGTTTGGTACCTATCTTTTACCAATGCACTTATTTTTTTTCTGATAAGGGGCCTAGCTAAGTGACATTATGGAAATGGAAGTGATCCTGTGACTTTCGTTCGTATGTCAACGCGATGCGTTTTTACTTTGCGGTATGCGTTTCTCAATAAACACTTATCCTCTTGGATGCCCCATATCTGAATAAATATAATTCTCTTAGTATAAAGTATTAAATACTACACTAATTATAGTACTAAATAGAATAAGCGACTAAAATTATTCGGATCACTATCATATGAAATTGGTTTACAAGTATACGAGGCTTCGGCTATTATGCTATATTAAATTGTGATTAAGCGTTCTAATATTACGAAATAATGAAGTGCTTTCGTGACGGAGTTTAAGATCTTTTTCGGGTCACTGAGCAGTGTACGTACGTCACTAATAAAACATTATAATTATACACAATAAAAATGCATTTTTTTGTACATTATAGTACAAAAATTATGAAAAAAATACCTATACTTCAACTAACATTACCCGGTTCTAAACAGCATAACTAAATACTAACTAGTTAATCTGATTAACAAAGAGTATTGAAAATCGTACATTTACGAGTAAATATGCAGATTAAATGGAACGATGCAGACATTTTAATTAGTCTGACTAAGTAAATAGCATAAGTTTAGTTGGGTACAGTACAGTTTCCTGTAACTACATCGATTATTCGAATTTAGATATATTATATTTGAGCATAATTTGGGTCGTCGCTAGGGATTAGTTCACGTCACGCATTTATTGTTTTGTACCCGAATTAACCCTCACTCGATTATTTACTAATACGATTAGAGATAATGACATGATGTAGTCGCTCGTTAAATCTAAATGTCATTGTTCTATAAAGATATCGTTATTTGATTTAATATCAACGACAAACATCCTTCATAGCTTTATTTCAGATGTTTCAAAGTTATTGTAATATTATACAAAATAAATGGCAGCAATCTTTTCAAACATAACAGTGAACATAAAATGCAGATCAAAATAGCAGATGACCGTTACCAATAATTTTAAAATGCACTTACTGTCGAGCCATTTGGAGTCATACTTGAGCGTCCTCTTGAACGCAAACTCTTGTCGTCCCGTCGTCAAATTATGCAGATCGGTTCTGAAGATGACTGTATCGGCCTTAGTGAACTCCGCGTTGGTGCCGGAGTAGAGCGCGGGCAGGTCGCCCGGGTTCCCTCTTTCGACCCACAGGGCCGTGGAGTTGTCCGCCGGATCGTATGGGCACTTAGCGACTCCCATCCCGATGCCCGGCACTGGGGTCCGCGCGTGACGCGGTAGGTGAGTCAGGTTAGACTGCAAAAAAAAAAATTACGTGATCACGTCCTACACGACAGATATAAGATAAAACGGAAGGTCTCTAGCGATCGTTTAGTAACCCTATATTTTCGGAAATGGTTTATGAATTTTTGTATACTTACTCCCTATGTTAGTTTAGTTTCTCCCTTCTGGTAAAATAATTTTATAAAGGTAGTAAGTTCGACTACCTAATCTCCCTAAGCGACACTGAAACGGGAAAATATTTGAATTTTTACGCGTGAACACTTCGATTTTATGCGCCATTAATCTAAAACACTTGTAAAAAGCATACCGTAACGAGTAGATTTATGCGCTTCAAAGTCAGTAGCAGCCAACTGGCCCCCGCTTTGCTCGACTCAACAACACATCTGCTATTAATTTTTCCAAAAATTTACGGCCGCTTCACGTTCAACGCGATTTATTAACCGAAACTTATTATTTTGAAGCGGTCCAACATTTTTCCGGCATCGCTTGGTCCTCCGGAGAATTCCTCTATTAGTATAATGCGATGGGTGGCGGTACGGTTTTCGAAATTATCATAAAATTACTAAATGTAGCATAAACGTGGGGGTGGGCAGGGCGGCCGTCGTCGTGGATTGAGACTTTATGTAAATTTTAACGACGCTGCGACCATCGGGGCCACCTGTGACCCAGCCCCCGCTCCCCTCGGCGGGGCACCTGTCGAAAACCTATGTCGTTTTTATTTCAATAAGCCGAGGATTAAATTAGGCATGCGAGGACGTGCCGCGCGGCCGACGCTCGGGAAAACAAGCGCCTTCCCTCGTTCCTTACACTTGGAGCCGATAGGACCCTTCAGTTATATTAAGTTCCTGTAATGGCTATAAGATTAAGTGTTAGCAGAGATTAATGCTGCTGTATCTATTGATTACTTCAAAAGAACGTCAATACAGTAATTGATTTTGTAACATATTTTGTGTTTTTTTTTGCTATCACAAGTACAATGACTGTAATGTTTGAAGGAAGCACACTCGTACGTTTTTGAACTTATTGCGAAAACCTATTCTCAGTACTACTTATAGTATACTTATTTAACTTCATATTATTGCCTACGAGTAATACTTAAATTTAATCGTTGATAACCTTTAGCAAAACAACTGCAATCACGCAGCGTTCTATGTACTGGTGTAGTAAAACAACGGTCGATAACGAAACACTTGTTTACTTTAACTTTTAGGTCACAGTTTGTTGGAAAACATTGTCAGATCCTAGGCACTAAGCGCACCGCATCACTGCTTGTATTCCTAAGCACTGTAAACTCAAGTGTGAACTGTAAACCCGGCTGAAAACCACAGCAGGCGTTTACTTTCAAACTCACTAGGGCTGTATTATTTTCCCTTGCGTTTGGGCGACATCGTAAGTCCAGGATAAACAAGCAAATGGATCGGACGGAAGAGCTCCCCTTGTAGAATAAGAAAGTTTGTCGACGGACCCGCGAGCGCCCCTCATTAGGCCTTTTGCTTTTGTTTATTTACGAAATTAGCATCTAGAAAGCTTTTCAGTGACGGAACGGAGCGTTCGATGACGCCGTAACGACGTAGCATTCAATAAAACTTGACGGTCGCCGGAGTTACATCTTTGTCGGTTTCGTATTTTAATATCGTTCCATTACTGGTTTTATTGCGGTTCCATGTCTCTCTATAGCGATATTTATTTCAAACATTCATTTATTTATTCATTCGCAGAAGTGGAGATTCGAAAAAAAAACAAGAACATAACTAATGACACGAAGTCCTCTGTCTATCTTGTTTCCGTTAGTTTACTTTCATAGTCGCAACTTCGCATAAAAGAAAGCTAACTTTTAGATTACCTAGCTTACAAAATACTTGCACTTCTGTCCGAGCGAGGAAAACTACAAAGTTTGAAATAAAGCAGAAGCAACCGTTTAACACGAGGAAGATAAAGAAAACATCAATATATATGTAGTTGTCTGGCTTATCGTATAAATCTTCATACTAATCATGAATAGGTACCTAAAGGGCAACCACTCAGGTATAAAGTGCTTACGGCTCTTAGGTTTTGTGATGTTTTTTTGGAGAATATTGGAAAACAAATTAGCTACGTAAAAACAACCTGTATACCTTATTTAACAGATTCTAGAACCTGTTTTACTTAACACATAAATGGCCACTTCACGTAGATAAATCAAATGACACCTTGACAAAGACAAATAATTGTGGCGTTTTCAGCCAAACGGGTACTTATTGTCGGTTGTCAATAAGACGCTATTTCCATAAAGCTTCAAAATTAAATCAACCCAATCGACAACCGACAATGTACCTTTTGGTTGAAAACGTCACAATTGTTGAGATGGCAGAAAGTGTTAAACATTTTGTTAGTTAAATATACATGATAAATATTTTTAGATAGAATTATAATTTATTTATTTTGTTCGGTAAAACAAAAAAATAATATAAATAGTTTTCTTAATCTCTTTAAAGTTAATTGTTTTAGTGTAAAGTAGGTACAATCTCTTAAAATATCGGCAGCTTATTTAAGCATTTAGGTAACATTTCAATATATCTACTCAAACCAGCTACAGTACCAGTACGGTAAAAAAGTATAAAGTGAAAAATACCAGTATGCAAATATGAAGTGCAAAATACATTTTAAACTAGCAGTTTTACAATGTAAAACAGCGGACATGAGATGCTCGTAGTTGGCACCTGGAGATACGTCCCTGAAATACGACAATGGCTTCCCGATACAATGTGAATACGTATATCAGGCGCAAGAAACTTTGGAGACAGTCGCTGTAAATGCTGTGCAAGCTGAACAACGGAAATTTCATTCAGTTTTTGTGTGAACAGCGGGGATAATGATGAGTTACAATGAATGTCTGTTGTTTTTACTGAATGTTGTCATTGTTTATGCATGCTAGTACAGTATAATAGTAGCGGATGAGACTACGCGTCAGAATTATCTACTTTTCTATAATATCTTTATATTAAGGGGTAGGTATGATTGTATATGTAAGTATAATAATAATTTAAAGTGTGACGGATACTTTTAAAAGAAAACTGTAGACGTATATTATATTGCTATTAGAAATGGCTGATACATTTGCCGCGTTATTTTGCCCGCTTATTTATGCAAACTGTACGAAGATGAAATTATATTTCATTAACTTGTAAGTATGTAAATATCTCTATACCTACAGGGGTTCAACTGTTGCATGTGTGATGTAAATGGCAAATAAACATTTTCTAATGTATTTTGATTTGATAAAAGAAATGTAAAATGTGAAAGCATTTCCAATAATCTTTCTTTTCTATTCCTTAAAACAAGCAAAGTAATTACACGCCCGAACTAAAAGTAGGATTCTCCATAAATTGCATTAGCTGCAATGAAGGCAAAATTAAAGGCTACGCGAACCTTGCACGTAATTACTTGTAACCTAGCACGTTAAATTTTCACTATTTCGTAAAAGTTTTAACTGCAAAAATAGTCCATTTCACAAGAGACCCGTCTGAATTCTTAAGATGACCTCGTCGCCCGTCATGCCACCGTATTGCGTAAGACAAGAAACCTGCCCTAGGAATACCAGCGAAATAAAACCGAAATAGTCCACTGGGAAATTCATCTGGAAGTGGTTTTAATATAGTGCTATAATTACGAATTCAAATGTTGTAATCTTCTACAGATTAAATAAGGAAGATAAGGAGATAGGTACCTACACCTAATTTAGAATAGAATTACAAGGCTGATTAATTTTGTCGAAGTCTATATCTATACCCATTGTCAGCACCAGTCATATTGGAGTTAGATAATTGTTACAGTGTATTAAGGGAGTTGCCTGTCACTGCGTGTGCAGAATTAAACTTTCAAACACAGTAGGGACCTCAAATTGTAGATCGCTAGGAGCGACAAAGTTTTGACAACGTTGTCACTATCAGCTAATAAGTAATAACAGGGGAGCGATCTGAATTCATAACGATGCTTTGCTTTGTTGTCTAAGATATCTAATGTATGTGATTATAAGTGAGTGAATGACGGGAGGTAAACTAAAATTTTAGGTGCCGTTAAACCCTACCCCTACCCAACTATACCTACTAGTTTTGATGTCTACCGTTCTCCAATTCTTTCTCAATTGCTCAAAGGTTAACTAGAAGAGATCCCGGAAAGGGATAAGTTCGCCTTTGTACAAATGATGCGTGTTTTGTCCTGTTTTATGTTTCTTTATGTACAATAAAGTTTTTTACTACTACTACTACAGTCCAATATTGCAACTATGGCAACTTTTGATTCAAAAGGAAATCAAGTATCAATACCAAGGTTCATTTTGGTTTACTCCGAGTTTTTTCTTCCATTCATAAATCTACTTTGCCTAAGAACTACAACAATATAGTAAGAGACAGACTTGAACGAAAAAATTTGAGTTTATTTGTGGACCATAGTTGGGAGCTTTGGGCTATAGTTGGGTCATTTTACGGTACGTAATTTAGAAGAAATTTCTAGTAATGGATGACTGAGATGACAGGGTGACAGTATCAATAATAACATAACTGTAATAAAATAAATAAAAGAAATACCCTACTTTCCATCTTTGGTAAAACAGCTGTAACGGTTCTTAGTAGAGGACTATATACATATGCGGTTTTTTTTATGTAATAGTAAATAGATCCTTCGTCCTTGACTTCATATTGGCCGTCAAAGAGTATGATAATGATGCTCCGAGTAATGAATGTCCAGAAATGAGAAAATTGCTTGGTTCTCTATTTTTCCTAGTTACATTAATCTTTTTATAATTAGGCATTTCCACATGAAAGTGTACCATTACGTTTTTTTAAAATATTTTTAACTTTTGAGTTATTTTTACTCAGAATCACGAGGACTATCGATATAAAAAGAAAAAAATGTGTACCAAAAATGTCAGTTTTGTGACGCATTTTTACATGTAACATTTTGTACAGAGCGTCACAAAAGTGACACCCAAAATTTGTATGAAAAGCTGGGGACACTTTTTCCTTCTTTCAATCAATAGTTCTCGTCATTCTAAGTCGAAATAACCCAAAAGTTGTTCGTTTTTTTTAAATAATGGTCCAGTTTTTTCTGAAAACCCCTCATTATGTAAGTACTACATTAAACTCAAGTTGATTGAATTCCTTTTCGAACACCTCATAAAATTAAACTTCTTTAGTTTACTGAAACTCTGAATATTTAAAGTATTAAAAGAAAAGACCTAATAATTTTCTGCGTAGTAGATCAATCTTTAATTCTTTACATTACATCAGAAAGTTAAGTATTCTTCTAAAGCACCAAGATCCCACGAGACTCAAGTCGGCATAATCAGAATTCCCTCAAAGTTAGAGTACACCAAGTTTTGACAGCGCGTATCACTTGCACACACTGGCTCATTCTACATTCCCAAAATAGAAATAAGCAGAGTTCTGTTAGTTGGCAGATACGAGTATGACGGGAAGTTTGCCACAGGCCGGGCTTACCTGCGGCATACATATTTAAACGACTTCCTGAACTATTGTGTTGTTTTTGTTTTGTAGAGGTTTTTGTGATCGAAAGATGCACATCCCTGGAGCTGGAAAACTTTTAGTTTTATAGGTCACAGCGAACTTTACAATACAATGTTGTTTATGTATGAACAACAATTCCAAGCGAGTATAAAGGATTAACGAAGTCGCCAATTGTCATTAAAACTGTGGGATATAAAACTATAATGGAACTACAAAGCTGCTGTCGTAAAGCGTGGGCGATATTGGCTCCTAATTCCGAGTGGGATAGGTATTGCACCTGCGACTCTGACTAGCGGTACGAGTATTGCCTGTGAAATACGACTGTGGATTTTAGATAACCGTATACAATGTTTCAATGCTAGAGAGTAGTTTGAAATATAGGATTGAAATTTATTGTTTGTGAAATATGGGAACAATTGTAAAAAAAAACGTAGTTTTGCTTGTCAATTTAGATACGCAGCATACGCCATTGCTAATACTAGAACGAGTATATTCGATTTACTTATTGGTTTTTTTTTTTTTAACATGAATTATATAGTAATACCTACTTAAATTGAACTGAGGGGTAATATAGTTAGGTAGGTACATGTATTTATAACTAGTAGTAGAGGGCTATAGATATTTCCACAAATATATTACAGGTATTTTAGAATAGTTAAGTGAGATTTTACTTATTTGCCTTAGATATTTAACTCTTTATAGTAATACGTATTATGTGTATGTAAAGAAAAAATGACCATCTAATATATTTTTCGTATTTTTTTTTTAGAATTGAGCATTTTATTTAGTAATGAGTTTTGAGTTGTAGATATATTTTAATCAAGTCCGTTAAATTGTTAAGTTACTTTAAACTAATAACTAATGTAGTAATATATATGACATGTGCTATAAGCTTACGCTTATGTAAATTAGCTATTATTTCGTATGTTAAAGTTTTACACTCTTCGGTATTTTACAGTTGAAATATAACTTAGGTATTGCTACATTGAAATGGACAGTACAGCGACAATAAATTTTGGTTAGCAAACATCGAAAGTGTAATCGATTTGTATAGCACCAAAGTTTACAGAACTATTTGAAGTTCGGTAAGAGTAAGTACTATACCGTACGCTTCAAACTTTTGAATTGATTTGCAGAGAAAACTATAAATACCGAAATATATTTCACAATAGATTAAGCTGTAAAAGTATTTTTTGAGCTTAAAATTAACGGATGAGTTAACAGGACAAAAAATACGCAAAACATGCGAAGATAAATAGGAATACAATCCCATACAATCTAAAAGACCCTATCATTCATTTGTTTATGTCCTCTTTACCAACAATACAGCGATTTGTACCTACGGCAGATTTAAAACTCGCGCATTTATCTTATTGGAACAAAATGCGATAAGCCGAGCTTATTGATTGTTTCCATTTAAATTGAAAGCTCCGATCTGTTCCTCTCCCAGGAACCAAATCAACTGAAACAATAATAAAACACTGCCTGATGAAGTGTGCGATCTTTAGCGCTCAGTCTTTGTTCGTCAACCATTTGGAAATTGCAAAGAGATTATCATTTTTCGTTCTGATTTAATTGACTAATGTTATCCACTAATATAATGTACATTTTTCTACTCGTCGACTGTAATGGTTGAATTAAGATTTCGTATACCAAACTATAATTGCGTACTTTTCATATATGCGCTCCCAACTCAACCAATCATATGCCGCGCGCTCCCATAGAAAAGGGTTTTATGTCTTATGTACTCCATTTTTGTCTACTGAGATATTTAACAATTTTCATTCATTATTTAGGTTTTATAGTAAAAAGTCTTATTTTAGATTACTCGTAGAAAAAGGTATACAAATGTGATATAATCAAGCTTTTCAATCTCGTACCTTACTTAGGCAACTTAGCAAGCTTCGTTGCCTAAAAACGGTACTCGACTGAAAAGCTCTCTATTATATAATATACGATTGTATAAAATATTATTTTTTATCATTGCTTTATGGACTAAAACAAAACTAAATAAAAAAAATATCCTAGAGTCTATTATTGAT
The DNA here is from genome assembly GCF_033807575.1 of Cydia pomonella. Classification (NCBI taxonomy): domain Eukaryota; kingdom Metazoa; phylum Arthropoda; class Insecta; order Lepidoptera; family Tortricidae; genus Cydia; species Cydia pomonella. The sequence goes on along the minus strand of NC_084717.1, from coordinate 7,370,037 downwards.
CTTACCTTCTCCCAGATTTCATAGACTGGGTTTCCTTATGAAACAGGTACTACTTGACTAAAAATACAACGAAATTTCCTGTCCCTTCCGCTCACTTGTTTTACAAATGGTAAACAATAAATTCATTACACCGAAAGGAAAAAAATATAAAAAGGTAATATCAGAAACGCGCAGAACACTGTCATTTGTTTCCAATAACCGTCCAATCGCAAACAGCCATTTGTAACAAATATATTGGTGGTTGCTGCAAATATGAGTCGCTCGGGTGGTTTTGCAGCGGTTGGGGTAGTCTGCGCCACTAGTGGTTCAGGGTCTGCCCGCGTGATTGCATATGTCATGAGTTAAAAATTGGCGTAGATGAAGGCCGATAGACCGGATTAGAGTGCTATTGAATTAACAATGGATAGATTGATTAAATTCATATCTACATACATGTATTGTTATATCACTATAATCTACATTTATCCTTAGGGATTCATCCCTACTCATAAAAAAAACGTAAAATAAAAATAAACCTTGTCTAGACTTTAGTTTATTGCGCAATCTTTTCTGGCATTCGAACTGATCTAATAATTAAAAGCGAATTAAACAACAATATACTTAAATAGTTACTTCACGTACCTTTAAATAAATAATTATTATTGAACGAACTTAATCGTCATGCAATCAGACACTGGACTATGTCATTTGTACCAATCGCGCATACATGTGATTTCACTCAATTTTTGAAACTGACGCGCCCTCCACGAAAGGGAGTGAACGCATAACTCAAAACACAGATTATACACACTCTATTTACTTTATACCATCCAATTATTTCAGGCAAATAGTGTTGCGAATTATTTTTACATTTGTAGCATTTGTGCGAATTGAAGTGTAATAAAGTTTTACGATTTAGTCTTTGAAATAGCTCTGTTTTTATTTTATTACGGAGCTAAAAAGACTTATTGGATGAGCAAATAACTTTTGTCTAGGATTGCTCTTTCATGACTTTACAAACTTACTTAAATGTAAATTACAGACGACGACTTTCAAGTTAACGCTATTTCTTTGTTTATTGTAATTTGAGTGATGTTACTACGTTCCAGTAGCTATCAACATACAAAAATGCACACAATTTTCTTACACATTACTTATTTCTTAACATTAGAATAGTGAGCGGGGAATATTGTAACCAAATGTGTTTGTCTACTAATAATACGTAGCAAAATTAATTAGTTATATCAAAATCCAAGTGACGTCATAAATATTCGTAAGCAAGCTTTTCTTCTTAAGCTGTAGGAAAAGTGCTAAATTTGCTGAAAATTAGGCAAGCTGGTGAGATTAGAGTTCTATGGTCGCGCCGCCACTATTAAACACTACTAGTAAGAATACATTCGCATTCAAAGCTAATGCTTTGAATGCGAATTTCTAATTGTTTCCAATGTTACCTCATACCTTAATGAAAAACCAGTCATCAATGTGCGTTACTTTGATAAACCGCAACCACATATTCCAGAAGATATAATTGATTTTACTCCATATAACGATGAGAATGACAGCAGTTAATTATCATAACTATGAATTAACTAAATCAATTTATGGTAAAATCAAGACGGTTTCATCGTCGCATCAGAATTGGTAGTATCTCTGTTTTGACAGGCTGCTCTGTACAAAGGCTGCCCCGGCAAGTATCGAAACGAACAACCCTCCCCCACGTCGAGTAATATATTTTCAATTTTTGACTTATAATAGGATTTATCTATTGCTGAAATGTGGCACGGTATATATCATAGTGGGAGAAAATCGTGTTGAATCTATCGCAAATGCATTCCAATAGGCGAGTAAGATTTACACTTTTATTGCTACTAATTTCATTGGATTGGGGTTGAAATCGAATATGGTTCTTTGTTTCTTGATGTTGGTATATGTACAAGGGTCACTTCAACAAGTTTAAATGACGAGTAGCTGAAAGTTACCGTCAATTTAAAGAAAGAAGAACGGATCCAGATACGGTATGAATCGGATATGTGTTTTTGTTTTAAGGAACGTCTTTGATACTGACATATCCGATCCCTATCGTATCTAGCTTAATATTTGACTTAAAGTTCGAATCGGGCCGGAAGGACAAAAAAAGCATCGTTATCACTGAAAACATTTTAGAATTTGCTCTTCGAAATGCGTGAAGTCTTAGAAAGCTTACGAGACATAATTATGACAATTTGTCAAAATTGGGCGAGCGTGTTGCATTTTGGCCATGTCACAAATTAAAAAAAACGCAACATCGAATGCACCCCCCTCACGTTGATTTCGCATTTGCACTTTAGTATAATACTTGTGCATGTCGTATATTGCATCATATCGGAAGCCGTTGAAAATGTCGTCATTTGAGTGTATCCTTATCGCGAATGGAAAACCGGCTGGAGGAAGTAAGTCAAACCGGATACAGTAACCCTTTTAATGATACGTTTTATGCTCTATAAAATCACCCCATGGACATAAAGGCTGTTTAAACCGAAAATTTGCAATGAGATAAAACTGTTGTAGGTCTTAAAGCGATAAAGCGCGTGAAGGGTCAAAACGGGCGCCGATACATCATAAAATTATATGAAAGTCAAGTGCAGGGAAGGTGAGGGCACGAGAATTTATTGCGGTATGCTTTCGATACCTATTGTAAAAGGTTTTATGACTTTTAAAATGATTTTATGGAAATAAGTCTACTTATCTGCGATGATAAAGCACTCACGTAGTCCGAGAGTAATATCTATTCATCAGAGCCTTTATAGACTCCATTTTTAAAATGTTTATGATGGAAAAATACGTTCACACGTAAAATCATTGGAAGCGGGGGTTTTAACGGAGTCGTTCGGGTAGAAATTTCTGCTCTGACGTGGGAGAAAAATCCGCGCTCGTCTTATGGCATCGTTTGGAATCACTGCCCGTGAAATTTGTCGCGGTTCTCGTTTCTCCGTAGTCACAGATGCATCTAGCACCACTCGCACGGAATCTGCACTCGGGGAGCGGTCTAGTCCTTGTACGCGGAACTAGTCGTTGACAAATATGTCAACAAAATTAATTGGTAGTTGGTTTGTGGTTATATGGTATATGGCGTCTTACAATACTTCAACGCACTTCTCAAGTCAGCACGTGACTGCGATGTTTTTGCCAGTAGTTGGAAAATGTTATGTGACGAACGTAAGAGGTTATGAGAGGCGATGGATGATCACCCGTCTTCAGTTAGTATTTAAGTTTATTGTTATTGTACAATAACTATATGTTACATTACATTTGAAGAGAATAATAATATTATATGCATTCCACAGTCTATAACTAGGAACTATCTATCACTAAAATACCTTAGGGGCCTGACGTGTATCATTTACTCCGAAATCGGTATACTTGTTTTTCACTTAAATACTTTTAATTTAAAATTTACATTGCGACATCTATTCAGATACATATCTGTAACACAGATGTATGTTGGAACCTGTTGGGGATCTGTTGCGTCGCTGGCGTGTGTCCAAGGCTCGTTGGGATAAGTTCAAGTAGCGGCTGCTCTTTAGATAATAGCTACTGTACATTGCTCTTCAAGATAGTACTTATTAAATTTAAAGTGTATTATCGTTATCCTTCTTTCACCAAAATGTACTTGCTAAATTTCATTTATTTCCCAATATGCCTTTGAAACAATTATACACTACTAGATGCTAAATCGTTTGAGGAGTCTTGCTTGCTTCGGTTTTTTTATGAGGGCAAGTAATAAAATAACTAACTAAGAATTAAATAAAACTAATCGTCTAATATCGAGCATGAAATATCCTCAATCTCATTAACACTCAACAACTCGGTTATTTAAAATGCTAGCGAACTAACATAACCTTTTGACAGCAAAAAGTTTTGCGACTTATAGAGACTCAAATCATAGTCATGGATATACATATAAGACCCAGTCTTATATGTGCTTTGCGCGTTGGTGCTACACACATAAAGCCACGTCGATGCTGGTAACAATAGAAACTGTATTCACGTCTTAAATTCACTCAAATATAGTATCATTTAGGGCGGTGCGGGTTGCAACGTTGGTGCCCAGACTGTGCACATTAGTGTCACTCATGTCAAGCCACGAGCATAGATTCCACGCCATCTTACGCAGCGGAACGGCCTCTCTAATACGCCGAACGGGCGCCTTATAATGCGGCATTGGGACGAGGCATACGCTCTCATTCGTGCCTCTGTTCATCTTTATTAGTTTTTTAAGATTTATTTATGTTACTAACACCTGGCTAAATTGTATTTTGTTTTTATACTAAGCCAACTATGGGCCCAGAGAGTCTGGAATAAACATTTATATTTATAGAAAATGTACTCACGTATAAGACCCAGTCCTTAGGGCTGTGGGCGTTGGTGCCGCACACGTAGAGCCGGGAGCCGTCGCCCATGGGTTGGATCACGCGCACGTGGTTGCGGCAGTCAAAGTGCTGGAAACAATACACATGTTTAACCATTTCATAATACATACATGTATGTTCTAATTTAAATTTGTCGAAAAGATACCCTTTTTTCATTGATCTTTTCCAAACTGTTCACTTATATTTTAAGTAGAAACTAAAGATATTATTGGAAAAAATCTCCATTTGTACAAACAAGCCGATTTATAAACAATCGAAAGAAAACAACAAAACCGCAAATTCAAATTGATTCAATATTGAAAAAGCACAATGAAATAAAAGTCATCGAAATATTAACTCAAGCGATATTTATTGGAATAATAGTTCATTGGCGAAAATGTGCGGTAACAGAAGACATACATAATAAGTACCTCGACTTTATACAATATACATCGATTTATTTGTATCGGACGTACTAAACTCTTAGTTCCCTGTTTAATGTTTATGTTGTATTTGTAGGTATCACTACTCTAGGAAGCACTAAACCATCTAATACGTGCATAACCTATTCCACTCGACGCTGCGATTTCAGATACCTAACGCAGCGGCTCACGTGAGCGAATAACTGGCAAACGCGAAGCGGCGCGGCGCGGGGTGAATCAATCCTTTGACACCTATGGGAATGTCCTACGTGGGCGAACTCGTTGTGAACGCGAATGCCGTTGGGCCGCCGCGCTGCGCCGCGTCCCATTCGCGAGTTATTCGCTCACGTAAGCCGATGCGTAATATCGGAAGTAACGCTCTGTCTACATGTCGATTCTGACTGCTTAATGATGAAGCCTATGTGCTCGTACTGCTTAAACATTTACTGTGGTGCGAGTATTCAGAGCCCATGATTATGTAAATTCGTGCACAACATAAATATTAAAGGGGGCATTAATATTCGGACCATCAGAAATATGCATTGTAGTGGATAAACACTGCTCCACTGAACTATTGCTGGTTACTGCAAATAATTGTATGCTTAAATGTGTATGTGTCATTAATTAGACTTGTCATTTACATTAGAATGCAATTGGTTAAATATTAACTGCAAAATAGTTTTGTTACAGTTACAGTAATATCGTAAATTTTTGACATGCTTTTCCGTCTAGGCTGCTGGCTGGTACCAATTAGAAAATTACGATATTTAGTTACCTATATTGCAATATTGAATGTTATGATTGTAACATTATGTAGATCATAAATTTGTAATGAAACATATCGCCCGATATACCGATATCCAAGCAAGTTAGCCTTCAAAAGTTTGCTTTATAACCACTTACACCAAGTAGAAGTAAGACGCTAGGTAAACCTTAACGCACCTGCAATTGTATGTATATGTATTTATCCCTATATTCGTCTATATTTTTAGTGTATTCATAGTAATAAGGTATAACTTATATTTCGTAAGTATTTATGAAGGAATTATGATTCGCTCATAATCTAGTTTAAGTTTTTTTTTCTCACTGCACCCATTTTGACGCATTTCTGTTTCACTCTAGTTGACTGGTAGAGAGTTATTAAGTCCGCCTGTTGTACTTTTTATATATGAAATACAATTGTAAATAAATAAAGAATCTCTATACGTAGTTAATTATACGCGATATAATAGGTATTCACCAAACCCGTTGTCTAAACAGCAATGCTTAAATCGTCTGCAATAGACGCAAAGACCTGTGATGATGATGAATCCGTATTCATATATCTTAGAATCAACCGTTATATGAATGAATGAAATACAAACTAGTGGCTCATAGATAAATAAAATAAATATACACATCACTATATTTTAAAACCAAACACTACAGATCACATTTTGGTTGCGACGCATTTCGTAACCCCGCAGTGTGCAGTGTCAGTGTGTAAGATATTTAGATATATTGTAGGTATTGGATCGGTGAGCTACATCTTAGGCTCCATAGTTAGTTTCCATCAGGTAAAACGAGAGCCAATAATAACAATATTAAAAAACCCCAGCCCTCAACCTAAAATTGTAAACGGTCTAGTTAAACGTAATGTTTTTAGTTTAATAACATTAAAATTTATGTTTACGCGTGTTAAATTAATGTATAACGTGAGCATCATTTGTCCAAATTGTAACTGTATAACTTAGATACTTCTTATTGAAAGTGAATATGTAAATCTCTTAAATTTTGTATATTAATATGATAGATATGCATGATCTATTAATATTTTACTATTTAATTCGTAAATTCGTAAACGAAACTTGATTGTAAAATTAGTTTTACAGAGAGTACATTTATTCGATAGCGAAACGTGACGTACGCGTTTGCTTTAAGTCTCATTTTGTATGGGATTTAAAAACAGCGCGCCAAGCCAAGCGGGACGTTTTGGAAACTCAAAATCCTATACGAAATGAGACTTAACGCAAACGCGTACGTTACGTTTTGCTATCGAATATTTACACTAGGGGTACATGTTTCGTTTCTTTTTGACATCTGTGAGAAATATGTTTTGAAGTAGAAAATAAAAGAATTGAAAGCATTTACGAGTATTGTTATTTCTAACAGGGTTGTGTTTATTTGTACCTTTTAGGTTAACTTTAAACGAGTTCTCGTTTTTATTCTATCTTAAACATTAGGTACCTATTGTTAGTTCGTAGAAATTCTAAGTGATGAAATCATTCAACGTAATTAAATCATTTTTTAAGCCAAAACACAACTCCAAAAAAATGGCCGATAAACGACAACTAAGCTATTTTTGACAAAATATTATCAAACACAAATCTAGTTTAATTTTAACGTTTATTCTTTGCAAATCCTTTTGCACAATCCAATTTCAATTTTCAGTGGCACAGCGACAGTTCATAGAACCAAAATCCATTTGAGTCTGTCAATCCTAGCTCAGACGACGATGAAATCGAAATTTCAGTTTTTAGATTCCCAAGTGAAACCGCGTGTTTATTAAATGCTAGGGGGCTTATTCTCAAACATTATTTTTATGTATTAATGTCGAAAACATATTGGCATGAATAAATCAAGTTATATTCATGTAGCATAGAGAAATAAGTAAGCATAGAGTGTACACATCACACATCATACAAAAATAAAAACCTATTTATAAACTTAATAAGTATTTAACTTATTAATAATGCCTTTTACCTACCATACCATAATAATATTATCATATAATAATATTAAGTTGTATGAACTTAATATTATAAAGTTAGAAAACTCATGTATGGAGTGAGCACTATAAGCTTACTTAATTCTCTTAAGCTATCATGAAGTATAATCTAAAAGCATTTCAACATAGGACCAAACAAAACACAGAAAAAAAGTACGTACCTACATGTCTTTATTTTTTGAGATCGCTTAATCTCTAAAGGAAGTTAAATTTCTATTTCATACGATAGCAACACGAAATGGTCTTAGACATTAAAATCATCCTGAGTTATTGGCCGAGCGATAGCGAAGGTCTCTGTTTCGTTTGGGGAAAACATGCTTTCGTATGTCCGGATGTTCTCCTCTACAGGTCGCAATTCTCAATCGATTCGCGTGAAATTTTGTGAGCAGGTTCGATGATTAAATATATATTTTTTTCCGATTCAGTAATTGGATTTTTTTCAAAATGGCGGAGCGTTTATTCAGTTTTAAGTTATGCTCGCAAGGTCTACAGCTCACATAGCCACTTGTTTAGTATTGTAACGGTTGAGATGTCGATATTTTATAACTATATTTTGAGATTAATGCTTTCTAGCTTTTGACGTACACTTTTAAGGTTTTGAGGCAGTTATGAAACGATGACGTTTAATGTTTTGACATTCAATTAAATTGGTATTATATAAGGATGAAGTTTTCATATCTGAATAAGTACATCACCAGATTGGTGCGGCCAGGGGATCGGAACTAATTTTCCCCACGTCACCGAGAGAGCACGCGCTGATATTCTGACACACGTCTCGGTGTACCCACAAATGAATTTCCACATTTCGATTTAAGCCCTTTTGAAGTCCATTTATTGATGAAAGATTGGATTTTCGTGTTGCTTGCTTTGATATACGCTTTAATTTGCTTGTGCAGATTTTCGTAAACATCGTTCAGGTCGCTCGACTCCAACACACACAGTTCGGTATAATCTTTTTTTGGTGGCTTTTTAATCCGTTCCTTCAAAGATTCACATCTTTATGCCAGAAACCATGGCTATATAACGGCAAGAATGAAGAAGAATTGAAAGAAAAATTACCGATAAATTCATGTTAGAACGCTTTTTCTAAGTATCAGTTCTCAAACCCCCAGTAGACAAAAGTATTTTATTAACGACTTTGCAAAATTATTAGTTATAACGTTATTCTATTTAAGAAGCTTCTCGCTCACAAGAAACCAAATTAATATGTAAGTGGTTAGTTACCTTAGAAAATTCTGTTTAATAATTAATTACCTGCCTGAAGTCCGCCCGGCCCTTATTAAGTAATTAATCTGCCGTGCTGCTGGGCACGTATATATTCCATGTAAGAAGAAGACCCGCGTGTATTCAACACGTGTACTTACTTACCTTGGATTCGACTCTTGGGGTAAATGGAAACACAGGCATTTATGTTATTTAGAAAATAAAACAGGGGGTGGTAAGTCTATTATAAGGATGTCTCTGCTTTTAATTAGTTTTTTCGTATTCATTAACCGATTAGTCAGACCCTAGTTTTTCCTGAAATTAAGCGAAGGCGCATATTTGATTTATTAAATAAAAATAATACAGTCTTAAAGAGAACGGGATCATATTTTTATCTTAAGGGCCTGTTTTAACAATACAATACAATGTCCAAGTGTTAGATAGCTAATTATCAAAATAATTTAAATCTCAAATAAAAATTCATGCAAAACTTAGCACTTTATCTACCAGTTAAGCTTATTTGAAGATTGTGAAACGCCGACTATGACTTTATTCGTCAGATTAGTGGCAAGTAGCTTATTCAGGACTTTACTTGAACATTGTGAAACAGGCCGTAAGTGTAGTAAATTAGTCAGAAATTCTAAAGTATAGACGATTTATACACAAAATGTGTTCATCGGCAGAAGTAAACAGTTATAGAGAGGCTTTATTTCTTCATAAAAAGTTCGGCCACACTTTCCTTTGTACGCTAGAGTTGGCAGAGCAAGTTCCAGAAAGATTGTTCTCAAGTAATTATCGGATTAATATACTTGGAACGTCGAGTCGTTGTACTGACGTGAACAGAACTGTTTTGCGCTCGGAAACAATCAGAATTAAGCAGAGAACAATTAGGCCCACGTCTAAGTTTCTTTTAACGGCACTTAGCCGGGAACGCTCGCATAACTTCACTCCCAACTAATACCTTCGATTGGTCCATTTCGTTAATTATTCGCCACTTCCTACGTAAGTAGATTTACGGCCTGCTTTTCTCGCCTTTTTTCCGCTCATAAGATTTTTACTTAAGAAAAATCGAGTGGCGCAATCTGAAAGCGAATTATTTTTCCATAATGGCATTTGTTAGGAATTTTACGTTGATTTGCATTGCTAATATTGAGTACAGCCCAACCAATACAAAGTGCTTCTACGAATTTCAAATGTTAATTATTAAATAGAGCTAATGACGTGTGGTGTCACGTTGATTATGCTTGTCACGTTATGCAATTAAACATACAGTTGATGCTACAGCAACATGTATAGGTATATTAGGTACGTAGGTACCTTTCGGTAGACACAAGCAATATAGTACATATATGTAAAAGCGTCCAATATGATTACTTTAACCGCACAATTAAACTAATCACCAGGAAACGTAATGGATTCCTTTGTTACGTGACAGGATCAAGAGCCGCCCTTGTATTATGACACGCGGTAAGTGTAATTGACAAAGACAAGCGAATACATTTGCATATTACGACGCGCCGGGAGTGTCAATGGTGGGAAAGTGCGTCACGTAAAAACCGCGGCTGTTCCCGTCGTAAAAAAGTATAGTGAGCCAAGATTTTGTCCCATGAATGCTTTATATGAAAATCCCAAGTTCTCTGATTTACGTAGCAAGTGAATTTTCCTTAATAGCGTCACAAAGAAGAGAGGAGTTAAAACAACAAGCCAGCGGCCGGCAGCCTCACGGAATTTTGCCGACGGCATTTTTCCAGCCCTTTTCGTGTTACAACATCGTGTTTAGAGAAAGGAAAACTTGCCGACACCGAGAAAGTTTGATTATAGCCTTCACGAGTGGCCGTTCCTTCTACGATCGAGGTGATAGACTCAGGGATATTTCTTTTTTATGGCCCTCTTTGATACTAATAAAACAAATTTACTTTTTTCGCCATAGGAAGAGTTTGAATGGGTAGCATGTGGTCTATAGCTTTTCTTTCCCTATTGTAAAAGTTTTGACCTTTTATTTGGGAGCGGGTGTACGTTTCTATATCACGGGGACATTCAGTTGTCGCAGTAAACTTGTGAATTTGCTTGTGGCACTTTTTGCTTTTTGCGAGGGAATCATTTAGAGCCGCACGGGGTTTTACTGCTTACTTGCTTACTTTATGTATATTTCGCATGAGACGTTCCATTTCTGGTAGCGAGCTTTATGACTTTCTTATTACATATAACTGCGACGGGGAGGTAACCAGGGCAAACAAATGTTCAACCCTACACGTTTATATTCAGCACGATAAGGTTTCACAGCGAGTTTAAATAATCATCTTGTGTAGTCAATATAACTATTGTTATTTAATATACAGGAACGGTAACTAGGAAAGTCCCTCAACATAAATGGCTTTCTTACCCTCTTCTTCTTTCAGAAGGCTTTTGTACCTCGAAACAAACATGTCACAAACAATCAAATACCTAACGCGATTATCCGAAAAAAAACGCGGAAAAAATGGAAAGAGCTCACGAAAATACAGCTGCGCACTCAACCGTTAGAATCGTTCGCACAGTGGGCATTATCGAATTAGTCGATCGTGTAGCGAGGCAACTCGCAATAATCGCTCGCCCGATCCTCCACTTCCAGACGCGGTTTAACCGCTAGGAAATAAAACAAATATTGCTTTTGCGCAGCGATTGTAAATCAAAATTAACGGCCTTAATATAGCGGGGCGGCCGCCTCTAAGCTCCCGCCGTGAAATATGCTCCGCTCAATGTTAAAAACGGGATTAACCCTTGATGGAAATAGTGCTAGTCCACGCCGTCGCCACGCAGCCTCTAATTGATATATTATAGTTTATGACTTAGAATTTTACATTATTTTCAGAATGTAAAAGTTTTGTTTTGAACGCATAATCAGAATTAAAATTGATTCTGAAAAAGGATAAGTTTTTGATTAAAGTGAATCGTTCTCCGCGTTCTTGAGTGTAATTAAAATCAGTAACTTATTTATGAAAGTGAACAAAAAACAACACCTACAATACTTATCTTATACTACCTATTTCGAATAAAAAACACAACATTGCCAGATTCGGATTCATAAAAAGTTTAATTTAAAGGTACAAAACGATCATAAAATGCAATATTTACCTCTGATTTCCCTTTAGACACGCATTGGGCCACGTTGCTCGGTTCCAGGTTTATAGAATCTCGCTGAAAACAAAATAAGGCATATTAGTATTTTTCTTTTTGCAATTTATTAATTTATTGAGGTTGCTAGGTACACATTCGCCTGGTCTTAAAACAAGAAAATTTGAACGAAATTGATTGATGAGATTTTATAAAACAAATTAGGTACTTAAACTAAAAGTTTCAGGTTTATTTTTTGCGCTCGACTGTTTCTTTTACAAGATAATGTAACAGGAGGCTTATGAAGTTTGACACGAAATTTGCCAAAGTTTTTTACTCCTAGGTATAACGTAGTTATACTTAAATCTAAAAAACGCCGGGCTAAGGATTAAAGTTTTGACAAGTCTATTAGGCATTCAGGCTTACGTAATCGTTCCAGACCTATTTTCTAATAAAATATTCTCAAAGTTTGACTTCTCATTGGAATAATAGTGAAGTTTAAGCTATTTCCATTTTCATTTACATAGCGAGGACATTTTAATTCATGCAATTTCATTAAGAAACCTCTTATAAGACTAATAGTTTTTGGTTGTCTGGCTCGTTTACAATTATTTGCTATCGTCAACGCATGAACCACGAGTATTCGGATGTACCTATTACACATAGTTCGCGCGCCGTTTAAATGAGTTTACGTGATTTTTAAAATTTGTGTGCGACTTTGTTAAGCAATACTCACTTCGCAATGGGATGCGCTGATGTTGTTCATGTTCAGTCGATACAGTCGGTCCCTGGAAACGACACATTTATTAATAATAATAAAATTACCAGCAATTTTAACGCAATATCGAGACTATTACTAAATGGTTACTAAGCACATTGAAGTTTCAGAATATCGCAGCATTATTGTTAATTGGCTACGGCGTAGGCAGCGTAGCAGATCGTTTCGTTTGCTCGGTTGCTAACAATTCGTAGCACTTTAACATATGCCCTCGGCCCGATTCGAACATTAACGGCCTGATCTTTAAAATACGTCAAAATTTTCATAAAGATATGATATGAAATGGATATATCAAGGTCAAAAGTGACGTTTTTGGCAGAAGTTCCACATACTGCGCAATTCAGCTGGTCCTATAAAGGAGATTGGAACCATCTCATATTGGAATGACGTCAGATCCATGTTAGATCAATATCACATTATATTGTTGGAATTGGACTGCAAATTGCGATGAGAATTTATTAATTATATTCAATTCGAATACACCTAAATATTTTTCAGTACCCTGATGCAATATAAAATTAGTTTTATTATTATTTTTTAAATATTTATTATGCATACGCATCATAGGTATATTTAGTTTATAAGTATTTTTTCTGTTTCTTATTTAAAGTTTAATAAAATATATGAAATAAATATTCAAATACCTTTCAAAAAATTTAATATTTTATCCGATGTTTGAACGAAATAAAATTTTAAACGAATTTATATCGAGGGAATCAATGGTTAGATTAAAAGCACTCTAAAATAATTATTTTATAAGTATAAGCGCAACATCTAATAAAAAGAACATACTCTAAAATTACTAAATACTTAAGACTTTTCGAGGGATTACGATATTATTCACTACATTGATAAGTGTAAAATAACTACTTTGTATCAGTTGGAGACTATTTTTATAATCTATTTTAACGTTCATAATAATATTTTTATTTATTATATAATAAATATTTAAATAATCCAATAAAACAAAATTACAGAGACCTATCAGCATGACGGGCTAGTAAAGTTCAAATCGCAGTCCGCGCATGATTACGAACTAACATCCAACTATAATGGAACGCTTAAAGAAGATCGGTTTACGACAGAAAAACGCCTTTATTACCTTCGTGACACACACGATTGACCTACATCACCCGTTATTATTGCATTACCAATGTAATCGGACCCTACCAATTTCAACGGCGCTTGTTTACTCTGGGTAAAGCAATGAGCTATTTATAAATGGCAGGGGTCTGAGTAGCTTGGTTAGCAACACATACATGGCAGCTAACAAGTTAAATCGTTTTGGCGTAAAAATGATGAATCTCATTAAAAATCTAAGGAGTTTTGAGGTGTCTACAAGTACTTTAGTGAAACAACCGGATCTGATAGATGCTCGTTTATTACTGGTTTTTGTACATTACAAGTAGCCGCGCCTGTGTGCGCGCGGACGCACACATGCAAATACACCACATTTCTCCACCGTTAATTGTAAGACCTGCCAATAGAATAAACAATACATCAGTACTTAACACTACATAAGGTGTATAATAACTAACACACACATAACTAAACCACATAATAACATTAACACTTGTAACTAATATTTTTATCTCTAGGCCTTAAATTCGGTCTAGTAATTGTCGGAAGCGGCGGCGGCAACCGTGCGTCGGCGGGCGCGGGCGCCACCTCCGCGGCAGGTGCGACCGCGGCCTCCGCGGCCTCCGGAACCACCGCGGCCGGCGCGCGCGACCCCTCACGCTCCTCTACTTCCTCCTCCTCCCCGGAAAGCCCGGTATCGTACTCATCGCTCACTACGTCACGCGGCTGAACATCCGCCTGTAGGGGACTGTCAGCCCGGAGGGAGGATTGCGGAGGGTTCACGCACGCCGCCGGGGGCGCGGAACCAGCCGGAGCTGGCGGCGGCTCGAGCGGTGGCGACCACGAGTCCTCGTCAGCCCCGGCATCCTCGGTTTCATTAATAACGTCAAATTCACCACCTGTATACATAAGCATTTGATCTACGTGGCGTCTACATACAGTATTTTTAGTATGCACATAAATCAAAAACATTCGGTTACCAATTTTATTTTGAATAGTGCCTAAAACCCAGATCTCTTTTTTTTCAGTAAACCATTTAACCCATACTTGATCCCCGATATTGAATTTTCTACAATTGTCTATAACACATTTGTCAATATTGTCTTTAGTTTTATTAACATCTGGTATCACAAGATCTAGCCGTGATCTTAAATTACGGCCCATCATCAAACTCGCTGGAGTTTGGCCCGTAGAACAATGGGGAGTATTACGGTACTCGAATAATAAGCCCATTAGTTTATCCTCAACTTTTGACTTATCTGTTTTATCTATACATTTAATCATCTTTTTACATGTTTTCACAGAATTTTCGGCCTGACCATTGCTGGCCGCGTGATAAACTGGAGAAGTGACGTAACGAATGCCATTCATTGCACAAAAAGAATTAAATTCGGCCGAATTAATTTTAATATCATTGTCGGATACAATGACATTCGGTACGCCAAATCTGGAAAATATTTCCTTAAGTTTACATATCAGCGCTCGAGTAGTAGTACCTTTGTCCATCAAAAGACACTCTAACCATTTGCTATATGCGTCAATGACAATTAGGTACACTTTCTGATGAATAGACATGTAATCGATATGTACCCGGTACCAGGCAGACGGAGGACGCGGCCAAGGCGCGGGAGCGGCGCGGGGAGGGGCGGCGCGCACGGCCACGCAGGCGGCGCATGAGCCGATCCAGCGCTCGATATCGCCATCAATGTTAGGCCACCACATCTTACCGCGCGCGATGCTTTTCGTCTTGACAATACCTAAATGTCCGGTATGTAATTCACGTAACAGCTGATCTCGAAATATTGTCGGAATAACCACCCTGTGACCACGGAAAAGAATACCATGATCTATTTGTAAGTCGGCTTTGCATCTAAAATAAGGTACAATAGATGCACAGCTTATCTTTCGCGGCCAACCGAGACTCATATACCTAAAAACTTTTTTTAGTGTAGGGTCATTTCCGGTAGCTTGTCTTATTTTATCAGCTGTCACGGGAGTCACACTGTCGTCTAAAAAGTTTAAATAAGACACGTCATCGTAATCTTCGTTATGCTCATCATTGTTCATGTTAGGCAACGGCGCACGAGAAAAATAATCAGCTACGAGATTATTCGCACTGCTTATATACTGAACCTTATAATTATACGCTGATAAAATAATTGCATATCGCTGTAGCCGGGAAGCGGTCATGACAGGAATGCCGCTATTTTTGCCGAAAATGGACAACAAAGGCCTATGGTCGGTTTTTAAAATGAACGGATCTTGCCTGCCATATAGATACTGGTGGAACTTTTTAACACCAAAAATGATGGCCGCGGCTTCTTTCTGAAGTTGACTGTAGTTCCTCTCGCTAGCGTTGAGCGCGCGCGAGGCGAACGCGAGTGGGAGCTCGGCACCGGTTGCCGGGTCGCGTTGTGCCAGAAGGGCACCTAACCCCCCAGGTCCTGCATCCACACTGAGCACTGGCTGAGCCTCCGGGTCAAAATGAGCCAACACGCGCTCAGAGCCTAACTCCCTTTTGACTGCCTGAAACGCCTCCTCCTGTGAACGTCCCCACTCCCATTTTGCCTCCGCGCGCAGTAGTTCGTGTAACGGACTTAACATGTTCGATGCGTTCGGAATGAAACTACGGTAATAATTTACGAGTCCTAAAAAACTCTTTACCTCCGTTACATTAGTCGGCCTTGGTGCCTTATGAATAGCTTCCACCTTTTTTTGAGACGTTCGTAAGCCGTTTTTATTAATAACGTAGCCTAAATAAGTTACACTACTACCTAAGAAAACACATTTCTCTTTCTGTAACTTTAAACCTGCATCACTAAACCTAGACAAAACCTCTCGCAATCGCGCCAAATGAATCTCGTTCGTCGGTCCCGTCACACACACGTCGTCCAACCAACAGCTGACTCCGTCAATACCTACCAACAGTGACTCCATAGCGCGTCTTGGACTGCTTCTTGGAAGTACACACTTTCTTGAGGTGTCCCTTTTCACCACACAGCTGGCACCGGTAGGACTTATATCGGCACCTACTCTCGTCGTGGCTCCTCATACCGCACACCGAGCAGGTCCTCGCCTCGGGGTCCCGGCGGCCGGCGGACGGCTGCGCGCCCGCCCGGTACACCGGCTCCTGCTTCACGGCCACGGCCACTGCATCGGCGCGTGCCTTCTGCGCGCACTCCGTCTGCTGTGCCAGCTCCATCGCCTTCGCCAGCGTGAGCGTGGTGGCGTCCTGCTCGAAGAGTCGCTCGCGCTCCTTGCCGGCGCGTAGCCCCAGCACGAACTTGTCCCGCAGCAGCATGTCCAGCGAGTTTCCAAACTCGCAGTGTACGGCGAGTCCTCTGATCCTAGCCGCCCACTTCTCGACACTCTCCCCCACGTCACGCATAGCCTCGTAGAATTTGGTCTTATCAGCGAAGGTACACCTCTTCGGAGTAAAATGACCGTCGAGCACCCTCAACAACTCGTCGTACCCGACCTCTTCTACCTTACTCGGGTACACAAGGTTCTTCAACAGCCGGTATGTATCGTCATGCAGATGTGTCAGTAGCACTGCCTGTCTCATCTCATCTTTAATTTGGTTTAAAACAATGAACTGCTTCAAACGACTACTGAAAATTTCCCATTCTTGGGTGTTATGGTCAAAATGACTTAAATTTCCGATAAAAGTAGTAGCCATTATAAATAACAATTATTTTAAATACACACGCGGGTAAGTCACGGATCGTCGCCAGTGAGGTGTCTACAAGTACTTTAGTGAAACAACCGGATCTGATAGATGCTCGTTTATTACTGGTTTTTGTACATTACAAGTAGCCGCGCCTGTGTGCGCGCGGACGCACACATGCAAATACACCACAAGTTTGCTTTGCTCTAATCGATTTTATAGTAGGAAAATGAAATCTCATGTACTTACAGATGCAATTATTTTGGTAATGACTCATGTTTTCAGCGTATGTTTAAAAAAACTTGCGTAAGTTCTGTGTATAAAATCTTTTAGTCTTGGAAATATGACTCCTATTATAATCTCTTGTCTTATGTTTCTCAAAATCTTAATCATAAATCTCGCAGTATTCGCGTACCTACTTATATATACCTAAATCACAATTACACGTAATAATAATGTGCTTAGAAAATTGTGAACGTTTGTTAAAGAGAATTTACGCCTGGAGCTATCGAAGACTCAATTCACTAACAAGTTTGAAAGAAATTAAAGCAAAGACTTAATTACTATAATCTATCTAGTAAGAAAAGTCAAGACATAAAAGACTTGCGTTTTATAACACTAGAAGTAAGAATTATTTTTTAAATTTTATTTGCATAATTTATTCCTTTGATAACAGGTAATTCTAGTACAACATTAATTCGTGGTACAAATTTGTTTTAACCTTTCATGAAGGTTACTCGAAAATAGTTTGTCAAATAAATCTTGCTTAAAAATTGCCACAAATGATAATTTTACTTTTGTGATGGATTTATGATTTATGAAAAAGTAAACTAATTTACCAGTTCGCGGAGATATTTTGATATTTTTCTATAGATTTTTTCATATTTTAAATGTACTGTGAGCTGTCAATTATACGTTTCTAAGACATACATTGTATTGTAATAGAGTGATGATAGATGTCATAAAATGCTCAATAATAAAACACAATGCTGTCCCATAACTTTCTGTTTTTTTGGTAACATTTTTGGTTGCAGAAATGTCACCTTTGACTAGTGTCATTTAATAATTTGTATAGTGTTTCTGCATTTGAGTTTCAGTTATTCAGTATATATCAGTTAACTGAAACTCAAATTGGCCTGATAGTCACTTAATACAATAATAAGTGCAGTTGTAACTTACATAGCACCAACGTATAGGGTGTCCCTTTTCGAGTCCATGAAGAACGTTCTGTAGTAGAGTGTACCGCATGTAAATTCCCGGACATGATCTGTGGACAAACGAAATAAATTGTTAATTTGGGTGTTTATATACTCGTAATACGTTTTGTGATTTTGTCACATCAGAATACATTACAAATTGCACGATTTTATTTGTGCATATTTTAAACAAACACTTAAGAACACACGTTTATCATTAATTTGATTAACGTTTAATAATATACGTAACTAGTATCACCTAGATTGATTTATGTTTTTCATTTTAGAACTTTGAATATGACTGAAATATTTATTTATTGTCAATGAAAATAAGTCGTCTCCAATCCAATCCAAGATTTAATAAATAAGGTTTCGTTTCTAAAGACTACGTTTACACCATTTACATGACTTGCATGTAGCGCAGTGAAAAAAAAGCAAAAAAAACACGATAAAAAAAAAAAACATATTTATGTTTTAAGCCTTAGCTGGCCAGTATTAAATTGAATCGCAGCGAAAAGGTTTTTCAAACTACACTATATTTATTATTTACAATATAGTACAAATCCTTTTGCGTATTGTGAGTGACAGTGCACCATTTTCAAAATAAATGTTTAGCTTATGTGTAGGCAAAGTGGAGGCATGTGTTTTATAAATAACGTATTGTTCAGTTCTTAAGACAGGTCACGTTCTGGGGTCGTCCAGCTCCTGTGCTGAAGTCTGTAGGTCGAGGAAGGTCGAGGCTAACCGAGACACGTACCAACGAACGAATGTTTGCTCTCCAGTAGATCACACACAGCTCATGTTTAAGTAGAACCTTTGAAACTAATAGATTACCCACAAGAACTTAACAGACTTAGAACTATTTATAAGTTATCTCGACTTTGTGATAAACCTAATATATTCGTACAGTTCATTAGCGAGAGTTCAGACTCCTTGAGATTGACTTGACTAAATTACTACTAAGTACTATTGCGCATATATACAGTGAGCAAACATTAAATATATTATTTATACACATTTTAATGTTCAGATAGTTTTCAACGAATGGTTTTATAATATCGCTTAAATTAAAAGGTAAACCTATCTCACGCAAACGTAGCACACTAAGAAACCATATCATTTAAAGATATAAAACTCACAACAGCCTATTAATTATGAACACTAGTAAGCTGTACCTATAAATCGTAAGAGTTACTAGATGAATGAAAATATTTACAAATAAGATTTTAACCTTGGGGACATTTTTACGGGCCTTTTGTGTGTACATGTCACACCAATATTCACATTAGATAACTAGGAAATCTTTAGTTGCCTGCTGTGCGACATTTTAACTTACAGTCAATTTGCAATCGAGCACAGCGCGACCAGTTCCCTCTTGGCAGACTTTTTAAACTGTTCTCCTATTTGCGCGCTCGGCGCTGCCGCCTGATAGAATACATTTTTCACGGCGCCGTCGTCTGCTCAGCCATGCAAGTTTCGACTGTACCTTGACGAGACGCAAAAGTATATGTGCTCTTTATAAATTCACTAGTTTTCCACTTCGGATGTCCCTCGGGTATCTTTCTTCTCTACGAGAAGCCGGCGTTATTCCGGGTTCTGCTGGTATTTTTCAAGGGCCGAATCAGATTAAAATAGAAATCTTATTCAGTGGCTAAAGTAGGTTTGGCTGCAGCGTAGAAAGGGTTTAGCTTTGATCATAGAATTAAATATAAAATTCTGATTGCTATGCGTCTAGACATATAAAGTTTAAAGCAATCTAAGTTGGTTAAGTGCCCGCCAAAATTGATAACGACTCCTATTGCATCCGTGCTTTCTAGGAATTTATATAGATAAGTTTTCGAGAGAATATTTCGCTGCTCAGAATAGAGTTTGAATAGGGAATGCAACATCGGCAGTAGGGAATAGTCAGGTGTGGATGCAGGAATCAGTATTGCTCGCAGACGCGCCGTAGGGACAGAGTCGGCTGCAAGCTTGTTGTTGCATTTGCATACAGTGACGGCGATGTATGCGGCCGTATGTACGTATGCTAACGCAAGACTTGCCTGGAGACGTTGATTGGAAAACGGAGTAAGCTTAGTTTGGGGAGCGCTTCAAGTTGACTTATGGATTAGCCACATTTTTAGCATTTAAGAAACTTGCCATTTAGACTCGCGTAGCTCCGATATCACACTTTTACTTTGAAATATACGTACAAACAGCAAATAAATACAAAGTGCATAGTACTATGTTATTCTTTAAGATTGGAACGTACGAAGACAATATTGGAAGAATGGAAATATGCACTAAATACGTGCAATATGGCACTAAAGAAATAAATATAATAAGAACCCAAGCACGTTTCTTAATAACGTGGAAATTGCTGTGATCTGCGATAGACTTAATAAAAGTTCAGGCAATGAACTAACACATTACTATATTAGTCGGATAGACAGACATATGAAATGCATTGTCTTTTATGAGCTCGTTATATTATATGACAGCGTTATTAGTCTGCCAGCATCCATTAGAGACATCAATATGTTACTAGTTATGTGTTGTTTACGTGACAAAGTGAACGGGATGATTACATTGAGGTCATTAATATTTATTTCTTAGGTATTGTGTGAAATAAAAAGAACAATTAAATTACTATCTATTTTAATGACAGCAGATTTAAAAAAAAACTAATTATACTATTATAATTTGATTGATACTAACAGTCCTATGACTGACATATGTGTGACGATGGCAAATTATAAAAATAATGCAAATGAACAATCGCTTGAACTTTTAAATTGAGTATTAATAATTGTAATTAAGTATTAAATGCCTACGTTTACGAAAAAAAAAAGATTAGTACCATGAAAACCCAAATAATTATTTTATATGCTAATAGAATACGTATAATCGCATGGAAAACTGTTTTTACTGGGAAAAATAAATAGTTCGCAATTTATAAGAAAACATGACGTATCGGTCCACAGTAGTTTCGTCATTTTATTTACTTGATTTTACTCTGGGTGACGCTTAGCGACTTCTTTAAATAAATTCTGTTTTTGACTAGTAATACTCGTAGTGCCAATGTTACTCCCTTATTCATAAACGTCTACTGAAGTTGACAAGCCGCTAATAATCAATTGTCCCTTTCCCACGTGTTGGTATGATGGAAAGGGACAAACGATTATTAGCGGAGTAGACGTTTATGAATAAGGGGGTTAGAGTATTAGATTAATAAACTAGGCCTAAGTAAAAAAAAAATCCTTTCCAGATCTGCGCAAATAAGATTAAATAAAATGAAGTATAAGAAAAAGTGTGACATTTAAGTCCTCCTTTATTTAAAAAGACATCGTAGCGTCTCGATTGCAAATATTTATGCGGATGCAAGTGTAGTCTACATAAATAAATAGTAACTATTGTAGTACATTATTTAACAAATTGACTAAGTCCCACAGTAAACTCAATAAGGCTTGTGTTGAGGGTATATAGGGACCTAAACAACGATATAATATATAAATATTTATAAAATTAAATACAAAGAAAACCCCCATGACTCAGGAACAAATATCCGTGATCAGCACACGAATGAATGCCCTTACCAGGATTTGAACCCTGGACCATCTGTTTCATAGGCAGGACCCACTAGGTCAGACCGGTCGTCCATACTCCATCGTCCATTACATACTAGTCCTATTAACGGATGTTATCAAGCATCGCAATCGTTACAAAACGCCTCTAAGAATAAGAACTTGACCCCTAAAGTATCTCCACGTTTAGAGGTTGTAGAACACAGCGCCAGAGTTCAAGCGGTGACATTGTTTAAATGGATGCCTACAGATTTCAAAGTTATAAGGTGCTCTGCAACCTTTAGAAATAACTTAAAAAGTACATTGTAGGAGAGGCTGTAAAACTGTTCAAAGATGGACGAGTGAGTTTGAGTTACATAGTGCTTTTCACGACTACTGCGAGGAAATAAGAAAACATTTGCATTACGATAAGTAATTTAATAGAAATTAATATTTATATTGGCGTGATGACAATTGTTGAAAGAAAGCGATGTATTTTTGCCAGAAACATTTATATTTTCTTCATTAGAAAAACTCATTTTTATAGCGTAGTGTTTCTTGTATTTTTTAGTCAAACAAAAATTTACACTATCGAATTCCGTAAGTATTTTCCGATCCCGCCTTTTTTACTTTTTTATCACTTTTAAGAGGTGTTTTTCTGTTGTTTGCTTTAAACCAACTCTATTTTTTTTACAATTATGGCCTGGATGCGAAAAACCGACTCTAAACTTAGAAGCGTTTTTGCTGAAAAACCACAAACAGCTACCAAAGTAAAAATGCCTTAAGCGTGAACTGAATGGTTTAGTGTTTCTTCTTTTTAAATAAGTAATTGGTCCTATAAATATCCTAATTTTATTATTGAAGGAAAAAGTTGCGCCAAAAAAGACCTTTTACCATCACCAATGACAGATGATGATAACAATGATCACCAATGACAGATGATTATATTTTAAATGTTATTTTATTTTAAAATCAACTCATATTAATATAATAAATTAAGATTTTAGACTTTCATTAGAAAAATGCTGTTATGACATTAGTGATTTTTAATGACTAAGTACGTATTATTATTGTTGCTGGCATTTATCTAATGCTAATTATTGTATTATTATTTTAACATTATTTATGAATTTGCTTTGGCTGATTGTTGAAATGTTTAATGTTATAGTAGAATTTATTAACTGATTAATCTTGTGGGTATGCGTTTTTGTTTATCCTTTTTATTATTTTATTGTATAGGTACTATAATTACTAAACTATATGTACTATACTTTATATATTAATTGTATATATATATGTATATTGAATATTCGAACACGATGTAAATTGATCTTGAATAAATAAACTGAAACTAGAGTCTGTTTTTTTATTCCGTAGACTAATATGACGTTTCATATGTAAGACATGACATTTTTTAGCACCACATGAAATGTCATTTGAGTCTACGGAATAAAAAAACAGAATATAGTGCAGTCCGCTTTCGTGATCATACAAACAAACAACTATATATAGAAGGAAGCGCTGGTGGCCTAGCGGTAAGAACGTGCGACTTGCAGCAATCCGGAGGTTGCGGGTTAAAATCCCGGCTCGTACCTTCGGAACTTATGTACGAAATACTTAACTAATCCCAACAATGCCTAGTTTACCCTCTGGGTTGGAAGGTCAGATGGCAGTCGCTTTCGTAAAAAAAAACTAGTGCCTAGGCGAAATCTTGGCATTAGTTGTCAAGCGGACCTCAGGCCCCCATGAGCCGTGACAAAATGCCGGGAAAACGCGAGGAAGAAGAAGAAGACAAACAAACAAGTATACGTCTTCCAACTGTCAACAGACGCCAATATCTAACCTTTTAAATCCATTGGATAAAAATAATCTCAGTTAATTAAAGTTTAGTATTTAAACAAGCAGATTTAATGGAGGAATATTAGGAGATAATCGTAGTAAAAGGAAAAGGTCAATAAAATAACAGAATTGAAGAATCTGTTTTGATTATGATTCAGACAAAGCAATGGTTTGATTATGACTCAGAGCCAGATAACAAAACATGATGCAATAATATAAAAAAAGTGATTTCAATGACAAAAGTATCGAATAGACTGGTTTTGAAACTTTAATGAACATGTAATTTCATTGAAAAAGTAATTACATAAATATAAAAGTTGTAGTAATATACAATTTTGTTCATGAATTTAATAGCACCTATTACATATCAAACTATATTTTAATAAGTACTTTAATCTATTATTGACTATTTTTCTATCAAAGTATACCTAGCCGACTGACATTCACGTAATGGATTCTTGTACGTATATTCGCTAGCATTGGGCGTCCGCATGGAGCGTACATATTTGAGCACGGCCGCCGCTATCTTTCACTGCGGCTGTCAGAATCATATTCGGTGACGATGCATTTTTCATCATCCAATCCCGCACGATGACAATGAAGTAAGAATTGTTTTGTATGATATGCCTTTCAAATGGCGAGGTACGTGGCTACGGCATAGGCTACGTAGCGCTCGTAGCGGTTTGTGTTCTATAAAACGAGTTCAAACGCTGCGCGTGGTTATTGGGCTGGTTGGTAAGATATATTTTATATAACAAATCATATTGTTGATAATTCAAATATATTATAAATATTACATAATAGTTTGCAGAGGCTGCTTAACTAAAATAACTTCGTAGCGTTTGTATAGGATTATATGCCTGCCGCTTCGTTTGGTTTACTTTTATGCAAAGAATCTGGAGGATAACCTTCTCAATTGTGTTAACAAACGGATATACCCAGTACTAAGTTTGGTGGGAATCGAGTCATATGTGCACATCGCTCTCATAATACACAATCCAAAACAACACGTTCCTGTAAACCTAATCAACACAGACACTTCGCAACCGCACTGCCTCATTTCGCGGTGAGCTCAAAGCGAACGCAATCGCCGGCTAATCAGTAGGCAGTGGTCTAGTAATAAGCAAAACTATAATTACTCGCCGCGCTATCAAGATCCGAACACACGCGAACAGTTTAGACCGCGACACGACAACGAAACCACCCGACCTGACAGAAGTAACCTAATGCTTTGTTTATATTTTTTAGTCTAAAGTGGGGGAGAGTACGACCAATAATATTACGGATACTGTAGTTGTATTCATTTCTAGACGGTATTCATTTTAAATATAGCTTGCTGGTATTAGAAGATAATGAGAATACAAGATAATTTTTGGCAATGAGAAGATGGAAAAACCCAGTATTAATATTGGTGACGATAAAGAGGTGATAGAATATGAGACTAAATTAATTACTTAAAGAAAATTACGAGATATTTTTTATATACAGCTTCGTTTATGTTTACATACTTAAATAACAGTCTTCAGTAACAAAACAGGAAAAAAATATACGTATTAAAATTATTTTTCCCACGAATATCCACTAATCTTGAACAAAATAAACATGTTTATTTATATTTACCTACATTTAGCTACATGTTTACCGACCAAATCCAAATTAACTGCCATGAATACCGCACTATTATTTATCCAAATGAAGATTGCTTGTCGTGCTTACAACAAATAAAGCAAACAAAGCGATTTTGTTTCAAATTAGGGCAAAATTCCTTCTTTGACTTTACTAATCTGATTCGTAAGCCTGTGAAAACTTTTGCCATTTTTCGGACTGTGAAGGAAACATGGCTTCATTGGGGTAATTGTTTTATCGCATGAGGCAACACCGGCCAGCACTGCGGAGCGCACAGCTGGAGTTCAAAGGAAGAAAGTTATAATAAACCGTAGCACGCTCCACAGATCGTATCGCGCCAAATTATTTTGGTCAAGGATAGTTTAAGCAAACAACGTTCTCTGTTTCGAGGGTATAACAATAATTTGTGAGTTCCCCACTGCTTTATTGTATAATTATGTTTCGTTGATTGATTATTGATTTATTGTATAATTATGTTTCATACACACTTAATGGTGTTACTGAATAAATAACTGAACTGAACTGAACTGCTTCGAATATCCTATGCGGGTCACACCGCCCGGTCTCTGTGGAGTAGTGCGCTTTATTGCTAGTTAAAATAAAACAATGTTGCTTTGTAGGTAGATCACTCGTACCTTATCTGTACAAATAATAAAACAAATTCTCTGAAAGCCTGTTGCCAAGCTCTAATTTGTAACTGATACTTCAAAGGAACAGAGTGAATCATTTAGTAAATTAAACGAACCTACTTCTTTGAAATATTGGAAAGGCAAATAAAATTATAGCTGTCTAATTTCAGATATTAGCAACAAAACATAATATTTCAGACTGTTGTATGTTTTTCTATTGGAATACTACACTTTATAAAACAAAGTCACCCGCCGCGTCTGTCTGTCTGTATATTCGCGATAAAGTACTGAACAGATTTTCATGCTGTTTTCAGCGATCAATAGAATGATCCTTTAGGAAGGTTTAAATGTATATTTTGTTAAGGTTTTATGTATATTGGTTGAAATAGCTATGACGATGTTTGCTAATGATGTCGAAAAAAAAAACCGTAGATAACCGGGGCGGATCGCTAGTACTCAAATAAATATGTTTTATGTGATAACAAAGGGCATACACTGCATTCTCTGCTCAGAATTAAGACACGAATTAATAGAGTTTACCTTAGAATACACGGCACAGGAAGGGTTTCCAATGTTTTATATAATGTTACACATATCATAAATACGATACGTTATTTTAACATTACGTAGAATACACTTAATACAACAGCCATGGTACAAAAAACAATTATCGTAAAAAAAAAAACAATTGGAATCGTAACGATAATCTGAGCATCGGCAGCCGTTCACACATCAGTCACAATCCTCGTAAATATCGTGACATCGGCAACGGCGCGTTTCCTAAGCAAAGCGTGCACCATCGTTTCCCTTGATGGATTACATGGCGATTACCGCCGACAGGAAATCCGCGTATTTTTCATTTGGCAATTGTAACCGTAGGTAATGGGCCCGATATGAAAATATCGTTCTACACGGCACCGATTAGATTAACGGCACACAATTGGCTTACATGGAAACTTGGCCCATTAGCCTGCGGTGTTCTTGCCAGGTTTGGAATAAGCGGAGGTAATTGTTTTGAAGAAATATTTGGGGTGATGTATAGTTACTTTTTTATTACGAGAAAAAAGTGGTCAATCTTTTAAAATACTATAAAAGTTTATTTTAAGTCTGAATCTCTACGTAAGTAAAAAATATATATACTATAACAAGAAGAGTTTTTTTACTCTAAGGGCTTATTTTACAAAAAAAAAAACGCATCTTGGTCGATTTGTTAGATAAACTCGTTGAAAATCTATTGGCTCTGGTATCTAGTTAATTGTAGGTATTATAATAGCTGAAGCCGTTACCATTCAATTGATAGGGGCGTAATTAGCCTCTTTTGTCCGAAAAAATGGTTAATTTCAGTTTGTTAATGTGTATGCCTTTATAAATAATTTTACTGCAGTTGATGAATCAAATACTTGGAAACTCGAACTATAAAACTATGTAATCCCAATTGGTCACGATTGATCTCCATTGCATTCAAATTGGGTTCTATAGTCCGCACCCACCTGATATCATCGATAGATATCAGTAATGATCGCTCCAATTGGCAACAAGGGGGCAATTCCAGAATTAAATATTGACTTGTTATTAGATTGTTTCATGCGCATTTGTTTATGCTAAGCTAACGAATAAACGAAGTGAGTGAGACAGATTAAATGCAGATTAAATTGAAAGTAAATACAAACCCAAAAGGAATGATGGCCCAGGTTTTCGATAGCAAGTACACCTCGGATTAATTTAGAGTTATCGCCTATGTCTTTACCAACAGCATGAACGAGGACTATATATTTTGTATGCTTACCTGTACTATGCTCCCAAAGGACAAGTTTAAAGTGCTTGTGCGAAATGATACGGGTTTGGCAAAGGTAATAAAGGGCGTAGATAGAAATGTGAATGCATATTTTATTGACGTTGTTTCGTTTGAAAATTTTAAACTCGTTTTGTTGTAGGTGCTAATATTATTTATTTTTTTGATATAAGGTGTTACCGTTTTAATAGATACTAAATGACTTTAATAACAATAATTAATCTAGATATTAGTCGTATGCCTGCTTACTACTTCAATACTTTATAACATTAATACATAGTATTAAAATAATTAGCGTGAAGTATGAGTGTTTTGTATTCAATTATATACATTAATATGCATAAAATATTAGCTAACATAATGTATAGGTACATTATTACTGTAATTTTCTTTTTAGGTACTTATTTTATTTATTTTAGGTATCAGTTATTTGGTATTCAAAAATAAGAACACAATATGCAGTAAATCTGTTGAATATGGAGATACAAACAGAGCTTCGGGTAATATTTTAAGTAGATCGAGTTATACAACCCGGAATATATAATCACAATATTAATTTATTTTTATCATAAATGTACTGTATGTACCGTCTGCTTAATGTACGTGTATTTTTTCTATTGCTCTAATTCATTCGTGAACTACATATTATAAAAACGTACTGTTTTTTATTTCCTGCTACCCTAAGGTTGCCTGGAAGTGATCGCTAACAAAGATAAGACCGCCTGTTGCTACCTTTATTTAGATTATAAATCTGTTTTTAAATTTGTTTTCTTTGTGGTGCAATAAAGAATAAGATGTACTTACTTACTTAATATGTTATTAAAAGTCGGAATATTCATAATGTAGCTTGAAAAATGTCTTGAAACTGTCACTTACGGTCAATCTGTACCCCTAGCACGAGTGCGCCGTAGTAGTATCTCGCTAGCCTGATCTAGTCAAAGTCATTTCGTCTCGTTGAACAGAAACTTTATCCTGTCCGTCGGCCACACGTACCATTCACGGAGCTGCGATATAAGATTTGAGTCACGACCGCGAACACGAATTCGAAGTGAGTTAGCGAGTTAATCGGTACACGTGTCGAGATAATGTACTGGGCTGTTATTCCAATTTGTTACCGAACGCTGGCCAATAGAATGCTCAGGCAAACGTATAAAAGTACGCTTTTCTTCTTACGCATCTAAACATTGAATAGTGCTCTGGTATATCTGACTGCTTAGTATGACTTGCGTTGTCGCTGTCGACTTCACGCTTGCAATCGCGCTTGACATATGGAGTCACGCGCGACAACGCGAGTCATGCTCAGGGGTCTGAGAATCCGACTCGTTTAGAATACGCACGGTAAGCAATAATAATAGGCTAGATGACAAGTTTTTATTAATGGTATCAGGCCATCAGTTTATCTATATGGGAGCTATTGCATTAAAGCAATACAAAAGTCTGAAATAATAGAGAGTCTGACAATCGTACTCTTTTATTTTATTTTATTTTATTCTAAATTGTAATTAAAAAAAATATTGTTATACGGTTACTTCACTTTTTACACTTTTGAGCCATTTTAAATTGTGAATTCTATGTATCACGTTATTTTATATGGGTGCTTGCCTGAAATAAAATCAATTTATTTTATTATTTATTTATTTTTATTTTATACATGAAACGCTTCTAACAAAATGGTGGTGTGGACGAAATCGATAAAAAATACTCGGTGTATTCAAGTAACTGAAAAACACGTCTTTGGCCCATGATCTTATTTTATAGGATTTTAGATCTAGCTGGTAAAAACTCGTATGTTTTGTACAAGGGATATCAAGGTGCTAAATTACGTCGAGAAGAATTGTTGATGTCCTTAGCAAGAGAATTAGATCTCCCAATCTTGAAACAACGCGTATATAATGACAGACTACCAATAGAACTGCGAGAAGCAATTAAAAGAGTTTTGGGAAACGATTAGCCTAAATCTCCCCTCAATGAGCACCAGTCTTTTGGTTTTAATTTTTTTGTACTTAATAATTTATAAATAATTATTGATATTGTTATTAAGTAATAATTAATCCATGAAATGTAAATATAGATTAAATGCATACTGACATGCATTAATTATTTATAGTAAAATTTGCACGCCGTAAGTCGGCAGACTTGTGCTGGACTAATATTTCGATGTAACATCTGTGTTAACCATGATTCTAGCAAATAAATACAAATACAAAATAATAATAGTCCTTCTAAATATTGAAATTCAGTAAAAATTAAGCTTCTTTGGTTATGAAGTATTTTTTATGTAATTAAAAAAGGATGTATTCATCTAACACGAATAAAGGATGACTCACGCTAGACCGGGCCAGGGCCGGGGCGAAGCGTCATTTTCTATGACGGCTGATCGGTGATCACGTGGTGCTTTCCATAGAAAACGAAGCGCCGAAAGCCCCGGCCCCGTCTAGCGTAAGTCATCCTTAAATGCCCTTACCGGGATCCGAACCCAAAACCGTCGACTTCATAGGCAAGGTCACTACCCACTAGGCGAGACCGGTCGTCATACTTCCATCAATATTGGTGTGTACTTATTAAAATTTTAAATCGAGAATCTACTTAAGTTAGAATGCTGCCTAAATGTTAAAAATATCGGACAGTAGTTCGTTTACCTAGTCTACTTATTATATTGGCATCGAGTGGACAAATATACTAACTTTTTATTAGCCTTTAAAATATTATACAATGTTGCCTAAAACTTTATTTGTACCTAATAAATCGGTCCGTTAAACAATTTACGATAATAAATTAAGAAAGTTTTTACAAGTCGACTCGCGGGGCTTAATCAGCTTTTATGACCTTAAAGAAAAAGCTAATAAGTAACAGAAAATGTTGTTAAAACATAAAGTAGCTCTCGAGGCAGCGGGTAATTCAGCAGAGTCGATGAAACTTAGGAGCGATTAAACCAGTGTCGTAAAAGGAAACCGAGTAATCTCATATGAACCGTAATAAAGTATTAACGCGACCCCGCCTTCAGCTCACGCTTAAGGGACACTATTTTGAAAAAACACAGTATGACCATTTCGTTTCTAATAATTATGATTAGACAAAAGTATGTACTTTGTCAAAACCTTTTTAACAACATCTCAATATTCTCAGTTCTCGGCCTCTGTTGCCGAAAGCAACATCGAGATCTCATAGAATGAGAAATATCGATCTTGAAGTATTAGTAATCACCGTCCCTAAACCAGATATTGGATATTAATCACTACCTACTTGTTCAAATCCCATTATTCAATAAATCAATTTGTACGCCATGTAAGCACGCTGTGTTATTTAGTACATTATACGTTAATATATGTACAAATAATAAGTTACCGAATATCACTAATCCTAATGCGACAAATGTCAAATTCAATTAAAATATCAACATAAGTATTGACAAGTTTCTTTAGAATAAGCCGATTTGTGTCCAATAAGTAGTACGTAGCTTTCCACTCAGTATTTTGTTGTACACTGAACTATTTAAATTGAAGGCCCATTTCCTTGCGTGCGCGTGTTTGTTTAATTAAACTTACCTACTTTTTCATAAATATTACACGTACATTTTAACTTGTAGTGCTATGAAAAGCAAAGAATTTATCGCGTCATAACTTGCTTTATATCTTATCTTATAAACTTGGCTTTTACGGAGATTATTACTCACGCCAGCAGGTGAGAATAAATTAATGTAAATATTAATTAGGCGGTTAGACATCTGGCAGTGTTTAATAGGAAGCCACGCGGCACGAGGTGTTCCATAAAGCGAGCCTTCTCGAGACTGACAGATTACCTGAATACCGCCCTTTACTGCTTATTAACTTCACTTTATGAACTCACTCTGCTCTGTGCCACAATTTCGGAGATGCATGCTAGCAATTTATAACTCCCGTATTACGTATTTACATAGAATTAACGAGACACCGCGTCCTGAATTAAGCAAATACTCCGCGAATATTGATCTCAAGAAACACGGAAAATGCTCAGATAAAAAGCTAACAATATCGTAAACATTCTTGCTGCTGTTACGGAAAACTTCAGCGATTTAAAAGTGAGCTACATTATTCGCTCGACTGAGGCTCCGGGTATTGGAGACCGATATTACGACTATACTTTCCGTTCAAATAATCAAAGTTTTGCTATGTTTAAGAGAAAAAACTTTTTAAGGGGAACAATAGTTCGTATAATTTTATGGCGTTATGCGACGGCTGCTAGATAAGCACTTACATAACGTTAACCTAGGACGACCAGATTTCGATTAACCAATAAAAGATTTGATATGCCAGCATTCGGCGCTTTGGGGAAAAACTCGCTGTTAGTCATTGTAATCCTTTTTTCCATTCATCTTCGCAGACACGGAAAGGCTTTCTCGGTAGCGCGGACTAATTCTGAATGCACCTCCAATCGTAAAAGAAGTCGTAAAGAAGCGAGTCTCCCCTCGAACCGATGCACGGGAATCAGGGAACAAATAGTTGATTTCTTATTGGTTTCCACCCAGACTCAAGATTGAAAATTCGCCATAAAGACATTGGGACACGCCTGGCCGGATTAAAGGGGAAACTAATAAAGAAAAGTTTTGCGACACCGTATTTTTACCAAATGCGCTCTTAAAACTTTCAAGTCTTTATTAGTTTTGCGATGGTAATAGTGGAAAATATCCAAGTGTTGGACGTATTTTCCTGAAACTCTGATGAAACAAAGTCTGAGTTTATGCATTAAACCGGCTCCAGTGAATATATTTTGATATGTACGGTTTTGAAATTGACCGAGCCGCTCAACATTTCCTTCATATAAAACGTCTCTGAGTTACGTATCCAAGTGGGAGTACGTTTTAATAACGTTGTTTGTATTTGGGGAAGAGCACGTACATAAATATCAAATAGCTTTTAGCGCGTGATAAAATGTTAGCGAATCTGTCGCTGAGAGCGGAAAAAATTATGAAATACTGCGCCTCGGTGACACAAGCAAATAGTGACTTCAAAGATGAGATAATAAAGACAAAACACAACACTAAACATTCTCGAAAAACATGTCGGAGCGAGCAGGCTTTGAATAGGAGACGGGTAATGTGAATTTTATTTACATAAATTATCTCACGGCGGAATGATGTGTACTCGAAGCGAGAGAGCCTTAAAGGGTTGTTTGTTTGCGCAACACTACGGTGATCGCCTATTGGGAATAATTTACAGGTGCCATTTATAAACAAAAGGTTCTATAATTATTTCACACAATATTACTAAATACCTACCTGTGAATTTATTGTTTTAGACGAGTATTAGTAAACAAAAACACAAAAGAGCGCGTGCGCTGTTGTAATTTCTGCAGCATCTTGAAGTACGTACATAATTTAACACACGCCTCGACTCATCGTTCGGCAAAATATTAAGGTATATAAAATTTTATTACGGACATTACCCCCTTACCCTGTTCTCTATAAACATTTTCTGTGTCGCGCTCCCCTCGGCCCAGACGTTCTTTCGCCTGTGCCTTATTTCCCTCTAATGCCACATTCGCGTCTTAATAACGAATGGTATTATGTTACAAAAGCTCGCATTGTTTGATTTTCAATCTCTCGAGATTGCAGATCCCTCCGCTAATGGGCCGTGCTCGGAAAATGGAATTTTTGAAACACTATATCGAGAGGCTCAGGCTTTATTACGTATTATTTAAACTTCTTATTGATTATTCGAGCACCACTTTTAGCGCGAGCTATTTATAATATTTCATCAATTTCAATGGGTAAAATCATTGCATATTATCGGCTTCAATGAGATGTTTGATCGTGATCGCTGTGAGAGCAGACGAGTGGAATATGCATAAAATATGAACTTTGATGCAGGAAAGGAACCTTTATTTCATAATTTTATACTACTTTTATACTACTAAAGTTGTCTCACTACTTTTGAATTTGATGACACTAGCGGATACAGAAAGTAGGACTTTTCATACATAAATAGATCGACTCCAAAAAAGATCTGTTTTGTCACTTTTGACAATAAACCATAAGTATTTATATGCATGTCAACTATTCAAATAAATTTAAGTACATAAAAGTGGACATATCGTGGCATATTAAAAAAAGCTAACAGGTGATATTAATGAACAACAACAACATTTAGATTTATTTATTTAATAATATGAAATTACAATATAAATTATTTTAAGCTGCTCTATATTAATGTACATTATGATCGTCAACTATTTATTATATAATATAAATGTTAGTGACATTTATATTATAAATGTCAATACAAATAAAATTCATCATAAAATATCAATAACTAAATAAATTAATCACAATGTCAAATTAGCGTCTTTACGAAAAAATTACAATATAACTACTTACCTATACGTTATGCATTAATTACTAGGTATCTCGTAATTATCGCCATTTTCGCTTATTTAAACAATACCTAACGCACGCGTCGGTGTCGTAGCTTACGCATGGCAGCAAACAACTCATAATTTGGCGCGGTGAACATTGAACACGTGAGTTGCACTGATACCAATCTGGGCGGTAATCGGTGACAATCTGCGCGCGGCACGTATCAGGGTTGCCAGTTTATACTCAATTTATTTCTTATTCTTCAAGTTATTTATTATGAAGGTTATTATGAAGGAAATAAAATGAAATGAACTAAGATACATTATTTACTAAATGACAAAATAATAACTATCGAAATTGCTCACGAAATTTCACAATATCAATTTAGAAATGCGACTTACAGGCTGGGAGAACGACTAAACATAAGAAAACATTTTAGTACAAGCTGAATCTGATACGCTTAGCTCGATCTTAACATTGCTATACCCTACTCAGGGTCCATGTTGTGAAAATTAAATTTAAGATAACATCTGTATGTACCATGGAATGCAATTAATAAATGAAATGAAATGAAAAACATTCACTTAGTCAATCAAAAATATGTTATTCAAGTGCAAAACAGTGAAAAAATAATATTGGCATACACGTCCGGCGATAGAACCCGGAACAACTGAGCCATAATAGGTTATACGTAAGTCAGTGAAATTAGGCTACTTATTCTTGAGAAATAATTTAAACAAAAGAGGGCCGTGACGGAAAAGTATTACACTTTTGTTTTGCCTAGCTCCCATCCGCCAACCTTTCGATAAGGAACTTCATTCCAAAAAATATAATTTACTAATTAAAGTAATATGCAAGCAATTTAAAAATCTTTTTTTGAATTTGTGACGAATGTTCGTAATAAAATAATGAGTAGTTAAAAAAAACGATAAAAAAATTAGCTTAATTAACAAAAACGTGGTCGTGTTACAATCACTATAATATTTATTTATCACAAACGCAAAGTCAAGATTCTACTTTCAGGCGATAATATCCCAGCGTTGTAAGTTTTTTGCAAATGACACATTGAAAAAGTCACAGGCCTAGTAAGCTTAATGAAACGAAAAGCTCTCAGTTTGGGCGCGGTGATTAAGTGAGTTGCACCGATAGCAATCTGGGTGATAATCGACAACGATCTGCGGAAAGCGCGACTTAGGGTTGACGAAATATTTTTTATGCAAGGATGTAAGAATAGAGCTCGAATTGCTTTTTTTTAGATGTTCCATGATTAGATAGAATGAAGCAATTGCAACATTAGAAATTTGTTGTAACAAAACAGTTTATCGTAATGTTGGCTATTATTTACGGACTTTGAAGGCGCCATAGAGGGTTTATGATATGCGTGTAGATAAATAACATTTTCATTGTATTATAGGTAATACAGTCACACGGCAGCCCTATTTCCTTCGCGGCCTCAATCCCAGCAGTTGGTCGCTTCTCGCTTATTGACGGCGCCAGTGCTGGCTATGGAGACCCCCGATATTGATACCTGTTTGTCTTACAACCGCCATATTGGCTAAGGTATCGGCATATTGTTTTATTTTCCCTATTGCTTCGCATTCGCGGATATATCTATTGATGCCGCGTCGGCGTTTGTGCCGGGGCTCAATAAGCCGACTTGAATAGCTTTGTGTTTGTAGTTATGATAATATAATCCGATTTTCATGTTTTGTTCCTGATGTTTCTGTTATACGTAAAGATTAATAGTATATTAGCAAAGTATTCATATCATTATTTTCCGCAATTGACTGACCAAGATACTACTTTTTAAGGTTGAATCATAATTCTAAATGGAAACTCTTCATTTGCCCTTTTGATTAGTATCATTCAAATGAATGACCGTTGACTTTTCAATAGAAAAGAGAATAAAAAATAAGTTAATTTACAAGCGAAAAAGTTTACTGGTTTGCAAGATGTTTTTTTGCATTTCACCCTAACTGGTTCAGTGATTTTGTAGCAATAAAGCCGCGGTCGAATGGATACCCAAACTTCGCTAATAGGGTTTCCGGAATGTACCCTCGAAGCAACTCCATAAAGGAAACATTTTTTTATGAAAACTGAATATGTTGATGTGTACTTTTACTATTGAAATAGCTATTAAAGATAAATTAGGTACACAAATGATCTCACAAAGAGGAAGTGCCATATGATTAAGTAACCTATGAGTCTTGAAATTAATATAATTAATTAGCCTATGAATGACATTTCAGATTTGCGACTAATGTAACAGTACTACTTAATAGGTACTATATATTACAAGTAAATCGTTTGTGCATATACTTACTGTACATATATCTTCGTAAAGCTTCACCCTCTGCTCCTAGTTTTAAAAAATCTGAACTATTGGCGGGTTGTTATTATTTACTGTCAAAGCGATCAATCGATCGACGTCGTTCGCCTGGTGTGGTAAATTTAGTACAATTGATCGACAATTAATTGATGATCCATCAACGTCGATTGAGTGGGAGTGGTTACACTTGAATCCCTAAACAAAAACCAAAATAAATGTTAAATTCGATTATTATTGCACATCGATACTATTTCCATGAGCGAACGTTATTGGGATTACATTCATTCGACCGTATAAGAAAATCAGTGACCGAAGTTACCTTCCGCATTTCACACCCTCGTACTAAAAGTTTATTGAAAAATAAATATTTTAATGCTAACCAATCGCCCTAAGGGTTCCAGGTAAATCTCCGCACCTTTTCTCCTCGCTAGATAGTGACACCGGCGGTTTGGAAGAAATATTCGGGGCTATCCACCGCGCACAATCCTATTGCAGTTCATGCTCGGTGAACTGGAAAAAGTATATGGGGAGGCTAAGGTCGGCGTCGATTCTTTTATTGCCCGCGAATCAATAAGATGCGTGACGCGATAGTGTTCAAGGAGCGTAAGGAGCATAATAATGCTTAAGAGAATCCTGGAAACACTCCTGAAAACTTATCTTTTTGGTTCGAATTTTTTTATTGGAATCACGATGACACTCGGTGGGTGACATAATGTACTCTTTGAATTAATTGATTACAAAGAGTTAATACTATATAGACAAAAAAATGTATTGTGCTCGCTGTGCTGCTATCTATTTATGACACTGTGGCAGTTTAAAAAATATTTTTCGTTCATTTAACCTGATCTGAATGCAAACGTGCATCGCTCGAGGCATGAGCAGTAATCAATGCAGTGGCTTTAATAACTCCCTGATCAACTCATCGAATAAATCAAAACTTATTGTTTATCTCCAGAGGGCAAATTCAATCGGACCGGCTGTCTGTGCTGCGAATAATTATTCAGAATACGTTATTGAGGCATCAGCCAGGGCCGATACAGTGCAATAAGTTACGTTCCTCCCGGGACTCGAAGCCGCTGCCACTCCTCCAGGGTCATAATTGAAAATTGAAATTTGTTTAGGCCCGCGCCGGCTCCTAATTCGATTTTGGCGACGGTTCGCAATCGGGATGCAATAACAGTAAATCCTAAGGTAAATCACTGAACTTAATTTTACAGTCGGTGTTTGTGGAAAAATAAGTCCGAGAAACCTCATATTCTTTAAGGGTTCTTTGTGCCAATTCAATTACTCATTATTCAAGTGTGGCAGAGAACTTGTTAGTAGCTGTCAATACTTGTTTTAACGTAGTAATGTTGAAATCTTTTATTAGTGGTTACAATAAATATAAAACTTAATTTCATTTTTGTAATGCGTTGTATGCTTTTTGACTTTTTCAATAGAAACGAGAATAATGAATGGTAAACTAGATTTTCTAGCCAAAGAACTTTCAAAGAATGATGTCGTAATCAATTGATTACATTGACATTTATGGCCGGATCATGTTTATACATTTTTAAATTGTAGAATTGAACTTGAATATTTGATTGTCTTTTCATAAAAATACATATATACGGATTTCATACGCGCACAGTCCGTGAGCTCCCTTTCTTAAAAAATGTCAAGCCATAGTCTGCAAAGTTTACTAAAATTTTACCATGAGATAAAACCAACTCGATGTCCCTGAAAAATCGTTGTGTGTTTGTGTTTCATCATTTTGAAAGATCAAATGCCGATGTTTTACTTGGGTGGACAAAATAGTCAAGACCCAAGAAAATAGTAAGCATTGTTATAAAAGGTGTTAACTATGACCTACATATTTTCGTCAAACTTTGAGTAAACATTGAATGGACATCGGGTTTATTTAGCTTAAGTCCGCAAGTCGTATAGATCAAGTACTGAAGTTATTGACTGCAGGGAGCCGATGCCATAAACTTGGCCACTATTCCAATTTTATGGATACTGAGCTACGGCTCGGGTGGGGATGTGTTCTCGTAAATACGCATTATGAGACACATCTCCCTTCTGTCTTTTCTCGGAAGCGTGGACTACCTCGTGTACGCGTGCTATGTGCTAGTAAAATGGTAATCCGTTGTAAACTTATAAACTGAAATATATGTATTCTGACGACCGGTTTGGCCTAGTGGGTAGTGACCCACGGTACGGTAACAAGTATCCCGGGTTCAAATCCTGGTAAGGGCATTTATTCGTGTGATAAGCATGGATATTTGTTCCTGAGTCATGGGTGTTTTCTATGTATTTAAGTATTTATATATTATATATATCGTTGTCTAAGTACCTTCAACACAAGCCTTATTGAGCTTACTGTGGGACTTAGTCAATTTGTGTAATAATGTCCTATAATAATATGTATAGGAGCGCCAACTTATCATACATGTATGCGCTGTCTAGCGGGTACGTCATCTGTGCTTGGGAGCTATTCTTCTGTTACTGAGTTATAAAGTGCGATAATGCTACCTGTGTCTCTAATGTACCCGTGGTTTATTAGCGACGTTAAAATTTACCGTGAATCCCTATACGTTACAGAGATAACATGTCTATAACCTTTTGTAGGTTTTATTTAAAGAGTTAAACTAAACTTTCTGTATTACAGACAGAAAAGTGCTCATTATAGAAAATGTTAGTGCTAATAAATTAAAATGGCAAATCAACTTAATAGCAAATTAGTCGACGCATTGATAAATCATGCCAATCGAGTTCTTTCCATAATAAATATCTATAGGCAAGCGACAAAGCCAATAAAGGGCGGATAATATCAATAAACTCACATTATCTTACCAGCCGCGTGTGACAAGAGAAATGACAAAAACAAAAGTGTACGCACACGTGAACACCCTATATTGGCAATATAAGAAACACCGCCGATACAATGGAGAGACACGTTCCGTTATTAGCTAGGGGGTTTCTTAGTTCCTGTGCCCCCTTGCTATCACTCACCTATCCGTATCAAGCCCCGTGCCCCCTACACTAATCACACAGGATGTGCCATAGACGCGCCATGCATATTTATTATTGCCTCCTTCGAATTCTCACCATTCGATCCGAGTGGGACGTGGATGTTTTTCATTTGCTCGACTTATTTATTTAGTGGGGCTCCAGGTACACGTAGGGGCTTAATGTTTGATAAGCTCAGATTCGACCTCTTTAGTTTCTGCACGCATTCGGCTTTCATTTGACCCGTATGAGCGTCTCGTTGTTTGTTTCGGTGAGCAAATTTAATTGGATAAAGCTCGTTAGACGAAAGACACACACGAACGCTATATCTGTACGTGCATAGATAGTATTATCAAGTTAAGAAAACAAAAGAATTAAAAACGTTGCCATAAATAATGTAGCCGTAACAAGCAAATTTACAAGTCCGGCAGCGAATGAGAGCAATATTACGACCGCAACAAACAATTTGCGACCGACGCGGAGTGGAGCGGCGCGGGGCGCGCTCCTGCGAGCGGCACGCACCTCCCGCTCTGCAGTAATTAAAACTTCTCTAGCGAAAATAAAACCTAATAAAAATAATTACCTTCCCTTTCGTTAACAAACGCAGTCATGTGTGAGAGGAGGAATACTAATGTGAAAAAGTGTAAATAAATATTTTCCATTCCGGCCGAATTAAATTCCTGACGAAAGCTAATGTTTAACCGGGGAATTCTTGTGCACTTAGATCGGGGGAGGTCGGGTTAATTAAATATGCCCGGGGTTCATTTTCATGGAATTATTTGATCTTGCGAGCCCAATTTGCCGCGTTTCATTCGTTAAGATCGGGACTTAGATTTTATTTTTGTACTCTTCTCTACTTCGCTTCAAGTTTTGCTCCGAGCTTGGGTTAACTTTATTCACAAAGAAACTGCATAAGCGCGTAAAATCAGTTTACCAACGACTTACAGTTTTCTGTCCGAGTTTTTAGTCGAGTTTAATAAACAGAGTCCTGTTCTCACGCCAAATGTACCATCACTTTAACAAGCCCTAACACTCGACCCGTCTAGCCACATTTGAAGTAATTTTGGTTGCCTTTATTTTAGTATCTGAGTATCAAGAGTAATCAGGCCAATTAGTATAGACTGATCTGCCATTTATTTGCTGAATAAATTACTTAATTGAAGTGCGATATCGTGTTGAAATAATTAATCTTTGAGACTGTTAATTTGGGTCAACATGGCGTCTGATATAACAACGCAACACAAGATCTAAAAAGGGGTTACAAAAAGCAACATAAAGGTTTTGCTGCATCAGACGGCTAAACCATAAGCTTCCTCACCGCTATAAATAATCATATAATTTGCATATCTCCGGATAACCATACCGTAATAACATTTTCTTGTGCAATAACGGCCACTACGGCATTACGTAAAACAAACACAGAAGATTTATAATCATGGAGTGCATACGACAGGCTGCATAATTTAATAACATCACACCCTTGATTAAAATTTCGGAATAGCGCATTAGGGCCAAACAACTTAGATGCCGAAGGGCGCGGGCTAGGAAATTAAACGGGCCATAATAATTTTGTAACGCCAGAAGCATGATTAAAATCTTACAATTAATTAGGAAAACTTTCGGTTCAGCATAGGGGATGTTCCGCAGGATCGTTAAATGCAGCTTTGGCTGGTCGCCGACAGTCTGCTTGCTCGAAACTCGCGCTTAACCGCAACTGCTCTCTACTTTATACGAAAAAGACTTCGAATTTCAAAATGTCTTTCTAATTGTACTTTTTTGTAGTGTTAAGTAACAGCCAACTGGGAGCCACATAAAAGAGTCGCAGTAGACGACAACGAAAATGCCCAGGATTTTTATATCAATTCAAAGACTGGTGCAAAATGAGAGACCTTTACCCTTAGCAGTTTTAACTCTTCAGTTTAACAAATGTCACTAAAATGTAAGCGTTTTACCTGAAGCTGATCTATATCCTGTAATTAAACAAGTGAAGTTGAAATGCGGCCCACGGAAGGCGAGCATTGCAGGCATAACGTGCCGTGCCCTTCCGATGGTAATAGCTGGAAACCTCCATTCAGAGGTGGAAAACTTCCCCGACGATAATTGCTCGAGTGTGAAGGCGACGCCAATTTCGCTGAGCGAACCACCGTGGTCGTATGCCGAAGCTCAATTTAACAATTTATCAGCTTTTCCTATGTTCGCAAACATACTATTCTAAAGCGTAATTACTTTAATCACAAGTCACAACCTATGGCTTGACTCACAGACAATAGAAACAATCGATATAATGACACCGGTACCGTATGAGTACGCTTATTATTTTTAGCTTATAAATAGGTATTTTTAGGGTTCCGTACCTCAAAAGGAAAAAACAAAACCCTTACAGAATCACTCATGAGTCTGTATGTCTGCTTGTCACAGACGAAACTACTGGACCAATTAAATTGAAATATGGAACACGTATATAATTATATAATTAAGTATGTGATCCAAAGGGGAGTATGTAGCGCAGGGGCCACTTTTGAAGGTAAATGATAAAATAAAAAAAACTTTTGCGAACCCATTGTTTTAGTTCGGAAGTTATTTAAGAATAAAGCCAAAAATGACCATTCTACCTTGTCTCCGAAACTCCTTAATACAGAAAATATTTCTTTACTTATCGATTATAGGAAAATCTAAGATAAGAAGTCAGTCAAGTGTGAGTTGGATTTATGAAAAAAACATTGTTAAAAAAAGGTGAGAATTACGGAACCCTTGGGGCGTGAGTGAGGCTCGCACTTAGCTGGTTGTTTATTTACGCGTGGCTGGACATTGGACAAGTCGTTGAATCTCGGAAAGAAAAACAGTCACATAACTATGCAACAATGGGCAAAGTCATAAAACATTCCCAGTGTCAATGCTTAAAGCGAGCTCTATCCAGCGACTGAGACGGAGGGTCGTTAAACGTCAAACGGCTTAAAGTTTAAAAGGGAACAGGGTCTGAGTGCAACGTCGAAACAAAAACCTGTCGGAGGCCAAACAAGAATAGATCGCCTTAAGTTAGCGCTCGCCGTGGATACGGAGGGTACCTATTCCCGTTTCACGCGATTCAGGCGGGCTCTGAATTATAGATGCGCGGGCCACGCCGACGGTCGTGTGATTTTGAGACAATCTGATCTTGTGTTTTCCCCGTTTTGGCCTTTGAATGTTTTATTAGATCACTCCTCCAGAGCGGGGTGCGTCTAATGGCCTTGCGGTTGTCTTATTATCCGTGCTTTGTTTATTCCACGTAACGTGTCTATGCGTGTTCTGTCATTTGTCGATCAATATTCACCGATTATGTCCCTATACTCAGCGCTGAGGGTATTTATACATACATATAATCACGCCTATTTCCAAGGGGGAAGGGGTCTACGAATTTCCACTTGTTCCGATCCTGACATACCGAAAGATCGCTTCCTTCACTTTCATAACATTTCTCATACACACGCTCACTGGTTTAGGGTGCTTGATCTGACCTTTCTTCAGAACTTCCCCGATTTGATCAGAAAAGTCCGCCGAGATCTACCCTTTCCAGCTCCCTCTTCTATTTCTCGTTTATACACTCTCTTTTTTACCCTTCTTTCAATCATTCTTTCCACGTGTCTAAACCATTTAAACATAGCTTTCTCAATTTTTGACACTACATCTTCGTTCAGTCCACACTTTTCTCTTATCTCACTGTTTTTAATTATATCTTGTAATATCACACCACCTATTTATAGCTTTGCAAAATGCCGTAAAAACTTCTTTAGTGAATTAAAACACTCGCAATCTCATTTGGCTATAAATGAAACAAATTTCGGCAATAAAAGCGAGTTTAATTAGGGTCTCAAAATCGAAATCGCGCCATAACATTTCCCAGGAGTCGCGGACATTTATTGGCGTGGAGTGGGCGCGGATAAAACAATAAAGAACGGTTAACTGCGTTTTAATGTGAACAAGAACAGAACTGGACAATGGCCGGCGATTGGGGCAGCGTGGTCAGTGCGAACTTGCCGTTACCCCTCTAGGGGCGCACTATGCTCGATATT
This sequence comes from Cydia pomonella, assembly GCF_033807575.1. Lineage (NCBI taxonomy): Eukaryota > Metazoa > Arthropoda > Insecta > Lepidoptera > Tortricidae > Cydia > Cydia pomonella. The sequence goes on along the minus strand of NC_084717.1, from coordinate 7,326,336 downwards.
TATCGCTATCGATATTTTTAGAGCACTCATTATTTAACTCTACTTCCATTATTTCACGTTTTATTTGGCGTTGTTTTTGTTCGCCTTTAATTCCTTAGTATAATGTTTATTAGGCCTATTAAAGCACAAACTTTGTGCAATGCTATCCAGACTGGACAATGACCGTGGTTAATTCGAGTTTATTGATATTTATCTTTATAGATATTTAGTTCTCGTACTCGGAAATGTTTATAACTGCATTCGTTGTGTTTTAATTCAGATGCGATATTTTTTATCGATACAGGAATTATAATTGGTACAGCACCAAACGTAGGTAAGTAATAAACGTACCCGCATAAACCTTTGAATTGCTGACCACGTTACGGTATCGAACCTGGACCCTTTGTCTGTGTCCGGCCGCAAATTGTTTAAGAAATAAAATAAAATCTAATTTACCGCCTTACTGCGTTTATAGGAAATGTTTTACGAGTGCTGTCGACTCAGTATTGTTCACTTTCAATACCTGCCCGCCCTTTATGTGTTCCTTACGTACTTGAAGTTCGTAATCCGCGCGATTTGTTAAAACCAAGAGCTAAATTGAATTCACACTTAAATGTTAACGTCATTTTAAATTGTGAGCGTATAACTTATACGTCAGTAAGTTTTGTAGAGCTTTATCTTCATTTAATCACTGTTTTAAAATTTTAATACTCATTTTTAATAAAATTCGATTCCGATGAATACAAACCCAATATTAAACTCCCAAACTTATTATACATACTTTAAAGAGTAGCTAAATAAAATCTTGTTAAACTCATCGTGCAGACGTCTAACGAGATACAAAATACGCACCAAAAATATTACTCGGCAGATAAGGGCCCATTCGTCCCCCGCTATGATTCGCAAAGTAAGATGTATAGCGAGACACTCTGCGGACTCTTGAACTTATATCTCTTATTTATGTTCATTACATTCGTTCCGCGCTGCACCACTCACATGCATTACGGTGGACAATAGAAATTGGCAACATATTTGCAGATAATGCAGTTACCGACACTGGAGGCAGGGGATTGCCGTCATACGTACAGAAAAATAGCCCCAAGCAAGCTGCAAAATGTCCAAAAATACATTAGCCGCATTAGAAGCGCCATTAAGGGCAGACCGATAACAATTAGGGTGGTTCTTGGGGTCTTACAGGGAATTAACAGCGCGTAGCCAGTTAGCACTGGTTTAAAGAATTTGGACTAAAATTGGTAAGGTCTAACGCAAATATATCTTCAAGGTTGTTCACATGTTTAATGTAAAAAAAAAAAACATCATTGCCAAATCTGATAGGGTAATTCCGGGGTAGATGGCCTTAAGGGCGAGATGGTCCATTGAAATATTTCATGGTTTTTGTTTATTACGTTTCACGTCTTGCTTAAGAACAAAGGTGTAACTAAAATTTTGGAGAAAAAAGGTACGTAAAATCCTTGTTTTGACTAGTGCAAATATTTTTAGAGGGTTCATATTTTATACGGTGATGATGCTAGTGTCTGATACTAATAGTGTTATTTAATTTTGAAGAAAAGTTAAAATCAATTCTTTGTTCAAAGTTGATGAAGAAATTATGATGTCTTCCGGTTTTGTTGAAAATAGTTTATGAGACTCTTAAATTTAAAACATTAACTAACATTAATACCTTGTTACTCATGTATTAAGCTTAATGATAACTTTATAATGTTATGAAATAATTACCAATAAACGCCAAGAGGATAGAAGAAAATTAAAGCGGAAATGTTTTAAGACGATAAAAATACTTTACTTGTTGAGAGAGTAAATAAAAAGAATACAGTCAGTAAGTTCTGCTGATTTTAGTAGAGAAACTACAAACTAAACAGTCACTTAGTTTGAACTATGAGATATCGACGTTCTCGCATAAGGAAAAAACTCAACACGCAAGTGCGGAAGACCGTACAAAATGCATAACTTGTTGAGAGAGTAATCAAAAGACTATATAAAGTGAGGAGGACAAGGCGAAAGGCTAAAAATGTAAACCCTCTCTTAGATTTCCTTCAGCAAAGACTGGCGACCCTCGGGCGAAACTTGCTGTAAGATGGGAAAAATTACCGAGCCCCGACAAACTTTTTTCGATTTGAATTATGAATCCTTATTTTATGCTTCGTCCTTAGGAAGTTTGTTTTACATTGCCCGCGCTCATTCTTTGACGTTACACGAATATTAATAACAATGGATAACACTTTATACCGTAACCCTACCAGGATTTTACTGAGACTAATTTTTTTCTCTAATTCTGTCAAAGTAAGGGTGGTTTAGTTGCAGATAACTTTTGTTTGAAGTTATTTAATTGTTCTATTCATTTCCATTGCCTTATTTGACCATCCCGTAGTTAGAAAGTAAGTTGGCAATGAAAGACGCCTGGGATATTAAAAGACTTTGACATTAAAGTTTGAGAAGAGTTTCTTGAATAAATTTTCTCCATTAAATAGTTAGGATTATAGGACGAAACTATTATTCCAACCACAAACTTTTTGCTGATTTCAGCGAATTCAATAGCATAATCATTCGCCGTATAACCTTTTATTGTAGTTTAACAACGTAGTGTAGATAGCTTGCTGTCTAGCAAAAACCCCTCTATCTTCTGAAGAAATAATACAAAATTCCTATGCAAACCCGATTTATGGTCGGTTTTAAGCGGCTGGTCCCGTAGGCGTGAGCTCGCTTTCTCACTGAGGAAATATGTAAACTTATAAATTGTATTTGCATTTCATACAAGCGGGAAACATTGGCTTCGTGCTCGCCTGCTTCCCACAAAGACTTCTGCTAGATACGAGTACATAACGGATCCTTTTTTAAAAAAAAATCTGCGCTATTGTATTCCCACATGAAAGAAGTTTTTAGCACACACATAAACTGCAAATACTCAGTCGAATATCTATATATCTATTCTATAGTACAAGGGACGCGATAGATTCCTTAATGGCATAAATCTCGTTGAACCCTTTGGGTCTTGAAATAGATACATTGAGGGTGTAGTTTCAACTTCAACCTACGCCAAGTCTATTTAAATACATCTGTTATTTTTTAATTAACCCTCCGAACAATGATAATTATAAACAAAACGGTTTGTATAGGTAATATTTTACTTCCTTGACCCATTGCGTTCTTATAGCTACAGTCATTAAATGTTATCAAGAAAGGGTTTTGTAAAATTTTAAACGAACCTTCGGGACGGGTTGTGCCTTGACCTTCCGCGCGCCCTTTCGGTGACCATAAACGTCAAGGAACAATAAACGACTAAGAGTGACCCTGCTACCCCTGCCATGGCAAGTTCTTAGCCCGCACCCTCGCTGTCCACCTCCCCTGTCAAAGGCCAGCCAGCACAGCCCCCAGGGAAATTATTGTCGGGATTTAAAGGGCACTGCTTACGGGAAATAAAAAACATTGCACTTATAATCGAACTTTTGTATTTTGTAATAGATCGTATCGGGTATCGAACACGTGGCTTTGGAACATCGATGGCTGACTGACGGCTTAATTGATATTAGGTATATGTATCCTTAGCTAAAAGCCATTTCAAACTTACATTTTAGATATAAGCTAGTTATAGTAATCATCTGTATATATCCATTATGTATATTGTTATTGTCAATAAATAACACCTATAAAAATTTGATAAGTAAATGATGTCGTTTTGTTCCCATTCATCCGTGAGTCTCGCTTGCGCCAATACATGTACGGACAAGTACAAGCAAATACACCGCCACGTACACCGTTTATGTTATTAACGATTCATATCGATCATACTTTAATATTTTAATGTTTAGATGTACATTTTTTAATTAAGGAAACTATAAGTCTACAATATTAGTAACTACTATTGTGTTTAATATATGTAAATAAGGAGGTAAATTTTAAAACTTAATGCGCGATTAAGTCCCGTTTGTGTTAGTTAATAATGTGTAAAAATCGTGAAAGTTTAAATCAGTGTTATGTAATATGTTTATGGTAAAAATTTCATCTTTCAATCAAGCTTGTGCTTTTATTGCTGACTGTACTTTTCTCCACAGGTAACTAATACTCATCGAGATAATTCTAACAACCCCAAACACAATTAGGTTGCGTTGTTTATCACAGAGTTCCTATGGCCACCTTCTGTCTCCATTATCAGATCAGCTCGATAGTACCATAATATTGCATTGTCACCCACCTTACATATGTATGAAAATTTTCAGCTTCATTGGTAACCGGGAAGTGGATCTAATTTAACTTGCAAGATTTGACCCGTACATACATAGGTACATTGCAAGTTAATATAAAGCTTGTAACAATACGAGACTGTTTATTTCTAAATAAATAAAAAATACCAGTAGATATCATTTTGATGTCGAAGTTGTACGTTCTAATTCGTCTCCGGGTGTACTTTTTATATTATTCTTTCTATAGCATTCACGTGTGTTCTTTTTTTCTTCTCGATTTATTTTAATGTTTAGTTCCTTACCTTAAGATAAAAAAAAAACAACAAAGTAACTGATTGACAAACGCGGCGAAGCTTTTAAAATAATTTTACAGCAAATTGTCGGTGTTTACGTACTTCCCCTGTTCGATCATCCCTACATCATGAGCTTATGCACTCACGGGTTTTTCAATAATTTGATTCACCCCACGTTGTCAAAAACGTTCGTGACATCTTAGGAAAACTTTGGTTGAAAATTTTATTTACTTGGACAGGATAAATTCTTCAATCAGCATCATACAGCTCAGCTCTCCCCACAGTACCGACTTGGAGAAAATACGCATCGACAATCTACTGACAAACTTTTTTCTAAATCATTGTCAATGCCAATAAAATAAGGCCAAATTAAATAAACATCCCTCGGCAAGATAAAAGCCAGGTCTAGACGGCGACAACTAAGACCGCACTTTTGATGGTGTTGTATTTTAAAAAGTTGGGGGAAGTTGACACTTGGACGAATTTAACCTTCCATTGTATTAATTATTCAGGACGGTGCTTTCGTTTTAAGGTGCGCTGACGGGGGTAGGAAAATTTGTTTTTAGAAAAACCCGAGGAAAGAATTCGGGGAAGTTGCACTCTCGCTTGCGAACATTAGCAGGGGCGGGAGCAAGTTTAATTTTGTTACGGAATGCATCCCGGAATGAGATAAGTTTTAGATGCATGTATCAAGAGGTATTGATTTGAGAAGATCAACTAGCGGTAGCCCCAAACGAGAAAATAATATGAACTAATCAATTATTCAGGAATCGAGCCCTCAACCGTCTTGACTATTCTGCTCTGAAATTAAATTTTGCCCGAAACTTGAACCTGCGCAAAAATTCGCCCTTCAGAATAAAAATCAGTCAGACATAATTAAGTCTCCAAGTGCTGTACGACATCGGGTGTGTACACAATGGAATATTCCTACACCAATCTCATTTGTAGATACTGGGGAGGCTTACCGTCCCACCCGGAATACTTTAACTTTTCAATTGTAACTTTTGATGGGTTTTCGAACGTAATAATAATCGCTGTATCGTCGTGATGGGGTGCGAGAATCAACGAATGCTACAAAAGAATGCCAATTTTTATGCGGAAAATTGAGTTACAACCCGACTGTATTCAGAGTTTATTATCCATCTCCATTTCATAGTTAAACACATATTTAACAGAGATCCTTTAAAACTGGAATATTTCTCAACTGAGAAATCCTTTCAAAGAAAGGTGAGCAAAAAAGAAGCGATATCACGGAAGAGTCAAAGGCGGCTGTCGTTAGTGATCGATACCTTGTTACCATTCATTCTGGCGCAGACAAGCCGGTAACATTCAATTTTTGAACACACATTTCATGGTAGATAAAACTCATGAATCAGTAGTCCATATGTGAAAGCGAAAGGAGGTGGGTTCGTTTCCTTAAAAAATCCACTCTCCGAGGCGGCACGCGAGTCGAATTTCCTGTCTGATATGAATCTTCCCTACTCGCTTTAAGGTGATGTATTTTCCTATTTCTACCCTCTCAGTTACTAACAGGTCTGTTTCTTCCCGACGTCGCCCGTCTATTTCATAGAGGGCCCCTTCGTTAAATTGATTTTCAATTTGTTTGAAATGTGGTCCGCAGTACCTTGGGCAATAAGGAGGCGGAATAGCGGAAAATTATTTGACTGATGTTACCCTTGATGAGATTTCAACTGAATTAGGCGGTTTGTAGTGAGCACTCAAGTAGATTCATTGTTATGTAATTGGAATGTTCGTTTGTTCAATGCGAATACCCTAATTGATCAGTAAAGGAAACTATCAAAGCCAAACCCAAGTAATTGATCAAACGGGTCGTAAATAAATAAAATCGTTGAGGCAAAATGTTACGGGACAACAAAATAGACTTCCGGGTTGATTTAAAAAATTCATCACAGTCTTCTTTTCCGAGACAATAACTTTCTATTAACTCTCGAGACGTCTTTCATTTTATTGTCAAGTGATAGGGATTATTTCGTCTGACTTATAACTGCCATATATCTGCTGTCCTGTGGGGGTTGGGTAGGTAGTATAAAATAAAGCTTCCTTGCGATTATATTAATACGTCGGGGGGTTCAGTACAAAATGATCCGGGTAGACGCTGTAAGCCGTCTAAGTGGCGGGCTAAAGGTGACTGAGCCTAACACATCATTTTCAGCCGTACGGTGACAATTCTCTGTGTATTATGTATATGCAGAATATTTACTTTTAAATCGTTAATTTGGTTTCATTAAAGTGCAATATATTATCCATAAGTCCAGCATTTTTATGCTTAATTTAGGAGCAATAATAGTCGCGTGTTTACTGTAGGGTTTAAATTGTGGAAGGCAGGTAATATAATCGCTAGCCATGGGCTGTCGGAGATATCGCTATGCAGATGGGCCAAACCTTCTCTTATAAGACACACACTTTGAATTTGCTGATATATGTGATGATTTGCTGGTCATTTCATTTTAAATGCCTATGCAGGATTATATTACGTACCTTCCATGAGTTACATACATGTCCAAGTATTTTTTTATAAAAAAAGTCTAGGTTCGAAGCATCTCCTTTACCGCGTATCTTATTTACGTACGAGTATATGTACACTCATTGTCTCCGAATAATAGTTCCTACATTCAATACCATCAAACATCTACGAAAACAATCGCGCTACCGCGAGGGTGGCGTCGCGAATCGTCGATACGGACTTGCTCTGATTAATTTCAAATGATATTTGATATGTTCATCCAAGGGTGAGGGAGGCCTGACAAATTGGCAGATTTTCGTGTCTTCGGCTCCGGGTCAACGTTAAACGTCTTCGGTATTAAACGTATCGGATTCGGAGTATGAGGTCATATAAATGTAACGATAACGCGTAACGGTACAAAAACCAATACTAAGTACATATTAATTGATAGTTAAAATATTTATTAAAACTATAAAATATTGTTCCGGATAAAACGTTCACACAACGTTCAACGTGGATGCTGTATCATTGAATACCTCCAACATTAAATGGTATGGTATGGTATATTCCGCCGCTTCAGAAACCATCTACACAGTTTCAGTAAACTGTTTCACTGATGTTTTAATTTCCTTCCGTTGAGCATTCCATTGAAATCAATAATACTGTCAAATAAAATCGAAGTCCGTCGAAGTTAATGATGTCTGATATCAACAAAGATTGAACACGAATCGTATTTACTTTTGAAACACGTCTTAAGTAACAATGGCAAAGAAACGTGTTTACAAAAAAGTACAAATCGCGTGCATTTCAAATTCTTAAGCTGTATCAAACGAGAAGGCGGAAGAACTCGTTTAGGACGAAATATAAATGAAAGCGAAATTCAAAAGGCAGAAAGCGGGCTCATTCCTCTAAGCACATAATGTTTCACATTTTTTTCTTAACATGGATGATACGATGAGGCGCTACATGAAATTTTTAAAAGTCGTCGGATGGCGGCTTCTTTTGTACTCCTAGACGGTGCTATTACATAACAATAACGTGCCGCGAGACAAGCGGACAGGCATAAGTAAACCTTACTCCTTAGAGAATAAGAGCTACGAATTGACCACAATATGAAGAATATACTATATACATATACTTTATATGCATTACATCTATCGTATACACCAATGGTAATTACTACTAATTAATATTCTAATTAATAAAAGTATACCGTTGTATAAAAATAATAATATTCAATAATATTATGTAAGTTAACCTAAATGGTAATATGTTTGATGCCTTGAGTAGATAGGTAGAATCTCAACCTTAATAATTTAAACCTTGCGAATTTAAAAGGGAATTAAGACGCAACTGGTTTCATTCCGCACTGTGTGAATTTTCATACAGAGCTTAGTCTACCTTAGTAAGACGAATTTTCTAACGAAGGTAAAGTGAGACAGATGAATCGGTCTTATTTCTGTCGAACTGGGTCTATCAGAAAGTAATCATTCTGTACGTTAGCAGCTACTACTGAAATATTCGTATAATTTATTAGATAAAACAATGCTTAAAATTAAAAATGAGTCTTACAAAAGTACAATATTTGAATCTCAATACTTCCACAAGTCCCTAATATAAAAAAAAAAACTACTAAGACGCAATATCACAATTTGTACGAATAGAAATTCATAAGCTAGCTATTACCGTCATAACGCAATAACATTTCTTTGATTGCGGCATTGAAGTGTTGTAGCCGTACCGTTATTAGACAATGGATGCACCGCCTTGTGCTCCATTGTCCCTCTGGATCTCAAATCTTGTAATTCACCGTTTTACTTGGAAGTTTGTCTCCGTGCCGACTTCTTTTGTCGTCCGCTGGAACATCTTTATGAATATCTTATTATGAACCTAAATTGAGGAGGAGCTTACCTAGTCGTTATTTGCGTTGTAGCAATTTTTGTCAGGATTTACCCGGCCATTCGCAAACAATTTTAATTGGGTTTTTCGTGCCTGTGTAAACTTTGTACTGTCCACGAAAATGAAATGAGTTTTTATATATTTCAGCAGCCTATTCACTGTATCTAATTTATTTAAACATTTTTATTCCATTTATGTTTCAGTATTTTAGCTAACGCGTTAGGGTCGTTCATTCAAGGATAAGAATCCGCAGCAAACTCTGCCGAATTTCATCTTCCCATACAAACGGAGTTTCGTTCTCATTTTAAAACTACGTGTTGGATTATAATGAACCTTTGCACATAAAATGACATGAGGTATATCTATGCATGTAATTAGTTTATATAGCTCCAGCTTATAAAACAAACGAAATAGAGCAAAAGCAAGTTTTGTGTGAAAATCTTGCATTTCCAAACCTTCATAAACTAATTACAGACATAAAATTAAACATACTTTATCCTATTGTAAGTACAAAGTTTTAGAGCAATCTAGCAAGTCGTTTTATAATGAGAGCGTAATTACGTTTGTATGGAGAACAGAGCTTGCTGCGGACACTTAACTCAAATATAAAATTTAATAAATATTCGGATTTTGTTCCGGGATTTTGTTAGCTCTCAACATTGCCAGTTAATAATTTAATTTTTCGCATTATTTACTCGTGACGACAGATCACCTTAATCGCCTCACCTCCTGTTGCCATAGCAACCGGTAATTACATCCAAGAGGCACCATCAAAAGGCATCATTACGCAATCCCGCGTATATTACGTCGTTACTCCGGCGCTCCAACAATCCGAGAAGCTGCCACGGGATGGTAATGGAAAGAAGGCGACTTTTGATAAATTTCTAGTCGTTTCCCCTCAAGTTTAAAGCGCGTGTGATGGCACGTGGTGGATTGGGTGGAAGGTGGAAATGAGCCGGTGTGATAAGGGCGCTTTGTGGCGCTGCTGATGACGCCACGCCGAATGCTCCTATATTTTCAGTTGCGCTCTGATAACATTTGTTTAATAAACATAAAGGCCTATTCTTATACGGCTAAAACGAGTTGATATTAAATGAGAAGGATTTCGGTAACAAGTCTTTAACCAAATGAGGAAGTGCGGGAAGCGTGAATATTATTAATTTTCTGTCGAGCAGCAGTTGCGCTGTGTTCGACTACATAGCATACCTTAGTCTCAGCAACGGTGTAATATAAGTAACGAAATCAAGATGTACATTTTCATCTAAGTTTTTATTTATTTATGGCATGAAATTACAAAAATTAATACAAAGCATAATAAACGGAAAACATATCCAATAACAGATATCCACAAAAATACAACTAGCATGCACTAAGTAACTAATTGGACCTATGATTACAATAAACCGGTCAAGTGCTAGTTCATTTTACTCGCACACCGAGGATTCCGTACAAACTTTGAAGTATGTCGTGTAACTATAAAGGCGAATGACTTTTGATCCGAAGTACCTATACTAAGTATAATTGTGTACAACGCCATCTATCGGCAAATTTTCTAACGAATTTGTGCGACGTAATGCACGTATGTTGGTTTTTCGAGTATAATTCTCTCATCATGTGAACCGGTTTCAAAAATTGTTTTTTTATTTGAAAAAAAAGGTTAATCTAATCTCATAGAAATTTCAAGTGTAAACACACGTAAAGGGCTTGTGCAAAAATCACGCGAGGTTCGATAGAGGGGGAGGGGGGTCAGGAAATAATCACGACAGATCACGTTGGGGGAGGGGGGGTATAAGGAGACCTCACGTATATTTTTCTATTGTGAACGAAACTAAGAAAAAATATCTATCACATACTTTTTATCGGTTTCATTAAACATAAATCTTCACTTGGCACTTCAAAATAGCGATTCAAAACAAGATTTACTCTATACAATACTATTTATCTTAAAATAAGGTTGAATGAAAAAAAGAAATAAAAAATACACGTGAGGTTATGTGGGGGAGGGGGGTTAGCCAAGAACCTCACCAAATATCACCAAGGGAGAGGGAGGGTCAAAAAGTAGCCGAAAAAACCTCGCGTGATTTGTGCACAAGCCCAAAGCTGTCTAAATTGCAAACTGAATTTGGAAGTTATTTTTGGTAATAAAAAAGTTACCAAGATAGAGGTCTAATTATATTTTCCCTGTAAAATTTATAGTAATGTTAGTAGTAGTAGTAAAACACTTTATGGTACAAAATGAAACATTAAACAGGAAAGGACACACATAATTTGTACAAAGGCGAACTCATACCTTTCAGGGATCTCTTCCAGTTAACCTTTGAGCAATTGAGGAAGAATTGGAGAACGGTAGACAAAAGTGTACTAAACTGTAACTGTGTAATGTCCATATTTTGTAAAAAAAAATCATAATTCCGTAAACTTCGGAGATAAGGGGGTGGGGGGTTAGGGGATTTTTTCACATTTTCCTTCATAAATTAATATTTTTTTTACGAAAAAAAATACATAAAAAATTGTTTAAAATGTACAATTTCAGCTTTTTCACATTATACACCACTTGACCCAGTCTAAAATTTTGCCCTCTCTTCAAATTGGGCATTTTCCATGGTTAATAACAATAAAATAAAATAAATATTACTTTTAATGTCTGTCTGGGTTAGCGTTGTTCATAACTATTCCAAATTTCAAATAGATAACTTAAGTGGTTCTCGAGATATTTAGCGATGTGACAGACAGACGGACGGACAGTTTTTTCGAAACCCTAAAAAGGAAGAAAAAAATCCATTTTATATAAAATAGTTTATAGCTTGCATGAATATGACTGTGTTTCCATATATATAAAATCAAAATAAACAAACAAACACAAAAGGTTTAATTATTCAGAGCAAATAATAAAATATCCAGTATCTAAAATTCTATTGCCAACTAAAATGCAATAAAAACATGGCAAAAAGTGAGTGCTCGCGGTTTGTTTACCTTGCGGCTGTGCAGCGCACAGCTCACTGCAACATTTGGTGCTCGCTGCCCCATGTATTCCTCAGGGCATTTCCGCCCCACTCATTATACCCGATAGTTATTACTGTCATTTTTCAACTCGTTATTTACTCTGAGGAGAGCTGATAGCGCGACATTTGCTCGAGCCTAACTTCAAGATTAGGGTGAAGGATTTGCGGGCTAGAGGGGGCTTTTCGCGGACTTACACCAAAATTGAAAATGGACCTTTAAAGTTTATTTCCATTTCCCCTGTTTACTCGCTGAGATCATTCCCGATAAGTCCGTGGACTAGGAGTGTAATTTACGGAGAGATGTTTTAAATTAAATTTGAAATTAAACAGGTGAACGAAGTAAGAGGTAAATAGGGTAAAGTCCAGTAAGCATCCGCTTTGATAATGAAACGACGAAGCAAACTTGCATAAATATTAAATGGGAAAAGTTATATTTTTCAGGCTGGCTACAGAGCCTACCCCAAGAGACAGTTTTGTGGAAGGTTTATCAAAGTGTCACTGAAGATAGCAACCGAAATGACATCTTGATAACGAGAATGAGAAAAGTTTTCTTTTTACATTCGTGATCGTATGATTTCACAAAAAATTACCTGTTCCTATATTTTTCTTTTTCACAGCAACTTTGGTTGAAAAAAATAATAATTTAACAGTAAAAGCTTAAAATTAACAAAATAAATTGAGGTTATCTACTCAAACTTAGTCAACAACCTCTACGACACACACCTACACCATCTGATAATAAAAATCATTGAATATGTAACAATTGCAGTAAACAAATGTGGCGACATTAAAATGAGAAGATGTCATGCTTAATTAATGTTATTATTTTACAAGCACTCCATATTGCCATGTATCTAATATTCATTATTTCAAGTACAATTATTTAATAGTAGACAGTTCCTTATCAATCGACAGATAAATATTTACGTATTAAAAGTCAAATAGGTGTGATATTTCCGGCGTCAGCCCGACGCCGCAATCGACTTTCAAATCACTCCGAAATTATCGATGGAGAATTAAAATTTACCCCTGCCTTTGGAGTTGATGGTACATTAATTTATTCTTTAAAAGCTTCTCGAGTTACTTGAGGCGTTGACGTCACTTTGTCAAACATCAATTACGTTTTGACAATGATCAACGATGAAATGGACGAGCGCACAAAACGATCGACTCATCGCTCAATATTAATTCGCCTTAATTTAGGTGTAAGATCTTTGGAGAATCACGACCACAGATTTAAAAGGCACATTAAACGAAGTGGAATATCTAATTACTTAGCAAATAAATTGGGACCTATATCCATTTCAAAAAGTGATTTCAGAATTGGTTTGCGACGTCATACAAATTAGTTAAATTAATTTAAGTACTTGGATGCACGTAAAGCTTGAGTCAAATAACAAATCATTATATAAGTATACCTCCCTATTACAATGCAGGACTAACTACGTAAGTAGAAAGTAAACTAGAACCCCTTCAACGACCACACGTGCAAGTGCATCTATCCACTAATAATTGATTCGTTCGTGACCGCAAATACGGGAAAAGTTGAAAGAAAACTGAACGTGATCGACAGTGTCATAAATACGTAACGATTACGCGGTAAGAGCGGCTTATTAAACCTCGCCCCCGGCAATATGATAGGGAGAACATTTATAAAAGGCACGTAATGGATTCGCGGCCACTCAGAATTAGGTTTGTAAATATTTTATTCCATCTATTGTGGAGTGGTGGGCGAGTGATTGACGGCGGAGCGGTCCCCAGTGGCCGAAACGCATCACCCGGCAAATGTCTGCAGTTATGTGTCATTCGCGGACATGTTGCGAGATTTGATCTTATTATTGAACAAGAGGAGCAATTAAAACTGTATTGAATCTGACATGAGCGCAGGACGGCCTAGGTCAAATAATACTACAGCTGGCTTAAAAGCAAAGTCATCGAGAAGAACGTAGTGAAAAATATACTGTTTAAATAAACCTACTCTTATATTTCTCTTTAATTGTACCTCTTTGTCGACTCAAAGAGGCTCGGGCCATAGAGAATTTAATTTATTTTATACATTTTCAGAGGATAAGTAAAGATAATGTCATGCATGTCTCTGTGAAAACAATTGTATAAAAGGTAATAGACTAACCGTTTTTGAAAATATATTCTCTAGAACAGAGGCAGGCTATAGGGCAGAGGCTTTTATATGCTTAAAAAAACCAATAAAGAATCAACATCAGTGCAGAATTTTGCATGGAGTGGTGTTAGCTATCTCAGGTAATGAATATATGGCTCGACGAGGGACCGGTCGATGTTAACTAGTTTGTAGTTTCAAAGTGGCTCTAAATTGAACACCTGAATGGCTTTCCCTGGGTTCAGACGCACCGCGGTCCTAAAATGCACGAAATTAATCAACATTTAATTCCATATCGCGGCCGACCTGAGCAAAGGCGTTGCACGTACGAGCGCCGAGGGACTCCTAGGAAATTAACCTACAGTATTAGCCCATACGAAACTCGACCGTCGTTGCAAAATATGCAAATTAGAGGCGACTCATTTGACGAATTTTAATGGATATTTAACTGTGTTAATTATAAAGTTTCAACTTGACTCAATTCGGCGGAAACGTCCAGGCTCTCGTCGCTAACACAAATGCATGTTTAAAGAGTTTCCCGTAACACCGGTTTTCCGCGCTAACACGTGAGGTTTTCGGCTTAGCTACAGATTTAACTAACACACCTTTATTGTAGTTCTCATCAATATTAGATAACAATATCTTTTGTTTCCACAAAATTCGATACAGGCACGTCATACTCGTACTGTTGGCACTGTAAAATCAGTAAGCAGAAGAAAATAACACCGGTCAACACGATTTATGTCCTTGAGTTTTAGATGTCAAATTTTTTATTTCTCACACGTCACTAATGAAGGAAAAAATTGTTTCATTGCATAAAGTTTGCTTGCAATGCTATTCACTAATAATTTAGAGGTTTTCCTAGCAATGTATAAAATACAAAAGAAAACTTTACGAGCAATGAATAATATTATTAGTAATTTTCCGTCGGAAAGAACCAAAACTTATCAATTAAAATAGAAAGACAAGAAAAAGTTTATTTTTTGTTGACATGTGTAATATATGTACATGAATATCATGCATTACCAACCAAATGAAAAGTAGATGTGCCCGTTTGCTGAACTTACCTGTAAATAAAAGATAAAAGTATTAGTAATCAAGGCACTATAATAATTATATTAATCAAGTCGCTAGTTTTTACAAAATATGTTTTCTTAGTTGACAGAATATTTAGAGAGTCGATTACGGAGTTGACGACATAAATTTAAGCAATAAAAGCAAGATTAACAAAATTTTAAAGCAGTAATCAGATTTTGCCCTTAAAGTAGAGCTGTAGGCCGCAGGGCGATCAGACAGGCCGTGACAGATTTACGAGATAATATGTAAATATACCGCCGTGTTGAAAAATTGTTCTAACACAATTTGGGTTAATTGAATTTTTGTTCGTTAAACTTGATGTGAAGCACACCTCTCACTTAATTACTGCGAGGGTTTGTTAATTTATAACGTGCCGGACTTAGCGCACCTACTCGAAGGCCACGGGCTAACATCGAATCGAAACTCCCTTAAGATTAATTTGCAGAGTAGGTACTCGGGAACTTTAACTCGTTTGCCTCTGACCGAATTCCCAGCAAGCCACCCTTGGAGTTTAGAATTAAATTTAATGAAATAAAGGGGAATCAGCAGTTGAAAGTTGTGTCTGGGGCCGATGGGCAGTCGGGGATAGTTGGGCTTGCGGTAGACAGCGGCCGCCGGCCGTCTTTTGCGTTCTGGCCTACGATAATGTTTGATAGCGCCAGTTGGTAGTAAACAATCTACATATTCGGCTACTATCGTATTGTTTAGATGTTCTGTCTTTGGCTAGAGCGTAGACGGAGTCTTAGGTTCTAGATCATAAATTAAAGTTTAAATGTCAGCTCACGACCGATCACTAATTGTCATAGTACTCCTTTTATAAAAGTTAAAGATAGAACATGAAAATATAAGGAGACATAAAGAGTTGTTCTACGAAACAAAATTGAAGTCGCAAGGAGTTATCGTCCAGTATTGAACTTAAGATAATACAGAGCTCCCTCTGACTACACAAGTTCAGTTTGCTTTTAGATTCCGTAGTTCACGAAGGTAAGGTTGCAGTAAAACTCTGCTAGACCACTTGATAGCCAGCAAAAGCTATCGTAGACGCAGTCGAATGGGCTAGGGAAAACTTGCGTTTGCCGACGAATGAGATGTGTTTTCAAGAACTCTCGTAAGGAGTGATTTCAGGAGAGGACGACAAACTCATATATATCTGTTATCTACATACAGATTTTCAAACTTGCCCGTAGAATTAAGCTTTCAAAATGTTAGAGGTTTTTGGTAAGATGATGTAAATTTTATCCATCTTGACCTACTCGTATGTATTGATAAGTCTAAATTTATTTTAAGGCTGTTTTGCGGTAAATAAATCGACTTTTCACTTCAGTATAGGTAACTTTGATTAGTAGTAGTGGTTTTGAGTGTGTCTTTTTTTGGTTTCCCAGTAATCTGTTCGATTGTATAATTAAGTATTTTTAATTACGGACCGGCCCGAGGATTTTTTTTATACCACGTAGGTGACAAACAAGCATACGGCCCGCCTGAAGGTAAGTAGTCACCGTAGCCTATAGTGTTATCTATTTTATTTTATCAATTCTGTAAGGATACGTACGACGCAAACTTCTGAAAATTAATTCTTATGCCTGCCCCTAGCTAACCTAGAGTTAATACGGGGTAAAAATGACTTCTAAGAACCTCCCCCGAATTAAAACTGGCCGCCATTTTGTCAGCGGCGTCAGAAGCCCTATAAAGACTTTTGGGCGCGTATTTAGCGGGTACACGGATGAAGCCATATTAATTAGTAGGATGGGGCTAAAGACAATAAGTCTACATTGATATTCGGTTGATCTACTGGATCAAAACGTAAGTAGGTAGCGCTAATTACGAAATCATGTCAAGGATATTGGGATTACTAAGATACCTGATTCGATAATCTAACAAGCTCCTACTTGATGTTGTAGTCTGCGCTACGAGAAATCGCAAACGTCATGGTCAGAGACTGAGCTGACGTAAATGAAACAAGATTGCCATTAGCGGCGGGTAGGCGAGTAGCGGCAGGAGCGATGAGTTACGAACTTGAGTGTCAATTCAGGGAGTGTTTGTCAAGTGCCGCCGCGGTGTAAGAGGGAAATTAAAAATTGAAAAACTCGCCGCCATGACGGCAGTGGCGTTAATGGCTGTACATAATAATTAAAGCGGGCGGCTCGTAGGCTTATGTGCGAGTCGAGTGGGGGGTGTGGCTCAGCCCCGCGAATGGGCTCTCTCAACGACATCTGAGACGCCCGGGCCCTTTCGAGAGCGCCTCACTCGCCTCGACCTGTTTTATATTGCCCGGCCTGCTGCCCTGAGAGCTGCTTTACTTTGATTTAAGAGAAAAAGTCGTTTTGACGCTACACTCGGCGAAACCCTTTACAAGTTGATTTGAAAAGGGACGGAGAATGCCAAACGTCAATGCCACAGAAATGGAAAAGTTAAAACGTTGCTTTAAATGAGATAGAAAAGTTGATGGGATATTTTACTTTCATCTTGTCTTTTGTAACAAAGTTTTAAAATGTTTTTCCACGACTTCAATATCGGAGTACAAAAGTTAAACTAGGTATGTTAAGTTCGCTGTTTTATGCGTTCGGTACCTATATTGCAAACATATATGTTTATTGTTATAGTAACCTACAAAACATTGTTCCAAAGATCACTAGCTCAATATTGGCGATTCAAGGCTGAACAAAGAAAGATTGTACTAAAAAAGCACAAGTCAGTTCCAATTTTCTTTTAGAATGACTAAACCAAAACTACTTACCCCTTTTGCGCAGGACCGCCATGTTTTTTCTTGTTTCGCGCGTCAGACTGACGTCTGACAAGCCGCCATTTTGAAAAAACTCGAGTGCGGCTTCCTTCCGCATCGGTGGGCCGTCATGAGAACTATCGCGGTGACTCCCCCTGCGTTTTACATACATCAGATTCATTGTTTTAGGAACGCGTCGTATATGCCAGGAACTTTTGTTGTTCGACGCGCCCCAGTATAAAACTCATCCGCCATGTCAGATTCGATACTCAAATTCGCGTGTGACATCAAAGACACATCTCGTATCGCTGCCAAAAACTCTAGAAAGTTTGATCCGCTTTGGCAGGGGAATCTTCGTAATATTTTCTTTGTAATTTGTAAAAAAAAATGCAAACATAATTGGTACTTGCGTCGTTTTATTGTCATTAAAAAATTCTGTGTGTACGTACGTGAGCATACATAATTTACCTAAGTATTTTTCCGTCATGTGGTGAAGCGGCGGAGCGAGAACCGTCATCGCTTCCACTTAGTAGTTACTCCCTTCGCTCTCTAGCCCTTATTGTTTTAATTGTTGCCCCTGAGAGGTGGGAGGATCAGAGCTCTCAAAGTCTTTTATATCTCAAGCGTAACTACGATGTACAACGTACATTTTTATATAAAACTGGCAGCCATTTTGAAAGTAGTTGCATGTATGTTATAGAAAGTAGGTAACATGTATTAGTCTAAATTTTAGTCAAGTCAAGCCAGAAGGATGGTTATAATAGTTTAAGCATCAATGCAATAATAAGTCGAGATAATACTAAAATAAGACCAGTTTGGATACCCATCCAAACTGGTCTTATTTTAGTATTATCTAAGCCCATCCAAGCTATAAAATGTTGTATAAAAATTTGGACCCTATAAAATGTTTAATGTATTTTGGAATGTGTCCGTTAGGATATGCTAAAGAAATTTAATTTGTTATATTTTTTTGTTGTTATTTATATAAGAAGTTAACATGATAATATTTCTAGTTGTTTATGTAAATCATTCTTCTTTATACATATAACCTTAGGAGTTGGACGGAAATGGACGCTGCCACCCTAGAAGACTGCAATTAGATAAGCCACCGGACTGTGGGAGCTGGTAGGTGACATCCGTAGAGGACATCTGAAGAAGAAGAGATGTTTTTATCATCCGCCTGTCCGTTTGCGAGTCGGCAAAAGCTTCCTCCAACCTTCTTCACTCATTTCTATACTTTGCTACTTAACAGTAAACCACATACGGCAAAAAGTAAAGAAATTTAATAATAGAAACAATCGACAAATCACATAACAAACGATTCGTTACCAAAACCAGTAGTTTTTATGGGAAAACTTTTCAATGCAGCTCTAAAATTTTCATTTAAAACACGCAAAATGACCAGTCAATCACAACAAAGCTAAATAAATATTGGAACAATCGATTGTAGAAACAACAAAGCACAATGAAACAGTTTATTTTAGCAGAATCACTTCCCAAACGATGTACTCGTACAATTACTTTCATACTTGTAAATCGAATGTAAGTACAACGAGACGACGTGTAACAAAATAGAACAAGCGGGTATAAAAATATTAGGGTGCTTGCAAAAACAACGGGTCAAGACAACCCTGCAAAAAAGGATACAGCCCTCGGCAACAATATGTGGCTAAATATATTCTGTATACGTTTTAGGGGATTTTTCCCACTTAATTTGTGTGAATGAGAGGGAAGTGTCTTTTCGAGAACCAATTATCTTGTGACAGTATCAGTATTTCAATTGTTTAATTGGGGACCTCAATAAATACAATATACATTTTAAAAGAAGTTGGTTTCCCAGATTATAACTAATTAGGTCTGCAATTTAGAGGTAGAGAATATACAAGTACGTCAAGTACAAACTGTCACGCGGTTCTAAAATTTGCGACAACTTCTAAAGACAATTTAAAACAAATTATCAAGTTTTAATTTGCTACCCTTATAAGCCGTTATTCTAAGGAAAAAGCAACGTACTGAGAATATTTTACACGCAAGTCCAAATATCTCCTTAATAAATACGTATAGGTACATATATAAATACGCCAAAATTGTTAAAGGATATGAATAAAATGTGGAAATATAAAATTTTCGGGCACTTTTAATATAAATATCACATTAAAAAAGAATAATAATTCAGCCTATATACGTCCCACTGCTGGGCACAGGCCTCCTTTCATGCGCGAGAGGGCTTGCGCTATAGTCCCCACGCTAGCCCAATGCGGATTGGGGACTTCACATACGCCTTTGAATTCCTTCGCAGATGTATGCAGGTTTCCTCACGATGTTTTCCTTCACCTAAAAGCTAGTGGTAAATATCAAAAGACATTTCGTACATAAGTTCCGAAAAACTCATTGGTACGAACCAGGATTTGAACCCGCGACCTCCGGATTGAAAGTCGGACGTCATATCCACTCGGCCACCACCGCTTTTAAAAAGAAAATACCAGTATTTTTTCTTCCAAGATTTTAAAAGACATAAATCTATGGCATTCTATTTTTAGACATAGGCTACCTATTGGCAAACACGATAAGCTAGCTTGATATAGATTAGCTATGGATAGGATATGGTTTAGTGCGGCGATTCATCCCCTTGATTATATTTTAGCCGACACGGCGACCGCGACCGCAACGGCATCAACATGTCTGGCCTGCCCGCAAAGCGTTAGCCTGTATTGAAATAGTTTCCATTATGTTAAACTTACTATCTTCTGTATACAAAGGCTTCTCTATTATGCTGTGTGATATTAAATTATTGAATTCTAATAGATACATTTTACTTTAATATATAAATAAAAAAAATATTGTGATTCGTCCTTTTGTGTATATACCTACTACATGCCGCTGGATAAGAGTTAGGTAGCCACTTTTTTTCTATCATATATTTAGCTTCAAAGCGACCCCATATAAATTTTGTACCTACAGCTTTTTTATAAGGTACTTAACACAGTTTAAACAGAAAACAACAGCAATAGGCGTGTTAATAAAAGTAGGTAACGTGGTATTTTCTTGGAACAAAATCCTTATTTTCTCAGCAACAGTAACTTAACACGTAGAGTAAACAGCACCGTCACAGAAGGTGACACTCCAAAGGGACTTTAGAAAAATAGTAGTGACAAATAAATTGGGTACATCTTTGTTGTCTATGTTTCGTTTGTTTTGTGTATTGACAAGCAATTTGTTTTCTAAGAGAGTGTACACAGACCCGGCTTCTTGATTACACCAAGGCCGCGGATGTTTGGATAATCCTCAACGTTTGCCGTTGATTAGCTTCTTTGGGCTGCACTGATTCAACACTAAGCAGGAAACTTTTTACTCTGTTCTTTCAAGAAAACACACGAAGTGTTTTGAAATAACAGTGTTTCCGATCAGATAAACATTAATATTTTTTTTATTATTGTAGAATTTAATATACATAGCTCTATCTAAGGCAAGCTATAAATTATACGTTAAACTACTGTTAGCCAGTTGGTAAACTGTCAAGTGTTAGGCACAGACACATTACACGCGGGGAGATATTTACGAGCAGGCCGAATAGTTTATTTTATACCTCTGGTGAGCAACAACTACAAACAAAAAAAGGTGGGCGGCCACTGCACCGCGCAAGTTTCAGCTCAAAAGTTAACTCGCCGGCCCATAAATAAACCTTCGGTTTTGCCGGGACCCTCGTCGATTGCAAATTTCTACCGGAACCGTAAAGTCGCATAAATTACAGTTTCAGACGGTCGCAAAGAGAAAAACAATCGGAAAGTAGCACTTAGCAGCTTGACTAATCGCCAGGCGGCGATGACAGCTGCGCGATGTGGGTTTAGGCACGACACCGCAAGCCAAGTCGCCCGCACCGCAGCCGTAATGCGTTTGCTGTTACTGAATTCTGTGACAAACTGCTTTTGAATAGCCAATCGGCGGCAGGATGTTTGGCCGAGCTCTCGCCTTCTTGACTTAAATTGGTTAAGAGAAGATTTATTTGAGCATCTCGCTTGTTAAGATGCCTTGTTCTTTCACACAACGAGTACTAAAATTAAAATGTAAACACCAATAATTTATAGAATTAAGACGAAACTGCCCGTGCGAAACACCGTTTCATACAAACTTAGCCCTCATTTTCCTCTGGATATTAAAATGATAGAAAATATTTTGACACAATTTGTTGTATATCAACCACAGCTATGCCCAACGTTTGATTTTATTCGAATTTATTTATTATTATAGGAGTTAGGAGCAATTAAAAATTTGTATGAAATTAATAAATCTAAATAGTCAAACGCAGGAGCATAGCTATGATTATTATACATCGAATTAAGTAAAAATATTTGAAGGACAATGGTGACTACGTTTGTATGGAGAAGCGGCCGTCCCCAAGTGCGGTATCTTCAAATCCCAATGCACCTGTCAAAATCTTTACACAATAATATGTGCCGCAAAGTGCACAATTGCAAACGAACTGATAGAGCAACTAAGACAAGTAAATGTCCCCACATCTAAATAAATCGTGAACTTAGTTTGAGCTTTTTGTCCAGAAATGTCTCCCTCAGATAATTTAAGAGCCACCTCTAATGCCAGGGTGTAGATTTATTCCAACCCGACAGGTGTATGGAGGACGCAATGAGCGTAACAATTAACATACGCCATTAGGAGACCGGTCTCCGCCATTAGGGAGACGCGTCTTTGTGAGGATCATTCAAAGTTGCACAATTAACATTACACCCCGCACGTCTTTAGGTACGTCTAATCACCTCAAATGCAACCTTCATTGAATAGGAACTCTTCATTGAAAACATGTCTAATCGGGTTCCTTATTTATTGAGGAGATAACACAGGAAAAGATACATGGGATGAACAAAAACTTAAAGTACCATAGCTTAGTTGACATACCTACATGAGTTTAACAGGTTTTTTAACAAATGTTGAGTAACTAAACATGTCCGTTTATCTTCTACCTAAATTATCTGATTGGTGACCTCGCTAATTTTATTATGATATCTTTTATTTTACTCCGTAAATCACCGATAAAAACCAGAATAATTAATAATGTGAAACTAAATTAGAACTCATTGGGCTGTAAATACCAACGTGATGGCTGAACGTTAGGCTCGGTATTGCGAAAGCACGATACCTTAATCCAAAAATAGGCCCATATAGGAGGTGATCCATAAAAATATTGTATTGTCACATATTGGTACATGGGCATTGGGCACACACCTAAAACCCCAGATTCATTTTTTAAATACCAATTCTGAATAACTCATAAGAGGAATTAATTTGAAGTACATAGCTAAGTTCCCAGTAGCATAGAGCTATGAGAGCTTGATGTCTATGAAAATTTCATACAAAGGGACTCCTTCCTTCAACGTATAGATAGATAATTTTACCTATACCTACCCGACGTAGAAACCGGCGTTTATAAGTTTTAACTTAAAACGAGTTTTAACGGTAACATATCCAACGTAAGTATCTCCTTTTATTTCTATTATATCCGCAAAACATAACCCGTACAAACAACAAACCCTCGGACTTTAAAAATGTATCAGTGCACACCTTGGCCCGGGAACTATTAAACTCACATTATCAAACGGAGCGAGTTGACGCGGGACCTTTGTACAGCGTAAGCCACTGGCATAATGTTTTCCTTGACGCAACTCACACAAAACAATTCCGCGGACGGTGCTCTGTCCATTCGCATCCGACGAAGTTTAACTACAAACAATGGAGCTCACCTACAAAGAAGTTGGGGTTGAGGCTAGATCGTATGCGAGCGGTGGGCTAGTCGCTCGCTTCGCTCGGGATAAGTGCATAGATTTAACTATGCCGTATAAGGACTTTTGTTTTAAATACTGCAATAAAGCTTTTTGAGATCGGGAATTGTAGGAACGTATTGAAAAAATATTATGTATTTATTTTGTTTTGTTTTTTAAATAATAATATGGTAAGTGTTATCGGTAAGAATGATTATTTTGCAATTAAGTGCCTCAGTGAGTAGCGGATGGCAACACAAATGTTACTAGTTACTATATTACGGCACGCACTACGTTTACGGTATTTGGCTCTATAAAATATCGGAGAGACCGTTTTTTTTGAAGTACATGAGAGGAATACATCCACACGGCTCGCCTGGTAATAAGCGGTCACCGTTGCCTATGGACGCCTGTAACTCCAGGTGTGTCCCAAGTGTGTTGCCGACCCTTTATAAACCTTTTCACTTCTTTTTGAGGAACCCCATAAAAAATTAAGATAACGATAGGATCCATTGCGCTTTATACTCATTGATAAATATTACAATCATTGAACCTGGGTTAAGTTTCAATTCCATATTCCAGTTAAAACACATACAGTGGTTTTTGACAAAGGACCTATTAGACAGTAATATCATAATTATCATAACACACCACTACATAAACTCGACTTATTTCCTACCATGTCTTATAGTACGGCCCATATCTTGGTACGTAGCAACTGATTTATTTGCGGGTATGAGGCGTGAAGCAAGCGAACCGCTCGCTGAGACGTACGGCCCTGCCTCGCAGTAACTCTGTGCCCCTGGATCGCCAAATAAAGATTTGTAGAACATGCGGAAACTAATTCAAGATGTATTTTCGGCTAGCGAAGTTGCAAAGTAATCAAGCTAGAGGTGAGGTCGTAAAGATCTCCATTAGTTCAGAACATAAGTACTAGATTGGTGTAGTCTAGATGTAAAATGGTCATCATTAGGAAAGGTAACGTCTTAGTCTCCTAAGAAAAAAATACTGTGTAAAATAGCTTAAATATTCATAATTTGTTACTCGACAAAAGGTTTCAACACTGTTATTATGCGTTTGTTCTAAAGAAATAAAACAGGTTTTTTTAGTTTCAAAAACATGTTGGTAATATTCACATAACATTTAAAGATACCCACGCAATTCAAACTTTGTAATACTCATAAAACACCGTTCACCATCTGACCCCAGAAAAATATCTAATTTATATACATTTCAAAGAATGAGTGCTTAAATTGAGGATCTCAAAGTATTGTTTTATGCAAATGACCGCGATGACTAAGCTGCAAGAATAACTTCGGCAAGAAGTATTGAAAGTCGAAAACTCGGGCCATAAAAATGTTTTGTTTGTCCTAATTGCTCCAAGTGGCTGGTAAGCTGACTTTCCGACAAGTCATTGTTTTCGACGTGCCTCTGCCGTAATAGGAATATTTTCGAGTAAGACCCTCCCGAGAAATTCGTGACTTTCAAAATTATTTGTAGTGGTAACAAGCCATATAGTGGCTTGTTTGCTATTCCGGTACACTGGTTAGGCGATACCTTAGGAAGGACACAAAATAAATTCAGAATAGACATCGTGCCTATTGAACAACGTCTTATTGAATTAGGTATTTGGATTGAACTTTGTATTAAAGTTAAACAGTTGGCATAAACTTTGTTCTTATGTATGTTACTCAGAAAATTAAACAATTGCTCTGTAAGGTTGAAAATCGCATAATTCTTACAATTTCTCTCAATTAATAATAATTAATTGTTCAAAGCGAACCGCGATCTGTATAGCCGGTACAGAAACAATCACTCAAATAGCCTGTTCAAATTGAATATTAATCGCCATTTTCACTGAAGAATGGGAATAATCTGAAAGGCAAGTCCAGATACTGGAGGAAATAAATTTGTAATGCAAAGTTAGAAATTCCATTCCTGTGTTACCGATAAGTAAACGCTTTTACGAAGAGTGCGGCACAAAGGTAAGAAAGAATACGTTTAGCATTTGGGTCGCTATTCCGACATTTGCGACAGTTCGCGAGAACCAGGCGCGGGAGGCGCCGCGGGAAGTAATCCAGTGCGGGCCGAACGATTAAACGCTGAGCCAATAAGGTATTCCGCAATTTATTAGCCTTGCAAATTCGATGCGCCGCTCCCCTCTATGAAATATTGCAGTAGCCGCAACAGCCTTCTCGGCCATGCCGACTTCGCAACGTTACACCCCTATTTTAGCTCTAATTAAAAAGCCATCAAAGAGTTTTCAGTCATTAATCATGAAACTGTTAACGGTGAATGCCGACTTCCCTTCGAGTTCGAGTCGAGGAAAAAACGAGGATTAGGATATTAACAAAATGCCTAAAATATTCAGGGTTAGTGGAGTGGCAAGCCGCTTGTAAAAAATACGGCTCGCTGGAACTGATTTCGCAGGTTTAATGCGGATGAGTCTTAAGTTGTTTCCAGCGGTTTAAAGGATTGAGAACCCTTCTTTTTAAATACTGCAAAAAATACCAGCGATATTTTTAAGCTTCGTAATTAACCGCGGTTATACTTTTGTGTTTTTCTTTCTTTACTCTTAAATGGTTAGAACGAAGAAATTATATTTACTTTTAAATATTTGAGTTGGCAGATAAAACAGATAGTGGATTAAAATAGAGTTGCAAAGAGGGTTGTTACTCTTCAGACTTTCGACTTATTCTTGACTTTACATATAACAACGTAGTATCGAAATTATTCTCTTAAGAAAATCACGACCTCCCTCCTCGAAGTATTGACAACTTAGGAATATAATTGGGTTATAAACTATTTAATCAAATATTGATTAACCTTATAGGGGCAAGAAGCGCTCTTTAAAGTAGTTCACAGGCAGAAGTTAGTCAATGGTTTTGTGTCGGGATATAGCAGCAATGTCAGAAGTCAATTTAAAATTTGACAGACTAAAAGTTTATTTTCATGCAGACTTATATTTTACAAAAATAATAACAAGTCGTTATCTTATAAAATACAAGCCCACAAAGGTCAGTTTATATTTTGAATATTACTTTCGTTATAATAATATTTAACAATATTAAGCTGAATTAAAACCTTATGTACAGCATGTGCGATGCCAATGTAATGTTATGTTTCGGATAATGTTGACATCGGACATGGATGGATGGGATAGCCATAAGTTTATAATAAAACAATAAAACTTATTTTGCTCTTGACGAGTAAATGATAACTACAAGTTTGCAAGGAAAAGTGCAATTGGTAGTACAGTCAGCTGCAGATTAAAGGTACCAATCCTGCATATAAGTTTGTATTCACAGGTGGTACCTTTTCTCTGG
Source organism: Cydia pomonella (assembly GCF_033807575.1). Lineage (NCBI taxonomy): Eukaryota > Metazoa > Arthropoda > Insecta > Lepidoptera > Tortricidae > Cydia > Cydia pomonella. The sequence continues at coordinate 7,299,491 of NC_084717.1, read as the reverse complement.
TGGTATCTTTACCTAAAATAAAAATACAAATATATATATATATATTATTTTTTTAGCTAAACCCTTTGTAATTTCGTAATGTATGGTTTATTATACAGTTCCTGTCTAAAGTACAAGCCCCGTTGACTAAGATGTTATTCGTAGCGACAACCGAATCACGTCAACTCTGCTACAAGTTCTAAACAAGTTAGGCGCCTAATTGATAACACGATTGGGTCACAAGGCGCATTTAATGCGTAATTGGTCGCGTCTGTGTCGGTCGCATTCGTAGTCGCAATATCATCGCTTATCCAGCTTAGGTACCACGTCAGACAAACCAGTATAAACCAATACGAATTCTGTTTTCTAAAGTTTCCATTTAGAAATGATAACTCATATTGAATTTTGGTCTGAATCTACAGATACTACGATAATGCGTACCTCATTTTCGAGTGAAAAATGTCTGTAGACGCAGTGGTAGACTGGTAGATCTAGAGAGTACCACCTAACTCGTCTCATAGACTGGTAGATCTAGAGAGTACCACTTAACTCGTTTTTTTGTTACTTGAAGGCTGCCTGGTATTGTGACTTAATCTAGTGATAAAGCAGCCAAGTGTTCTCAGCTTATAATTTATAGATGTTTATAGTGAAATTGCGATTCAATACAATGCTTGGTTTTTTGAGACTCGATTTTTTTGACGCTGGAGCGAATTTTACAAAGAATTTGTTTCAAATTGAATTACATATTTTTTTTTTCTTCCTAGCGTTGTCCCGGCATATTGCCACGGCTCACGGGAGCCTGGGGTCCGCTTTGACAACTAATCCCAAGATTTGGCGTAGGCACTAGTTTTTACGAAAGCGACTGCCATCTGACCTTCCAACCCAGAGGGTAAAACTAAGCCTTGTTGGGATTAGTCCGGTTTCCTCACGATGTTTTCCTTCACCGAAAAGCGACTGGTAAATATCAAATGATATTTCGTACATAAGTTCCGAAAAACTCATTGGTACGAGCCGGGGTTTGAACCCGCGACCTCCGGATTGCAAGTCGCACGCTCTTACCGCTAGGCCACTAGGGCTCTAGTTGCCCAACACTTGGAACCAGCGTTTTCTGCGTTAGCTGCAGATGCGATACATCTATTTCAGTTTATAATGTCGCTTATATTAATTTAAATAATACAAATGAAAATATATATTTCATTTAATTTGTTCCCTATTTAGGTAGACCTCTAGATACTCAGACGTGCTTGCGTTTGAGCGACTAGAATGTCAGCGCAATAATTCCACGTCGGGCCTAACGCCGGTTATCTAAACAATCGACGCATTGATTCCGAACACCGCTGATGAACCGGCGCCCTGTCCGCTGAATATTTGAAAATGACATTTGCAACTATTATTCTGTTTATAGACGTTTGTTGTGAAATTGGAATGAAACACTGTGCTTTTTTTGAGATTGAGAGAACCCGAAGGTTAGATTGGCAAACATTTTTTTTTGTGGTAAGTTAGCTCGTCACTCTTGAGCTCTTATGGTGATTTAGATTTTATTAATATAATAACTGTCAAGTGCAAAACAGACAGGTGCGAGGAGTGTTCCGTACCATCACTGGATTTAATAAGTTTGACTAACTTAAAATTAACCACTTTTTACTATTTGTTGATATGCCATTATGTCATTGCCATACATTTGTTTTATAATCACTATTAATTTGATGTGGATGTGTTAACGCCTCGCCCGGACGCGGCATGCAGGTTCTGCCTGGAATCAGAGGAGACTGCAATGCACATTCTCTGTTCCTGCGGACCACTGTCTAAAGAAGTATCTACTCAGGACGGCACGTATTGCAACCCTATTGAGGTACAGAGCATTACGGCCCAAAGAATATGGAATTTCCGAGCATTAGTGCTGAACTTTAAAGGTCCGCTACAATAGATAAATACCTGGTTGACGTAGCACTCAAAAGGGCCACTAACTAAATATAATATTCATTTAAGAAAATTATTTTCTGCATAAGCAAAAAGGGAAAAGTATGGACTGAACGAAGCTGTAGTAACAAAAATTGAGAAATGTATGTTGAGATGGTTTGGACACGTGGAAAGAATGAGTGAAAGAAGGTTAAGAGAGAGTATAAGGGAGAAGTAAAAGGGGGAGCTGGAAGGGGTAGACCTCGGCGAACTTTCTCTGATCAAATTGGGGAAATCCTGAAGAAAGGCCAGGTCAAGAGCACCCTAAACCGACGAGCGTGTATGAGGAATGTCATGAAAGTGAGGGAAACGAAAGAAGTATGTCAGGATCGCAGCAAGTGGAAATCCGTGAACTCTGCCTACCCCTCCGGGAAATAGGCGTGATTATATGTATGTATGTATGAAATATATATTTCATTTGACAATAACAATATACATAATGGATATATACAGATGATTACTATAACTAGCTTATATCTAAAATAGGCCCTTGACGCTGGCGGCATTTCCTCGTTGTATCGCAATATTGATACGTTGTGCGAGGAAGCCGCCAGCTCTTCGGTCACCAGTTACGTCAACCAGACGTTTCGCGATTTCTCCAAAAAACTTGTGCGCGCTGGGACCCCATGGACCTAGAGTTTCAACGCCAAATGGTACAAAATGGTACTCTCTACCGAGGCTCTTATATGTATGTATAAGAAAAAAACTTTTGCGTATTAACATTAACTACAGTACTTATTTACTCTATGACATGCAAAAATAAATTGGAATTTAATGCAATAGAAATTTTTCTTAATAGTAACTTATCTATTATAAATAAAATAAATAAAATCACTTTATTTCAGACCAAAGTCCATATAAAAATATAAAAGAATTCTAATATAATAATATTAAACTTAAACTAAGAGTTGCTTCAGTCGTCATATCACTAGTATTATTTTTATTTTTATATTGATTTTACAATAAACTCTCACTCTCGCATACCTATCTCATGCTCTCGCTATGGTGAACGGATGACTAGTAATGAAAAATGGGGCTGTATAGGCTCTCGGAGACGGTCTTAAGTATTCGATTGTCTGAGTTTCTCAATCTCTCCCGGAAACCTGCTATCCGACTTCTGATGATGGCGAAGAAGTCGGGCACCCCTGCCTCCGCGAACATGCCCGATGCGCTGCAATACCTGGGTAACTTCAGTAGAATGTGCAAAGCGTCATTGTATTGAATCCGCAAAGTTGAAAATGCTTTTCTGCTGAAGTTAACCTAGAGTTGGCAGGAATACAAAGTAATACAAACACTGACAAAATGCTCGAAACAGAGTAACTTTGACACTATTTGTACACCTTGCAAATTTGCGCGCGAGCATGTTATACCTGATAGACAGAGCTCGTCTTTCTCGTTCCATGTCAAGGTCATCTTTTAAGTCTTTAAAATTAGGTTATTATAAAACAATAATCGACATAATAGATACATTACAGGTGCCTTATTTAGTACTGATTCAATCAATTTTCATACGCTGATCTGTACGTACACTATTTTACAAGTACAGTCAACATGAATAGTAGCGGATGAAACAACGCACTAAAAGTATCTGATATTCCGGATAACTTTTCCAAATATAGATAAATCTCTAAAATGTATGTTCACAAGTCCACACTTTTACCGTCTTAATTGTTCTACATATAGAACCATAACATTTTGTTAAGCTGTTCAAGAATGGTAGATACTTTTGACACCTTGTTTGATCCGCTACTTTTGATGCTGACTGTACATACATTTATATTATCAAGTCTTTTAAGCGTATTAGTTGATCACAATCGGGATAGTATCAAACACGAGCAACTCACAATCTCCAAATGAAAAACAATTTCAACATTCTCTATTTTCATGTGTATGACACAAGGACAGTCCAGGAAGGACGTTGATGTGTGCTCGAGCTGCGAGCGGTTATTTCGATCAACTCCCGAGTGTTTTAACTGTATGAGCTTTCAATTACTAACCAGGATAAGTCTGACCTCGAGATCCATATTAACTGTTGACAGTCGGAGAGCACACTAGAATGGTTCTCTCAGGAAAACGATCAGTAAGGATAGTATTAACGCATTCACTGCCAACGTTTTCTTAGCGCTACACGCGTAGCCGATTCTAGCGTTTTCCCGCTTTGTAAAGGAAACCTACTACGAACCGAGCGCCGGTACTCAATGTGTTAACTGTCTATACTGATTATTCATATTGCGTACCAAGTATACGAAAACTGCCCTCGAGGATACTTAAGGCGAAAGTGGACGACCGAGTGAAATCGCCTGTCCATACTAATGTAGTCCTCCATTTCCTCGCTGGATATTAACATTATTGATAATTTTTCGCAAAATCTAGTCAAACCTACTTAATAAAAAAATAATCGAAAAAATCAAACGAAGTTGCCGAAGAACCGAAAAAACGAAACATTAGCTATACATCTAACTATCCAGAATGTCAGTGACCTATCCAAAGAGGAAAATTGGGACTAGATTTGTATGGAGAAGCGATCATCCTCCTTCCTAAGGGAAAATACTTTATCTGGAAACCGCAAAGAGCAGCTCGCCTTCGGTCGGTAACAGGTGGGAATTGCAGCGCGGTACGAAATACCACCGTGGTCGCATTCAAGTGCTCTTCAGGCACTCCATAACCGAATCCGAATCACGACTGATATCGATTATGGCCGATGATCCCCGAAACAATGGGCTCTTTATCACGATTCTGTCGGCGAAATTCACGCTGCATTACGGGATTATAAGTGTTATGTGCAAATATATTATATCAAGTATTAACGGGACAGAAATATATAACGGGAGGCCTACATGTAACAGTTGTAAAAAAAAAAATTGTGGGCTGTAGTCCTCAAACTGACCAACATTTGTTCAACTACTTAAACAAAAACGTGTGTTTTAAGTTTTAGCACAGTTTAAAAACTAAGACGCAATGTATTGCGAAATGTGTTATATTGAAGGCATCACAAGCAACCTAAATAACAATGATGATGGCGTACATTGAAGATAATATTTAATTTGTACGAAAAAATTGCACATTCGAGAATTTCTGTTTTGCCCTATGGTTGGCTGGTAGAGAATGCCTCAAGGCATTAAGTCCGCAATTTGTACTTATTTTTATTGTGCAATAAAATTTCAAATAAATAAAAATAGGAAGTCTGAAAATTTCATACTTAATTTTTAAGTGTTATTTAACAAAAGTATCACCATTTGGGGAGTACAATTTATGTTTTAATTATTTGCTCGTGCTACAGGACCCACCCGGTATACCTACTTTTCATAAAAAATATTGACTTGTCGTTAATTTTATTTTGTATCCCAATTAAAAATCGGGTGGAACTTGGCAGGTTATGTAAGTGGGACGGGCTGGACGCATCTGACGCATGCTAAATGAGTTGTTAGCCAAGAACCACTGATTGGTTTTCAATTCCAACGAATAAAGTTCAGAATTGTTTTTATACTGTTTCTATTCTAATAATGCTAATTTTGCCTAAGTACAGACAGAGGAATCGACTTGGTGTTCTTACATAATTTTAAAAGTATAGGAGATTAAGAAGGTAAAATAAGGTAAGTTGCTGTTTCAAAAAAACATTTTCTGGGTGTAGGGGAGACCGAGGTGAGTTAAAAAAAAAGATAAGTTGACACAGCGTCCATATCTCGCAAACTATAGACGCTAGAGTATGACTCCCAAGAAAAAAATGGTTCATTTTCCATTCTCACCATCTTCATCATATGAGGCTAAGGCTTTTCATGAGCAGTTGTGGTTTTACAGCGGTTACAGTTAAAATATATTGCTTATAAGTATATCAACATTTTTTCAAGGCCATTTATTTTATCAGTCAGTCTTGGCATGTCTTCGATATGCTTTTGGAGAATCTAGCAGTGGTTATCAGCGTTTTTAAGTAAAGTTCATGTTTTGTAAACTAAAAGTGCAATGAAGTGTAAACATCTGAAAAATACAAGGGTGAGGTATGTTGGAACACCTTGTTGCGACCTCGTCAGTTTTTTGTTTGATTTTGTCAGGGGCTGTTCATACCAGACTGTTCAATCATATTTTTTAATTTAATTTTAGCATTTTGCTTACCAACTGAACGCTTATTGGCAAATACGTGTATTTTATAATACTTCAGTCACAACTAGTTTACTCGACAAAAATATTGAATAGTGTAGCATATTTTTATTTTTAAAATTATAACCAGCTAAAAGACGAAATTGAAAATTAAAACTAAAATTAAAGCTGCGGTTACCGGAGAAAATATTTTACTGACACTAATTTTGTATTTATTGTTTAAACTCATCATAAACTATAGATGTGTGATAACGTACCTTAGTACCGGTTTCAAGTTACCTCGGTATTAGGAGAGTGGAAATAGTCTGGATTGATACAGAAAACAAATGTTATTAAATAGTTTAAAGTACAATGTGGAATGTTCTGGGTGGTAATGGTTATGAAATTTGATCTCAGACGACACATATTTCGTAAATCTAGCTTTTAAGACAATACTCGTACAGTTATGACCGAAAAAGTAAAATTTGTTTCAATTCTCCTTGGTCTCCCCTACCTATATGCTTTAAAAAGATTCAAGACATTAAATAACATGCAACCCCTTTAGCAGCAGCGTTTAAACACAAATCGTTACCTACCTACAATAAAAATATAAATCAAGCCTTTCATTTCCTGTATTTGGAGTTGTCAAACGTAATCATTAACATTATCAATACAATAGGAGGCAATAACGCTTTTACGATAAATCAATAGAAAAGGTCACCGACGCGAAATCACTATTAAACCTTATAAAAACAGTCCAATAGTACAGTTTATCGTTATAGTAGCGTGATCCCAAGCCAATTTACGTTAGTTTGGGGGAACAAACTAAAAAAAGAATAACAATAAAGTAATACAATTTAGGGCTAGCGGCGGCCGACGTCGTTACCTATTTGTACGGGGGGCGTAATTTAATGAAGGAGTAGGATTCCCATCGTTACTCGATACGGGAACGACATGAGTAATTATCTTAATAAAAACGGTTCCTTATAACGAAAATCATCTATAGAAATGCCATGTATAATTGTATATTTCAGTACAGTAGGAAACCGCGACCTGAGGCGTAATACCTGATAAAAGCATTTAATTAATATTTTGACCAACTCCCAAAAACACAGACGACAATCGTATTTGTATCTGACCTTTCAAGAATACGATACAGCTTTTGAATTTTTTTCATAATATTACTATATAGGTATGATTTGGCCTTTAATTTAAACTTTTTAAAAGTAAGTACTATTTGCTTTTAAGCGTTTGTTACCGGACAGGTTTGAGTATTATATTGGAATTACAGTATTATATACTATACGCGAATCATCGGATAGGTTAAATTCGTGAACTATAGGCCTGAATGGCATATCTATTATTATTTTTATTTTATAGATAAATATTCAGCAGCAACGCTACCTACGCGTAGTAGGATAATTACGCAAAATTATATGACAAGTGCCAAAAATATAGGTGGACGAGTAAATTTAAAATAAATTAAAAGGAAAAGGAAATATTGAAAATTATTATTTTATAATCAGTGTTTTTGCAGGATTCGAGCTGTGAAAAGAGATATATTATCAGATATTTTGAGCACTTTGTTCTATTACGTTGCACACTTGAATAATAGGCCAATTCTAGTTTTAGGTATTAGATTTGTTTCCAATATAATACTGATATGATACTGATCAGTGTCAAGTGAAATGTCTTCAACCAAAAACGTCGCTTTTGACACTGACAATTTAGTATCATGATATCAGTATCATATTGGAAACAAAACTAATAATTAAACCTATAATTGGCCTGTGTGTCTTAGATTTTGGTATTAGATTTTGGTTGCTACTACTCTACATTCTCATCTATCTTATTCGATCCCTGTATTGTAAATCTGTCGGCTTCACTAACCGCCCAGTTAACTATGGTTCAAATATGCCCCGTTTAGTGCCCAATTCGTCTTCCCACATGATTAATCTCCCACAGTAAACTCCCTTAACCTTACCTTTACAATGTCATTAGGGAAATTGGAGTCATTAATTTATAAAGGCTGCTATCGACGTATTTAAATCGGTAATCCCGCGGTTTGTTTTACGGCACGATATCGGCCAATTTATCGGCGGTCGTATAACGTACGTTTAATGCACAGATCGATGTTTAATATACGAATTGAATGAAAACGATCGGTTTGACGATTAAGTTTTGGTTTGCTTGAGTTTGTTTGATTGAAAGCGATTTGATCAAAATCTGTGCTAAGAAATTTTAATGGCGTACTGTTCATTTTGTGTAGCTAATATTTTATTAAAAACTTCTTTTCGCATAACTTGTTCTCTAGTCTAAAAAAAGTAATTTCTCTGGGTCTGCCTAAAACCCGGCCTAAATAAATTATTCAAAGTGGTTTCAGTTTTATTTTACCTAAAAAAATCTGGAAAACCGATAATTATTGCATTGCTCTTAATTTGGATGTTTTAAATGCCTCTTAATCTCTTTTTGTATAGCGGTATACTAAGAAGTAAAGTTTGCTCCTGTAGTATTTTTGGCCTTGTATACTTACCATTAGATAATTACCCATATTTACCATCATACTATTGCGTCATACTAGAGTCCTCAACTGGTCAATTTGAATTTCAAAACTATTTTTTGGTAATACATTTTTTTTCCACGAAATGTTGTACATAGGTTTATTTACAGAAAAACACGTTTAGGATACGAAAGTGGAAACGACATTGTTCCGCTTAAGAGTGGGCCAGGAAATTACAAGGACACAAACGATATGGCGCCCCGCGCAAAACTTGCGACAGAAAATATGGTCGTCGCGAGGATTTTTGCCTTATATCTCAATTGCTCTGAAAATATCCTTCTGTCTAAAATTTTGTTAGTCGAATCCCTCGGCTATATCACTAGTTATTTTATACTAAAATTATCCTGCTATGTTATGCAAGGTATATACAATTTATCTATAAAGCCAACTCAGCCAACTTTCTGTCTGCCCTTGAAAATATAGTCTAGTTTCCATGTGATTTTTTATGGCATTTCGTTTGGATTAAAATGTGTAAAAAATCAATATAAAAACAGCAATTTTGCGCAAGCTTCTTTTAAGTTTCTGGGAGCATGGCAGAACCTCCGCCAAGACGAGCTGAGCGAAAAATGGCGTGAAAAATGTATTTACTATTCATTACTTTTCTGTTATAAGCCGGGTCCACACAGAGCGAACATACGCGCGAGGAAATTTACTCACGCACAATACGCGGCCAGTGTAGACTCGGGCGAAGAAAACGCGCGCGCCGCCTCGGCCGAGGCACGTCTACACTGGCCGTATTGTGCGTGAGGAAATGGCCTCGCGCGTATGCTCGCTCTGTGTGGACCCGGCTTAACAATAGTTCTTGTAGTAACAACACGGGCAAGTCACATATTTTGACTATGGTGTAGAGTTTGTAAAGTTAGGGATTGTAGAGTTAAAAGCTGACTATGCGAGCTTTATGGTTTCGTCTTGGCAACAGTGGGATTGATTATTCTCTATAACATGGTACTTAATGAGTTACCTATACATACATTAGTTTTCATCGTAACGTAACCCTTAACCAAAATATAGATTAAGTCCCCACAATCGGTTTAGCTGAGTCCTTTCTAACTAACCTTAATAAATGATGAAACTGTGTTAAACCCTTTAAAATCACCGGAGCATTATTAAAGCAAACACGAAATCCCGATCATGGACTCCGAAAACCTTTTAATTCACCGTGTTTTGATGGGAAGTGTCAATAGTGGCGTGAACAGCGTGTAGAATTACCGACCAAACACGAGGCGCGGGGCTTAAGTGCGAAAATAAAACAGAAAGAACTATATATGGATCAAATTACCTTTAAGCGAACTGCATTCGTATAAAAGAGCGTATTGATCGTGCAGGTGTTGGCTTGTTAGTTTTTTATTCGAGCGCGAATTTGACAAATGCTTGATATATTTTGTTTTTCACGTATAGGGGATTAAGTCATAAAAGTGCTTAATCTGTTGTGGCTGAAGCGTTGTGTAATGGAACCATCTGGTAGTGTTATATTATAATTGCACTACTGAAATCAATTTCATAAAAATGTTTGAACAGCGCTCATGGCAAATGTTACAGATTAATTTTTTGTTAATTTAGACACGTATAATGTTTAAGCATTAAACCAAGGAAAAATCTAAATATGTTACGGAGGCGTATTTGAAGGTTAGTATAAACTAGGGTTGCCATCTGTACTATTATATATAGTATCATACTATATTTTGGTCAATTGTACTATATGTTACACAAAAACAATATAACCCGAAAAATACTATATTTTCGTCACTAAAGAAAGGGGTATACAAATGACACCGATATCGCTTCGTATGCGACTTGGGTTTTTCAACGCCACAATTCGTCTCAAATCAGTGTCCTATGTATGTTTTTTTTTTTCCCAGTAAAAAAAATGAATCAATATTTTGTCAAAAATACCATTTTTCTGTAGGAAATATAGAAAAAAGGTGGCAACCTTAGCTTACACAAGACTTGAGGAGCCAATGTATTATATATGGCAGCAAAACAGATGTATTCGTATCGTATCGGCCTCAGAAAACCAAAACCCAGTTGTACCAACGAGCTTCAGTAGCCACATATTATTTAACTAGAAAGTTTTGATTGAACTTGAATATAAAATTATATATTCAAATCCGGGTTGCCAAAAGCCCGAACAATTTCTAATAAAACAAGCCCATGCGAAGGTAAATATCGATCCCATTAAAAACATTTTCGTCTAAAATGTTGCCAAGATGAAACCATAAGGCTCGCACTATGAAAAAGTTATCAGATCAGTATCGTTACAATGAACTATTGTAGGAACCTATAATAACAGAGTAATGAAAACTGAATACATGTTTGAATTTTTGAATTTGAATTTGTTTTATTCATAAACATACAAACAGTAATAGACAGACATAAAAGAGAACATAGTGAGAGTAAAGTGTCACGAAATGGCCTCATCTCAGCATGTTGCTGGCGACTTCCAGCGCTGATCTTCCGATGAGACCATCGAGTGCGAAATAATCACGGAAGGTAACAGAAAAAAGGAAAGAAACATAAAATAAACATGACGAACATGTTTCACCTTACGCCTAAGTGATGGTAGCGAAATGGCCAAGACACAAATTTAGACTAACGTGTATATTTTGTGAAGTTAGGGCTTGTAGAGTTAGAAGCTTGGCTCTACATGAAATCTGATAACTTTTTGACAGTGCGAGACTTATGGTTTCGTCTTGGCAACATTTTACATAAAAATGTTTTGGTGGGATTTCACTTCTTTTTGTAAGTCGCATATGACAATCTTCCATCCCCTAATTTAAAGGTGTGGGAGGGAGGGGGGGGGGTGATATATTAAAAATCCTGAAATATGTATGTATATTATTATTTATAACAAGGAGTCCTTATATACTTTTTCAGACCTCGAGCATCAAAATTTGCGGAAGTCACCCCAGCGTTTAAGGGGTAGGAGGGGGGTAAAAGTTCTGTTTGAGTTTTTTTTCTGTTGTTTGTGTACTAATACTAGCTAACATACCAAATTTCACCTTTCTAGGAATTTAGGAAGTACCCTAAGAGTTTTCATGATCATCAGTGAGTGAGTGCCTCAGTGACGAAATCGGGTTTATTAGATATCAATAAAATCTAAAGTATAGGAGCTATTTAATTTAAACTTTCTAAGTTTAAAAAGTCCACTATTGATAATGACGATTCAAAAAAACGATGCAAAACTTCAAGAAAAGGTAGGTAATGCCCTTGCGCTTCGCTCGCCTTGGCGGGGGCACTGCCATGCCTCCAGATTTAACTAGAGTGGGTAATTCCACGAGACTGTAATGTCAGTTACCAATTCTTTCGTGTGTTCTTACATTAATTAAGCAAATCTAAGTGTCTGCATGTCTGGCGTAGCCCTACAGGTAGATATCTGGATACTTAAATTTGCTTAATGAATGTAAGAACACACGAAAGAATTGGTAACTGACGTTACAGTCTCATGGAATTACCCGGGTTCACATTTCAGAAAAATTACCTTTTCCGCCTGAGCGGCGTTCGTTGGCCAACATATTTTCCAATTATAGAGTGAATTGGGCGTTCAACTATTCGTGAAAACTTTTTACGGAAAAAAATATGCGTAAGTAATTCAGCATAAACCTAAGATGTACATTAAAATAAAAACATAATGTATGAATCATTTAAAATAAGTGCACATAAAACACGAAACTCTGTAGTTAATATCGGACATCTCTAATAACGCAGTAAAATACGTTTTATAAATAAATTTCGGGAACATCAATAATGAGACTCCATTTATGGATTATCCCCATGAAGTCGTAGCCTATTCAGATAGAAGAGAGGGCCAAGTATTTTAAGATACTATGCGTTTCAAGTGAATTTATATAATGTGTTGCTAACATCCATTTAAACAATACAAGGTGACATTAGGATTGCAGCTGCATTACTGTATTTAATTATTAATTTCTTTAATAATATGAGTGACGGATTGAACGTCATAATCACGGCAGTAATGCGGCTGCGGACTTCACTCATTTTTGAAACAAAATTGACAGAGATACAGCGGTGATTACAACGCCGCTGCAATAATGTCGCAACAGTAATCGCTGCTGCAGTGTCGCTGCTAGCAAAATATGGCCAAATGGAGATTGCTCCGTAGCTCCTCGACTCAATGTACCTGCGACACAGCAACGCAAACCATGGCACATCTACTGGCGTGCCCCACATGCCCGCATCACTGCTCGGAGCTGGATCTGAGGGACGCGACAGCCAGGGCTGTCAACACCGCTGCCTATTGGGCTTCCATCGTATAAAAAAAGGAACCTCGACACGAAAAGAAGAAGAAGCAACAGTAATGCAGCTGCAGCTGACATGTTAATTTAACTTTATTTGCCACTTAGTACCTACCTTTACTGCTGGTTTAGTGCATATAAAATATACAAAATATTAGCACGTGCAATAATTTGCAGCAATGTTAAGATTGTTACCCGATACTATAATTTTTATCTCAAAAAGAACGTATTCCTATTTCGTATTTCCAGGAATCCCTCGCGTGCGAGACTTGCGGGACCAGCTGGCATAAACCGGCTCCCAATAACATGTTATCGATAATTTTCTTTGTAAAACTTCAACGTGAACACGAGTGTTTAACAATTGTTCAAGATACAGCTTATTAAATAATTACAATTGGAGTAAGCACAAAGGAAATGGCTTAGATTACACATGAAGACGTATGTAAATATCAAGAGAATTCATACCGTGTTTCGTAGGTAATCTTATTTTGCAGCCACATTACATAATCACACACATTAAGACATAAAGACGACCAAACATGAATTGATTTACTTTTATTGATTTACGTTATTTAATTAAACAGGAGTTAACCGCGTACACATAAGGATTAAAAAACAAAGCTTAAACTATAAACAAGACCAAGTGTGGGAAGCTCAAAAAACTCGCGCAGCTAGAATCTGTTTATGTCAACTATAGCCAGGGTTTCTGAGTCAACGAAGACTTTCGTTGTCGAAACGTCAGAGGTAATTTTAAAACTTATACTTGGGCCGGACTCAACATTATTCTTGTGGTTTTGAGATATCCTCTGTGTTATAGTATATGTCCACTTGTCGTGAACTTTCAGTTCACATATTTTAAACAATTTTAATATGAATGATTCCACCGTTACTTTTCAATAATAGCCGTATAGTCTCTGAGCCGTCACTGAAACAAGTCGAATTGAGCCCCTTGGTCTCCGCAGCAAAGAGCAACGAACATTATGCCTGAGACCAAATCTTAATTAAGTCTAGGGCACCTCTACAACGGGAACTAATTAAACTTATTCCATTATTTCTGCTAACGAAATTCTAAGGACGGCCGGGCGCCATGTCGGAAGGATTTGTTGTTATTACATTGTACTTTCATGACTACGTGTAGCTATTTTACGCATAACAGCAATTTATAACAGGTGTATAGGTGTGTAGGTGGTATTAATTGTTTATCACGTTAAAAATTATATTTAATTATACATAAGTATTTCCTTTAATAATTTCATATAGGGAATAAATAAATTCGAAATGTTTGTTAATCTCATTTAACCACTCACATGATTCCAGCAACTAAGGTTTCAACATTTCGCACCTCTAAAATGATCGTCGCAACTCGAGTTGCGAACGGAGTGTATGCGGTTTTTTATTTCTTATCTGTGAAGGGCTGCACAGATATGGTGTAAACAATTATTAAAACACAGAATACCAACGTGACAATATTTAAAAAATGTTTCAACCACATAGACATAACCACAGTATTTTTTATCTATGTCACTTTGCAAGTTCTTCGGAAAAGTGCGTGTGTTAAAAGTTGCTGCGTGTTTTAAAATGCCGTAAGTATTCAAATTTACATATTTCTGTTAGTATTATATATTAAATTACTCCGCGTTTATTTGTCTATTAGATTAAAACTATATTTTAGACCTACTTAATATTGATGACCATAAAATCTCACTTCAAACCAATAACTCTGTAGATTTTTGGCGTGTTTCCTATTTTAATGCCCTAAATTTCTATGATTACCAAATATATCTTGAGCAACCTATAGTCATTAAATAGTTCGATTATTAAATTACATTAATAAACAATAAAATGCATTAAATCACTGTGTATTATCCAGGATTAGCGAACAAACCATGTGACGGAAAATTGTAAGTATAAACACAGCAACTCTGGTTGCTTAAAGCATTTCTGTACATCGTAAGGCATGTGGTACACTAGACGTTGCATACGCGTTTTGGGGTGTTTGTTACTACTTACTTATAATTTCTATTTATTAATATTTCTTTGCTATATTGCCCGGATCCTGGGGTAGCTTGCCGTTTTTCGTCTGGCAGTGAATGTGTTAAAAGTTCCTATTTCTGTTGAACATCTGCACCGCGCGACTGTTGTGTCTCCGACCTAAATAGGTAGCCATCTTTGTTTTTGACATGGCGCAGGTCAGTTTGTTTGTTTATTTACGTTTGTAATCAGTATAATTTCATGTGTTAATAGTTACTATTTGCTTATTGTGCTTAATTTGTTGTAAAGTGTATGTTATGGTGTGTATATTATACGTGTTAGTGTAGTTATAAGTTAGTTCGGTTGTTGGTGATCGGCCGTTTTAAAAACACCAAACTTTAGTAGGTATGTAAATACTCTTTTGTTATTTTAAGTTATAAAGCCACTATCATTGTGATAATTACATAAATTATGTATTTTATTTCAAGGTAATTAGTGTCTTAAACGGTTTTTTACTATATTTTTGTACTTCAGTGTCTAAATTAGCCACAAAAAAATCACGAACATAGCACATAGTTACACGCCAGGTGGAGCAATTCGAAAGTTCCTTATCAGAATTTTAATCAGTTTTACTCTGCAATTTTATAGGTGAGCTATCAAGGTTTTTAGTATCAATTAAAAGCTTATTAAGCCTTCTTTAAATTGAATACAAAAAAAAGATATGTTATCGATTTAGATTTTTTATTAAAAATAGTTTTCTACTATAACTCGGAAATTATTCCTTTGGGTAAACTTCGTGAATTTTTAATAATTATTTTTATTATAACAGCAAATAGCTAAAATAAGAAAATATTTTTTTTTGTTTCTTTACCATTATAAAACCGAAACAATTATTCCAAATGCTTAAGCAGAAGCAAAGTTATCGATTTTTGAAGATATCACGACACTGTGCCGTCGTATCTGCGAAATGGCAGAGCAATTCAGGGCACCTTTCGTTAAAATCGGAATCATGTGAGTGGTTAAGCGTTTTTCAGCAACTTTATATAATGCGGCGTTGGCATTTCGAATCCTTTTCAGCCAGAACGTAGTTCAAAAAGTTAATCCCTGCGTCGATTGCTCATCGTTTTCGTCATTTCCGATGATCACACGACGAGCTCTAAAGCCCGGATTGCACGAGTTAAGTGCGTTCGGAAAAAAAGACAAGAAATAACACCAGCCAGAGTGGAGCTGGTGTTTTATAATGATGATGTTGATAAAGTAAACAGGATAGGATTGTTCGTAAGAATTACGGCGCGAGAAGAATGGATTTTTTTGCAAAATTTTGATGAACTCTTTATAACACATACTTAATTGGTAGAAAATATTTTCGTATAATATATAATGTGATTCATACCGAAAGATTTTTAAATACGCTACTAATTTCCCATACTCATATTTTAAGAAAAGAAAATAGCTCATTTTTCATCTGCAATATTTAAACTTTTAATTATATGATGAAACAATGCATTAAAAACCAATACGAGTGAAACACAAAAATTTTCACCACACCACCCCGCAAAGACCCCCTTTATTCTTCAAAAAGTGATAATAAATTTATATTTTGTCCACAAGAGTGATAAAGTAATTTGATACAAATTTTCAGTTATTCCTTCATGTTAACTGCTAAAATTGATTTTAATGTGGTGATGTTGAATTATAAA
Source organism: Cydia pomonella (assembly GCF_033807575.1). Lineage (NCBI taxonomy): Eukaryota > Metazoa > Arthropoda > Insecta > Lepidoptera > Tortricidae > Cydia > Cydia pomonella. The sequence continues at coordinate 7,282,995 of NC_084717.1, read as the reverse complement.
TCTTTAATAGTGTTCATGTAGATTTGATTTCATACTTTACAGTTAGTATTTTCCTCGCGTTGGTGTGGTGAAAAATTTTGTGTTTCACTCGGTAGTATGTTTAACCTTCGTATCTTGAAACCTTGCAATGCTCAAGATTCCACTTTTCAAACCACTCGCTATGCTCCTGATTGAATGTACGCTTGCTCAGGTATAATATTAGCACAAGGAGTTAAACATCAACTTTGTCCCCTTGTAAAAGAAATAACTATTATTTGCCAATAATTGTACGTATGTCTTATAGAGCATGTTAGTTCATTCGCCTATTCACTTCACTCGTGTACAGTAGACTTAGCTGCAATTTGAAAAAGTATTGATGATTCGAGCACAAAGCGAGCGCTTGGAACAGAGATTAAGTAACTTGTGCGGCTTCAATTGTTCGAACGGAACACAAAGGCACGATATTCCGGAAGGCAAGAATTTTGATGCTTTTCGCAACTGTAGAGGATCACTGAAGAGACTTTTAATGTGCTCGCCGCCTTAAACCAGTCATTGTTTCAAGATGAACAAGAATACATGAATGCAATAAAATTGAAAATGAATACCATAAAATAATGTCTTCTTATCATGAAATTATTATGTAAATGATAATGGTTAATTGTCCTTCGTAGTCATAGTATTTTTTCCACTGGGTACATAAATTAATATATATGTATGTATATTTAATTAAAGTATATTTATGTAAGTTTATTACCGTTAGTATATATTATTTATCGCTATTTTGCTTGTTTTAAGTTACTTATTGTGTTTTGTTTTTGTTTAATGCCTGCACGTACTACTGTTTCTGTTTAGCCTGATGGTTGACTGGTGGAGAATGCCTTTAGGCATTAAGTTCGCCATTTGTACTTTATTTGTTATAGTGTGCAATAAAGTTTAAATAAATAAATAATGATAATACAAGTAGTTTCAAAAATTAAAAAACGACATTGTCTTTGTTTAGTGTAGTTACCTATACAAAGAGATGTAGGTACATAAAAATAAAAAAAAAGGTAACGGATATACACATCACATAACGTTGCAAAATAAAATCTTTGAATATGCTGTCTAAACATTTTAAGCTTTAAATTGCCGCTTTAAAAGTGTGTACATTTTATAGATGCAAATTGGCAGACAAAAGCTTATTATAAAAACAGCTCTACAACAATTTCACGCAGACATTACTTATGTCAATTTTGGTCAGCTCAGCACTGTTAAATATTCATTAAGCTTTCAAAATACGCATTATTTTCCCCGCCCGGCGCGTTATCGCCACCTTTCCATCAACG